>NW_027361678.1:12265000-12865000 GCF_039654945.1 Dendrobates tinctorius
CTGGTTATGTGCGTCTTTTTAGATGTGTAATCACATTATACATATGTGTATGTTTACTTCCCCTTAATCCCCTAATTGGTGATATGTAATATTTTATCTGTGGTTCTAAATAATAAAGTTTCTCTTACATTAGTGATAAAAGCCTTTTAATCATCGTTCTTTTCCGTTCGATATGGGAATACGTGCAGGGCTGGGATGTCTTACCTGGGCTTCCTCTGAGTGTGATTCTGCCTCCGCAGCTCGAGCTTGTCTCCGGGTGGTCACAGGATAGGTCTCAGCCAGAGGGGCCACCGAGAATGCAGACAACATGGGCCCCAAGTCATTTCCCAGCAAGATGTCTGCTGGCAAATCCTCCATCAAGCCGACCTCAACAAGGCCATCACGGACTCCCAAGTTCAGGTGAATCCTGGCAGTGGGTAGTCGATGTATAGCTCCCCCTGCTACACGGACTGCCACTGTCCGGTCCGTCTTCTCTTGGTCCCTGATGAGATGAGGCGTCACAAGGGTCAAAGTTGCCCTGGAATCTCTTAGTCCATGCATACGTTTCCCATTAACCCACACGACCTGTCGATGCTGTTGTCGACTATCTGCCCGGGCTGCCTGCACGGGGTCTACTTCATGCAGCACTTCCTCCATCTCTTCCACCCCTTGGTTAGTCGTAGCCCCCAATTCCGGGTCAGCTTCGCCTTGGTAGCAGTGTACAGCAGCCCGGCTGAAGGTAGCTGTTCCCGCCTTTGGCCACTGGGTATGCAGAGTCCGGTTGGGGCATTGTCTTTGCAGGTGGCCCAGCTGACGGCAGGTGTAGCATCGCGCCCCAGGGGGACTGTGGTAGGCCGGGTTTCTAGCTGGTCCCCCTACAATCTTCGGTGGTTTGGGGCCCTCCAGGTCCATGGGCGGGCCCCTAGTGACCACCTTTGATCCGGAGAACTGCGGCCTCCTGGCATCATGATGTTCATCGGCCAGACGAGCGGCTTCCTCAAGAGTCGTTGGCCGCCAGTCCCGAAGCCATTCCTGTGTCTTGGGGTTTAGTCCATTAAAGAATCGTTCTAACAGGAAGAGCTGGAGGACGTCCTCCTTAGTGGTTGCTTGGCTCTCTTGCACCCACTGTAGCAGTGACCGCCGTAATTTACAGGCCCATTCAGCGTGGGTATCGGTTACGCGTTTTATAAGTCCGCGGAACTTTTGGCGGTAGGCCTCTGGTGTCAGCGCATACCGGGCCAAGATCACTTCTTTGATCCGCTCATAGTCCATACAGTCCTCATCAGGTACCGTGCGATAGGCGTCCGCTGCCCGGCCTGTCAGCTTGCTGGCCAGAATCTGAACCCGTTCCTCCGGCTTCACTTGATGAAGGGCACACTGCTGCTCAAAGTCCTGCAGAAAGCCATCAATGTCTTCCTCTGCCTCCCCCAACTGTCGGAAGGCATTATACTGGATCTTTTTGTGGCTTACTGTTGAAGGTACCTGGTCGAAGGCCAGAGCTCCCCCTGCTCGCTGGCTCTCCTCTCTCCACTCTGCCATCTCCATCTTGGCCAGCTCCACTTTGGTCCGCTCTGCCATCTCCATCTTGGCTCTATCCTGGTCCGCTCGGCCATCTTTTCCTTCAGATCAGTACGCACATCAGCCATCACCTCTCGTATGATCTCTACTGCAGGGTTTAGGCCATTGAACGCCAGTCTGTTCTTTACCTCCCTATGGAATTCGGTCTCCTCCACGTTCACATTGGGGGGCGCTGCACTGTCGTGTTCCATGATGGCTGCCATCAAATCCGCTTTTGTTTTGTTGCTGGCGATCAACCCTCGGGCTTCCACCAGATCTTTTAATGTAGTCCTCTTTAACTTCTGGTAGTTGTTTTCCATTCATTCCTTTCCTCCTGTAGAAGGGGTATCAAATCCCGCTGTCTGCCACCAGTGTAACGGGGTCTACCCAAGCTGGGGTACCTCTTTCAGTACCACCCCGTGTTTTCGGAGGTCCACTCTGCGTTGGCTGGAGTCTGAATGAATGACGCTGGCTGTAATTCTGTAACAACCCTGCTGGCATCACTGCATGGCCTCCCATCCCCCGCACACCAACTTACTTTCTGCTTCAAGCCATGCTGTGAATTCTGTCTGTTGCCAGCTCTGTGCCTCTGCTCTCCATGTTTCCAGACTGTGTGTATAGGGGGGCGGCGCCTGAACTCTCTGGTTCTTATGCAGTCAGGGTGCACCTGTGTAATCTGTCCCTGACCAATCACCTGGAGCCCTTGAATATTTAGTTTCGCCACTCCCACTGAAACATTGCCTGTGCAATGTCTAAACTCAGTTAGCTCCTTGCTGCTGAGCTAGCCAGGCCCTTTCCTATGTCTTGCCTTCTCTGAAGGCTCTTACTCTGTATTGCTGTGTCTCGGTACCCTGCCTAGCATTTCTCTGTCCGCCTGCCAGGAGGCAGAATATCCTGGTCCTTGAGTCTTGTTCCCAGTGCCTTGTCTGTTCTCTGCCCGCCTGTCAGGAGGCTGAATATCCTGGTCCTTGTGTCTTTGTCCCTGTCTCTCTGTCTGAACTCAGTCTTACCTTTGTCTATCAGTCTCCCTTTCTCCTTGTCCGTGGCTCCCTTCCTTGCTGTGTCTTTCCTTGTGTCCTCCCTATCTGTGTATCTGCACTCTCGCAGCTTTATCTGTGCGTCTGCACTCTCGCAGCTTTATCTGTGCGTCTGCACTCTCGCAGCTTTATCTGTGCGTCTGCACTCTCGCAGCTTTATCTGTGCGTCTGCACTCTCGCAGCTTTATCTGTGCGTCTGCACTCTCGCAGCTTTATCTGTGCGTCTGCACTCTCGCAGCTTTATCTGTGCATCTGCACTCTCGCCGCTCTGCCTGCACGGCTCCTTCTGCCGCTGCAGTACCTCTTGCTGCAGCTTCTCTCCACAGACCTTGTGGTTCAGCTTTGCTCCACTCCTGCTGCCACTGCAGAACCTCTTTCTGCAGCTTCTCTCTGCACTTCTGCCTTCACCTGCACCCAAACCTGTTCCTTCTTATTTCACGCCTGCCTGCCTGCATCCATACCTGCACCTCCTGTGTGAACAGGTCCAAACCTGTTCCTTCATATTCCACTCCTGCCTGCCTGCATCCATACCTGCACCTCCTGTGTGAACAGGTCCAGACCTGTTCCTTCATATTCCACGCCTGCCTGCATCCATACCTGCACCTCCTGTGTGAACAGGTCCAAACCTGTTCCTTCATATTCCACTCCTGCCTGCCTGCATCCATACCTGCACCTGCTGTGTGAACAGGTCCCTACCTGTTCCTTCTCAAGCTGTGCCCGCCTGTCCTGTGTCTCAAGCCGTGCCCGCCTGTCCTGTGTCTCAAGCCGTGCCCGCCTGTCCTGTGTCTCAAGCCGTGCCTGCCCGTCCTGTGTCACAAGCCGTGCCCGCCTAAACCAGTGTCTCCAAGCCACGCCTGCTTGCCCTTGATAGGAACTGAAGGAGTTAAATTGAGTTCTGTCTATGTTGCATTCTCTTGTTTAAAACCTTATCTTTTCTTCGAGGAGATGTCTCAGACATCTCCCTTGTGAACCAAGGTCAAATACCTCTGCTTTTTCACCTAAATGACTTTCTTTGTCGAAAACAAGTTGTAAAATCATTTGTACTGCGCATGTCTGTAAATGTCTAAATTCTTTACTATAAAAGACGGAAGCCTAACTGATAAGCCAGAGGCGTCTTGGAGGCATCCTGAGTGGTATTATACAGCTGGTGTCTGTGTAGTTCTTCTCGACGGAGCTGATTTAATTAGAGACATATGATGCTTCACACCTAAGAACATCGGTCCTTCAGATGAAAGAGTAATCTGAGGGATCCCGACAGTTTCCTGGCGCCCGAAACAGGGACCTGATATAGGCACCTCTCCAAGACTACCCGATCTACAGACCACTCCAGTTACTGATGAAATTGTGAACAGCAGACCTAAACACCTGGCCAGGTAAGAGATCAATTTTTCTCTTCTCTGCTCTTCATAATCTATCATTATAACTAAGGTCCGTATAAAGGGGAATCTAGTAGAGGAGGGGGCCGTAAAATCAGGTCCATATAAGAACTCTGAGGAAATCGGGTGTGACACGCATATGTAATTTCTGCTCGAATGAGAGGTTACTGTAGGTTCTGTGTGTGCACAGCTATTTTTAGAAAAAGAGCTGATGCAAATCAAAATGGGAGAGGTCTGACATTACGGAATATAAGGCTGGGTGAACAGTTCATACTGCGCAGCCCGGACGGACAAGTTTTTCACAATAGACGGTTCCGCACTAGGAATAGAGGAGGTTGTTGAATGGCTACTTTGATTTGAAAGGTTGTGGAAAGTAGAAAAATAAGCTGCACAGTAGGTATTCGTTCAAAGAGTGGTGAAATTGCCTAACTGGGTCATGTGACAGCGTCCTTTCGGGGAGGTCACCGCCTAAGCTTAAATCAACACCCTTTACGAATAAACCTTGTGACAGATAAGAGTGTGACCGAATGAGCACAGGACCGTGAAATGAGCCTGTGACAGGATATGACTGAAGAACCCCAGTAGATGGACACTTTATTTACAATCCTGTGTGTTGTGGGAGTATTTCTGTTCGGATGCTACATAGCATATAAGTACACGAAACACGTAGTACACCGAGGAACAGACACTCCATTTAGCCTGTTAGCACCTTAGGAAGAAGGTAACGAGGTATAGTAGAGCCTAGTCTTGAGCTTACCCAATACACCACCTAAGGCAGGGGACTAACAGGAAGACAACAAGAGAGACAGGATAAGAATAAAAGATAAGATGGGGAACAGTCAGGGAAAGACACCTGAAGAAGGAAATCGGTTATGTGATATAATTGAGGATAGATATGGAAGTAGTGCAGCAAAGAACCTGGAAAAAGTATTAATCAAATCCAAAGTGCAAGATAGTCAGGCTGTGTGAATCCTTGTATATATGTCTATGAGAACCTCTGAATAAGATGAGAGATGAGTAATTGAGTATAAAAAAAAAAAAAAATCAGTGAATGAGCACGTATGAATGAATCATCACACATCATTTTTGTGTCAAGAGATTTGTGACCTTTCTAGTTGTGGTGGAATCCCGGACAGATGCGTTATAGATATTTCAGATCTACATCTGAGACTGAATGAATTGAGTAATGATATAGTTTGTGTTATATGTGGCATTACATTGTAAAGTTTCCTGAATGCATTTGGCCAGAAAAAGGGCAAGGCATGGTTAATCTCATTATACAGTTATCTGCTCTTACAGTGAAATCCCGTGATTTTGAGTTTCTTTGTAGAAATTGATTTTGATAAGTCTAAAGAACTACAGAATTCTGTGAAGGACGACGCTGCATTCTGACGGGAGGTGTGAAGGATGGCTCTGCGTAGTTTTTCTTCTCCCTTCGCTCTTATCTCTGCTGAGTGTGAGCTGTGCTCAAAATTCTCTGTAATTCTATCCGTAAGGTACAAGCTGAAAGATTTGTGCATTTTAAAGCAACAGTACTTAATTGAAGATTGGAAGTTAAAAGTAAGATATGGTGCCTAATTTAGAAGGGAATTGTAAGTGATTGCTTGGTCATTAATGTGTTTGAACCTGCTTCTAGTTGTGTGATTGATTTGTATAGCAAATTGTGTCAAATGACAAGAGACAGAGAAGGAAGGAAGCAGTAAAACAAGTGGGACAAATATTGAAAAAGGCAAAAATACCAGAGTGTGAATGTTTGGATGTACAAAAAGGCACAGACAAGGGAAGAAAATAGCAAGTGAATAAATGATGCTTGAGAATGTGCAGCAGTGTGGAAGGTGTATTATGAATGTTTGATTGACAAAGTGTAACCAGAGACCCAGACAAAATAGATGGACTTGTAAACACTGTGGTCAGACTCAGACAAATCCAGACTGAATAGCTACTTGTGTGACCTGTGCTACTGACCTAAGAGAATTGCACTAAATCCTATCCAGACAAGATCATAAGAAGCTGACATAATAGTGTGGATAGTGGGTAGTGGGGACATTGGCCCTTGAGGAGTAAGCTGACAGTAGACATCAGACGGCCAACCCCATCAGGACCTAGAAGTGTGACTAGAATAAGAAAGATACAGGTGTATTATCCCTGGAGCCCCTCTGACCAGCTAGCTTTGCTGAAGCAGCTGCCTGCCCCTGAAGACCAACCATTCCCGTTTTACAGACACATAAAGGAAGTACAGCAGACATATAAGTGTACCTGGGCAGACCTAGAGAGGTTGATGAGTTTAAAGGCAGGTGACGCACTAGATCATATAATTAAGACACACACAGATGTGACAAAGAATCAGGCTTGGGGCATGAATGATAAATCTGCACAATCTGGGGAGACGTACTGTGAGTCACTAAGACAATGGGCTGCAGTGGAACAATCAGAGCAGTCTGTACTCCTGACTAATGTGACACAGCAAAGAGGAGAGAGAGTAGAGATATACCTTGGACGGTTACAGCTGAAATGGGCAGACATGGGGTACATTTGCATAAACCCACTTGATGTTAGAATACTGGTGGATGCATTCATTGACGGTATGAACAAAGACTTACGAGACGCAGTACAGACAGCCAGACCTGAATGGAGACATGTAGATCCGAAAGACCTCCTTAAGGTAGCTAAAGAAATTGAGCAAACAAGGACAATAAAACGACCTGTCATGTATGCTGGAGCACAAGGAAAAAAGTGGAGACGTAATAGGGAAGGCATGTGAGATGACACTGACGTTTCTTTTGACAATCTATTCCCCACATGACATCCATGCCATACTCCTACAAGTTCAACCAAAACATCTGTCTATGGCCAGACAGCTCCGACTTGAGTGTGCTCTACTAATTCCTGAGTATGTCACTCCTCAAAAGATGTAACGTTCTGAATCCAGCCACCCTCCTGCCTGTGGATTCAGAAAAGGGGGAATTGGTGACCGTATTGGCAAGTGAGGAAGGATACTTTGACATGACACATGAACATGTCTGCATAGAACTGATGAGTCAGGAGACAGTTGGGTTTGCACACATTCATGAAAAACCTGTTCCTAATGCAGACTTTGAGTTTCTTTTTTGTAGATGGCCCCAGATACCACCAGGATGGACGATTCTACACTGGATATGCAGTAGTATCCTCACATGAGGTAATCCGAGCGGAACCACTCTCTCCTCACATGTCGGCGCAGGAGGCAGAGTTGAAGGCACTCACTGAGGCGTGTAGAGCCGCTGCAGGTAAAGTCGCTAATATTTTCACAGATTCGAAGCCCATTAAAAATGCAGAGCTGTTGAAACAATTGATGGAGGCATTGATGTTACCAGTCCAGGTTGGCATTGTCAAGGTAAAAGCACACACAAAGGTGACTCCGTGGAGGTAGAGGGCAATAGAAGGGCGAACGAGGCTGCTAAAATAGCACAAGGCGGCCTAGAGAGAGCAGTGGACGGTGGCGGGGAGTCAGCGTATTCCAGCCACATTGGGTCTAGATGTCCTGAAATCCCTCCAGCAAAAGGCTGCCCAAACAGAGAAGGTACACCGAGGGAGACTGGGAGCTGAGCTGAACTCAAATGGAGTATGGGAGAATAAGGATAAAATGTGCCCACCAAAGTCCCTGTTCCCAATCATGGCACAAGCAGCACATGGCCCCAATCACACCTCAAAAAGTCACATGTGTGCCATGGTAGATGCCTTCTGGATCGCTCCTGGCTTCAGTTGCGCAGCCGCGAAACTTGTACAATCATGCCTCATCTGTGCACAGCACAACCCAGGTAAAACAGTAAAAGTCCCTAAGAAAGCGACACCTAGGCCTCTCTACCCGTTTCAGAGACGCAGATTGACGACATACAGCTACCAAGGTAGGAGTGTATGCAAATATCCTAGCATGTGTAGATCTCTTCTCTGGATGGCCAGAGGCCTACCGGGTGAAAACGGCTACAGCTCGAGCCACTGCAAAGAAACTGGTGATGGAACTAGTACCACGATTCGGTGTCCCTGAAACAATTGAATCAGACAGAGGTACACACTTTACTGCTGAGGTAATGCAAAATGTCATGCAAATGATAGGTGTAGAACAGGCATTTCATACACCCTACCACCCACAGAGTTCAGGGAAGGTAGAAAGAATGAACGGGACACTGAAATTGAAAATACAGAAAACCATGGAGCAGACCCATAGACCATGGCCAGAGTGTCTCCCATTAGCATTATTCTCAGTAAGGTACACACCCACGGGGAAAGCTAAACTGTCACCCTTCGAGATACTGTTTGGAAGACCACCGAACACAGGGTTGTACTACCCACAGGTCTTAACACTCAATGTGGATAATTTGACAAGTTATGTAATCCAGTTGCAAAAGCATTTAACTCAAATGCATTCTCTAGTTTTCTCTTCCACTCCAGATCCAGATAGTGTGGAAGGAACTCACTGTCTACAACCTGGTGATTACGTATATGTCAAGAAACACTCCAGAAAGACCCTTGAACCCCGATGTCAAGGACCTTACCAAGTACTCCTGACAACGCCTACTTCTGTTAAGTTGGAAGGACGACCAACCTGGATCCACGCATCGCATTGCAAACTAGCCACAGGAGTTAACAAAGCATAAGAGTGCATAATGTTTTGGTTTGGTTTTGTTGCATTATCTGTAATAATGGTAGCTGCGTGGGACAATCTAAATTCTCCAATGTCCTTGAATAATAAGTTTATACAACATCATGAAAAATTACTGAATGATTGGTCAAATCATTTGCTGGATCTGCACACATTCACCAGTATCAGCCACTAGTATTCCGTTCCTTGTTATTCCTATGCCACCCGAGGAATTATTTGCCTGGACCAGTTGTTCTGATACACTTGCTAATAATGCCACAAATAATGTGAAGTTATGGAACACAACTGTTGGTATACCTATTGTGGGATGGGTAGGATACCCTTGGTGGCAGGGTAATCTTTCAGGAAGTAATACATACCTTCAATATCTGGCATATAAAGGGGGGGCTTGGGTACCCAGGAATAGAACTCGATTAACCTACCTGGGGCAAATTCCAATGTATGGCCTACAAGTTAGTTTTAATGTAACTTCCCACTCTACTGATGCCTTCAAACCAATACTGCTAGAAAGAAGGTTGCATAACACGTCCTGGGAGTATTCCAATTTATTTCCCCAGGGCAATAATGAAACTTGTTTTAATATTTCAGGTAATATACCTTGTAACGAGTTATCTGGATATGAGAAAGGAACTCCCACCTGTGGAAATCCCGATGTAGGGTATTGTAGCCCTTTAGGACAACTTCCAAATTGGTGTATGCTTCAGAATGTATCTGCGTTCATAGATTTAGTTCATAGACTGGTATTACAACATTCAGCCCTATGGGACCTACCTAGTGACATGTACTGGATATGTGGAGACAATGCATATAAATGGTTGCCAGTAGGGGTAAAAGGTGCTTGTACTCTGGGTCGTTTGACTCCAGCTACCTTTGTTATTCCGAATGACCAGTTGAGTACTCAGAGCATACCTAAACACACGTTGTACAAAAGAGCTGCTGACAATACACCTCGCCTCTCTGGGAGACCACATATAGTGCAGATGAGTGTGGCTAATAAAATTGTCAGCTCTATTTTTATTTATCCTATGATTACTCAAATGTGGGATAAATTAGTCAGGGCTACAGATTACTTAGATGACCAAATATGGGATATATTGGATATATTGAACACCACCGTTGCTGTCCAAAATCATTGTTGTTTGTATCTTCGTAATATATGTGCTATTGAAACTTGTTTTTTGGTGTATCTCTGTATGCAAGAAAAGATGTAGAAATAGATAAGGAAGTTTGACTGTAAACAACAAGAATTTAACTATTATTCCTTTGAGTCCTAGATTGACATCTCATTTCTGGCATGAAGGAGCGTACTCTTGCAATGATGGACGTGGCTTCAGTATCTGGGGGATGGAGAAGGTAGAAGACCTGTCTCCCTTGGGCAACCCGTCGGCCTGGGATAGTACCTGGTGAACGAGCCACTATCCGCTGTTGTTGCAGGATCCAGTGTTCCAGATTGTGGAAAATGAAGATGTCAAAGGGGGGAATGATAGGAACTGAAGGAGTTAAATTGAGTTCTGTCTATGTTGCATTCTCTTGTTTAAAACCTTATCTTTTCTTCGAGGAGATGTCTCAGACATCTCCCTTGTGAACCAAGGTCAAATACCTCTGCTTTTTCACCTAAATGACTTTCTTTGTCGAAAACAAGTTGTAAAATCATTTGTACTGCGCATGTCTGTAAATGTCTAAATTCTTTACTATAAAAGACGGAAGCCTAACTGATAAGCCAGAGGCGTCTTGGAGGCATCCTGAGTGGTATTATACAGCTGGTGTCTGTGTAGTTCTTCTCGACGGAGCTGATTTAATTAGAGACATATGATGCTTCACACCTAAGAACATCGGTCCTTCAGATGAAAGAGTAATCTGAGGGATCCCGACACCCTGTATCTGTCGTACCTTCTTGCCCTGTGTCTCAGTCTGCCTGTCAGTCACATCTGTCCAAGTGACTTGTCTCCAAGTGGGATCAGCAGCCACAGCCAGACACCACCCTGGAGTGGCACCCGACAGCTATCTGCCGCACAAGCCTGACCTCACCATCAGAGGCTCCAGTGAAGACCAAGGTAGCTGTCGCAGTCACGCCCCTTCCAGGGTAATCTGGTCTGTGGCACAGTGGGGCAACAACCCCCGGCTCGCGCCATTCAGCCAAGGCGCGGGCGTGACAAATTCCCTGTTTACATGGGCGCATATAAAAGATCACTGCTTCTCCATGTATTTCCAGTCTGACAACACTTTACTCACAGGACACAGAATATATCACACAGATACAGAGGGCCGGCCAATAGAAAAGCGGCAGGCCAGACATACATTACAAAAGCCGTAGGTGGCCGGAGCCTGCCGATGTTTACTGTGGAAATTACAAAGGTGGGGGGAGGGCGGACAAAAGGGGAATGCTGATGCATTAGGGACATGCATCTCACATAGAACCTATTATACATCCATATAACTACACAACATATTCTTGGTGCTAAGTGGTTCTGTAACACGTAACACCGATATTAATCCAGCCTGATCTAGACCGCCCGTTTGTGGTAGAGGTCGATGCCTCTGAAATTGGAGTAGGGGCAGTGCTTTCCCAAGGCACTGCGTCCCTCACTTAACTCCGCCCATACGCCTTCTTTTCCCGAAAGTTCTCTTCTACTGAAAAAATTATGATATAGGGAATCGGGAATTATTGGCCATAAAATGGGCCTTCGAGGAATGGCGCCACTTCCTCGAAGGTGCTAAACACAAGATTACAGTAATCACAGATCACAAGAACCTGACCTACTTGGAGTCAGCTAAACGACTAAATCCTAGGCAGGCTAGGTGGGCTTTATTCTTCTCAAGATTTAACTTTGTGATCACGTTTCGTCCAGGGACTAAAAATATAAGGGCCGATGCCCTCTCTCGAAGTTTCTGTCCCTCACAAGCTGAGGACTCGGAACCAGTTCCAATACTGGCCAATGGGATTGTTGTGTCGGCAGTGTCTCTGGACCTTCATTGGCATTGAATTATCCTTCTCCTCCGCTTACCACCCTGAGACCAATGGTCAAACTGAGCACACCAACCAGGCTCTAGAGCAATATCTCCGCTGCTATATCTCGGAACATCAGTCCGATTGGGTTGAACATCTCCCGTTAGCTGAATTCGCCCTAAATAACCAATACCAGGTATCTATCAAAACCACCCCGTTCTTCTGCAATCACGGTTTGCACCCACGTTTTGGTTCTTTTTCGGCCAAGATGTCGGAACTCCCGGGGGTAGAGAATTCCATATGTCACTTAAGGAGAATCTGGTCGGAGGTGAACACAAACTTGAAAGGGTCCCAGGTCAGGCAGGCTTCGGTCGCAAATAAACGGCGGTCCACGGGGCTGCACCTAGGAGTTGGGGACAAAGTTTGGCTCTCTACCAAGAATATTAAGCTGAAGGTGCCATCTGCCAAACTGGGTCCCAGGTTTATTGGTCCCTATGAGATATTAGAGGTAATTAACCCGGTGATCTTTCGTTTAAAGCTCCCTCAGTCTTTTAAAATACCAAATGTTTTCCACAAATCCCTCCTCAAGACGTACCGCTCCCCAATTCATCCCGTCCAGTCCCCTCCTCCTCCAGTTTTGGTCAAGGGTGCCTTGGAGTACGAAGTCCAGGGTATCCTTGATTCCCATTTGGTGAGAAGGTTCGTGCAATATTTGGTGCATTGGAAGGGCTACGGTCCAGAGGAGAGGTCCTGGGTCCCCGCTAGTGACATCCATGCCAAGGGGTTGATTAGAAGGTTTCACCTCCTTCACCCTGACAAACCAGGTTTTGAGGGTCCGGAGGCCCCTCTTGGAGGGGGGGGAAACTGTCACGTCGCCGTCAGACTTGGGGCCTGCTGTTCCGGTCGTAGCCACTAGGAGGCGACGGACAACCACTTCGCCGTCAGACTCGGGGACGGCTGTTCCTGCCTCGGCCACTGGGAGGCACCGTGGTTCTATTACGTAGCAGTCAGACTCAGGGCCTATGGTCCCGGCTTTAGCCACTAGGAGGCGCCGGTCTGTCACGTCACCGTTAGATTCGGGGCCTGCTCTTCCAGTCATGGCCACTAGGAGGCGCCGGACCACCACTTCGCCGTCAGACTCGGGGACGGCTGTTCCTGCCTCGGCCACTGGGAGGCACCGTGGTTCTATTACGTCGCCGTCAGACTCAGGGCCTATGGTCCCAGCTTTAGCCACTAGGAGGCGCCGGTCTGTCACGTCACCGTTAGATTCGGGGCCTGCTCTTCCAGTCATGGCCACTAGGAGGCGCCGGACCGCCACTTCACCGTCAGACTCGGGGACGGCTGTTCCTGCCTCGGCCACTGGGAGGCACCGTGGTTCGCCCGTGAGTTATGGTGGTGACAGAGAAGGGGCTCCTGCGCAGGCATCTGGTGGGCGCAGGCTCCGCTCCTCTGTCAGTCGTCAGGGGGTAACTGCATCACCATCTAGCCTGGTCCTGGGGGCGGTCCTAATGACATCACCAGTCCAGGAACCTGTGAGGAATGACCTGATCCCTCAAATACCTTGGGACTGGTCTTGCAAGCCGCCGGATATATTCTTGGTGCTACTGTGTGAATTGCTACAACTAACTTTGACCTCAGCCTGGATTTCTGACCATTCTATTGCCTGCTGATTTTGTACTTCTGCCTCCCTCCTGGTTTATGACTGACCTTGGCCTGGATTTCTGACTCTGCTTCTGCCTAACGATTTTGTACTTCTGCCGCCCTCCTGGTTTATGACTCTGACCTTGGCCTGGATTTCTGCTTCTGTCTGCTGTTTTTGTACCGTTGCCGCCCGACTGGTTTAGACTCGGATCCCACTACGTTTTTGGTCCTGTATTGGAACACCTCACTGGCGACCGCCCTGCTCTGGTCCACTGCTTTTGTTCAGACAGCTACCTCCTGGGCTCTGCTATAAATCCAGATCCCTGTATAGGGGTAAAGGGTATCAGGGTTGCTCGGGGTGTTGTCTTACTGCAGCCCAGACTCGCAGACGGACGTCACACTTACTCGGTGCAACACTCGATATGGGCTCTCTTCCCAGCGGGATACCAGCTTGTTCTGAGGGCGCTGATCTCGTACGAGATACGGTTGAGGCAGAGTCCCCCCTGGATGTTCCAGTTCATGGAGTTTTGTGTGGACGATTCGGTGCAGGGTTTGTAGCCGATGCCGGTGGTTCCGGACCCACGACGAGACATCTGTCCACGGTTGTTGCTCTTCCAGATTTAATTCCACCTTCGTGATCCCCTTGCCTTCCCGGCCAAATAGCAGCGAGTAAGGGGTGTAACCGATGACTCGGTGTACCCGGTTGTTATAAACCCACACCAGTTCAGGGATGTACTCAGGCCAGCGGACCTTCCTGTCGCTCTCCAGGGTGCATAACATTTGGATTAGCATCTGATTAAATCGTTTGCAGGCCCCATTCACTTGTGGGTTGTACGGAGTGGTCCGGGATTTATCGATACCATACAGACAGTGTAGTTCTTCCATGACTTTTCCCAGGAAGCACGCACCCTGATCTGAATGTATCCATTGAGGGCAGCCGTACACTTGGATAAAGTTTTTACAAATCACGTAGGCGGCCGAATCCGCAGTTTGATCTCGAGTAGGGGTTACCACGGCAAATTTGGTGAAATGGTCCACCATGACAAGACAATGTTCATACCCCTGGTGCGCGGGGCCAATGGTCAAATAGGCAATCATCAAGAGTTCGAGGGGTTCTGATGTTACTATGGTCTGCACTGGGGCCCGTTGTGCGGGTGGTTTAGGTAGCTCGCATTGGCGGCACGCACGGGAAGCTTCTTCCACTGCGGGCTGCAAGTGAGGATGGTAAGCTATTTGTTGTAACCACTGAAAAGTCTTTTGAGCCCCAAAATGAGCACCTTTTCATGGGCCTCTAGAGCTAGTTCATTAAGTTGGGCTCCTGGTACGACTACTTGCCAAGCTATTGCTGATGTTGTCCGCGATACCGCCTTACGGTACAATAGTCCTCCTTTGATTACCAATTTCTCCCATTGGTGTAGCATTAACAAAGTGTCCTGAGTCAAAGCTTGTCTCTGAGTGTCGTTAGGTATTTTGCCGGTGGCTACCCATTGGTGCAGGGCCCCAATCTCTCCATCTTCTTGTTGCTGCTGGATCCACTTGTCCCGGGATTGTTCTAGCATGCCTCTAATGAGTCCTATGTGGGATTGTTCTCGGGTCGTGGCAGTGAGTCCGGCGGGGGTCAGAGCGAACGGCGTCTCTTCTCCTTCCAGTTCATCGTTTCGACTGTGCTCTGGGGTTGTATGTTGAATCCTGGAGAGGACGTCAGCATGTACATTTTCCACTCCCGTTTTATAGATGATCTTATACTTGAATTTGGCCATCCGGGCCACCGCTGCTCCAGGGCCCCTAATTTGGCATTTTCGAGTTGGGCCAGGGGATTGTTGTTGGATCTTATCACCACCTCGGAGCCCGCCAGGTACTCCGCGAACCGCTCCATCATGGTCTACACTACTGCGAGGAGCTCGAGCTTAAAGTAGCTGTAATTGTCGGGATTACGTTCGTAGTCATGGAGTGATCGACTGCCGTAAGCGATCACTCTTTCCCGGCCGTCTTGGACTTGCGACAATACAGCTCCTAGCCTGAGTAGGCTCCCATCAGTGTGCAGTATGAACGGCTGCGAGAAATCCGCATAAGCTAACACCGGGGCTTCCCGAGAGTGCGTCTTTGAGATCTCGGAAGGCCTCTTCCTGCGGTTCTCAGCACTGAATATTCCATCCATTCGCTCCAGCAGGGGCCCCCTTCAGCAGGTCTTGCAGGGCTCGGGCTTGACGTGCAAAGTTCTTTACGAAGCGACGGTAATATCCAGCCAACCCCAGGAAGGCTCGTACATCTTTTACCATCTCAGGAGTAGGCCACCCTTGGATCGCGGCGACCTTTTCCATGGACGGTCTAACTCCTTTGGCAGAGACGGTATGTTCCAGGTATTCGATCTGTGTACGAAATAGGTGGCATTTCTGGGGCTTTACCTTCAACCTGTATGTTACGTGTTACAGAACCACTCAGCACCCAGAATATGTTGTGCAGTTATATGTATGTATAATAGGTTCTATGTGAGATGCATGTCCCTAATGCATCAGCCCACCTGACAGGCCGGGCAGCGGACGCCTATCGCACAGTACCTGATGAGGACTGTATGGACTATGAGCGGATCAAAGAAGTGATCTTGGCCCGGTATGCGCTGACACCAGAGGCATACCGCCAAAAGTTCCGCGGACTTATAAAACACATAACAGTGCAGTTATATGTATGTATAATAGGTTCTATGTGAGATGCATGTCCCTAATGCATCAGCCCACAGGCTGCGCCCCTGGGCAGAGGAGACACGATATTCTCCTTTTGTCCGCCCTCCCCCCACCTTTGTAATTCCCACAGTAAACATCGGCAGGCTCTGGCGACCTGCGGCTTTTGTAATGCATGTCTGGCCTGTCGCTTTTCTATTGGCCGGCCCTCTGTATCTGTGTGATATATTCTATGTCCTGTGAGTAAAGGGTTGTCAGACTGGAAATACGTGGAGAAGCAGTGATCTTTTATATGCGCCCATGTAACCAAGGAATTCCAGCCAGCGTCATTCATTCAGACTCCAGCCAACGTAGAGCGGACCTCCGAAAACACGGGGTGGTGCTGAAAGAGGTACCCCAGCCTGGGTAGACCCCGTTACACCGTACTTCTGCAGCCGCCCGAGCACCTGCCCCAACCGCCGCAGGTGGTCCTCAAATGTGGCGGCATAGATGATGTCGTCCAGGTATATCAACATGGCCTCGAAGTTGAGATCTCCGAGACACCGCTCCATCAGGCGTTGGAAGGTCCCGGGGGCATTGGCCAGCCCGAACGGCATACGATTAAATTCGAATGAACATGGTCTTGGCACGGTCTTCCTCTGACATTGGCACCTGCCAGTACCCGCTGGCCAGATATAAAGTCGAGAAGTATGTCGCCTTCCCCAGGGCGGATAGGAACTCGTCTATCCGAGGCAGGCAGCGGGTACGAGTCTTTGATGGTACAAGCGTTCAATTTTCGATAGTCCACACAGAACCGCAAGGTGCCATCTTTCTTGTGGACCAACATGATGGGGGCCACCCAGGGACTCTGGCTTTCTCAGATAACTCCTTTCCGCAGCATTTGGCCCAGTAATGTTTTTACCTCCTGATATAGTTGCGGCGGAATCTGTCAATGTCGTTCCCTGATGGGAGCCGTTCCTACCGTGGGGATGCCGTGCGTGATGGCTGTGGTACATCCAAAATCATCCTCATGGTTGGCGAATACCTCCTGGTACTGGCCCAAAAGCGTTTCAACCTGGAGGATTTGGGCCGGGGTAAGGCCAGAGAGTTCTGCTCGCATTCTCTCCAGGATGGCTCGGCCCTTTTCTTCGGATTGACACTGCCCAAGGGTCCCCTGCCTGCACTTTCAGTTGGAACCCAGGGGTTGGAAGCAACTCTTCCAAAGGTCTCACCATCTTCGCCATTTCGGCTTGTGGCTTCAGGATGATGTTTTGGTCTTCTAGGTTGACGCAGCGCACTAGAAGTTTCTGCGGTCTGTCCCCCAATTGTGTCCCCCGGAAACAGTCTCCCTAGGAACCTTGGTGATGGCCCCCTTGGTTCCGGACCGGATACACAGCGGGGACGCCTCCTCCTACACTGGGAACACTTGTCACCTTCTCTCGTTTGTCGGGAGCTTGTGGTGAGCATGGTGGCGTTTTACTCCGATGGACCACTCGGGCAGTCGTCCCTTCTTCCTCTTCGGGTCTAATCTCACCATCGGGACCTCCAGACCCGGGTTGGAGTTCTGCCAGACTCGACTCCACACGTCGGGACAGCACAGACATTTTACCATGGACAGTCGACTCCTTCTCTATCTCTTCTCGACGCCCAACGTCGTGGCTCTGTCTTGATCTGAGTGCGGCTCTTCTCCTCCCCCTGTACCATTCCTTCCATGGGCGACGTTCCCTCCAATTAGCAGGACCTTCGGAAGGGTGAGCGGGGCTTTGCCATCGCTTTTCTCAGGGCAATTTCTGGACATGTGTCCCAATCTTCTGCACGCCCAGCACTCACGTCTGCGTCTGTCTGGTGGGCGCTTTGGTCTGGATCATCGAACTCGGCGGGAAGCATATCTCTCCTGCGTATGTTCTTCACTCCAGGACATGGGGTTACACTCTGGAGCCACCATTGAAGCTTCCTTCTGTAGCAGAATGTATCTTTTGAGAATTCACTGGTACACAGGAGAACTTCACTGAGCAAGTTATCTTCAGTAAACAGCATTTACTTCTTATGGGTAAACATGAGATAAGAATTCAGAAGCACAAAGCCTGTGCTGCTGGCATAACACATTCAAAAGTAAACAACAACAAGAGAACTTCCGTCCCCACAATACAGCAAACATATAACTTCACACTATCGCGATCTGCTGTCAGGCTAGAGTAAAGTCCCATTTCTGTTGCATATGCCAACACCTTCATTCTCCGCACATCTCCTCTAACCTCCTTAACCTGCTTCCATGCGTTACCTCGGGGGCTGACGCTGGTCCCCAAAACAGTAGTAAGGGCTTCCCTCAAACTCTCGACATCTTCTCAAATTCTTCTAATTTCCAGCCGTAAATCACGGATCCATGTTGGCTCTTCTTCATTTGGTCTGGGTACTCTGCAACGCCGGACCATCCCTGGCAAGAGTGCAATCCCCTGCTCCTGCTCGCCTTTGCACACTTCTGCCCCTATGTCAAAGAAAGTCATGCTTGGTTTTACTTGCAAGTACTCCCTCAGAGCTTGCTTTAGCAGCACGTCGTGCAGGCCCATCACTAGTTGGTCTCGCAGCACTATGTCAATAGACCCTACGCCTAATCCGTTTTTGCGAGCAATGGCAGTATGGAGTTCCTGCAGCGTATTCATAAATTGGGTTATCATCTCCCCCTCTCTTTGAATACGCCTGAACAGACGCATACATAACTCTCCTACGTCCGTAGGGTCCCCATATGTCTCCTCAAGTATTATCAACACTTTTCCCAGGGAGTCTCTTGGCTGTGGGGGTCGCAAGATGACAGAGTCCCTGGCTCCCCATCTAAAGCCATTATAGCCACCTCTACTTCTAGGACCGGAGTCATGGGACACATTTTCATCAACTCCCTTAAACGTTCAATCCAACTCCACAGCATAGTGTTATTTCCAGTGAACTTAGGGAGATTGTCAATATTGTCCCCAGCGGTATGCTGGACCTTGGAGCTCCCCCCACCACAACTGGGAGAGTGACAGGGTAGGTGAGGGATGAACAAGAGTTCAGTAACAAAGCAGTTAAAATTATCGGACTGTAGTCTCCTGTTGTGAAGAAGTTCAGGGTTCCAGCGGTAGTACCGGCAACAGCGGCGCGGGTAGTCTCAACGGAGTCTCTGACAGGCGGGAATCCAACGGTGGCACCGACAACAGCGGCGCAGGTTGTCTAGTCGCAGTCTCTGTATGGCAGGCAGATTTCCCGTGCCTTCTGATATCTGGCACGGTACTAAGTCCAATGTGAGATGCCGCCAAAGCGAGCCCTTTCTCCGCAGCGTATAACAATTTTGGCCTATTAGGGCTGGGCCTAGCCTGGAGTCTCTCCTGACATTTAGTCAGTGGTACGATTGGAGACTTCAGTACGGAAGCTGTCAGGACAGAGGACGAAGGTCTGTCTGCGGGTCGCCTACCAGCAGGATGTCTCACTGCAGGGGATCTGTCAGGTTGTACTGCACTAACAAGGTACTCAGACTTCTCAGCGGTCACTCCTGGGCAGAGCGTGTGCAATATTCATAGTCTCATAGTGTTTGGCACCTGGCTTAACTCCGCACGGCTCCGCTCTGCTGGCACGCCTCTGCTCTGCTGATGCGGCTCTCTCTGCAGGCAACGGGGGCTCTCTCTATGCTGCCCGTCGCTATATCGGTTCTCTGTGATGAAGGCAGGAGATCCCGGGCACACCACTCACCGCTCTGGGCACCGCATTCCCTTCGCGCCAACCCCTCCTCCTGCATGCGCTTTTCTCATCTGCCCTGCTGTGACTGCGCTCTCTTTCTCCCTGTCTCTCCCCGCCTCTCCAGGTCAACAGGAAGGTCCTTGTCTCTCCGGCTGCAGGAGAATGTCCGCCTCCCTCAGGCTTCCCCCCCGGGAACTGAGGATGCAGCCCTCTCAATTCCAGACCCGGCATGCAGGTACCCGCTGTCCGGTCAACCTCCTTACGCAGGCACACAGTGAGACGTGGGTGGACGTGGCAGAACAGCGCTACCCCATCACTGCCTCCACTATCCTACATTAGGGCTTTCCTTGTGCTCAGAGGGACAGGAGATGGGGGCTCAGGGGACGCAGGCATGAGAGATCGTGGCTAGCAGAGAAGGGTGCTCTGGGGCAGGGGGCAAGGACAGGGGGCAAGGAGAAGGGGGCATAAGGGATAGGAGAAAGGGGGCATGAGGGATAGGGGAAAGGGGGCATGAGGGACAAGGGGCCGGAAGAAAGGGGCATGAGAGACAGGGGGAAGGGAGCAAGAGGGATGGGGAAAAGGGACAAGTTCATGAGGGAGATGGGGGCTCGATCAACAGGGGGCTTGAGGGACAGGGGCACAAGGAATGGGGGTACAAGGGACAGGGGACGAGGGCTTTAGGAATATGGGCAAGAGGGACGAGGGCTTGAATGGGGGCTCAAGAGCAGGGGGAAAAGGAATGGTGAGCAAGAGGGATGGGGGCACAAGGGATGGGATGTTGAGAGACAGGGAATTCGAGAGACGGGGCATGAGGGACAGTGATTGAGGGCTGGGTAAATGTCGGCAAGAGGGACAGGATGATCGAGGGACGGGAGAACTTGGAACAGGGAATTGGGGCACGAGAGACAGGTGGCTCGAGGGACAAAGGGACAAAGACAGAGGGACAAAGGCTCGAGGTGGCGCAATGTGCAACCTACAAACATCAATGTAGCATGAATGTAGTCAGGTGTAAACATTGTTACATTTACAGGACAGAGCAAAATCCTCATTATACAGAGGAAATAATCAGTCATATAGAAGGGATATAATAAGTCATTATATAGAGATAATCAGTCATTATATAGAGGGTAAAATCAGTCATTATATAAATGAGAGTCATTTTATAGAGGAAATAAACAGTCATTGTATAGAAGAGATAATCAGTCATTAATTAGAGGGGATATAATCAGTCATTATATAGAGGGTATAATCAGTCATTATGTAGAGGAAATAATCAGTCATTATATAGAGGGGATCATCAGTCATTATATACAGGGGAGATAATCAGTCATTATGTAGAGGAGTTATAATCAGTCATTATGTAGAGGAGATATAATCAGTCATTATATAGAGGAGCTCTTCAGTCATTAAATAGAGGAGATCATCAGTCATTATATAGAGGAGATAATAAGTCATTAAATAGGGGAGATAATCAGTAATTATATAGAAGGGATAAAATTAGTCATTATATAGAAGGGATATAATCAGTCATTATATAGAGGAGATAATCAGTCATTATATACAGGGGATATAATCAGTCATTATATAGAGGAGATATAATCAGTCATTATATACAGGGGATATAATCAGTCATTACATAGAGGAGATAATCAGTCATTATATACAGGGGATATAATCAGTCATTATATAGAGGAGATATAATCAGTCATTATATAAAGGAGATAATCAGTCATTATATAGAGGAGATAATCAGTCATTATATAAAGGAGATAATCAGTAATTATACAGAGGAGATATAATCAGTAGAGTTGAGCGATACCGTCCGATACTTCAAAGTATCGGATCGGAATGGATCGGCCGATCTTAAAAAAAGTATCGGTATCGCCGATTCCAATACCGGAAGTCCCATTCAAGTCTATGGGACTTCCGGTATCGGAATAAGAAAAATCCTGTTTTTCCCTTGTACAGCCTCTCTGGGGTCTGTACGGGCCTTTCGGGGGGCTGTGCCGGCCTGCCAGGGGGTCTGTGCAGGCTCCGGTGGTCTGTGCCGGCCTGCCGGGGGGCTGTGCAGGCTCCGGGGGGCTGTGCTGGCCTGCCGGGGGGCTGTGCCGGCCTGCCGGGGGGCTGTGCAGGCTCCGGTGGTCTGTGCCGGCCTGCCGGGGGGCTGTGCAGGCTCCGGTAGTCTGTGCAGGCATCGTCCGATGGGACTACAAGTCCCATCGGGCGATGCCTGCTACCATGACAGTGATTGACACATTAGCCAATGATGGGACAGTAGTAGTCCCATCATCCGGCTAATGTGTTGAATGTAAAAAAAAAAAAAAAATAAAAAAAAAAAATTACATGCTACATACATGCTACATACATACAACATGCATACTACATACATGCTACATTCATACTACATACTACATACATGCTACATTCATACTACATATATACTACATGCAACATACATACTACATATATACTACATGCATGCAACATGCATACTACATATATACTACATGCTACATACATACTACATATATACTACATACATACTGCATGCTACATACATACTACATGCTACATACATACCACATACATACTACATACATACTACATGCTACATATATACTACATATATACTACATGCTACATACATACTACATATATGCTACATACATGCTACATACATACTACATGCATGCTACATACATACTACATGCTACATACATACTACATACATACTACATGCTACATATATACTACATATATACTACATGCATGCTACATACATACTGCATGCTACATGCATGCTACATACATACTACATACATACTACATGCTACATACATACCACATATATACTACATACATACTACATACAATACATTCATACAATACATACATAGACATACAATACATATAACATAGAGTAACATACTTACCAATACTTGTCACATTGTTCCCCGAAGCCATTGTCTTTTACGGAATAAATGTTAACATAACAAACCACAAAAATACTCACCCACGATCCGAAGCAGTCCACGAGTGTGTCCCACGACCATCTTGGGTAGAGAACTGCAGCATCAGCTGTTGCTGCCGTTCTCTACGGGCTGCAGGAATCCAATGACGGAAGGTAGGTATCCTTCCGCATTGTATTCCTCCGCCACTTAAAAAAAAAAAAGTCCCTAGTCTCACTTTATGCCATTGCTGCGTGTCCCATCATTGGCTAATGTGTCAATCACTGTCATGGTAGCAGGCATCGCCAGATGGGACTTGTAGTCCCATCGGACGATGTTTGCACAGACCCCCGGACATCAGCACAGCCCCCCGGCAGGCCGGCACAGCCCCCCGGCAGGCCGGTACAGACCCCCACAGGGTGCACAGACCACCGGCAGGCCGGCACAGCCCCCCGGCAGGCCGGTACAGACCCCGGGCAGTCCACACAGCCCCCCGGCAGGCCGGCACAGCCCCCCGGCAGGCCGGTACAGACCCCGGGCAGTCCACACAGCCCCCCGGCAGGCCGGCAGAGACCCCCGGAAGGCCCGAAATGACGGCGCATCATGATGCGCACACACCGCGCATCATGATGACGTCAGGCTGTCAATCAACTTTGAACTTCCGATTCCGATGCCGACTTCCGATATTGAAAAAATATCGGAAGTCGGTATCGGAATTCCGATACAGCAAGTATCGGCCGATACCCGATACTTGCGGTATCGGAATGCTCAACACTAATAATCAGTCATTAAATAGAGGAGATCATCAGTCATTACATAGAGGAGATAATCAGTCATTATATAGAGGAGATAATCAGTAATTATAAAGGGGAGATAATCAGTCATTATATAGAGGGGATATAATCTGTCATTAAATAGAGGAGATCATCAGTCATTACATAGGGGGATATAATCAGTCATTAAATAAAGGAGATAATCAGTCATTATATAGAAGGGATAAAATCAGTCATTATATAGAGGAGATATAATAAGTCATTATGTAGAGGAGATATAATCAGTCATTATATAGAGGAGATATAATCAGTCATTATATAGAGGAGATATAATCAGTCATTATATAGAGGAGATATAATCAGTCATTATATAGAGGAGATATAATCAGTCATTATATAGAGGAGGACATAATCAGTCATTATATAGAGGAGGACATAATCAGTCATTATATAGAGGAGGACATAATCAGTCATTATATAGAGGAGGACATAATCAGTCATTATATACAGGGGATATAATCAGTCATTATATAAAGGAGATAATCAGTAATTATATAGGAGATATAATCAGTCATTATATAGATGATATAATCAGTCATTATATAGAGGAGATCATCAGTCATTACATAGAGGAGATAATCAGTAATTATAAAGGGGAGATAATCAGTCATTATATAGAAGGGATAAAATTAGTCATTATATAGAAGGGATATAATCTGTCATTATATAGAGGAGATCATCAGTCATTATATAGAGAAGATATAGTAAGTCATTATATACAGGGGATATAATCAGTCATTATGTAAAGGTGATATATTCAGTCATTATATAGAGGATATAATCAGTCATTATATAGAGGAGATATAATCAGTCCTTTTATAGAGGAAATAATCAGTCAATGTTAGGCGTCGGGTTCCTGCAGCTGCACAGCAGGAATCCAGAGTCATGCAGCCAGCGGTCTCCCATTCCCCTCCGACCTCTCAGGGACCTGCACAGCAATCTCGGCGATCCAGACGCCCTGCTCAGACCAGTTCTCTGGGTCTGGTTGTTGCTGCCACCTCTGGACCAGCAATAGTAGCGCAGCCTGCTCTGCAGCAAACCACTCCAGAGGCTAAGTCCTCTCGCCACGCTACTGGGCATGCTCACCAGACGATCTCCCAGTGGAGATCGGGAGTCACTTGCTCAGGTCCTTCTCCTGATCTGATTGGTCCATCTTAGAGATCTGGAAGGTACCGGAAGCGCACAGCTGTAAAAGGCCCGCATGGCCTCTCGGCCATGCGCTAGTATAGACTCTACTTGCTACCTGTGCGAATGATGACGGATGCATGTGCCTGCGAATGACTCATTAAGACTCCCCTCCCTCTGATATTACCTGTGTGGATAGGGACTTAGTATTAGAGTCAGCGCCAGTCAGTGGCATGATACAGGCCACAGTGCACATCTTCACCTATCTAGCATCCGACAGTGCGCCTCCACTGGGCACTGACATATAGCGGCTGAGTCAGTCGCCGTGCTGCAATCAGCAGCATCTGTGGGCGCCGGTGGTAGTGACGCCGCACACACGGTAGGTCTAGACGGACCCTGACCCCCTCTGCTTTGGGTTCAGCAGGCTCAGTATTTGTTTAAGTTCTAAGTGTCTCTGTGGAGTTAACAGAGTACGCTCAGTGCACACCGGGTGACGTTCAAACCGTGTGTGATATACCGCCATATTGTGCGTCTGCCATTATCTAGCAGCGGTGTAACACCTACTGCACGGTGGACCCCGGACAGCGAATGCACTTATTATTATTTATTTATTAGTGCTTTCCGCCGTCCCTAAGGTTATACTAGCGCCAGGGTCTGGCTAGTAAAGGCGGACCTGCAGCAGCTACAGCGGTACAGCTAGAGAGCAGGTTGGCGGCTATTGAGAGCTCCACCTCAGCTGCGAATGCTACAGTGGCCGCTGCTCAGGCAGTCGCAGAGGCTGTCTCACGCGTGTCCACACCCACGCCTATGCCGACAATAACCCGCCTCCCGTTGCCCGATAAGTTTTCCAGTGACAGCACCGCCTGCAGGGGTTTCGTGAGTCAGTGCTCTATCCAGCTTGAGTTACTGGCCACGCGATTTCCTACAGAGCGGGTTAAGGTGGGGTTTATTGTTTCTCTCCTATCAGGCAGGGCGTTAGAGTGGGCTGCGCCATTGTGGGCGCGTGATGACCCCGTGGTTCAGGGCGCTGCTCAGTTCCTCACGGCCCTGAAGCAGGTCTTTTTGGGACCACGGATCATGCACGACACCTCTCTCCAATTATTGGCCCTAACACAGGGGTCTCTCTCAGTCAGCCATTATGCCGTCCGATTCCGGACATTGGCTTCCGAACTGGAGTGGCCTGATAAAGCACTCGTCCCTGTGTTTTGGAGAGGATTAGCGGAGCATGTCAAAGATGCTCTAGCAACCAGAGAGGTCCCCACAAGTCTGGAGGAATTGATTGCCATCTCCACCCACATTGATCTCCACTTTACGGAGCGCGGCCTGGAACGTGCGCAATCCAAACGAAGGGTTAACTTGGCTCCCACCTTCTCCGAGCCGCTAAGATTTCCCGCTCAGGAGCTTACACCTTCTGAACCTATGGAGGTGTCTTACGCCGGCCCCAAGGCACGTCCGGTGCGAAGCTCCGCACGTTGTTACCAGTGCGGCAGTTTGGTCACTCGGCTAGCATGTGTCCTCTGCGGTCGAAAAAACGATCAAGTCCAGTGGTCGTAGGTGGTGGTCTAACTAATATGAAACCCTTTTCTCCCAAACTAGTATTCCGAGGGACCTTAGATAGCGGGGCTTCCACCTGGGGGGGTAGAGGTCACGGTGGATTCTGGGGCAGAAGGGAACTTTATGTCCTCGACCTTTGCCCTAAAGCATGCTATTCCTCTGGTGTTACTGCCCCAACCCCTGACCATCAGGGTGGTTAATGGTGCACCTTTACCATCTCAGGTGACCCACCAGACAGCACCACTTGGTCTCTCACTCTCACCGTCCCACCGTGAGATTTTGTCCTTGTTCATTTTGCCTGATGGCATCGACCAGGTGCTTCTCGGAGTTCCCTCGCTCCGTTGCCATTCCCCTCATATTGATTGGGCTTCGGGGAATATACTGGGTTGGAGCAAGGACTGTGAGGGAAGGTGCCTGTGGGGCAGTGTCTAGGTAGCTTCCACTGAAGTACCCGCGGATTTCTCCGCGCTTCCCAAACCGTACCATCAGTACGCGGATGTCTTCTCTAAAAAAATCTGCGGAGACGCTTCCGCGCACCGTCTTTACGATTGTCCGATAGATCTATTGCCAGGCACGGAAACTCCTAGAGGCTGCGTGTATCCGCTATCACTCCTCGAGACGGAGGCTGTGTCTCAATATATCCGGGAGAACCTGGCAAGAGGTTTTATCATAAAGTCGGTGTTGCCGGCTGGTGCAGGGTTCTTCTTCGTGCAGAAGAAGAGCGGAGAGTTACGTTCCTGCATTGATTACAGAGGTCTCAACGCCATAACGGTTAAAAATAAGTACCCGCTTCCGTTGATCTCTGAGTTATTTGACAGGTTGCGAGGGGCCTGGATCTTTACAAAATTAGATCTACGGGGGCGTACAACCTGATCCGCATTCGCGAAGGAGACGAGTGGAAGACAGCATTTAACACCAGGGACAGACATTATGAATATCTGGTCATGCCCTTCGGCCTCTGTAATGCGCCTGCTGTCTTCCAGGATTTTGTTAACGAAGTCTTCCGTGATATGCTCTCTACCTCGGTGGTGGTCTATCTGGATGACATCCTCATCTTTTCACCAGATTTGACCTCCCACCAGAGAGACGTCTGCAGGGTCTTCGACCATCTACGGGCGAACTCTCTTTTCGTCAAACTGGAGAAGTGCCAGTTTGAGCAGGAGTCCTTGCCGTTCCTGGGCTACTTCATCTCGGCCCAGGGGTTGGCTATGGATCCGGCCAAACTGAAAGCGGTAATGGACTGGCAGGAACCACATTCACTCAAAGCAGTGCAGCGCTTTTTGGGGTTCGTTAACTATTATCGCCAGTTTATCCCCCACTTCTCCACACTGGTAGCTCCTCTAGTTGCTCTCACAAAAAAAGGAGCTAATCCTAAGGCTTAGTCTGAACAAGTCTCCAATGCCTTCTCGTCTCTAAAATCCCATTTTGCTGGCGCTCCCATCTTACACCGTCCCGATGTGGATAAGCCTTTCATCCTAGAGGTAGATGCTTCGTCGGTCGGTGCAGGAGCAGTCCTTTTCCAGAAGGATGCTCAAGGTCGGAAGCATCCCTGCTTCTTCTTCTCTAAGACCTTCTCACCGGCAGAGACGAACTACTCCATCAGGGACAGGGACAGGGAGCTGCTGGCAATGAAGTTGGCCTTTTCTGAGTGGAGACGTCTCCTGGAGGGAGCCCGGTTTCCCATCCAGATGTATACGGACCATAAAAATCTGGTCTATTTACAAACGGCCCAGCGCTTGAACTCTCGTCAAGCTAGGTGGTCGCTCTTCTTCTCCCACTTCCGCTTCACCTTGCACTATCTCTCTGGAGAGAAGAACGTCCATGCGGATGCTCTCTCGCGCTCGGTGGTTTCAGTGGAGGAAGAGGAGGCTGAGTCTCGGCTAATTCTCCCTACTGAGAGTTTTAGGACCGTGGCTCCAGTTGCTCTCGAGTCAGTGCCGCCGGGCAAGACCTTTGTCCCTCCTCAGCTATGGCCGGAGGTTCTCGCGTGGGCACACGCATCCAGGGTGGGTGGTCACTTCGGCAATAAGTGGACCACAGAACTCCTGGCAAGGTCTTATTGGTGGCCGCGCATGGCTCGAGACACGAAAGAATACATACAGGCATGCGTCTCGTGTGCGCGGAACAGGTCCTCTAGACAGAGGCCGGCTGGGTAATTGTATCCTCTGCCGGTGGCAGACAGACCTTGGGAGAAGGTTGGCATGGATTTTGTGGTTGGCCTGCCCAAGTCTGGTGGCAGTATGGTCAACTGGGTAGTCACCGGCCATTTTTCTAAAATGGTGCATCTGGTGCCACTCGCGCGGTTGCCATCCGCTCGTGGTCTTGCCACACTGTTCATAAAACATGTATTCCGTTTGCATGGCATGCCAGACAAAATTGTCAGTGACCGAGGTCCCCAATTCGCGTCCCAGTTTTGGAGGGAGCTCTGCAGCCTACTCAACATTGAGCTAAACCTGTCCTCCACTTATTACCCCGAGACGAACAGGTTGGTTGAGAGAGCCAACCAAACCTTGGTCACGTACCTGCGGCATTTTGTCTCTGCCAGGCAGGATGACTGGGCATCCTTGCTACCATGGGGTGAAGTTGCCCTGAATAATGCAGTGGCTGATTCCACTGGTCAGACGCCGTTCCTTCTTAATTAGGGCCAGCATCCACACGCCCCTGTCCCAATGCCAGTGTCCTCCACTGATTCCAGGGTGGCAGACTGGGCAGTGGATTTGGGATGGCACCCAGAATGCTATTTGAGCCTCTAAAGAAAGAATGAGTGCATCTGCCGACACACATCGGCGTCCCGCTCCATCCTTTTCCCACGGTGACTTGGTGTGGCTCTCTGCTCGAAATTTCAAGCTGCGGGCTGAGTCTACCAAGTTTGCGCCGTGATACATCGGACCTTTTAAGGTTCTCGAGCGAATCAACTCAGTGGTCTACTGCCTGGCTCTTCCACCACATTTGGCCCTCTTTGACGTCTTCCACGTGTCCCTTCTCAAACCTGTTCACATGGCCCGGTTCTCCGAGTCATCTGCCGGCTCATCAACTTGTCTTCGGATGAGTTTGAGGTTAACACCATTGTGGGACGCAGGATTGTGCGTGGCACAAAGTTTTATTTGGTGGACTGGAAGGGTCATGGTCCAGAGGCCCGAACCTGGGAGCCAGTGGAGAACATCCATGCTCTGCTCCTGATCGCAGCCTTTGAGCGTGGCGAGGCTCAGAGGGGGGGGCCCTAGGAAGGGGGGTAATTTTAGGCATCGGGTTCCTGCAGCTGCACAGCAAGAATCCAGAGTCATGCAGCCAGCAGTCTCCCATTCCCCTCCGACCTCTCAGGGACCTGCACAGCAATCTCGGCGATCCAGACGCCCTGCTCAGACCAGTTCTCTGGGTCTGGTTGTTGCTGCCACCTCTGGACCAGCAATAGTAGCGCAGCCTGCTCTGCAGCAAACCACTCCAGAGGCTAAGTCCTCTCGCTGCGCTACTGGGCATGCTCACGAGACTATCTCCCAGTGGAGATCGGGAGTCACTTGCTCAGGTCCTTCTCCTGATCTGATTGGTCCATCTCAGAGATCTGGAAGGTCCCGGAAGCGCACGACTATAAAAGGCCCGCTTGGCCCTGCGCTAGTATAGACTCTACTTGCTACCTATGTGAATGATGACGGATGCATGTGCCTGCGAATGACTCATTAAGACTCCCCTCCCTCTGATATTACGTGTGTGGATAGGGACTTAGTATTAGAGTCAGTGCCAGTCAGTGGCATGAAACAGGCCACAGTGCACATCTTCACCTATCTAGCGTCCGACAGTGCGCCTCCTTTGTTCACTGACGTATAGCGGCTGAGTCAGTCGCTGCGCTGCAATCAGCAGCTTCTTTGGGCGTCCGCGGTAGCGACGCCGCACACACGGTAGGTCTAGGCGGACCCTGACCCTCTGCTTTGGGTTCAGCTCCTGAGACCATTTACCATGAGTGCAGTTCTCTGAGACCTGTCAGTCCAACAGGCGCAGTATTTACGTTTAAGTTCTATGCGTCTATGTGGAGTTAACAGAGTACACACCGGGTGACGTTCAAACCGTGTGTGATATACTGCCATATTGTGCGTCTGCCAATATCTAGTAGCGGTGTAACACCTACTGCACGGTGGACCCCGGGCGGCGAACGCACTTATTATTTATTTATTAGTGCGTTCTGCCGTCCCTAACAGTCATTATATAGAGGATATAATCAGTCATTATATAAAAGATATAATCAATCATTATACAGTTAGGTCCATATATATTTGGACAGAGACAACATTTTGCTGATTTTGGTTCTAGACATTACCACAATGAATTTTAAACAAAACAATTCAGATGCAGCTGAAGTTCTGACTTTCAGCTTTCATTTGAGGGTATCCACATTAAAATTGGATGAAGGGTTTAGGAGTTTCAGCTCCTTAACATGTGTCACCCTGTTTTTAAAGGGACCAAAAGTAATTGGACAGATTAAATAAAACGTTCATTTCTAGTACTTGTTGAAAACCCTTTGTTGGCAATGACTGCCTGAAGTCTTGAACTCATGGACATCACCAGACGCTGTGTTTCCTCCTTTTTGATGCTCTGCCAAACCTTCACTGCGGTGGTTTTCAGTTGCTGTTAGTTTGCTCTTTCAGTCATTATATAGAAGAGATATAATCAATCATTATATAGAGGAGAAAATCAGTCATTATATAGAGGAGAAAATCAGTCATTATATAGAGGAGAAAATCACTCATATAGAGGGGATAATCAGTCATTATATAGAGGAGATAATCAGTCATTATATAGAGGAGATATCAGTCATTATACAGAGGAGATAATCTGTCATTATATAGAGGAGATAATCAGTCATTATATTATTATTATTTATTTATATAGCACCATTGATTCCATGGTGCTGTACATGAGAAGGAGTTACATACAAATTACAGATAACACTTACAGTAAACAAACTAACAATGACGGACTGATACAGAGTGGAGAGAGGACCCTGCCCTTTCGGGCTCACATGCTACAGGATGGTGGGGAAGGAGACAGTAGGTTGGTGGGTTGCAGCAGTTCCGGTGTTGGTTGAGGTGATATCACCGGTAGTGGTGAGAGAGAAGGAGGTAGTGGGGTCATTGCAGGCTGTAGGCTTTCTTGAAGAGGTGGGTTTTCAGGTTCCGTCTGAAGGATCCAAATGTGGTTAATAGTCGGACTTGTTGGGGCAAAGAATTCCAGAGAATAGGGGCTATTCAGGAGAAGTCTTGGAGGCGGTTGGGTGAGGAGCGAATAAGTGTGGAGGAGAGAAGGAGGTCTTGGGAGGACCGGAGATTACGTGAGGGAAGGTATCGGGAGATTAGTTCAGAGACATATGGGGGAGACAGGTTATAGATGGCCTTGTAGGTCAGAATTAGTCATTTGAACTGGATACGCTGAGGGAATGGGAGCCAGTGAAGAGATTTGCAGAGGGGAGAAGCGGAGGAGTAGCGAGGAGAGAGATGAATTAATGGGGGCGGCAGAGTTAAGGATGGACTGGAGAGGTGCGAGGGTGTTAGCAGGGAGACCACAGAAAAGGATGTTGCAGTAGTCGAGGCGGGAGATGATGAGGGCATGCACAAGCATTTTAGTAGATTGAGGGTTGTGGAAAGGACCGATTCTGGAAATATTTTTGAGCTGGAGGCGACAGGAGGTAGAAAGAGCTTGGATGTGCGGTTTGAAGGACAGGGCAGAGTCAAAGGTTACTCCGAGGCAGCGGACTTCCGGTACTGGGGAAAGTGTGATGTCATTAATTGTTATAGCTAGGTCGGGTAAAGAAGATCTGTGAGATGGAGGAAAGATGATGAGTTGAAATTTGTCTACATTGAGTTTGAGGAAGCGAGAGGAGAAGAAGGAGGATATGGCTGATAGACACTCTGGGATTCTGGACAGCAGAGAGGTGACGTCTGGGCCAGAGAGGTAGATCTGAGTGTCATCAGCATAAAGGTGGTAGTGAAATCCATGGGACTTTATGAGTTGCCCCAGACCAAGTGTATAGATTGAGAAGAGTAGGGGTCCTAAAACAGAGCCTTGGGGGACTCCAACAGAGAGAGGGTGGGATGAGGAGGTGGTGTGGGAGTGGGAGACGCTGAATGTGCGGTTGGAAAGGTATGAGGAGATCCAGGATAGGGCAAGGCCTTTGATGCCGAAGGAGGCGAGGATCTGTAGTAGGAGGCAGTGGTCAACTGTGTCAAATGCAGCGGACAGGTCTAGAAGCAGGAGTATAGAGTATTGTCCATTTGATTTGGCTGTAAGTAGGTCGTTAGTAATTTTGGTCAGGGCTGTCTCAGTGGAGTGATGGGGGCGGAAACCAGATTGTAGATTGTCAAAGAGCGAGTTAGATGATAGGTGGGAGGAAAGTTCAGCGTGGACATGCTGTTCCAGGAGTTTGGAAGCGAATGGGATCAACGATATTGGGCGATAGCTGGACATAGCGGTTGGGTCGAGGGTTGGCTTTATAAGGATAGGCGTGATTGTGGCATGCTTGAAAGCAGAAGGGAAGGTACCGGACGTTAGTGATAGGTTGAAGAGGTGGGTTAGGGATGGGATAAGTGTGGTGGTGAGGTTGGGGAGGAGGTGGGATGGGATGGGGTCAAGTGCACAGGTTGTGAGGTGCGATTTGGAGAAGAGGCGATTAAGTTCCCCTTCAGTGATGTTGGAAAGTGAGGATATGGGGTTTGGGCATTGGTCTGGTATACAAAGGGGTTGTGGTGGTTGAGTGATGAATACTTGCCTTGTTTGGTCAATCTTGTTTTTGAAGTGTGTGGCAAAGTCCTCGGCAGAGATGAGGGAGGTTGGAGGAGGCAGTGGTGGGTGGAGGAGGGAGTTAAAAGTTTTGAATAACTGTTTTGGGTTGTAAGATAGGCAAGATACGAGGGTTGTGAAGTAGGCCTGTTTAGCAGAGGTGAGGGCAGATTTGAAATCGAGTGTTGCCTGTTTGAATGTGGTGAAGTCATCTTGCGAATTTGTTTTATTCCAGCGCCGTTCTGCAATCCTGGACACTTGCCGGAGCTTTTTAGTGGTGTTATTGTGCCAGGGTTGTCTGTTGATACGTCGCATTCTGCCATGAACGAGAGGGGCAACCGTGTCAACAGCTGATGCGAGAGTGGCATTGTAGAAAGCAGTGGCACTGTCTGTGTCATGGAGTGAGGATATGGATGCCAGTGGTAGAATAGAATCAGAGAGCGCATGGGTGTCTAGGTGTGCAAGGTTTCTGCGGGGGTGTGCATGTTGCTGGACATGGATGCCAGGTGAGGAGGACAGGGATGAGAAAGTGAGTAGATGATGGTCAGACAGAGGGAGAGGGGAGTTGGTGAAGTTAGAAAGAGAGCAGAGACGGGTGAAGACCATGTCTAATGCGTGTCCATCTGTGTGGGTGGCTGAGGAGGACCACTGAGTAAATCCAAAGGATGAAGTAAGGGACAGGAGTTTGGAGGATGCTGACTGAAGGGTATCAGTCGGGATGTTGAAGTCACCCATGATGATAGTGGGGGTGTCAGTTGAAAGAAAATGAAGAAGCCAGGTAGAGAATTGGTCAATGAAGGCAGTGGTTGGGCCTGGAGGTAGGTATATGACGGCCACTTGGAGGTTGGAAGGAGAGTAGATGCGGACAGAGTGCACTTCAAAAGAGGGGAGGATTAGGGAGGGAAGAGTTGGGATTGGGTTGAAGGTGCAGTTGGAAGAAAGGAGAAGAGCCACTCCTCCACGTGTCTGTTGCCAGGGCGAGGAGTGTGGGTAAAGTGGAGGCCGCCGTAGCACAGCGCAGCAGGGGAGGCGGTGTCAGAGGATGTCAGCCATGTTTCTGTGAGGCCAAGGAAGGCAAGATTGTGAGAGAGAAAGAGGTCATAAATCACATGGAGCTTATTGCATATGGAGCGGGCATTCCAAAGTGCACCCGAGAGAGGGAGTAGGGGGTTGGGTGTCAATGGCACAGGTTTTAAGTTGGAAAGATTGTGGTAGTTCTTATTAGATAGGGAGCTGTAAGAAGGGGAAGTAGTGGGGGGTGAGAGCTGTGGGGGTCCAGGATTGGGAGATATGTCGCCAGCAGTGAAGAGAAGCAGAGAAAGGGAGAGCAGATGGGAGAAGAAGAGTGGGCAGCTTTTTTTAGGTTTCATTTGGACAGATTTGAGGTTGAGGAGCAGTTCAGCAGAGGAGGTCAGATGGGGAGGAAAGAGGGAAGGGGAGATGATTATTTGGTTAGAGGGTGCTGGGGTTTGGGGATAGCGAAGGAGAGTGAGGACTAAAGGAGCAAACACTGTGAGGGCATATGTAAACATGGTGAAGAAATAAGATAGGTTGAGAGAAGCTAGGTCCAAGTAATAAGAAGGGCTTACTCAGCAGACATACCCAAAAGAGACAGGTAGATAGTGTGGGGTCCTGACTCCTGCAGAGACTAACTGCTGCAGTAATAACTGCATTTTCAAGATACTTTTGCTGCCGTGATACTTATGCTGCAGGGAGACACACGTGCCTGACCCGCACACGTGCCCCCCTAGAAGGCATGTGAATATATAAGACTGAGTAGAGGATCAGGTGAGAGGGATTGTGGGAACTGATTTGGGATAAATTACCAATTGCCTAGCACACCAGGGGATGTTAGACAATCAAAGGCACAGGGCCTGGCTACATCCATATGCTAGTAACACCTTAAACCTGATAACATCTCTACTGGCCCCAAGATGGCTATTCAGCAGTAAGTATTGAGTTCAATGCAACAAATGAATTTAGCAAACATTCAGTAGGCACTGTTATATACCATTAAATGAAAGGTTGCACTAGATGACAGCAAGCAGGGATTGTAGCAGAAGAGATTGTACCTGTGTGAAGAGAGGAGAGGAGCTTGATGTTAATTCTCAGCCGTAGTAATAACTGCATTTTTGAGATACTTTTGCCTCCGTGATACTTATGCTGCAGGGAGACACACGTGCCTGACCCGCACACATGCCCCCCTAGAAGGCATTATATAGAGGATATAATCAGTCATTATATAGAGGCTATAATCAGTCATTATATAGAGGAGATAATTAGTCATTATATAGAGGATATAATCAGTCATTATATAGAGGAGATATCAGTCATTATATAGAGGAGATAATCAGTCATTATATAGAGGAGATAATCAGTCATTATATAGAGGAGATATAATCAGTCATTAATCAGTCATTATATAGAGGGGATATAATCAGTCATTATATAGAGGGGATATAATCAGTCATTATATAGAGGGGATATAATCAGTCATTATATAGAGGAGATATAATCAGTCATTATATAGAGGAGATATAATCAGTGGTCATTATATAGAGGAGATATAATCAGTGGTCATTATATAGAGGAGATATAATCAGTCATTATATAGAGGAGATATAATCAGTCATTATATAGAGGAGATATAATCAGTCATTATATAGAGGAGATATAATCAGTCATTATATAGAGGAGATATAATCAGTCATTATTTAGAGGAGATTATCTCCTCTATATAATGACTGATTATCTCCTCTATATAATTATTGATTATCAGTCATTATGTAGAGGAGTTACAATCAGTCATTATATAGAGGAGTTACAATCAGTCATTATATAGAGGAGTTACAATCAGTCATTATATAGAGGATATAATCAGTCATTATATTGAGGAGATAATCAGTCATTATATAGAAGAGATAATCATTCATTATATAGAGGAGTTATAATCATTCATTATATAGAGGAGATATAATCAGTCATTATATAGAGGGATATAATCAGTCATTATATCTCCTCTATATAATGACTGATTGTAACTCCTCTATATAATCAGTCATTATATAGAGGAGATATACTCAGTCATTATAAAGAAGAGATAATCAGTCATTATATAGAGGAGATATAATCAGTCATTATATAGAGGAGATATAATCAGTCATTATATAGAGGAGATATAATCAGTCATTATATAGAGGAGATATAATCAGTCATTATATAGAGGAGATATCAGTCATTATATAGAGGAGTTACAATCAGTCATTATATTGAGGAGAGATAATCAGTCATATAGAAAAGTTATAATCATTCATTATATAAAGGAGATAATCAGTCATTATATAGAGGAGTTACAATCAGTCATTATATAGAGGAGATATAATCAGTCATTATATAGAGGAGATATACTCAGTCATTATATAGAGGAGATAATCAGTCATTATATAGAGGATATAATCTGTCTTTATATAAAGGAGATAATCAGTCATTACATAGAGGAGATATCATTCATTATATAGAGGATATAATCAGTCACTATATAGAGGAGTTACAATCAGTCATTATATAAAGGAGATAATCAGTCATTATATAGAGGAGATAATCTGTCTTTATATAAAGGAGATAATCAGTCATTATATAGAGGATATAATCTGTCTTTATATAAAGGAGATAATCAGACATTATATAGAGGAGATAATCAGACATTATATAGAGGAGATATCAGTCATTATATAGAGGAGATATCATTCATTATATAGAGGATATAATCAGTCATTATATAGAGGATATAATCAGTCATTATATAGAGGAGATATAATCAGTCATTATATAGAGGATATAATCAGTCATTATATAGAGGAGATATAATCAGTCATTATATAGAGGATATAATCTGTCTTTATATAAAGGAGATAATCAGTCATTATATAGATGAGATAATCAGTCATTATGTAGAGGAGATATAATCAGTCATTATATAGAGGAGATAATCATTCATTATATAGAGGAGATATAATCAGTCATTATATAGAGGAGATATAATCAGTCATTATATATAGAGGATATAATCTGTCTTTATATAGAGGAGATAATCAGTCATTATATAGAGGAGATAATCAGTCATTATGTAGAGGAGATATAATCAGTCATTATATAGAGGAGATAATCATTCATTATATAAAGGAGATAATCAGTCCTTATATAGAGGAGATATAATCAGTCATTATATAGACGATATAATCAGTCATTATAGAGAGGATATAATTGTCACGGTCCCCATGCCTCCTGTCACGGTCCCCAGGCCTCCTACCGCGCACCTCACCGGGCCCTCCGTTACGCGCGCTCATACTTACCTCGCGCTGCAGCCTCGCTCCCTCCAGCCCCGGCCTCGGCGTCTTCCTCTGAACGGCCCGCTGCCGGTGACGTCATTACAGGCCCTGCGCATGCGCTGTAGGCCGCGGCCGGCTCACTGTTCCAGATCTTATCTCCAGCGGTGCCCTGATGCCCTGACCCAGTAGCACCGCCGGACCAATGGGGGCACCGCTGCGTCTATATCAGGCCGCCCTCCCATAGTGGAGGCGCCTGATCGTTGTTGTTCTACAGCATTCTAGGTCCTGTGGTCGCCGTGCATTAGGCTGCCACCCACTGATTACTTTGTGCTTCCTTGCAGACCTGCTGTCTGACTCCAGTCCTGCCTTCCGTGTCCATACCTGCTGTCTGACTCCAGTCCTGCCTTCCGTGCCCGCTTTCTGACTCCAGTCCTGCCTTCCGTGCCCGCTGTCTGACTCCAGTCCTGCCTTCCGTGTCCATGCCCGCTGTCTGACTCCAGTCCTGCCTTCCGTTTCCATACCTGCTGTCTGACTCCAGTCCTGCCTTCCGTTTCCATACCTGCTGTCTGACTCCAGCCCTGCCTTCCGTGTCCGTGCCCGCTGTCTGACTCCAGTCCTGCCTTCCGTGTCCGTGCCCGCTGTCTGACTCCAGTCCTGCCTACCTGTGTCCGTACCTGCTGTCTGACTCCAGTCCTGCCTATGTCCGTACCTGCTGTCTGACTCCAGTCCTGCCTAACCGTGGTGCCACCTGCTGTCTTATTCCAGTCCTCCCTACTCGTGTCTACTTAGGCAGTCCCACTTCATTCCTGCTCTCCTGTGTTCATCTCGGCACTCCATTCCGAGCCGCCCCTCTTGGTACCGGCCACCGTGGCATTCGAACCCCTGGATCTGCACCTAACGGTCCCTGTATAGGGGTCAGGTCCACCTGGTTGCTCGTCCGGGGCCCCTCGATGCCACGGTCCAGAGGGTCCACTCCGGGAATCCCGCCTTGTCTAGCGAGGAGCTAACAATAATCAGTCATTATATAGAGGAGATAATCAGTCATTATATAGAGGAGATAATCAGTCATTATATAGACGATAAAATCAGTCATTATATAGAGGAGATAATCAGTCATTATATAGAGGATGCTAGATGGTGGCCCGATTCTAACGCATCTGGTATTCTAGAATATATATGCAGTTTATTTTTGAAGATTTAATAATAATGCAATAATGCCCCCCCAGTCCTGATATGTATGGTTCTCTCACCCCCAATCCTGATATGTATGGTTCTCTCACCCCCAATCCTGATATGCATGGTCCTCTCACCTCTCTTTCCTGGTATGCATGGTCCTCTTACCCCCCTTTCGGGGTATGCATGGTCCCCTCACCCCTCTTTGCTGGTATGCATGGTCCTCTTACACCCCAATCCTGGTATGTATGCTCACCGTCACCCTCCTTTCCTGGTATGTATGGTTCCCCCACCCCCCAATCCGGGTATGCATGGTATCCTCACCCCCCTTTCCTGGTATGCATGGTCCCCTCACCCCCCTTTCCTGATATGCATGGTCCCCTCACCCCCCAATCCTGGTATGCATGGTCCTCTTACCCTCCTTTTGGGGTATGCATGGTCCCCTCACCCCCCAGTCCTGGTATGCATGGTCCCCTCACCCCCCCTATCCTACATGCATGGTCCCCTCACCCCCCTTTCTTGGTATGTATGGTCCTCTCACACCCCATTCCTGGTATGTATGATCACCGTCACCCCCCTTTCCTGGTATGTATGGTCCCCTCACCTCCCAATCCTGGTATGCATGGTATCCTCACCCCCCTTTCCTGATATGCATGGTCCCCTCACCCCCCCTTTCCTGATATGCATGGTTCCCTCACCCCCCCCAATCCTGGTATGCATGGTCCTCTTACCCCCCTTTTGGGGTATGCATGGTCCCCTTACCCCCCAGTCCTGGTATGCATGGTCCTCTCATCCCCCAATCCTGGTATGCATGGTCCCCTCATCCCCAATCCTGATATGCATGGTCCCCTCACCCCCCTTTCCTGGTATGCATGGTACCCTCACCTCCCTTTCTTGGTATGCATGGTCCCCTCACCCCCCTATCCTGTTATGCATGGTTCCCTCACCCCCCTTTCCGTGTAGCCGCGACCAATCAGCGTCGTGGCCCTCTGTCCGCGACCAATCAGCAACGCGGCCCTGTAGCCGCGACCAATCACTGGACCCCCAGGCTTCCCTGGATGACGAGCGTGAAAGGCCCGGACCAACTGATCCGCATGGACCGAACGCCCTAGCACCCATGGCCGATCCTCAGGACCGTATCCTTTCCACTGAACCAAGTACTGAAGTGAACGACGGAGCATGCGAGAATCCACCACCTGTTCCACCGCGTACTCGGTCTAACCATCTACCATAACAGGCGGCGGGTGCGAGGGAGACTCATCAGAGGAAGGTAATGACGGCTTCAGAAGCGCCTTATGGAACACATTAGGAATCCGTAATAACGTAGGCAAACGCAGGTGAAAGGCCACAGGATTAATCACCTCTAATATCTCATACGGACCAATAAACTTGGGATCCAACTTAGCAGAGGGAATTCTCAGCCTTATGTTTTTGGTGGATAACCATACCTTATCCCGCACCTGATAAGTCGGCACCACCGAGCATCGTTTATCCGCAAAAAATTTATATTTGCCCTGAGCCTCGCCAATGTTTCTCTGAACCTCCCTCCAAATCTCCTCCAACCGCAAAAAGGCCGAATCAGCCCCTGGACACTCCGAATCTAGTCTGGAGAATTCACCAAAATGAGGGTGAAACCCATAGTTGCAGAAGAAAGGAGAAGTACCAGTAGACTGATTGACACGATTATTGAAGGTGAATTCCGGTAGGTATCACAGAGCACCAATCATCCTGTCTGGATGTGACAAGACACCGCAGGATCTACTCCAAAGACTGATTGGTCCTTTCAGTCTGACCATTGGTCTCGGTAGGCCGATGAAAAGGTCAGACTGATGCCAGGCCTTTTACAAAAAGCTCTCCAGAATTTTGCCACGAATTGCACCCCTCTATCAGACACCACACTGACAGGCACACCATGCAACCGAATCACATGCTCAATGAATAGCTTAGATAGAGTCTCAGCATTAGGAAGGCCTGTTAAGGGTACAAAATGTGCTTGTTTACTGAACCTATCCACAACTACCGAGATCACGGTTTTGCCATTAGAGGGTGGGAGATCGGTGATGAAATCCATGGACAAGTGAGTCCACGGTCTATCCGGAATTGGCAGTGGCACCAATTCCCCGGCCGGCCGGTTGTGGGAGGCTTTAACGCAGGCACAAATTTCACAGGAGGACACAAAACCAGTGACATCAGAAGTCAACGAGGGCCACCAGAACAGCCTATTGATGGCTTTACGAGTGGCCGAGATTCCAGGATGCCCACTCAGAGCTGAGTCGTGGAACTCCCAAAGCACCTTTAACCGATCCTGGACAGGCACAAAGAGCTTATTTTCAGGTATGGACGGAGGAGCAAGAGATTGGGCCTCACGAATCTCCTGCTCGGGGACACCACAGCCACCACCACCACCCCGCGCTGAAGAATGGAGGAAGGAGGCGATACCGGATCTAGGCTGTGAGACAAAGCATCCGCCTTCACATTCTTGGAACCTGGTCTGAAAGTGATGGAAAACTGAAATCGGGAAAAAAAAGTGACCACCTTACCTGTCTCGGAGTCAGACATTTGGCGGATTCGATGTAAGACAGGTTCTTGTGATCTGTAATGACAGTGATACGATGGACAGCCCCCTCCAAAAAATGCCTCCATTCTTCAAAAGCCAATTTAATGGCCAACAACTCTCGGTTACCCACATCATAATTTCTTTCAGCAGAGGAAAATTTTTTATAAAAGAAGGCACAGTGTCTTAAGTTAGCTAATGTGGTGGGCCCCTGGGACAACACAGCCCTCACTCCCTCCTCAGAGGCATCCACTTCTATGATGAATGGTTTAGACAAGTCAGGTTGAACCAGTACTGGAGCAGTCATGAAACGTTCTTTTAACAAAGAAAATGCCGCCACAGCTGGAGCTGACCAGTTTTTGAGATCCGCCCCCTTTTGGGTGAGATCAGTGAGGGGTTTGACCACTTGAAAGAACCCCTTGATGAATTTTCTATCATAATTGGCGAAACCCAGAAATCGCTGAAGACCCTTGAGATCTCTGGGTTGCACCCAATCCACAACGGCCTGTACCTTCCTAGGGTCCAAACGAAACCCCTCAGCGGACAGGATGACCCCTAGAAAGGACAATTCTTGAGTAAAAAATGAACATTTCTCCAATTTGGCAAAGAGTGAGTTCTTCCTGAGCCTCTGGAGAACCGCATGAAGATGACCCATATGACTTTGTCTATCAGAAGAATATATGAGTATGTCATCAAAATAAACAACTACAAAGCGTCCAATAAAATCAGAAAAAACATGGTTAATGAAATTTTGGAATACCGCTGGTGCGTTAGTCAAACCGAAGGGCATGACCAAATTTTCAAACAGGCCCTCAGAGGTGAGAAACGCAGTTTTCTATTCATCCCCCTCCCGCACACGGATGAGATTGTACGCTCCCCTGAGGTCCAACTTAGAGAACCACCTGGCCCCCGACAATTGATTGTATCAGCGGGAGAGGATAAGTGTTTCTTATGGTTATTTTATTCAGTTCTCGAAAATCGAGGCATGGGTGTAAACCACCATCCTATTTTTTTTTTACAAAAAAGAACCCCGCTGCCACGGGAGAGACAGATGGCCGTATATGCCCTTTACGGAGGCTCTCAGATATACTCCTTCATAGCAGACCGCTCACGGCCGGAGAGATTGTACAGCCGGGCTTTGGGCAATTTGGCACCGGGAACAAGATCCACGGCACAATCGAATGGGCGGTGTGGTGGTAGAACCTCAGCCTCCTTTTCGGAGAACACATCCTCAAAATCCTTCAGGTACTCCGGAATACCCTCCAGACTGACGAATAACATAGACACAGTAGCAAGACAATTTTCAGAACAAGCAGGTCCCCATTTAACAATATCCCGGGACCCCCAGTCAATAATCGGGTTATGCCTTTGCAACCAGGGAAACCCTAGCACCAGGCCAGCAGGGAGGTTATCCAAAACAAAGCATGATATGCGCTCCTGGGGTAGGGCCCCCACCCTGAGGGTGAATTCTTTAGAAATGAAATGGAGACCATCCTTAGTGAGAGGTGTAGAGTCAATAGCCACAATTTTTAAGGGAGTCCCCAACCTAACTGTCCCTAATCTACAGCGAGCCACCAGTTTAGAGTCAATCAGTTTCAGGGATGACCCACAGTCTACAAAAGCCGATGTATGGAAAAAGCCGTTCTCAAGACCAAGTTCCACCTTTAGCAGTATCTTTGAAAATGAAGAAAAAGGTACCTGAGAGTCTGGGTGACCTCCACGATTATCACCCAGACTCAGCAGCTTGTTAGTCGGAGGACAGGAGGGGCAGTCTTTTTTCCAATGTCCGGGATCTCCGCAGTAAAAACACAACTTTCCATCACGTCACCGTTTCCTCTCCTTCTCCTGGGAGTTGGTGGCTCCCACCTCCATAGGTTCAGATGGAAGCAAAACATCAGGGTTAGCAAGGAAAAACGGAAACCCTCGCTGAGTAACACCTCACTCCCGCAGTCTCTGATCCATACGGATAGCCTGAGTCATAGCCTCCTCCAATGAGCTGGGAGGTGGATGGAGAGCCAGAGCGTCCTTCAAGCAATCCGACAGTCCCTTCCTGAACAGACATCTCAGTGCGGAGTCGTCCCAGGACACCTCAGTGGACCATCGATGGAATTCGGAGCTGTACCATTTGGCTGAGTGCTTCCCTTGCCCCAGACCCATAATAGTGTCCACTGCCACCCTAACACAGTCCGGTTCGTCATAGATAGGTTCTTTGAGGCCCTAGGACTTATCTACCGACATCCGTTCAGGGTCAGTAGGGGGCAACAAGAAAGCCCAGGATTGGGGACAATCCCTACAGTTGTGGCCAAAAGTATTGACACCCCTGCAATTCTGTCTGATAATACTCAGTTTCTTCCTGAAAATGATTGCAAACACAAATTCTTTGGTATTATTATCTTCATTTAATTTGTCTTAAATGAAAAAACACAAAAGAGAATGAAGCAAAAAGCAAAACATTGATCATTTCACACAAAACTCCAAAAATGGGCCAGACAAAAGTATTGGCACCCTCAGCCTATTACTTGGTTGCACAACCTATAGCCAAAATAACTGCGACCATCCGCTTCCGGTAACCATCAATGAGTTTCTTACAATGCTCTTCTGGAATTTTAGACCATTCTTCTTTGGCAAACTGCTCCAGGTCCCTGATATTTGAAGGGTGCCTTCTCCAAACTGCCATTTTTAGATCTCTCCACAGGTGTTCTATGGGATTCAGATCTGGACTCATTGCTGGCCACCTTAGAAGTCTCCAGTGCTTTCTCTCAAACCATTTTCTAGTGCTTTTTGAAGTGTGTTTTGGGTCATTGTCCTGCTGGAAGACCCATGACCTCTGAGGGAGACCCAGCTTTCTCACACTGGGCCCTACATTATGCTGCAAATTTGTTGGTAGTCTTCAGACTTCATAATGCCATGCACACGGTCAAGCAGTCCAGTGCCAGAGGCAGCAAAGCAACCCCAAAACATCAGGGAACCTCCGCCATGTTTGACTGTAGGGACCCTGTTCTTTTCTTTGAATGCCTCTTTTTTTCTCCTGTAAACTCTATGTTGATGCCTTTGCCCAAAAAGCTCTACTTTTGTCTCATCTGACCAGAGAACATTCTTCCAAAACGTTTTAGGTTTTTTCAGGTAAGTTTTGGCAAACTCCAGCCTGGCTTTTTTATGTCTCGGGGTAAGAAGTGGGGTCTTCCTGGGTCTCCTACCATACAGTCCCTTTTCATTCAGATGCCAACGGATGGTACGGGTTGACACTGTTGTACCCTCAGACTGTAGGGCAGCTTGAACTTGTTTGGATGTCAGTCAAGGTTCTTTATACAACATCCGCACAATCTTGCGTTGAAATCTCTTGTCAATTTTTCTTTTCCGCCCACATCTAGGGAGGTTAGCCACAGTGCCATGGGCTTTAAACTTCTTGATGACACTGCGCATGGTAGACACAGGAACATTCAGGTCTTTGGAGATGGACTTGTAGCCTTGAGATTGCTCATGCTTCCTCACAATTTGGTTTCTCAAGTCCTCAGACAGTTCTTTGGTCTTCTTTCTTTTCTCCATGCTCAATGTGGTACACACAAGGACACAGGACAGAGGTTGAGTCAACTTTAATCCATGTCAACTGGCTGCAAGTGTGATTCAGTTATTGCCAACACCTGTTAGGTGCCACAGGTAAGTTACAGGTGCTGTTAATTATACAAATTAGAGAAGCATCACATGATTTTTCGAACAGTGCCAATACTTTTGTCCACCCTCTTTTTTATGTTTGGTGTGGAATTATATCCAATTTGGCTTTAGGACAATTCTTTTTGAGTTTTTTCATTTAAGACAAATTAAATGAAGATAATAATCATGGGTCTTCCAGCAGGACAATGACCCAAAACACACTTCAAAAAGCACTAGAAAATGGTTTGAGAGAAAGCACTGGAGACTTCTAAGGTGGCCAGCAATGAGTCCAGACCTGAATCCCATAGAACACCTGTGGAGAGATCTAAAAATGGCAGTTTGGAGAAGGCACCCTTCTAATATCAGGGACCTGGAGCAGTTTGCCAAAGAAGAATGGTCTAAGATTCCAGCAGAGCATTCGAAGAAACTCATTGATGGTTACCGGAAGCGGTTGGTCGCAGTTATTTTGGCTGAAGGTTGTGCAACCAAGTATTAGGCTGAGGGTGCCAATATTTTTGTCTGGCCCATTTCTGGAGTTTTATGTGAAATGATCAATGTTTTGCGTTTTGCTTCATTCTCTTTTGTGTTTTTTCATTTAAGACAAATTAAATGAAGATAATAATACCAAAGAATTTGTGTTAGCAATCATTTTAAGGAAGAAACTGAGTATTATCAGACAGAATTGCAGGGGTAGTGTGTGGGCGGAGTATAGTGTGCAGTGACAAGATTTCTGGGAAGATGGACAGCTACCGTCGCATGGAGATGGACGTGGGGCGTTTGATAGACTTGGTATGTATGTATGTATGTATGTATGCATGTATGTATATATATATGTATGTGTCTGTCTGTGTGCGTCTCCATGCGACGGTAGTGCGACAATTGTGCTCAATCGCCGCATGGGCCTGCTGCTCCCATCCGGCCATGTGATGGGAGAGTAGGCCCTGCGGCCACCGAGCACAATTGTACAGTGCTAAACACGTAACAAAACACATAACATACATGTAACAGACATGACCTACAAAACAAAACATATACTGTACACTCACCATCCAGGCCCCGCCATCTTGTTCCCAGAAGCCCTCGCTCCCCTCGTTCTTGAATAAAGTTAAAAAAAAACCTTTCCCCCCAAAAAAAACATGTCCGCCGAAAAAAAACAAAAAACAAAGGTCCCACGGCGATCTCGGAAGTATTCGGGCGAGTTTCCCGTTGTTCGGCCGCTCCGGGACCTCGGTTTACGGCTCTTCTGCTGCGTGTGACCTTTCCCACGCAGCAGTGCCGTAAATGAGGTTACCGGAGTCACTGAACTCTGGTAAACTGTATGCACATGCGCAGTTACACACTGCAGGAGCAGAGCTCCTGTCGGTGTGTTTCTGGTGACATGGAGAATGGTCACATCTGCTGATGTGACTGTTCTCCATGATTGATCGACGTGGGACACTCTTTTACATGGACTGCGACGGAATGGTAGGTATCTTAGTTGGGTTTTTTTTTTTTCTCTAGGTGATCGATGGCATCCCAAATGGATTGAGCGTGCAATAAAATTTTGTCAAAAACAGTGGTTTTTATTTGAATAAAAATTATTATTTAATGTGTCTGTGTGTTTTTTTTCGATTCTTTATAATTGGATTAATAATGGATCGGCGTCTAATTGACGCCTCTCCATTATTAACCGGGCTTAATGTCACCGATCAAAGGTGACATTAACCCCTTTATTACCCCACATCCCGCCGACCCCTACGGGACCTCTACGTCATTTTTTTTTGGGGGTCCCCCTTTTTTTTAGAGCCAGAAAGGCAACGTAGACAGCTGTGGGCTGATCTTCATAGCCTGGGAAAGGGGACATGGATATTAACCCCTTCCCAGGTTGGAAATATCAGTTTGCAGTTGTCTGCTTAGTCTTTCTGGCCCTAAAATATGGGGGACCCCTACGTCCTTTTTTTTGGGGGGGTCCCCCTTTTTTTTTTAGAGCCAGAAAGGCAACGCAGACAGCTGTGGGCTGATCTTCATAGCCTGGGAAAGGGGACATGGATATTAACCCCTTCCCAGGTTGGAAATATCAGTTTGCAGTTGTCTGCTTAGTCTTTCTGGCCCTAAAATATGGGGGACCCCTACGTCATTTTTTTGGGGGGGTCCCCCTTTATTTTTAAAGCCTGAATGGCTATGCAGACAGCTGCGGCAAGATATTTAACACCTGGTAATCAGCCTGCAGCTGTCTGCATAGGCTTTGTGGGCCAAAAAAATAGGGGGAACAGCACGTATTAAGTTTAGTTTTTGGTAATTTTTTTAAATAGCAAGATAAGCTTCCCACAAATACCCTGTTCCCTGCCTTGAGAGGCCACGATCTCGGTAGCGAGATCGCTGCAGAGTCACAACTTTTGTGACGTAACAGCGATCTCACCAGCAAAATCGCTGTGTGTGAGAGCGATCAGCGAGCGGCCCCCCTGCCGGTATCGCTGATCGCTCTGGGAAATCTCTGGACATTTCTTTGGTCGATGGTCTCCCACTGGCCAGCACGCATCGCTGCGTGTGACAGGCGGGAGACCAGCGATCAGGTTTAAAAAAAAAAAAAAAAATACCGAAAAAATATTGTTATTCTCACCTTCCGATGTCCCGCGCAGTCTTCCGGCCTATCTCCACGCTCCGGTCACAGTGATCCTTTGCACGAATGAGCGCGAGACGTCGTTGCCGCGAGACCGTGACATTTTCGCGGTCATTCTCGCAAAGGATCACTGGTACCGTAGCGTCAAGAGAGGCCGGAAGACATCGGAAGGTGAGAATAAAAAGATTTTGTATTTTAATACAATTTTTAACGGGTGGCCAGCGATGACGTCCGCTCGGCATCGCTGTGCTGATCGCTGGTGAAGCTGCCTGTGTGACAGCTCACCAGCGAGCACATAGCGACTTACTAGCGATCCTGGCACCTTGATATCGGTGTCGGGATCGCTGGTAAGTCGCTTAGTGTGACGGGGCCTAGGCCGCAGCTGTCTGCTTTGCCTTTCTGAGCCAAAAATATAGGGGGACCCCACGTCAAAATTATTTTAGGCCTCCCAGGAATTTTACAGCCAGAAAAGAAACGCATACAACTGTGGCCAATCAGAGCCTCGAAACAGGCCATGTTTATGAACCCCAACCCAGCCTCCATTTACCATCCCATAGTTGTCTGCTTTGCATTTCTGGCACCAAAATATAGGGGGGACGTTGCATCTACATACAAGTTTGCACTCAGAAAGGAAACGCAGACAACTGCGGGTTGATATTAATAGCCTATGAAAAGGCAATGAGTATTATCCCCTCACTCACATTCTAAAAATATGAAGCCGCTAACGTATGGCTACTTTTAGTAGCTATACAATATCAGTGCTCACTACCTAAATTAGTTGTTAGGGCTTATTTGTAAATTTTTGTTTTTTAGATTTTTATTAGTGTAACTGATATAGTTCCTAATTCCATTTTCTATTTGTGTGTAGGTGCGTGATTACCCAGCCCTTTGGGACCCGGCAGACAGGCTGTACAAAGATCGTGGCAACAGGGATCGTTGCTGGAGCAAAATTTTGAGTGATCTGTACCCTGACTGGCACTCCTTCCCAAAAGCCACACAGTCACAAATTGGTAACTAACTTTTTCAGGATTATTTTTGTTATCACGTGTTATTAAAGCAAAAAAGGTGGTAAAAATCTTGTTGTCTTTCTTTTGTAGACAGTGATGTCAAACAACGTTGGCGTTCGGTTCGGGACAGATTTAACAAATTCATTGCCAGCTGTCAAAAAAGTGGCGCATCCCCAACCAGCAGAACATTTCCGTACTTCCAAGAGCTTCAATTTCTCATCACCAGCCGGACATTGCGAAGGTAAGTTTACGCCAAAAAAAAAATACCGCATTCAAACAGTTTTCTTTATTTGCATTACTTCTCGGATATAGAAATTTGACATCTTTTTAATTTTCTGAAATGCTTAGCACACTGATGGTTCCAGTTACTCCTTGGAAATTGTCTTCCACCTGTCTTGAAGGAGTTTACACAGATGCTTAGCACTTGTTTGACTTCACTCTGCGGGCCCACCTCAACCCACACCATCTTGTTTGGGTTCAGGTCTGGTGACTGTGGAGGCCAGGTCATCTGGCGTAGCACCCCATCAGTGTACTTCTTGGTCAAATAGCCCTTACACAGGCTGGAGGTGTGTTTCTGGTCATTGTCCTGTTGACTACACAAATTATGGCCCAACGAACAGCAAACCGGATGTAAGAGCATGCCGCCTAAAGATTCTGTGGTAGCCATGCTGGTTCACAATGCCTTAAATTTAGACTAAATCCACAACAGTTTCACCAGCAAAGCACCCCCACAGCATCACACCTCCTCCTCCATGCTACACGGTGTTAAACAAGCATTGCAAGTCCATCCGTTCACCTTTGTCATTGTATACTTTTTAGCCCTTCATACTGATTCTACAATTTTCATTATAATGAAAATACATAAAAGTCTTTGAATGAAAAGATGTCTAAGAACTTTTGGTCTCTATTGGACATCTTCACTATGCGTTATAAAGTGCTTGTGAAGCACCAATAAATTCTGACATGTGCCGCAGCTTCTAACAATACTGCATGTTTCGCTGCCATTTGTTGGCGCTGATTGACAGCAAAGATAATTTGCACTGTGTATATATAGCACGCACTGATTCCAAATGAGTAAAATACAAACATGCGTTATAATCATGCAATGTAAAATGGGGCACCGCAGTTGTCATGAAATTTTTTTGGAGTTGGCCAAACAGTTGGTCCGAATAAAATATGTAATTTTTAATCGTCATTTTTTTCTTTTTTCTCTCAACAGCACTCAAGGGAACATAATTGAAAACGTCAATGAATCAGAAGATGGAGCAGGGTCTTGTGAGGCAGGTGACATCTCGGCACCATGTCGTAACACCCCTTCTGATGTAGCCCCATCTTCATCAGCTGCAGGAACATCTGTTTCTGCAGCTGATGAACCATCGGGTTCCTCAGAAGCATGTGTAGCCACTGCCTTTCCGGTGTCTGGAGAGCCGAGCAAGAAAAGAACCAAAAAAAAACACATTGACACCACCTTAAAGGCATCCTCGGATACACTAGATTTGATTAAAAAGACCACAAGCGAGGATGAGTTCGATTTCTTTGGCATGACAATTGCCAATAAAATTCGAAGCTTGACACCGGAGAGGCAGTCTATATTAATGACAATGGTGCAGATGTCAATCACTGCTTTACAGGACCCTGCTCCCATAGCATCGTACACTAATATTTTAATGGGCGTTTTTAACCTGTTCCGACCAACACCACCCACCCAACAGCAGCGGCCAACGGAGTATAGGCCAACAAATAACACCAATTACTTTTCTGACTCAGGCAGCTCCCAGGCCAACTATCCGTATACCCCTGAGTACCATTATCTCCCCTAATTGTTACTGTCAATGGTGCACAAAATATTTGTTACAATAATTAGACATGTTGTCTATTTCTAACACCTTGCCCACTTCAACACAATAATCCCCCAAAAAATTTGTGTTGGTTAAAAATGTCCGTTTTGTAGTTGTTCAAATCTAATAATATTTGGCTGTATTTCTTGTTTTTCGATGCCAACAATGTCCTTGAATTTATATATTGTTTTCTAAATAAAAAATATTGTATTTACAATTTGTTTGGTTTTTTTGGGACAGATTAATGTAAATGCAGTGATCTCTGCCTGTCATGTGTCGAGAATCAAAGGACTATGGGCGGGAGGGTCAAAAAGGTGGTTGATGCTGCAGAAACTGTAGGATTTCCAGCCAATGTACTGTGTGTAGGCTTTGAAGAAGGAAAATGAGGTGAAATAAATGAAACACACACCATCAATACAGAATCAAAATTGTTTTTAGTGATTAATACAACCTAATTTTTTTTTAAATATTTTGAAAAAGTTTTTCATTACAACTTGAGTGGTCCTTTCTTTTGTGACACTCTGTTCTTCCATCTTTCAGTGCTGGTCAGGCTGCCCAACACCAGCACAGGAGTATTGCCAATGCACGGCACCTTCGGGACTCATAAAATAGTCAGTAAAGGTTTCTCTCACACGCACACCAGAGTTGGATGGTCTTCCCAGACACACGTTGCGCAGCTGATTACATTGTGGCTGCTGGTACTCCAAATCTACCTCTGAGCTGTACTCCCGAGCATAGTTATGGAGTACACAGCAGGCCTTAATCACAGCATCAACGGTGTCTGTATCCAACTGGATGGCAGTATGAAAGATCCTCCACTGACTAGTCATGATCCCGAAGGTGCATTCCACATATCTGCGTGCACGACTCAGCCGATAATTAAAAATCCTCCGCCGGTCATCCAGTCCCCTTCGTGGGTATGGGCGCAGCAGGGTTGTCGTTAAGGAAAACGCCTCATCCGATACCATCACAAAGGGCACTGGATCTGTGGAACCCGGCAAAGGTCTTGGGGCTGGGAGCGTTCCGCCATCTTGAAGAATTTGCTGACCAATCTGTAAGGATCGCAACACCCGAGAATCCCCAGTACTACCATAGGCACCAACGTCAATGGCAACAAATTTGTAATGTGCATCAGCCACCGCCATCAGGACCACAGAAAAATACTTCTTATAATTAAAGAAGCGTGATCCTGATCGTGGTGGCTGCTGAACCCTCACATGTTTACCATCAACTGCACCTATGCAGTTTGGGAAATTGGCCACAGACTGAAAGCCTGCTGCGACCTGCAGCCAAGTCTCCTCGGTTGGGGAAGGCATCACCATGGGCTGCAATTTCTGCCAGATCACGTTACATGTGCACCTCACAATTTGCGAGATGGTGGATTTACCAACTCTAAATTGGAGGTGTAGGGATGTATAGCTCTCTCCTGTGGCCAAAAATCTGCAAAGAAAAAGAAAAACAATATTAGAAACGTTAGCAAAACATGTAATTAAACATGTTTAACATATTCCCATTTAAGAGACTACATGAAAAAAATGTTAAAAAGATATCAATGTCCATCTATGTGTAAGTGACGTGTGAAAGAGCCTCAATCACATACAAACCAAAAAATATATACTTACCGCAAGGTGATGAGCAGCCTTTCCTCAGCAGTGATGGCCTTCCTCATTATGGTGTCCGCAAAGGTCAGATGTGGTGCCAATATATGTAACAATCGGTCGAATGCCGGGATGGACAGCCGACAAAACAAGATGAATTTGTCCGGATAGCTGAAATGATATCATGACAAACATTTTAAATTCATAATGATAATATTTGAAGAGACGGATTAAAGATATTTTGAACTTACCGCCTCAAATCTTGGTAAAGGACATAAAAATGCCCCTTCTCCTGTCGCTCAGCTACAAGCGGGTGCACCCACATCCGTCTGTTCCTCTTCCTCCTTCGTCGCTCCTGCAACTAAAATACAAATAAATGTTAAGAAAAAACAAAGAGGCAATGTGCACACCTAGCATATTAGCTGGCCAAACTTCAGCACAACTTAAAGAAACTCGCACCGCTGCCTATTCTGCATCTGTCCTAAAGACAGCATGTTCCCAAAAAAATAAACATAATGTCCCCCACTAGACAAAACGGCAACTGAACGGAAGATGCCGTGAGCGTGGTGAGTGGCTCAAAGGACCACATAGTCCGACGGAGGATGAGTATATCACTGTGTTTTTTTTTTTAATATATCTGGTAACCAATATATATTAAAAAAAAAAAAACACAGTGATATACTCATCCTCCGTCGGACTATGTGGTCCTTTGAGCCACTCACCACGCTCACGGCATCTTCCGTTCAGTTGCCGTTTTGTCTAGTGGGGGACATTATGTTTATTTTTTTGGGAACATGCTGTCTTTAGGATGCAGAATAGGCAGCGGTGCGAGTTTCTTTAAGTTGTGCTGAAGTTTGGCCAGCTAATATGCTAGGTGTGCACATTGCCTCTTTGTTTTTTCTTAACATTTATTTGTATTTTAGTTGCAGGAGCGACGAAGGAGGAAGAGGAGAAGGATTAATTTATCCTGGTCTGGAACACAGTAACCACTACTCCAGACCATGGGTATCATCCGCACATAAAGCAGTAAATTAAAAGGATGGTTTCCACTCCTATGGCAGCATTCTTGCCACCGTTATGAAAAAAATTGAGATGCTGAATATTTAGCCACTACCATAGGAGTGGTTCGGAAGCAATTTTGTAAAACACCTTAAGCCACCCTGGCGAGGAATACGGACGGGTGAGAGGCGCTTAAAACACGCACCAATGATTCTCTATGGGGTCCCTCGCAGCAGGCGTATATTTCTCATCCGTATTCCACGCATGCTGCGATTGTCAGGGTAATCCGGCCGTAATACGCCAATGCAATGCAACTGATGATTAACGCATGCAAGCACTATACCCTGCGGCCGCCATGGTAACGATAGGGAAGCATTGCAGATGCGACCTATAGCGCATGATGTGCTGCACAATAAAACGTAAGGTGAAACCAGCCTTACCTCCTCTCTGTGGCGATTAATGTTTTGCAGCATAAACCACATCAAAAGGATTCGATATGGCCTGCGGAGCAGGCACCGCTGTGTGATCTGGTTCTCGGCCATCAGGGCACTATACTGGGCACTTGAATGCTGTATGTTTGTGCTGATGCTTGATTTTGGCTAGCAAAATGGAGAATGGTGGGGGTTGGCCAAGGAAATGACATCACCTCCTTTTTTTTTGCCTCATTCAAGTTGCCATAACTTTATGTATGTTGTCTGCTTTGCAAAGCGCAGTCAAAACTGCACCAAAAACCGCACTCAAAAACCGCAGGAAAACCGCACCAAAAACCGCACCAAAAATGCGGAACCGCAGCAAAATCCGCAGCGTGTGCACACAGCCTTAGAGCAGCAACCCTGACCAACAGCACAGGTGCCACAGGTAACGAGAGAGAATAGTCAGAAACTAGCAGGAGCAGACGTACCAGAAGGAGCAGCAATACACGTAGTCAAAATACCAAGCCGAGAGTCAGAAAGCCAGAACATGAGCACGGGGTCCAAAACGTGAGACGAAATACGTGGTCGGGGTACAAGCCGGGGGGTCAAATGCCAGAGAGGGAACGTAACAGCAGAGACGAATACCAAGAGACGGGGTCAGAGATCAGTCCGGGTCATACACGTGAATATCAGTCAAAGACGGGAGGATCTCCAAGGTACAAGGGTCAGAGGCTCTAAACTGGAAGCTTGAGCTATCACTAACAGTGGTCAGCAGGCTGTCAGAGACTGAAATAGCCCAGCTAGCTCCAGAACGAGGCTGAGGAGATTAACCCCCGCATGACCAGTCCGGAGTGAAGACAGCAGAAGATAAACTCCAGACTGGACCATGACAACGATAAGGCGTTTATATATATATATATATGTATATATATATATATATATAGATGATCAGTCATTATATAGAGGAGATAATCAGTCATTATATAGAGGCAATATAATCAGTCATTATACATTATATAGAGGAGATATAATCAGTCATTATATAGAGGAGATATAATCAGTCATTATATAGAGGAGATAATCAGTCATTATATAGAGGAGATATAATCAGTCATTATAGAGAGGATATAATCAGTCATTATATAGAGGAGATATAATCAGTCATTATAGAGAGGATATAATCAGTCATTATATAGAGGAGATATAATCAGTCATTATAGAGAGGATATAATCAGTCGTTATATAGAGGAGATAATCAGTCATTATATAAACAATATAATCAGTCATTATATAGAGGAGATATAATCAGTCATTATATAGAGGAGATAATCAGTCATTGTATAGAGGAGATAATCAGTCATTATATAGAGCAGTGGTCCCCAACCTTTTTCGCTCCAGGGACCGGCTTCCAGCAAGAACATTCTTCCATGGCCCAGCAGGGTGGAGGGGGGGCAGGGGGGGCTAATTATATATATATATATATATATATATACGCGTATATATATATATATACACATATACACACACACAGATAAACACACATACATTCACACACACATACGTACACAGATAAACAAACATACACAGATACACACACACACAAGCACAGATATACATACACAGATACACACACACACACACACAGATAAACACAGATAAATACACACACATACACAGATAAACAAACATACACAGATACACACACACAAGCACAGATGCACACACATACATACACACACACAGATAAACACACATACACAGATACAAACACACGTACACATACAGTATACACACACATACATACACACATCCATACACACACAGATAAACACATACACAGATACAAATATACACAAAAAAAATCTCTCTCTTCATTCTCTGCTGCTTCAGTTGGGCCATGGCTGCTGGGTTACTATAGCCACGGACGGGAAAGCAGAGGGCTTGCTCCCTGCCCACAGATAGCGCTGCCGCTGAAACATAATGTCAGCGTGTTCCCACCTCTACGCACGACTCGCCACGGTGATCATGAACAGCCAGGGCAGGCACCTGCTGTTAGGCGTTGGATTCCTGGCACTGCTCAGCAGGAATCCAGAGCCAGACATCCTGCGGTCTCCCATTCTCCCCCGACCGCTCGGACTCCTGCTCAGCAATCTCGACAGCCAGGCATCTCCCTCTGACTCGTTCTGTGAGCCTGGATGTTGCTGCCACCTCTGGTGTAGCAATGGTGATGCAACCTGCTTTGCAGGGAACTGCTCCAGAGGCTAAGTCCTCATGCCGTGCTACTAGGAATGCTCACAGCTTGTCCTCTCAGTGGAGAGCAGGGGTCACATGTGCAGGTCCTATGTCGGATCTGATTGGTCCTTCCTATAGTACTGGAAGGTCCCGGAAGCGCATGGCTATAAAAAGCCCGCATGGCGGCTCGGCCATGCGCTAGTGTAGCATATTATGCTGTGTGTGTATGGTGATGGATGCATGGACTGGTGACTGACTCATTTGAAACCCCTTCCCACGGTTATTACGAATGGTGACAGATTGTTGGGTAGTCAGCTCCAGATTGTGGCAAGCTACACGCCACTGTGCCTCCTGCACTACACACTAGCATCCGACGGTGCTCGGTCATTCCGGCGCCGTCGTTCTGCAGCCATAGTTATTGCCGCGCTGCGGTAGCAGCGTTCTTGGCGTCTGCGGTTGCAACGTCACTCGCTGGGTATCCTGTGAAGTGAACAGGGCCAGCGTCCTCATACATCTCTATTGTGTTAGCGACTCTGTGTGTGAACAGAGCCGTTCTTAGCGTTCGGGTGACGTTAACCCGAGCGCAGTACCTCACCTTTTGGTGCATCCGCCATTACTCAGCAGCGGTCTTGTCACCTACCGCACGGTGGACCCCGGGCGGCGAACGCACCTCCTATTATTTATATCTGGTGCGTCCCGCCGACCCTAACATTACACTAGCGCCAGGGTCTGGCTAGTAATGGGGGATGAACAGCGACTGCTGCAGTACATCCGGCAGCTGCAGGGCAGGTTGGCGGCTCTCGAGCGTTCAGCCTCAGCTGCGGATGTTGCTGCAGTCGCTGTTCAGGCAGCCACAGAGGCTGTCTCCCGCGTGACCACAGCCATCCCTGCCCCGACTTTGTCCCACCTCCCGCTGCCCGAAAAGTTCTCGGGTGATAGTGCAGCTTGTAGGGGTTTCGTAAGCCAGTGCTCTATACAGCTGGAGCTGCTGGCCGCCCGATTCCCCTCCGAGCGGGCTAAAGTGGGATTTATTATTTCCCTTCTGTCGGGCAGGGCTTTGGAGTGGGCCACACCGCTGTGGGAGCGTGGTGATCATGTGGTGCAGTGTGTCTCGCGGTTCTTAGACACTCTGAAACAGGTCTTCCTGGGACCACGAGTCACCCATGACACCGCGCTCCGGCTGCTGGCACTGTCACAGGGCTCGTCCATGGTCAGTTACTTCGCCATCCAGTTCCGGACGCTGGCCTCAGTATTAGAGTGGCCAGATAAGGTCCTCATTCCGGCATTCTGGAGAGGTTTGGCTGGCCATGTGAAGGACGCTCTGGCCACCAGGGAGATTCCCGCTACACTGGAGGAGCTTATCACTGTCTCCACCCGAATAGATCTTCGCTTCACCGAGCGAGGGTTGGAACGGGACCAGGGTAGGCAGAGGTTTAGGTTGACACCTTGCTTTTCTAAACCTCTGGAATCCCCCGATCGGGCGTCCGAGCGTCAGGGGGCTTCCCGTGAGGGATCTAGGCTCCGGTCCGCTCGAGCTCCTGTGGGCTGTCATATTTGTCGGCAGTCCAGTCACCTCGCCAACCGGTGCCCACAGCAGCAGGGAGAACGCTCGCGCCTAGTGGCCGTAGGAGGCGGCGCACTAAAGTCAGCGATGTTTTCCTCCAAGCTGTCCTTTAAGGGGACTCTTGGGTTTGATTCTTCCACTCTGGCGGTGGAGGTTTGCGTGGATTCCGGAGCGGAGGGCAATTTTATGTCGTCAGCCTTCGCCCAACGGCACGCTATACCTCTGGTTATGATGTCTACACCAGTCACCGTCAGAGTGGTGAACGGCACCACTCTACCCTCACAGATAACTCACCAGACCGTCCCCTTGGTACTCTCAGTGGCGCCGTCTCATCTGGAGACGATATCCCTCCTCGTCATGCCCGAGGGTATTGACCAGGTACTTCTAGGGGTTCCCTGGCTGCGGTATCACTCCCCCCATATAGAGTGGTCCTCAGGGAGGATTATTGGGTGGAGTAAATCATGTGAGGGTAGATGTCTGAGGGAGTGCGTTCAGGTTGCTTCCACCGAGGTTCCCGCTGATCTCTCCTCGCTCCCCAAACACTATCGGCAGTATGCAGACGTGTTCTCCAAAAAGGCGGCGGAGACCCTTCCACCGCACCGCCCCTATGACTGTCCTATTGACCTCTTGCCTGGTGCTGAGCCTCCCCGGGGTCGAGTCTATCCCCTATCTCTCCTGGAGACTGAGGTCATGTCTCAGTACATCAGGGAGAATCTGGCAAGAGGATTCATTAGGAAGTCAGTGTCACCAGCGGGGGCGGGATTCTTCTTCGTCCAGAAGAAGAGTGGGGAACTACGTCCTTGCATTGATTACAGGGGTCTTAACGCCATCACCGTTAAGAATAAGTATCCTCTGCCCCGATATCTGAACTGTTTGATAGGCTACGAGGAGCGAGGGTATTTTCCAAACTTGATCTGCGGGGGGCTTACAACCTGATTCGCATCCGTGATGGGGATGAATGGAAGACGGCATTTAACACCAGAGACGGGCACTATGAATACCTGGTGATGCCCTTCGGCCTCTGCAATGCCCCGACCGTCTTCCAAGACTTTGTGAACGATATCTTCCGGGATATGCTTACCACCTCGGTTGTAGTCTATCTGGATGATATTCTCATCTACTCTCCAGATATTGACTCCCACCGGAGAGAGGTTTGCAAAGTTTTCGATCGCCTGCGGGTGAACTCCCTCTATGCCAAGTTGGAGAAGTGTGTGTTTGAGCAGGAGTCCTTGCCTTTCCTGGGCTACATCATCTCCGCCCAGGGATTGGCCATGGATCCTGCCAAGCTACAGGCGGTGATGGATTGGCAGGAACCTCATTCTCTCAAAGCGGTGCAGCGCTTTATGGGGTTCATAAATTATTATCACCAATTCATTCCCCACTTCTCGACTTTGGTAGCACCCTTGGTAGCCCTCACCAAGAAGGGTGCAAATCCCAAGTTGTGGTCGGAACCGGTCTCCAAAGCCTTCTCCACCATTAAGTCTCATTTCGCTAGCGCTCCCATTCTACATCGCCCCGATGTAGACAAGCCCTTCATTCTGGAAGTGGATGCCTCTTCCGTCGGTGCTGGAGCGGTCCTGTTCCAGAAGGACATGCAAGGTCGGAAGCATCCATGCTTCTTTTTCTCCAAGACCTTCACACCGGCGGAGAGGAATTATGCCATCGGGGACAGGGAGTTGCTAGCGATGAAGTTGGCCTTCTCGGAGTGGAGACACCTCCTGGAGGGGGCTCGCCACCCTTTCCAGGTGTTCACCGACCACAAAAACTTGGTGTATTTACAAACAGCCCAGCGGCTAAACTCTCGCCAGGCTAGATGGTCTTTGTTCTTTTCCCGGTTCCATTTCACCCTCCACTTTCTCTCCGGGGAGAAGAACGTCCGGGCCGATGCTCTCTCCCGCTCCGTGGTGTCATCGGAGGAAGAGGAGGAGGAGCCTCGGCTGATCGTCCCATCCGAAAGCCTGAGGACTGTGGCTCCGGTTGCCCTTGAGTCAGTGCCTCCGGGCAAGACATTTGTCCCTGCCCGTCTGCGACCGGAGGTCCTCTCTTGGGCTCACTCGTCCAGAGTGGGTGGACATTTTGGGACAAAACGGACCTCTGAGCTTTTGGCGAGGACGTACTGATGGCCACATATGGCCCGTGACGTCAAGGACTATATTGAGGCATGCGTCTCTTGCGCCCGGAATAGGTCCTCTCGGCAGCGGCCCGCTGGGCTTCTTTTCCCTCTGCCGATAGCAGACAGGCCCTGGGAGATGGTCGGTATGGACTTTGTGGTGGGGCTACCCAAGTCCAGCGGCAGCTCGGTCATTTGGGTTGTCACCGACCATTTCTCTAAGATGGTGCACCTGGTACCTCTCTCCCGGTTACCATCAGCGCGGGGCCTGGCAGTTTTGTTCATCAAGCACGTTTTCCGCCTGCACGGCATGCCGGACAAGATTGTCAGTGACCGAGGCCCTCAGTTTGCGTCCCGGTTTTGGAGAGAGCTCTGTCCTCTACTCAGCATTGAGCTGAATCTCTCCTCGGCCTATCATCCCGAGACGAATGGGTTGGTAGAGAGAGCCAACCAGACCTTGATAACATATCTTCGACATTTTGTCTCGGCCAGGCAGGACGACTGGGCATCCTTGCTGCCGTGGGCAGAGTTCGCGTTGAACAATGCTGTGGCCGACTCCACCGGTCAAACCCCATTCCTCCTAAATTACGGTCAGCATCCGCGCATCCCGGTGCCCATGCCCGTGTCTTCCACCGACTCCAGGGTGGCAGACTGGGCGGTGGAGGCACGTGACATTTGGGATCGCACCCAGGATGCTATCCGAGCTTCCAAGGAGAGAATGAGGATCTCCGCTGACGCACACCGGCGTCCTGCTCCAAGCTTCTCCCCTGGCGACATGGTATGGCTCTCTACCCGAAACATTAAACTGCGGGTTGAGTCGCCCAAGTTCGCGCCACGATACATTGGACCATTCAAGGTCCTTGAGCGACTTAGCTCGGTGGTCTACCGTCTGGCTCTTCCCCCACATTTGGCCATCTCGGACATGTTCCATGTGTCCCTCCTCAAACCAGTTCACATGGCCGGGTTTTCCGAGCCATCTGCCGGGTCATCAGACTTATCGTCTGACGAGTTTGAGGTTAATGCCATCGTGGGGCGCAGGTTTGTCCGTGGCAAAAAAATTTATTTGGTGGACTGGAAGGGTCATGGTCCCGAGGCTCGGACCTGGGAGCCGGTGGAAAACACGCACCGCTCCTGATCGGGGCTTTTGAGCGCAGAGGGGAGGGGGCCCTAGGGGGGGGTAATGTTAGGCATCGGATTCCTGGCACTGCTCAGCGGGAATCCAGAGCCAGACATCCTGCGGTCTCCCATTCTCCCCCGACCGCTCGGACTCCTGCTCAGCAATCTCGGCTAGCCAGGCATCTCCCTCTGACTCGTTCTGTGAGCCTGGATGTTGCTACCACCTCTGGTGCAGCAATGGTGATGCAACCTGCTTTGCAGGGAACTGCTCCAGAGGCTAAGTCCTCATGCCGTGCTACTAGGCATGCCCACAACTTGTCCTCTCAGTGGAGAGCAGGGGTCACATGTGCAGGTCCTATGTCGGATCTGATTGGTCCTTCCTATAGTACTGGAAGGTCCCGGAAGCGCATGGCTATAAAAAGCCTGCATGGTGGCTCGGCCATGCGCTAGTGTAGCATATTATGCTGTGTGTGTATGGTGATGGATGCATGGACTGGTGACTGACTCATTTGAAACCCCTTCCCACGGTTATTACGAATGGTGACAGATTGTGGCAAGCTACACGCCACTGTGCCTCCTGCACTACACACTAGCGTCCGACGGTGCTCGGTCATTCCGGCGCCGTCGTTCTGCAGCCATAGTTATTGCCACGCTGCGGTAGCAGCGTTCTTGGCGTCTGCGGTTGCAACGTCACTCGCTGGGTATCCTGTGAAGTGAACAGGGCCAGCGTCCTCATACATCTCTATTGTGTTAGCGACTCTGTGTGTGAACAGAGCCGTTCTTAGCGTTCGGGTGATGTTAACCCAAGCGCAGTACCTCACCTTTTGGTGCATCCGCCATTACTCAGCAGCGGTCTTGTCACCTACCGCACGGTGGACCCCGGGCGGCGAACGCACCTCCTATTATTTATATCTGGTGCGTCCCGCCGACCCTAACACCTGCAGTGTGCTCTGAGCTGCCGCAGAGCACACTGTCAGTGTTTACTGAAGGTCTGCGGCAGCTCCGCGGACCGGCAAAAGAATCCCAACGGCCCGATCCTGGGCGGCGGACCGGTGGTTGGGGACCCCTGATATAGAGGATATGATCAGTCATTATATAGAGGAGATAATCAGTCATTATATAGAGGAGATATAATCAGTCATTATATAGAGGATATAATCAGTCATTATACAGAGGAGATATAATCAGTCATTATATAGAGGATATAATCAGTCATTATATAGAGGATATAATCAGTCATTATATAGAGGAGATAATTAGTCATTATATAGAGGATATAATCAGACATTATATACAGGAGATAATCAGTCATTATATAGAGGAGATATAATCAGTCATTATATAGAGGATATAATCAGTCACTATATAGAGGAGATATCAGTCATTATATAGAGGAGATAATCAGTCATTATATAGAGGGGATATAATCAGTCATTATATAGAGGAGATATAATCTGTCATTATATAGCGGAGATAATCAGTCATTATATAGATGATATAATCAGTCATATAGAGGAGATAATCAGTCATTATATAGAGGAGATCTAATCAGTCATTATGTAGCGAATATAACCAGTCATTATATAGAGGAGTGTCATGAACTCATTTTCTGCTCCACCAGTTGAGAGTTCCCCTTCCGTTCTCCCTCTGGTGGTGACAGGAGGTAGTGCGGTTGGTTTAAGTGGTATTGATCTGCCACCTGATGAGGAAGATAACGATTGGATCTCTGGAGTATCAGACTGGATATAAGACAGCCTACGCCCTATCCGGGTGCTGGTGATTCAGTCTGCTTATCAGGTCCTGAACTTCAGCTCTCTTCCAGTCTTCTCAAGTTAAGGCTGTGTGCACACGATGTGTTTTTTTAAGCGTTTCCGCGGCGTTTGAGCCAGCTCAGACACTGCAGAAACGCTTAAAAGATGCATCAAATTAATTAGCATGCGTTTTTGGCTTTCTGTGCCAATGCATGCGTTTTTAACCGCTCAGGAATCGCTTAGCGGCTAAAAACGCAGCATGCTCATTAATTTCCGCATTGCTGAGCGTTTTTAGCCATCCCCAATGATCCCAGAAATCGCGTGTCAAAAAACGCGTCAAAAACGCGTCAAAAATCGCGCGGAAAAAGACGCGCGATTTCTGGGAAGGGGATCCTTTTCCTGAGCGTTTAAAAACGCTAGCGTGTGCACATAGCCTAAGTTTGTTTTTTGCTATTGTTCACACTTGCGCTTGTTGGTCAATTCAGTTTTTTGTGTAATCAGCCTGCCCCTGCTGGGGCTATGCTGAAATTCCACTCCTGTTGATCGGTATTTGCCAATCTGCTTTTTGTCCCTTATTAGATTGGCCTCTTTTTTGCTCTGTCTCAGAATATTTCAGAGTGCTCATATAGGTTTAGAAGTCAAGTAACTTCAGGGCTAATTTTGGTATCAGAAGTGTTGGACAATATTTTTGTAGGGTTTTTTTTGGCAGATTGCAGACAGTGTCTTTCCTTTCCTTTCCTGTCTAGTTAGTCGGGCCCCATCGTTTGCTCAGCCTATTTTCCTGCCTGTGTTTGTGTTTTCATCTTGTTTCACCGTCAATACATGTGGGGGGCTGTCTTTCTTTTGGGGTCTGCTCTGGGGCAGTTAGTTTTCCTCTTTTCCTGCTTTAGGCTTATGTAGTTCTCTGGTTTTGACGAGGCATCTAGGACCAACGTAGGAGCGCTCCACGACTGCTGCTAGTGTTGCGGTTAAGATCAGGGATCTGCAATCTGCATAGTTACCAACTTCTCTGGTTTTCTGAGACTTAGCTTGTTGTCTTTTTTTCCTCCTCGGTTTCCCATTCATAACAGAGGAGATAATCAGTCATTATATAGAGGATATAATCAGTCATTATATAGAAGAGATATAATCAGTCATTATACAGAGGATATAATCAGTCATTATATAGAGGAGATATAATCAGTCATTATATAGAGGAGATCTGATTATATCCTCTGTATAATGACTGATTATATTCTCTGTATAATGACTGATTATATTCTCTGTATAATGACTGATTATATCTCCTCTATATAATGACTGATTTTATCGTCTATATAATGACTGATTATCTCCTCTATATAATGACTGATTATCTCCTCTATATAATGACTGATTATCTCCTCTATATAATGACTGATTATATCCTCTATATAATGACTGATTATATCCCTCTATATAATGACTGATTATATCTCCTCTATATAATGACTGATTATATCCCTCTATATAATGACTGATTATATCCTCTATATAATGACTGATTATCTCCTCTATATAATGACTGATTATGTCCTCTATATAATGACTGATTATATCCTCTATATAATGACTATCTCCTTTATATAGAGGAGATAATCATTCATTATATAGAGGACATAATCAGTCATTATATAGAGGAGATAATCAGTCATTATATAGAGGATATAATCAGTCATTATATAGAGGAGATATAATCAGTCATTATATAGAGGAGATATAATCAGTCATTATATAGAGGAGATAATCAGTCATTATATAGAGGAGATAATCAGTCATTATATAGAGGAAATAATCAGTCATTATATAGAGGAGATAATCAGTCATTATATAGAGGAGATAATCAGTCATTATATAGAGGAGATAATCAGTCATTATATAGAGGAGATATAATCAGTCATTATATAGAGGGATATAATCAGTCATTATATAGAGGAGATAATCAGTCATTATATAGAGGGATATAATCAGTCATTATATAGAGGACATAATCAGTCATTATATAGAGGAGATATAATCAGTCATTATATAGAGGAGATAATCAGTCATTATATAGAGGGATATAATCAGTCATTATATAGAGGACATAATCAGTCATTATATAGAGGAGATATAATCAGTCATTATATAGAGGAGATAATCAGTCATTATATAGAGGAAATAATCAGTCATTATATAGACGAGATAATCAGTCACGGTGATGTAAACATTATATAATTAGCAATTATTTTATTATTATTGACACTATACTTTCTTCTTCAGTCAGTTATTTCCTTCCGGTAATGAATGGGTTAGTCTTCGATTTGGTGGGCGTTGTTTCTTTATCTCGCCGCCAATCCTGCCGCCTAGTGTCTTGCTCCGCCCTCATTTCATCCAGTGCTTTGTCTGTGTCGCATGCCGGGAAATGTAGTTCTTTTTGTCATTTTTGTGCTGTGTAGAGAATGTGTTGCGCACTACACTTCCCGGCAGCCTTAGCTCTCAGTGCTGTAGCTGGGTCACATTCCTCTTCCTGAGTTAGGCGGCAGGTTTAAGTTGCCATAGCTGCATTCCCTTTGACAGTTACCGCTATGGAAAGACAGGTGAGGCGGGTAATGTTGGGGTCTGTGTCACAATATTGGGGCACTGAAGTGAATGTGTATACGGGGGAGACTCTCAGGAGACTGAGGTAACATTGTGTGACTGTATATGGGGGAGATTCTGAGGTGACACTGTGTATATGGTGGAGACACTGAGGTGACACTGTATATGGGGTATTCTCTGAGGTGATATTGTATATGGGGGAGTCTGAAGTGATACTGTATGTTTGGTGGGAGATTCTGAGGTGACACTATATGAGGAAGACTGAGGTGACACTGTATATGAGGGAGACTGAGGTGACACTGTATATGAGGGAGACTGAGGTGACACTGTATATGAGGGAGTCTGTGAGGTGACACTATATGAGGGAGTCTGTGAGGTGACACTGTATATGAGGGAGACTGAGGTGACACTGTGTATGAGGGAGATTCTTAGGTGACACTATATGAGGGAGACAGGTGAATAAATGGGGTTGTCTCTGAGGTGACACTGTATATGAGGGAGTCTGTGAGGTGACACTATATGAGGTAGACTGAGGTGACACTGTATATGAGGGAGATTCTTAGGTGACACTATATGAGGGAGACTGAGGTGACACTGTATATGAGGGAGATTCTTAGGTGACACTATATGAGGGAGACTGAGGTGACACTGTATATGAGGGAGATTCTTAGGTGACACTATATGAGGGAGACAGGTGAATAAATGGGGTTGTCTCTGAGGTGACACTGTATATGAGGGAGTCTGTGAGGTGACACTATATGAGGTAGACTGAGGTGACACTGTATATGAGGGAGATTCTTAGGTGACACTATATGAGGGAGACTGAGGTGACACTGTATATGAGGGAGATTCTTAGGTGACACTATATGAGGGAGACTGAGGTGACACTGTATATGAGGGAGATTCTTAGGTGACACTATATGAGGGAGACTGAGGTGACGCTGGGTATATGGAGAGATTCTGAGGTGACGCTGTATATGAGGGAGTCTGTGAGGTGACACTGTATATGGGGGAGATTCTCAGGTGACACTGTATATGGAGGAGATTCTGAGGTGACTATGTAGTTTTCTTTGAGGTGACATTGTATATGGGGGAGATTTTGAGGTGACACTATATATGGTGGAGATTGTGAGGTGACATAGTGTATATGGGTTAGACTCAGAGGTGGCACTGTATATGGGGAAGTCTTTGAGTTGACATTGTGTCTATGTGTGAGAATTCTGAAGTGACACTGTATATGGGGGATAGTGTCAGGTGACACTGTATATGGGGGAGACTGAGTTGTCCCTGCAGTATGGGACTTTGCATATATTCCGCCTTCTCATGTATCCTGGCTTCTGTGTTGTTCTGCTGTAGCTCGGTGGTATATGAAGAGTGGTGAGAGCGGCAGGGGGGCAGCGGAGAGCTGGCTGCAGCTGTGCTCAGTATTGCGCTGTATTCAGTGTCTGGTGAGGTCATTCATGGCACCCTCCATCTCCCTGATTTGTCCTCTGCTCCGGGTGTTTGTAGTTTTGTTGCAGTTGACAAAGAGGAACCTGTTGCTGCTGTACAGGAAGGAAGTGGTTTGTGCTGTAATGTGAGCAGCTGTGTGAGCGCAGCTCTGGAGAGGCTCCCTGCACTAGGACTTGAAACCCCAGGTATGATGCAGACACCATCCTCCTCTGGCCGGGGCCCAGGTCATGGTACACACAGGTTTCCTCCAAATCTCCAGTCAGTGTTCTTTAATCTGTGGCTCCCCAGCTGTTTTCAGACTACAACTCCCAGCATTCCCTGATAGCCATGTATGTTTGCTTTTTTTTTTTATTGCACTGCAAATCTGAACTGGAGCCTGAAGGGTCTCCTAGGATTAGGGAAACATAGGGAAACATGGCGTGTGTCTACTGAGAACAGTGCCCCACTTGTTTACAGGCCATGAGTGGTATTAACCGTTATGGTTTATTCATCTCACTTCTTGAGCTGTAAAGCTGGAGACACCGCCTTGTTCTTCTAATCATGTGTGACGCAGTGCTGAGCGATTATATACGCTCCAGTATGTGTGGGTCCGCAGTATCAGCGTTGATTCTGCTGCTGAGGGTCTGAGCCGTAACTTTACCATCGGTGTCAGTGATCAGTTTGGTGCTAGTGGCTAGACCCCGGCTTGGATTTTGGTGACTTAGCATGGCACCAACATTTGGGCGAATTATTGAGGAGAGCGGATGTCGGCGACTATTCTGCATCTGATGCTTAATTACCACTTGTGATGCCAGGATGACCAGGCCAGAGAGTCCGGGTGGCAGGGGGTCTTCTGCATGTCGCAGGTTAGCAGTATCAGTCTCTGTTCATGTAGGAGATTTTATCTGTGTCTGTGTGTCCGTGTGGCTGTGTACGGGTCCCTGTGTGCCTGTTAGTTGGGCTCCCATGTGTCTGTGTTTGTCTGCAGGTGTGGCCCCTGTGTGTGGGGTCCTGGCATGTCTTTTACCGATTCTGCTTTGCCCTTTGTCATAGGAGCCTTTTGCTGTGCTCATATTATGCCTGCTCTGTAGATTGCCAGGGGGCGCTCCTCCTCTGTAGGCGGCCAGGAGGCGAAGCTCCTCCTTTAGTGTTGTCTCATTGCTTGCAGTATTGGGTACCACAGCATTTGGACTACATAGTGATGGATCAGGTTGGTCACTGTGAGCAGGAGGCTTTGCCTGAACTGTGCATAAGTCCTGCACTAGCAATGTACCAGGTGGTGGCGCCCTGTGTGCATGCTTCTGCAGGCCCTAGGTGCAATGTATCTTTTCATCTCCTTGGTGATCCTTTGTGCTTTCATCTTGTTGCCTTCTGGTATTTTGTAGTGTTGTTCACCTTGTGTTGTGTAATGCTCAGAGTTGCTTTTTAAAGGGTTTTCTGGTTTTAGGAAAGGCCTGTTCTCGGGTCATTTAAACAATCTGTGATTTCCTCACCTCTCCCTTGTCCAGCACTGAGTCTCCAGGAGTCTGTTTATTTGCAGCACTGACATCACGTTGACAAGGCTGCAGCCAATAAGTGAGCTTGGCACGCCTGCCCACATCATCATCTTCCACTGCTTCTGACAAATCAGACTTGGATCCACCATGATAAAGACAATCTAGTTTTCTGCTTATTTGAAAAATATTGTGAATTGTAAGATTGTAGTAACTTGTGACTTATGACTTTTTTTTGTTACAGTTCCCACCAATCACTAGCTGCCGCGGTACTGTAAATGTGACCCGGACTGCAGTCACACATCGGTCATACATTTGTCAAAAATCGTCAGTTTTTCCTCCAACTTTTTTTTTAGTTTTTTCCCTTCCCCATGACAACACCGTACATTAGAAATGGTATCTGCCCCCAGGAACAGAAAACTTACAGCAGAGATAAAAGAAGGAGGCGGCACCTCTCCCACTCAGTTTGGTTTCCTGTTCCTGAAGGACAGATGCCTGCGGCAAGTCACGTCATACCTCCAGAGGGATCCCCCTCTGGTGATTGCTGGTCCGGAGGCCAAGGTCCGCGGTGTGGATGGTAGCTGGGCGCGGTGGCGTGTGCCCGTCATCCCGGCGTCTAGGGAGCTGCCATGTCATGCGCCTCATCCCGCCGCGGGACTCCCCGGCGGCTGCTCCTGTTTGGGGGCTGGGCCGAGAGCGGGGCGTGACCATCTTGACGCTGACGCCGAGTTGATGGTATGACTTCCAGGTCGCGCCGGAATTGATGTCACACGCTGGGGGATGCGGTGTGCTAACACTTTCGGAGGAAAGCTGCTTCAGAGGTGTGCACACCGCTCCCACCAGAGAAAATATACGGTAAAGGAGCGGTGTGTAGTCGATGCGGCGGCAGCAGCTTCTCAGCAAGCATGGCGGACCCCGCAACAGATCCTCTTGTACTGATAGAGGAGGCAAACCCACAGGCTACCGTGGTACCTCAGGGCTCTGGTGGGTGAGTGCCTTTGTAAGGCGAACATATGGGTAATTATGGTTTTCTGTGTCACGTTTCTTTTAAGGAAAAAAAGCCACATCTAAACAGAGAAACAGAGTATGTGCACTTTGTGACAGAACCCTCCCTAGAACGTATGTAAAACGGATTTGTCGTTCTGGTATAAATAAAACCGTGGCTGAGGAATCGCCATCCTTACTTCAGAGCATAAAGTCTATTATTAGGGATGAGGTAAAATCCACAGTTAAGGAACAAATGAAGCAGCATACTGCACTCAGTCCCGGGAACCTCCCTCCTCCTCCTCCCCACGTCCAAACTTCTGATATAGATTCTGAGGAGGACACTGGGGAATTAGCTCCCTCTAATGACTCAGATTTAGTCTTCAGATGATGAATATGGCCACCCTCGTTTTTTAACCAAGGATATCGGGAAGTTACTTAAACTTTTTTTTTTTTTTTTAATTCTTTATTTTAGGTATATCATAGAAAAGATACAAACATGTCTAGGGTATAATCAAAGTACATAACATCTTATGATAATCCGACATGTAGGATATAGTATAGGAAAGGAGATGTAGGAACCGGGGGAGGGTAAGGAGGGAAAGGGAATGGTAGAAGGGTGAATGAGAGAGGAAAAAGGGGGGAGGAAAAAATATTAACTGGGTACAGCAAAAAACAAAGTTAGGTACACACATCAGAGCCAAGGACCACATCTACAATTCGTCGGAAGGCAAAATGGGGGAGCTAGCGACACCTGTGAAATCACGCTTAGTGAGGGTCATATCCAAGCGAGGGAGATCACCCATATACTAAACCTAACTGTGTGAGTAAGACCCCTACATTGGAGTTACCTCTTGAAGTTTTTTCATGGATACCATATTTTGCTATAGATTTCATGGGTATGTGTTTCCCAACTGGTGAGTTCTTCAAGTCGGGAAATTTGATTTACCTTAGCGGTCCATTCTCCTAGGGTGGGAGGAGATTCGTCTCTCCAGTGTATGGCTATTAAATGTTTTGCAGCACTAACCAGTAATGGGAGAAGCCTGTGTTTCAATGGTTTAAAATTTTTGGATGGACAAGATAGCAGAGCTTCGGTAGCCTGTAGATCGGTATCAATAAGTTTTAGTTTTTTAAGATTAAGAGTTTTGAGCAATCCCAAAAAATATGAGTATGATGACCAGTTTGACTATGACATCTCCAACACGTGTTGGTGTCTGATAAGCCCATATGATGAAGTTTGGCCAGAGTCATATGCCATCTAGTTAGAATTTTATAGGAATTTTCCTGAAGTAGAATACATCTAGAGAAACCATGTGCATTGAGTAAGATTTTGGCAATTTGTTCTTCTGAGAAATTTAACCTTAAGTTCTGATGCCCAGGAATATATGAAAGAAGGCTTCAACTTGGAGGGATTCGAAGGCGAGCATATAAACGGGGAAATAAGTTTTAATCTCGGGGGTGGTAATTTGGTCATATCTAGCCAGGACTTAGATTTAGATGGATATTTTTGTCTAAATTGGCACAGGGTCCGCCTAACATGTTGCTGTTGAAGAAAATTTTTGGGATGAGCCAAGGCATTGTCAGGCCACTCATTCCCCAAAATCTTGTCATAGAAACTGGTCAATGTATCCCTAGGCAATGCAGACCAAAGGTTATATGGATCATTAAAATCAGAATCTAATAGATATGGTATAGAGCCAATAGGTGTCAATGTAGATGGGAAAGAGGCAGTTGGAAGCTCACTAGACACTAATCGTTAACACTAGAACTACTGATGGAGTCATTTTGACTCCTTTCGTTTTTTATTTCTCTTCTGTGACTACATTTTTCAGAATTCCGGCTTGAAACTCGGTGACTTTTCCTCAAATATGATGTGAAAAAAGATTTTGTGAGAATAAATAATTTTGGTGAAAAATTTGCGCGTTTTTTTCAAAATTTACCAAGAACTACTGAAGGGAGTCATTTTGACTCCCTACTATATTTTGAGGTCCTTAAGTCACTAAATGTTGCTATAAAGTTTTGTGCATAATTTTTTCACTCTGTCTTATTTACCCTGATGTTCATATAGATGTAGTTCAATTTACATGTCAACTTTTCACATATTCCTTGTGTTTTACCTGCTTGTATTACTGTGTAATACTGAACAAAATAGCTTGTTTACTCTAGGCTCTTATCTTATCAGATTTGATGAGAAATCTACTCGATCGGAGAGACTGCAAACGGACAAGTTTGCTCTATTTTCTACTGTGTGGGACAGGTTTATTGAAAATTGTATTGCGTGTTACAAACCTGGCCCATACATAACGGTGGATGAGCAACTTTTCCCAAGCAAAACTAGGTGTCCATTCACGCAGTACATGCCTTCCAAACCAGATAAATATGGCCACAAATATTGGCTAGCTGTTGATAAGGAGAGCAAATATCTGGCAAATGGCTTCCCTTATCTAGGCAAAAGATGACACACGCCGTGCTGAGGACCGTTTAGCTGACCATGTGGTAATGAAGTTATTGGACCCGTTTTTGAAAAAAGGTCGCAATGTTACAACCGATAATTATTTTACTTCAGTAAAATTAGCTAAACAGCTAAAACGCAAAGGAACAACCATCGTGGGAACACTGAACAAGATAAGGCGAGAAGTGCCTAAAGAAATAAAATCCATGAAAGAGGAATTGTACAACACTAAAGTGTTTAGAAATGAAGACAATTTTACACTTACAGTATATCAAGGAAAGCCCAACAAAAATGTTGTCATTTTGAGTTCCGTCCATCCAGATGTTGTTGCGTCTGATTCCGCTAAAAAAACTCCAGAAACGGTAAAGTTTTACAATGAAACAAAATATGGAGTAGATGTAGTGGATCAGATGGCACGAAAATATACCACACGAACATGCACAAAGAGATGGCCTGTTCATGCATTTGAAAATGCCTTAGACTTTGCGGGTATAAATGCATGGATAATATTCAAGGAGATTACCCACCAAAAAATGTCACGCAAGGCATTTTTGCAAACGCTTGTGAGAGAGTTGAGTGGTCCTTATGTCACAGATAGGGAAAAGGGTTCCACGTCCCAAGTTTCTACATGCTCAGAAGTGATGGTTCAAACAAAATTTTGCCAGATCAAAGAAGAGTGCAAGAAAAATAGATCTGTCGGCAATTGTAAGACTTGTGGTAAGTCTTTGTGTGGGCAATGTACTGCCATAAATCAAAGGCAATGCCTAAAATGCGAAACACCAAATGTTTAGAAGGTGAATTCTGCGCCATATTTTCATTTTTATGCTCCTCCACCTACATTTTCTCTGCTTTTTGTTCTTCAGTTGTTGTTTATATGTGTGCACTTGAATAAAAAAATGTTTGAAAAACGTCTATTATAATTATTGTTATTTTCTGTAGAAAAATAAGAAAAGCTGAAAAAAAAACAATCAAAAGCATTACTGTTGGATCTCACAATAATAATACATTACAAAAAATATAATTATTAATAAATAACCTCAAATGAAACTCTAAAAATAAACGAAAACAAGCAAGGAGTCAAAATGACTCCTTTCAGTAGTTCTAGGCGGGGTCACGAGTCCAGTAGTCCTAGTGTTAAACCTGAAGAGTGGCCGAGAGAATTCCATCCAACCTAAAGGTGTCAGGGGGATTCGCTCGAGACCATAGATATGGTATCCCTTTAGCCCCTAACAAGATTAAATCAATATCCTCCTGGTCTCCTCTTTCATAATCAAAAACAATTCTTAGCCATCTGCCTAAATGTATAGCTTTATAATAAATATAAGGATCAGGGACTCCCAAACCTCCTGAGGAAATCGGGTATGAAAGGAATTTGAAAGGCAATCTCGCTCTTTTCTGTTTCCATATGAATCTAGACATTAAAAGTTTTAAGGTTTTCAAAAAAGTTTGGGGTACATTTATGGGAATCATATTCATAGTATATAAAATTACCGGCATTATATACGCTTTGAATATGTTAATACGTCCCAACCAAGAGAGTGTAAGTGTGGCGCCCCCAGGAGTATGGTCGCCACAGTGGCATTACCTTCCTCCAGGGAGGGTGATGTCAGGCTTGGAAGCAATGAAGGGTCTCTCTGGCAGTTAACCATAACATGCAACACAGTTCCCACTCCGGGCCAGCAGAGGGAGCTCTGAACCAGAATTGGGGGAGGAGTGCTCTCTGACGGCCAGGAAGGGAGAAAGGAGGAATTAGTGTGAGGAGGCCGAAGTGTGTAGACGTGGAGAGAGAAGCTGGGAGACTGAGCGTGGTTGAGAGCTCGTTCCCAGCTGGAGCGCATGATCTGGAGCCTGGTCTCCACAGTTGTATGGATACTGAAGGTCCTGCAACAGAAACCAAAGGAATAGGAAGCTGTAAATGCTCTATTCCCATCTAAGACTCGGAGGCACAACAGCGACGGGTGAGCCAAAAGAGATAGAAGGCTACAGCTGTCTGCCATACGAGGTAGATCCAAAAGGGAAGAAGGAGGAACGTCACATAGTACTGCATGTACCTCAAGTAAGCGCTAGAGAGGAGACTACACAACCTATCTGCATAGAGAGATTCCTGAGTTGCTTCCAGGCTATTCAGCTCCTGTGCCATCTGTAATCAGGACCCTGGACTGCACTTACAAAGTAAAGGTAAAGAAACTACATTCCGCTGCGTCTTTGCCTTCTTTCTGCAACTTCTCCAGCACTGCTACATCTCTGTGCCAGACACTGCACCCTCTTCCCCAACACCGATCTACACTGCCCTGGAACTGCAGCCCTGCAGGCGAAGGATCCTTACAATTTAAATCGGAAAATCCTTTTATTACCACAAGTGTTGGACTCCCTAAAGTGGTTGCTGAATGCCAAAAATCTGTCGTCCCACCCTAGGAGTCTCTTCTATTTTTTCCTCTCATGTACGGTGCTGTCATGGGGAAGGGAAAAGATGGTAATTTGATTTTTCAGATCCATGGCAGCACCATATTAATTCCCCCCCTATCTTGGTGATGGTTGTGTGATGCACCAAAAAAAAAAAAAAAAAAAAAAGGAAATCTGTATATAAGGTTTTGTTAAAAGTAAATGTAGAATACATATGTGGACTAATAAGGCTGTAGGTTTCCTGTTCCTGGGGGCGGATAACATCTCTCATGTACGGTGCTGTCATGGGTCTGGAAAGTCAAATTACCAGTAAGTAATTATCTATCTCATTTGATTTTAAATTCTGAAGGAATAAAACAATCTGATCTTCTTTTGCCGTAGAGCAGAGAATTAGATGGCTGAAGAATGTACAGACAGCGAATGTTAAAGACGGAGGACTGATTTCCGGAGGCTCGAGAGGGCAAGTCTGAGTGTCAAAAGCAGATGAGGCTGAGCATTGAGTTACATTAAATGGACGCAAGGATCCAGGAAAAGCCACGGTGTGAACGGCTCCATCTGAACACTTTAGATGGAAGCGCCTCCTTCTGCTTCATGAAGTAGATGTTCCCCATCGCATCGCAAAGCTCTTGTGCCAGGGAGGCAGACGGTCCCCAGCGACATCTCGGGGGCCCGGTGCGCTGGGGAGGCAGATGGTCCCCAGCGACAGCTCGGGAGATCGGTGAAGCAGACGGTCCCCAGCGGCAGCTAAGGGGGCCCGGTGCGATGGGTCTCTGCAGGCTGCAGACAGTGACCAGATGTTGTGTAGGGATATGTTCACACAGACTTTTCTGAGGCATAGAAATCCGATTTTTTTCTAGCTGAAACCGCTTCAGTAACGGTCCGTTTTTTTAGGAGGTTTTCTTTCTCTGATGTGCTTTGTGAGGTGTTTTTTTGCAGTGCTTGCTTTGGATCTGCTGTATGTACGTGATAACGTGACTGCACTTCTTTTTTTCAACATGATGTTATTGAAATCCTGTTGAAGAAAAACAAAAATTGCAAAGTGATTTTCTTGTAGAAAAAAATAGTGAGCGTTTTTGTGGAGAATTTTGGAGCAGATTTGCTGTGTGAACAGGGCTTAATATGACAGAGCTTGCGTTCATTGGAGCAGTGTCTTGTTCTCCGCGACCAGAGAGAAGCCTCTATATGTCCACTACGCGCCTCATGTTATAGCACAGCTCTGTGCACAATTTGGAGCAGATTCCATCCGATGACAAATATGTCTATAAAAAAACCCAAAACCCCTCTGCACACGTCCTTCTACATCTGTCTCAGGTAGGAATAAGTTTGTCAATACATAGGATGTGCAAAAAAAACCCTGTTTGGGAGAGGAGAACAGACAATTCGCGGCGCCCTAAGTGCGTAAACACAATATTGTAGTCTTTAAAGGGTGCACAATTTTATGCACTCACCTGATAGAAGACTAATATAGTTTTAGATTATGTATCCTCAAAAATCCTTCCTTTTGGGATACTTCCCAGAAGACAGGGCTTGCAGCTTGCCTCGGGTGGATCCAAGTGAAAGAGCCAGGTTCAGGCTCACACAGGATGAGTAAATCAAGAAAGGCACATCCAGCCCATAAACGGCAGCGCTTCCCAGGACTCGCATCCAAAGATGATATTCCATATTTTTTTATTTCATGGGTTAAAAAAGAGATACCAATTAAAGTGCAATGTACTAGTACATTGCACTTTAACCCCTTCACCCCCAAGGGTGGTTTGCACGTTCATGACAGGGCCAATTTTTACAATTCTGACCACTGTACCTTTATGAGGTCATAACTCTGGAACGCTTCCATGGATCCCGGTGATTCTGACATTGTTTTCTCGTGACATATTGTACTTCATGTTAGTGGTAAAATTTCATTCAAATAACTTGCATTTATTTGTGAGAAAAACGGAAATTTGGCGAAAATTTTGAAAATTTCGCAATTTTCCAACTTTGAATTTTTTTGCCCTTAAATCACAGAGATACGGCACACAAAAAACTTGATAACTAACATTTTCCACATGTTTACTTTACATCAGCACAATTTTGGAACCAAAATTTTTTTTTGTTAGGAAGTTATAAGGGTTAAAAGTTGACCAGCGATTTCTCATTTTTACAACACCATTTTATTTTTAGGACCACATCACATTTGAAGCCACTTTGAGGGGTCTATATGATAGAAAATACCCAAAAGTGACACCATTCTAAAAACTGCACCCCTTAAGGTGCTCAAAACCACATTCAAGAAGTTTATAAACCCTTTAGGTGCGTCACAGGAATTTTTTTGAATATTTAAAAAAAAAATGAACATCTAACTTTTTTTCATAAAAAAAATACTTCAGGTTCAATTTTTTTTATTTTACCAAGGGTAACAGGAGAAATTGAACTGCAAAAGTTATTGTGCAATTTGTCCTGAGTACGCAGATACCTGATATGTGGGGGGGAACGACTGTTTCGGCGCATGGCAGAGCTCAGAATGGAAGGAGCGCCGTTTGACTTTTTCACTGCAAAATTGGCTGGAATTCAGATTGGACGCCATGTCACGTTTGGAGAGTCCCTGATGTACCTAAACAGTGGAAACCCCCCTACAAGTGACCCCATTTTGGAAACTAGACCCCCCAAGGAACTTATCTAGATATGTGGTGAGAACTTTGAACCCACAAGGGCTTTACAGAAGTTTATAACGTACAGCGGTACAATTAAAAAATCATATTTTTTCCACAAAAATGATCTTTTCACCCCAATTTTTATTTTCCCAAGGGTAACAGGACCCTAAAAGTTATTGTGCAATTTGTCCTGAGTACGCTGATACCCCACATGTGTGGGTAAACCACTATTTGGGCGCATGGCAGAGCTCGGAAGGGAAGCAGCGCCATTTGACGTTTTTGGCTGGAATTGAGATCGGACACCATGTCGCGTTTGGAAAACTCCTGATGTACCAAAACAGTGGAAACCCCCCACAAATGACACCATTTTGGAAACTAAACCCCCTAAGGAACTTATCTAGATGTGTGGTGAGAACTTTGAACCCCCATGGGCTTCACAGAAGTTTATAACATAAAGCCATACAATTAAAAAATCATATTTTTTCCACAAAAATGATCTTTTCACCCTCAATTCTTATTTTTCCAAGGGTAACAGGACCCTAAAAGTTATTGTGCAATTTGTCCTGAGTACGCTGATACCCCACATGTGGGGGTAAACCACTATTTGGGCGCATGGCAGAGCTCGGAAGGGAAGCAGCGCCATTTGACGTTTTTGGCTGGAATTGAGATCGGACACCATGTCGCGTTTGGAAAACTCCTGATGTACCAAAACAGTGGAACCCCCCCCACAAATGACACCATTTTGGAAACTAGACCCCCTAAGGAACTTATCTAGATGTGTGGTGAGCACTTTGACCCCCCCCAGTGCTTCACAGAAGTTTACAACGCCCGGGCGTGAAAATAAAAAATTCGTATTTTTTCCACAAACATGATCAATTAGTCCCCAATTTTTTTATTTTCCCAAGGGTAACAGGAGAAATTGAACCCCAAAAGTTGTTGTCCAATTTGTCCTGAGTACGCTGACACCCCATATGTGGGATAAAACTACTGTATGGACACACGTCAGGGCTCGGAAGGGAAGTAGTGACGTTTTGGAATGCAGACTTTGATGGAATGGTCTGCGGGTGTCATGTTGCCTTTGGAGAGCCCCTAATGTACCTAAACAGTGGAAACCCCCACAAGTGACCCCATTTTGGAAACGAGACCCCCTAAGGAACTTATCTAGATGTGTGGTGAGCGCTTTGAACCCCCAAGGGCTTCACAGAAGTTTATAATGCCCGGGCATGAAAATAAAAAAATCGTATTTTTTTCCACAAACATGATCAATTAGTCCCCAATTTTTTCATTTTCCCAAGGGTAACAGGAGAAATTGGACCCCCAAAAGTTGTTGTCCAATTTGTCCTGAGTACGCTGACACCCCATATGTGGGAGAAAACTACTGTATGGACACGCGTCGGGGCTCGGAAGGGAAGCAGTGACGTTTTGGAATGCAGACTTTGATGGAATGGTCTGCGGGTGTCATGTGTGTTTGGAGAGCCCCTGATGTACCTAAACTATTGAAACTCCCCACAAGTGACCCCATTTTGGACACTAGACCCCCCACGGAACTTATCTAGATGTGTGGTGAGCACTTTGAACCCCCAAGTGCTTCACAGAAGTTTATAACACTCGGACGTGAAAATAAAAAAATCATTTTTTTCCACAAAAATAATATTTTTGCCCCCAATTTTTTATTTTCCTAAGGGTAACAGGAGAAATTGGACCCCAAAAATTGTTTTGCAATTTGTCCTGAGTAGGCTGATACCCTACATGTGGTGGTAAAACACTGTTTGGGCGCATGGCAGAGCTTGGAAGGGAAGGAGCACCATTTGACTTTTTCAACTCAGAATTGGCTGGAATTGAGATCAGACACCATGTTGCATTTGGAGAGCCCCTGATGTGCCCAAACAGTGGAAACCCCCAATTCTAACTCCAACCCGAACCCCAACACGCCCCTAGCCCTAACCCTAGCCCTAACCCTAGCCCTAACCCTACCCCAACACACCCCTAGCCCTAACCCTAACCCTAATGGAAAAATGGAAATAAATACATTTTTTTTATTTTATTATTTTTCCCTAACTAAGGGGGTGATAACGGGGGGTTTGATTTACTATTTATGGCGGTTTTTATGTTTGGCAGCTGTCACACGCTAAAAGACGCTTTTTATTGTAAAAATAGTTTTTGCATCACCACATATTGAGAGCTATAATTTTTCCGTATTTTGACCCACCGAGTCATGTGAGGTCTTATTTTTTGCGGGACGAGTTGACGTTTTTATTGGTACCATTTTCGGGCACGTGGAATTTTTTGATCGCTTTTTATTCCGATTTTTGGGACGCAGAATGAACAAAAACCAGCGTTTCATGAATTTCTTTTGGGGGGGGTGCGTTTACACCGTTCCGCGTGCGGTAAAATTGATCGGTTTTATTCTTCGGGTCAGTACAGTTACAGCGATACCTCATTTAAGTCTTTTTTTATGTTTTTGTCGGTTTTATGCAATGAAAACTATTTTATATAAAAAATAATTATTTTTGCATCGCTTTATTCAGCGAGCTATAACTTTTTTATTTTTTCGCTGATGATGCTGTATGGCGGCTTGTTTTTTGCGGGACAAGATGACGTTTTCAGCGGTACCATGGATATTTATATGCGTCTTTTTGATCGCGCGTTATTACACTTTTTGTTTGGCGGTATGATAATAAATCATTATTTTTTGCTTCGTTTTTTATTTTTATTTTTTAAGGGGTTCGCTAAAGGGGTTAACTAATGGGACAGTTTTATAGGGCGGGTCGTTACGGACGCGGGGATACCTAATATGTGTACTTTTATTGTGTTTTTTTTTTTTATTATTATTTCCAAAAAATGGATTTATTGGGGGAATATTTTTTTTTTTTTTCTAATATATTTGGCAATTTTTTTTTTTAATTATTTTTACACTTTTTTTTAATTTTTTTTTTACTTTATTAAATAGTCCCAGGTGGGACATCACTGTCCTGTGACAGATCGCTGATCTGTCACATCACAGATCACTGTGACAGATCATTGATCTGACACAGGCACTGCAGAAGGCTTCCTCATGCCTGCGCTTTGCAGGCACTGAGGAAGCCAGCTTCCTGCAGGCCCCCGAAGGCCCCCGTCGCCATCTTGGATTCGGGGGCCTGGAGGAAAGGAGCCCCCCGCAGCAGCGCTGCACATTGCGCTGCCGTGGGGGGCTCAGGGAAGCACGGAGGGAGCCCCCTCCCTGCCGATGCTTCCCTTTAACCCATGGTACACTGCGATCGTGTTTGATCGTGGTGTGCAAGGGGTTAACGTGTCGGGGGCGGTCCGTGACCGCCCCTGACACATTGTGCCGGGTGTCAGCTGTGATAATCAGCTGACACCCGGCTGCGATCAGCGGCGCTCACCACGTGGGCGCCGCTGATCGCGGTAGACGTACTATCCCGTCCACGGTCATACGGGCCCGGGTACCGTGGACGGGATAGTACGTCGGATGTCAGGAAGGGGTTAATTGGTATCTCTTTTTTAACCCATGAAATAAAAAAAAATATGGAATATCATCTTTGGATGTGAGTCCTGGGAAGCGCTGCCGTTTATGGGCTGGATGTGCCTTTCTTGAAATACATAGGATGTGGCAGGATACTGACTCAATGCTGATCCTTATTGGTGGTGGTCCTGCCACCCACAGCTCCGGTGGCTCCAGATGTGGAGGTGGCAGGGCAATGTAAGAAGGAGTACCGCACATACCTTGGCACTGGGAAGCAGGGGGAGTGGCTAAGCGGCAGCAGCCATAGCGTGCGCGGAAGCAGTCAGTCTTGGCAGGAGCAGGCAGAGCCCAGCACACGCTTATTTCACACATCAGTTTTTTCTGTCAGTTGTAAACCGCCAAAATGGCGGAAAACGGATCCGCCTGCGTACGGACATCAATGTGTGCCACTGGACCGTTTTTCTGAAAATGGCGGATCCGTTTCTTTTTTTGGCAAAACGGCGGATCTTGACTGATGGAGACAAACGGAAATGTGAAACAGACCACAGAGAGAGGTGTGCTCTGTCCCTTGAGCAACGGGACTGGGCCGGCCCATGTCCTGGTATTCCCGCCATCACCAGTGGGGGCTACAGAGGGAGAAGTGCAGTGTACCCGGTAACTGGCAGAGAGCGAGGTGCTGTGCGTGTCACAATCGTGAGTACAGCGCACGTGCCACAGAGGGAGAACCAGGTGCTGGATAGACGTCTGTGACCCACCTTACCAGCATATTCCTGCCCGTCCACGGTGGGCCCTGAAAGTGCTACGGCCTTGTTTGTTCCTGCTGCATATGGTCATGGGCTAGGGGCTCAGCGGATGGTGCTGGAGACTCACCACTGCCGCCAGAAGACGGACCGCCAATGTCAACAGAATCTCCTTGAACCAACACTACACTAGCCGTTGTCGGCGCTATCAACCCCCAAGTAGTACCTGCAGCCTGAAGGACCCCTGACACTCTAAGTGCACCAAAGAATTGCTGTCGTTTTGTTTATTATCTCTTCATATCCTTTATAATTGGACTGCACTTCTCCCATTTAACCCTTCATCTTGTGAGGATGTCACCCCCTGTTAAATTAAATCTGTTAAACTTGTTAGAATCATAGAATCGTAGAGTTTGAAGGGACCTCCTGGGCCATCTGGTCCAACCCCCTGCTCAAAGCAGGATTCGCTAAATCATCCCAGTCAGATGTCTGTCCAGCCTCTGTTTGAAGACTTCCATTGAAGGAGAACTCGCCACTTCTCGTGGCAGCCTGTTCCACTCATTGATCACTCTAACTGTCAAAAAGTTTTTTCTAATATCTAATCTATGTCTCCTCCCATTCAGTTTCATCCCATTGCTTCTAGTCTTTCCTTGTGCAAATGAGAATAAAGATGATCCTACTACAATGTGACAGCCCTTGAGATATTTGTAGACAGCTATTAGGTCTCCTCTCAGTCTTCTCTTCTGCAAGCTAAACATTCCCAAATCCTGCAACCTTTCCTTATAAGACAGGGTTTGCAGACCGGTCACCATTCTGGTCGCTCTTTTCTGAACTTGCTCCAGTTTGTTGATGTCTTTTTTTAAAATGTGGTGCCCAAAACTGGACACAATATTCCAGATGAGGTCTGACCAAAGAGGAGTAGAGGGCAATAATGACTTCACGTGATCTAGACTGTATGCTTCTGTTAATACATCCTAGAATTGCATTTGCCTTTTTTGCTGCTGCATCACACTGTTGACTCATATTCAGTCTGTGATCTATTAGTATACCCAAGTCTTTTTCACATGTGCTGTGGCTTAGCCCTATTCCTCCCATTCTGTATATGCTTTTTTCATTTTTATTGCCCAGATGTAGTACTTTGCATTTTTCCCTGTTAAAAACCATTCTGTTAGTTGCTGCCCACTGCTCCAGTTTATTTATATCTTTTTGAATCCTCTCTCTCTCTTCTCTAGTATTAGCTATCCCTCCTAGCTTTGTGTCATCAGCAAATTTAATCAGTTTACCCTTAATTCCTTCATCTAAATCGTTGATAAAGATGTTGAACAATACAGCTCCCAGGACAGAGCCCTGTGGTACCCCACTTTAAACATTCTTCCAACTGGATGTGCATCCATTTACGACCACTCTTTGGGTCCGATCACTAAACCAGTTATGAATCCACCTAACAGTTGCCTTGTCCATTCCATACTTAGTCATTTTTTCAATAAGGATTGTATGAGATACTTTGTCAAATGCTTTGCTGAAGTCAAGATATGCTATATCTACAGCATTTCCTTGATCCACCCAATCGGTGATTCCGTCATAGAAGGAAATTAAGTTAGTCTGACATGACTTATTAGTTGCAAACCCATGCTGGCTCTGATTAATCACTTCATTCTTATCCAGGTACTGACATACATGTTGTTTAATAATTAGTTCAAAGATCTTTCCTGGTATAGAAGTCAGGCTCACCGGCCTATAGTTGCCTGGGTCCACCTTCTTCCCCTTTTTGAAGATAGGAACAACATTTGCTCTTCTCCAGTCTTCTGGGACTTCTCCTGTTCTCCAAGAATTTTCAAAGATAATGGAGAGGGGTTCAAAAATTTCTTCTGCTATCTCCTTCAGCACTCTGGGGTGTAATTCATCTGGACCTGGAGACTTGAATTCATTTAGGTTAGCTAAGTGTTTCCTCACTATCTTTCTGTTTATAGATATCCTGGATTTTTCTATTCCGTTAATAGGACAGTAAAGAACAGTTGATGTTACATTTCCTTTCTGAGAGAAAACAGATGCAACATAGGAATTTAAAAGTTCGGCTTTATCAACATCCTGTCTTACCATTTCATCATTTTCATCCTGTAAAAATCCTATAGCATCTTTGACTTTTCTTTTACTTTTGATATATCCCCAAAATCCTTTATTATTGCTTTTGACATCTCTTGCAAGCCTCAATTCATTGTCAGCTTTAGATAATCTGATTTGTGCCCTGCAGGTTCTGCAGACAGCATTATATTCTTCTTTAGATATGCCTCCCTCTTTCCATTTTATAAACATTTCTTTCTTCCTTTTTAGCATGTGCTTAAGTTCTGTGTTCATCCATCCTGGTTTCCTTAAATGCTTCCTATTCCCTCTTTTCGGAATTGTTAACAATTGTGCTTTGAGAATTTCATTTTTCAAGATTTCCCATCCTTCCTGGACATTTTTGTCTTTAAGGATATCCAGCCATTGGATCCCTCCAATTCTCTTTCTGAATCCCTTAAAATCTGCCTTTCTGAAATCTAACCTTGACGTCTGAGTCTTCACAGGTCTTCCTCCTCTAATTATCCAAAATTCTAAAATAGCATGGTCGCTACCTCCTAGGGTCCCAGCCACTTTTACCTCCTCAACCATTTCCTCCCTGTTTATTAGGATTAGATCCAAGGTAGCAGTTCCCCTTGTTTTCTCCCCTACCTTTTGGAAGATAAAGTTGTCAGCAAGAGAGGATAAGAATTTCCTTGACCTGTTAGTTTTGCCTGAGATTCCCAACAAATGTCTGGATAGTTGAAATCTCCCATGACAACTATGTCATATTTTTTGGAGAACTTGGCCATTTGATGCATAAAGAGTTCATCCATATCTTCAGCTTGCACAAGCGGCCTGTAGTAAATGCCTACAATGGTTTCCTTTCCAAACAGTTTCCACAGAACTCCCAGTCTCTACAGAACTCCCAGTCTCTGAAGCTTCAATCTCTGTGCAGATATACGCGTTTCTAACATACAATGCAACACCTCCTCCTCGTTTATCAAGTTTGTTTCTTGCAAATAAGTTGTATCCTTCTAGCCTTGTATTTCAATCATGTGTATCGTCCCACCAAGTTTCAGTGATTCCAATGACATCATATTTCTTTTCCTGTGTTAGTAGTTCCAATTCCCCTTGTTTGTTGCCCATGCTTTGTGCATTAGTATAGAAACATTTTAGTTTGTGATTGGTTTCTCTTTCTCTAGTATTTTTATTAATTAGATTCTTTTGTCTTTGTTCTTTCCTCCCACTTCTGATACCAGAGTTCTCAATAGCATTTGTCAGGTGTATGGCTTTTTCTGGTCTTTTGCTTCCCTTCCCACGTTGTTCTAGTTTAAAGCTCTCCTTACAAGTGTAGCAAGGCGACTTCCAAATACATGTTTTCCAGTCTTCGTAAGGTGCACCCCATCTCTAGAAAGTAGTCCATCGTATAGGTAATTCACTCCGTGATCCAGAAATCCAAATCCTTGCTGACGGCACCATCGACGTAGCCAGTTGTTCACCTGCAGAATCTTATTCCACCTCCTTGTTCCGTGGCCATCCACTGGGAGGATGGAAGAGAAGACCACCTGCGCTCCCAGTTCTTTCACTTTCTTGCCTAAGTTTTCAAAGTCTCTGCAGATGGTTTCCAGGTCATTTCTTGCGGTGTGATTTGTCCCCACATGTAGTAGTTAATCCTTGCTCTGCCGTCTGTCTGTCACTGAATCCCGCAACCTGCTTTCACTTAGTGTAGTCGGCAGGATGCAGTCCACAGGTTCAGAAGAGACAGACCAGGTGGCTATGGGTACCCCAAGGGCCAATGTACCGCTGGGAGCCATGCTGAGCAACCTCCTGAAGGTCACAGGGAGCAACTCTTTGCTATGGAACTGGATTGGGTTGGTCAAGGGCATGTTGAGGATGCACCCCATGACCCCCGCAATGCAGGCAGAGATTGCTATGATGGCCCTGGATGGAGAAGCAAGGTGCTCTGTCATGTTCCGGCCCCTGCATGAGCGAAACACCATTACCAAGGTGTTGCAAATTTTAGAGGAGATGCACGGGGACCCTACGGACGTTGGGGAATTGCACATGCGCTTGTTTAGTCGTGTTCAAAGGGAGGGGGGAGTTGGTGAACCAATACATGAATGCGCTGCAGGAGGTCCACGCTGACATAGTTTTGAGAGACCAGCTAGTCAGGCTTTAGAGATGTGCTGCTTAAACAGGCTTTGCCGGAGCGGTTGTGGCTCCTTCCTGGAGGTTGGGGCAGAGGTGCGCAAACGCAAGCAAGAGAAGGGAGTGACAGCCCCGGCAGGGAAGGTACGGAGCAGGGAGGTATCCGCTCCGCTTGCAACTGAACCAAGTTGGGTGAGCGTAATCCGGAAGGAAATCCAGGACATGCGAGAAGACTGGCCCGACTTAAGGAAGAAATCTCCCCTAGCCCCGGATCCCTCCAGAGCTTGAACTGATCCCACGCTTCACCAGGAAAGGAGACAACCTCACACAGAAGGACCGCCAATCTACTTTGCTTGTGGAGACATTGGACATTTTTCCCCTCGATGCGCACGCCGGGGGAGATCTCCATACTGCCGTCTGTTAAACTAGCGGGCTCCGTCGCTGGTGGACGCAGCCCGGAGCCTGAGCAGTCAAGAAGGAGAAAAGGAAGTCCCACAAGTTTAGTGTCTCTGAGTCCTCTTGTATGGGCCGAAATGGATAGTCGGGCCGTCCGCTGTTTAGTTGATAATGGCTCTCAAGTAAGTACTATGCCTGAGACTTATTTCAGACATCATTTTCCTGAGGCGATGCGGCCTGAATGGGGCCCAGTAATCAAATTGACGGTGGCTAGTCAGTTACCCATCCCGGTCGCAGGGGTGGTCTGGATGCAAATCACTGTGTGTGGCAAAGATGTGAGCCGGAAAGGAGTCGTGTTAACCTCCGGGGATCCAGGCAATGGTCCCACTGTGACTTTAGGAATGAATGTGTTGAAAGAACTTGAGCATCCTGGTCAACGGGTCAGCAGATGTGTTCTTGAATCGATGGAGCCCTCACATATCCCAGAGGAAGGTGTTTAAGCAGTTGATACGGGTGGCCCAGGCCCAAGAGACGTCTAGTGAAGGAAAGACATAGGGGAAGGTGATCGTTCCTGCCGCTGCCAACCTTGTTCTTCCCCCAGGTCAGACTGTGCTCACTCTGCCCATCCAAGCCTGCACCCCTCTTGAGGGAGTGGAGGTTCAGATAGAGCCCGCTTTAATTGAACTACTACCTCTGGGTCTCCTCATTGCATGGACGTTGGCCACAGTTCGCAACGGTAATGTGCTGGTGCGATATGTCAACCTAGGAGAGGACAGTCTTACGCTCCCGCCCAAAAGTGAAGTAGCACAGATAATGGGTATGCCAGAAGAGTGGATACCACCCGAGGCCATTCATTTGATAGTGAAATAAGGGCTGTGGTGGTGTCCTCTTCTGAACCACCACCTAATCACCTTAAGGAAGGAGTAAATGCGGGCTGAACTAACAGAGCTCTCGTCACAACAGGTACAAGTGGAAGCAGTGCTAGAGCGGTACCAGGATGTTTTTGGTCGTCATGACAATGACTTTGGCTGCACTACAGCCATCACCCACGAGATTCCCACGGGAAACACCGCACCCATTCGGGAACGATATGGACAAATCACACCACAAATGTACCAGGAGGTGAAAAGGATGCTGGCGCATATGCTACAGAGTGGGGTCATCCAAGAGAGCCTAAGCCCGTGGGCCGTCCCCATTGTTCTAGTGCGAAAAAAGGACAGGATCCTGCATTTCTATGTGGATTACCGGAAGCTAAATGCCCGCACTGTGCGAGACTCGTACCTGCTACCAAGAACTGAGGAGTCCTTGTCTGCTCTGGGAAAAGTGAAATACTTCTTGCCATTGGATCTGGCCAGTGGGTACTGGCAAGTGCCCATGTCTGAGCAGGATCGTGCGAAGACCACATTCATACTGCCTATGGGACTGTTCAGAGCTCAATCGGATGCCTTTCGGCCTTACCAACGCACCTGGAACCTTTCAACGATTAATGTTGAGATGTTTGGTGGACCCGAACTTTGAAGCTACCCTCATCTATCTAGATGACATCGTCTATGCCGCCACCTTTTGAGGAGCACCTGCAACGGCTGGAACCGGTGCTGAGTTGGCTGCAGAAGCATGGCCTGAAAGTGAAACCTCGGAAGTGTCATCTCTTTTGTAAGCAGGTTGAATACCTGGGACAGCTCACCTAGGATATGAGCACTGTCTGGTGATGACCGATCATGTTACTAGCCCTACCATCCACAAGGAAATTGAGCGTGTGAGCGTTTCAATCGTATGCCGATTCAGTTGCAGAGGACCGGAAAGTCCATTGGCCTGAGTATGTGGCCGAATAAGTTTGGGTGTACAATAACCATACACCGTGCTGTTCGGCTGAAGAGGGCGAGAGATCACGGAGCTGGAATTGGACCCAGAGGAGAACTACCCACGAACAGGGGTGTCCACCTGGGTCCGAGAACATCAACATCGTTTGCAGACATTGGTACAGACCAAGTTTCGGGAGCTTGAATATCATGAATAGATGCCCTACGAGGGACAGCTCTCAAGTCCGGTTACTGGTTCGAGACAAGCACCCTTGGGGCAAGTTGGAGTATCGGCGGGAGAAAACTCTGTACCGGGTGAAACACTGGACTGGATCCGAAGGTCCTGTTTGAGATTCAACCTGAAGGAGAGGAAGACGCCTCCACTCTAGTGGTCCATCGAAATATGCTACGCCCTTGTTTGTCATGAGATCCAGATCACTTGGAGAGGGAGCGAAACATCCCCAAAACACTTCCTTCTACGATATTCGATTGTGAAGAAGAATTTTGTGGCCCGCCACTTATCAACCGAGAAGAGGCACAAGAGCCTGAAACTCCAAAGATGGCTGCTCCATTGCACCTGAGCCCGTCCCTGCCCTTGCCCCCTCAACCTGACTCCACTACTCAACCTGATTCGGCTACTCAACCTGATTTACGCTGCACAGAGCGAACCACAGCTGGAGTTCCACCCAATCGTTACAAACAGGACCAATTTATTTGGCAACAAATCGTCAGAGATGGAGGACTGCCAACATCTGCTGCAGGATCTCTCGCCCGTGGAATGGCGAGCTAAAGGAGAATGAGAGTGTAAGGAGTAGAACCGGGCCGGGGGTACCTGTCCTTTGCCGGGTCCGGAACTGTCGGGGCTGTCTCCCCTGTTGTCTGGGGGAAGGAGTAGGAGACCAGACAGACCTTTGCTCTTGGAAGCAGGGGGTGTTGTGAGTTCATTCTCTGGTTCACCAGTTGTGAGTTCTCCTTCCAGACTCCCTCTGGTGGTAACAGGAGGTAGAGAGGCTGATTTGATCAGTGGAGATCTGCCACCTGAGAATGAGGGTGACGATTGGATCTCAGGAGTCTCAGATTGGATTTAAGACAGCCGACGCCCTATTCAGTTGCTGGTGATTCCTTCTGGCTTGTCAGCTCTTGGTTTTCAGCTCTGTTCCAGTCATCTAAGGCTATGTTTTTCTGCTAATGTTCACACTTAATTTTGTTGGTCTATTCAGTTTTTTGGTGTGGTCAGCCTGCCCCTGCTGGGGGCTGTGCTGAATTTCCACTCTTATTTATCAGTATTTTGCCAATTGGCTTTTTGTCCCTTACTAGTTCGGTCTCTTTTTGCTCTGTTTCAGAATATTTCAGAGTGCTGATATAGTGGGAGAAGTCTAGTGACTTCAGGGTTAATTTTGATATCAGAAGTTTTGGACATGATTTTTGTAGGTTTTGTTTGCAGCTTACAGACAGTGTATTTCCTTTCCTTTCCTGTCTAGTTAGTTTGGGCCCCATCATTTGCTCAGCCTATTTTCCTGCCTGTGTTTGTGCCTTCATCTTGTTTCACCGTCAATACATGTGTGGGGGCTATCTATTCCTTTGGGGTCTGCTCTGGGGCAGTTAGTTATCCCTTTTCTTGCTTTAGGCTTATTTAGTCCTCCGGCCGTGACGAGGCATCTAGGAACATCGTAGGCACGCTCCACGGCTACTGCTAGTTGTGTGGTAAGATCAGGGATCTGCAATCTGCATAGTTACCAACCTCTCTGGTCCTCTGTGACTTAGCTTGATTTGTTTTTTTTCTCCTCGGTGACCCATTCACAACAGAATCACCAGCCATACCGCAGATTCTAGGGTACTCAAAAGCAGGAAAAAGTTGTTAAAAAAAAAAAGTGTCAGAATTTTTTTATTAATATTTTTTCCTCTTTTTTCTCTGGGGCCGTAGGAGGATTTTTTTTTTCTTTTTCCTAATTGAAATTAAGCAATTGTCTGATTGTCTGGAGCAGCTGACTGCTGAAGTGCAGGGAATTTCCACCTACCTCATTCAGTCATATGCTGCTGAACCTAAGATCCCTACTCCTGATGTGTTTTCTGGGGATCCGTCTACATTTCTGAATTTTAAGAATAATTGTAAATTATTTCTGGCCTTGAAGCCTAACTCATCGGGGAGCTCTGTGCAGCAAGTTAAAATTGTCATCTCCTTGCTGTGCGGCGATCCCCAGGATCGGGCTTTTTCTCTGACACCTGAAAATCCTATTCTGACTAATGTGGATGCATTTTTTTCAAGCCTTGGGGTTGTTGTATGATGAACCTAATGCTGTTGATCAAGCTGAGAGAACCCTGTTGGCATTAAACCAGGGTCAGGATTCTGCAGAGTTATACTGTCAAAAATTCCGAAAGTGGGCGGTCCTTACTACATGGAATGATAGTGCATTGGCAGCTCTCTTTCGGAAGGGTTTATCAGAGGCCGTAAAAGATGTTATGGTGGGATTTCCTGTTCCCACTGGTCTGGATGATTCTATGTCATTAGCCATTCAAGTTGATCGGCGTTTATGTGAACGTAAAACTACATGGGAGGCGCTGCCACCTTTTGAACAAACGTCTGAACCTATGCAATGTGATGGGGTTTTGTCTAGGGCGCAACGTCAGGAGTTTAGAAGGCGTAATAAGCTGTGTTTTTTCTGTGGAGACGCCTCATACTATTTCTGTCTGCCCAAAACGAGAGAAACGTTTTGCACACACATTTGCTGTGGGCAGTATATAACCTAAGTTTCTTTTGGCAATTACTCTGATCTGCTCCTTATCCACGTTTTCCACGAAGACTTTTGTGGATTCAGGAGCAGCGTTGAATCTGATGGATTTGGACTTTGCTAAACGTTGTGGTTTTTCCATGACGCCGCTGCGGACGCCTATTCCTTTGAGGGGTATTGATGCTACTCCTTTGGCGGAGAATAAACCTCAGTTTTGGACCCAGGTGACAATGCGAGTTGCCCCAGACCACCAAGAAAATTGTAAATTTTTGGTGCTGCATAATCTGCATGATACTATTGTTCTGGGTTTTCCTTGGTTGCAAACTCATAATCCAGTTTTGGATTGGAAATCTGGGTCTGTGGTGAGTTGGGGTTGTCAGTGTGTTCTTAGGGACGCTCCTGTTTTCTCCACCTCTCCTCAGTCTCATGATATTCCTGATTATCTAGCCGATTTTTCTGATGTATTTAGTGAGAGCAAGTCTGCGTCTTTGCCTCCTCATAGGAGTTATGACTGTGCAATTGAGTTGATGCCTGGGTGTAAATTACCCAGGGGTCGGCTTTTCAGCTTATCAGTACCCGAACATGATGCTATGCGATCCTATATTAAGGATTCATTGGAGAAGGGTCATATTAGACCATCCTCGTCACCTTTAGGTGCTGTTTTTTTTTTTTTTTTTGTGACCAAGAAAGATGGTTCATTAAGACCGTGTATTGATTATCGTTCCCTTAACAAGATGACGGTTAAATATCAGTGCCCATTACCTCTGATGTCTTATATATTCTCCAGAGTTAAGAGTGCCTGCTGGTTTACTAAGCTTGACCTCAGGGGGGCGTATAATCTTATTCGCATCAAGCACGGGGATGAATGGAAGACGGCGTTTAATACTCCGGAGGGACATTTTGAGTACCTGGTGATGCCTTTTGGGCTCACTAATGCCCCTTCTGTCTTCCAGTCCTTTATGAATGATATTTTCCGTGACGTTGTGGATAAGTTTTTGATCAGCTATCTGGAAGATATTTTGATCTTTTCTAGTGATTGGGATTCTCATGTGGAACACGTCCGGACTGTGTTCCGGTTTTGAGGGAGAATTCCCTGTTTGTTAAGGGATCGAAATGCCTCTTTGGTGTACAGAGGATTTCATTTTTGGGATTTATCTTGTCTCCATCGACTATTGAAATGGACCCGGCCAAGGTACAGGCCATTTATGATTGGGTTCAGCCTACTTCTTTGAAGGCCTTCCAGAAGTTTTTGGGTTTTGCTAATTTCTATCGTAAATTTATAGGTCATTTTTCTGGTATTGTCAAACCACTGACTGATCTGACCAAGAAGGGCGCTGATGTGCTGAATTGGTCTCCTGAGGCTATCTCAGCATTTCAGGAGCTTAAGCAGAGATTTACTTCAGCTCCTGTTTTACGGCAACCTGATGTCTCACTTCCATTTCAGGTGGAGGTAGATGCTTCTGAGATTGGTGCAGGAGCTGTTTTGTCCCAAAAAGACCCTGTGACTTCTAAGATGAATCCCTGTGCCTTCTTTTCTCGAAAGTTCTCCCCATCTGAACCCAATTATGACATGGGGAATCGGGAATTGTTGGCCATGAAGTGGGCATTTGAGGAGTGGAGACATTGGTTGGAGGGAGCTAGACATTGTAAAATAATGCATATCCTGTAAAATACTCAGGACTAGTTACCAGATAAAAATATAGTGGTTTATTTGGTTTCTTCCATCAAAGAAAGGTTATTACAGAAAAACAGGTGAATAAAAATAAGTGAAAGAGATATTGTCCATTAGATCATGCTCTGAGATCCCACATGGCAAAAGCAACATGTATTCTTCTTCTCACCGAGATCCTGAATAGCAAATGGCTGCTGTGTCTCAGTTCGGCTTCTCACATCGCCGTCAAGTAATATACCAGCTGTTGTGTCATGTCATCTTGCGTCTGTCTCTCATGATGGTGAAGGAAGGAACGAGCGACCTCTACAGTTAGCCATGAATTATATACGTCTCCTAAAGCACGTGGTCTCTACATATATGGAGCTGTCTTTCTACCATGAGCCAAGCTTAAAAATAGCCTATGTCGTGTAAGCTAAAGCAATGTACAGAACTGGGTGTAATAAGAAATTAACGGATTATTAATATTTAACAATTCCCCCTTTTGAGGGAGACAGACATTAATTGGAACCCTCAAATATAACGATCTTTTTTCTTCTTTTCTTCTTCTTTGACAAAATAATTTAATATCAATAATAATAATAATAATAATATCAGATTACCGTTATAAGTACTCAATGACATAATTGATGTGAATTCATGTTATGGTAAGCCGTGAACAATATTTATATAAAATATGTATAATTATACTTCCCTAAGTCTAAATTGAAGCATCTCAGGTCCAGTCATCATCATCTGATGTCATCTGGTCTTCATTTTGATGTCTTCTGTCTTCTTCTTGGTTCTTTTTAAAAATACAGTTTTCTTATAGCATATAGATGTGTTGTGTATCAAATCAAAGTCCATTAATACGAAAACAAAGTCTATGCAGCTTTAATATCTGTGCAGTGTCATCTTTAAAAACCTGGGCTTATATTGGCTCGCCTTGGATATTCTGGAATCCTCCATCGGTACTGGTCTTTGAACAGGTGTGATGTCTTTGGTCAGCAAAGCAAGGGTTAAAATGACTCTTCCTTGCTAAACATAGCACCATAACCAGTCCTTGTCCTAATGCACAGGACATATGTCAGGGTTGTAGCTTCCTGATAATTACCTTCATTGTTCACCAGCTTCCATCGAAGCTTTTCAGGTGATTGAAAACCTCTGGAACTTGATAAGAACGTGATAACACCGTTCATCTCAGCATCATAGGATCATCGTCCTCTGGTTGTCAGGTTAGACACTTTAATTGTGACTGTCGGTGGTGGATACTGCACTTGTGACTGTCAGTGGTGGATACTGCACTTGTGACTGTCAGTGGTGGATACTGCATTTGTAATTAACACAGTCTATTACTCAGTAATCATAGCTTTGTTACCTTCTGGGATTTCTGGATCGTGGCATTCTTCTTCTTGCAACTGATAAAAATCAATGAAGTTTAGAAATATGAAAAGTCTTTATTAACATAATTTCAGTATCTTGCTTGAAGTCTTCATTCCCTATTCTATACCAAATCTGGTAATTTCCCTATCCCATAATATCACAGCGTACCATAGCAATCAGTAATATCCATATAATTATTATCAGAATTTGTACTGTATATGGATTTCAATATTTGAAATAATAAACCAATAATAAGTGATAATACATTATTATCCATATTTTTCATGTGATAGAACATTTTTTTATGTCATAGGTGTAATTACCTTTTTCAACCCATAGGTGTCACTGTGTTTTATGTAACCAGTGTTTTCATCTTTATTAATAAGGAATATATTCATTATACTAATAATATGTAGGAATGTATAGCCATGAACCAAAATAAGAATATATGAGTGAGCGAATGAATGAATAAAAGAATTGTTGCATATAACTCAGAAGTGAAACATTTTCTTAGTAATAGAACCATATAATTGCTATATTTAATGAAGCAATATTCTCAGCAGATATTACTTTACTAAATATTGGTGAAAGAATTAAAAATAATGAAAAATAAGAATGAAAAATAAGAATAAGAATAAGAATAAGGCCTTTATGTTGATGCAGAGTAGTTATGTCTTCAGTAACATATACCCTTAATATTTCCATGATCTGGATTATTTCATAATTGTCATAAACTTGTGTTATCAAAATATTCAAATCATGCAACTTTGCATGTAATTCCTCTTAGTGTAAAGAAATGACTCTTTATAATACTTGTTATTATACCCAATACTTATACCATTGTACCTTATTAATATTTTTTCCTATTAAAATGTGTGAAGAAGAGGTATTAATCAAATGTGATTATGTAGTCAGGATAAAAAACATATTTCCCCCTTAATACCAAAAAATATTGTTTCATGAAATAATTCATTTATCAAAACCAAAATTAAAAATAATTAATGTATAAATTATGTGAATTTATACTTGCTTATACCATTATTTGTCTGAAGATGTGTAACCATCAAAATTAATTTGAATATCATAAAATTATCCTTTGGAAAAATTAATTTAAATGTAGTTTAAAGATTAACACACTTGGACAGAGAAGGAAGGTCCACTATTCCCAGATGCAGCTGGTGAATACCAGGCTCTGTGCTGGTGCCTGTTTAAAAGAGCTAAAGCTGATAAGGAAAGAATAGATTTTCTTCCTAAACTATTTTCTATTTTGTTGTGCGATTGCACTTATCCACAATTAACTAAATCAAGAAATAATTACTATAGAAATACAGAAATATATGTTGTGTAGATAATATTTCATTATGTATCTTAATATTCTAATAATTTATCTGATCTGCATATTTCTCCTAAAGATAAAAGCTTTGGGGTTTTTTTTTTTTTTTTTTCTCATGCATTCAGGATCCTGAGGTCTCACAAACGTATCACATTACTCGCTCAGCAGCTGCTCATACACTCAGTCACTGTCACTCAGAAAGTGTGATGAATACACGTATTTTAACCCAAATTATCCTAATTATCAATGCATTGTAAACTATTTCAATTTAGTCTCTTAATATTTCTTTGAATATTCCCTAAATACACATGACATAAATATATGTATAGCTATACTTGACATTTAGGCCTGGAAAAAATTCCATTGCTTTGCAAAAGACCCCCTTTAATATTCTTTTCCTAAGGAACAGGGACATAGTATACTGGTATGGTATACTTATTATTAGAACAAGGTTGAAATTTTCACCTGTTGAGGTTGTCATTCAAACCATGCAGTAAAAAAACACACACCCAGAACATTTTAAAAAGCAATTAGTTATTTCCTTTTAAGGGTTAGATATATAAAATCATGCAATTATTGCAACATCCTGTGTAAATAAAGGCATAAATCCTTGGAAGAGAATTTTTCTCGATTAAGTCCTGCTTTGAAATGAAAATTCTAAGGAAACATAAAAAATAAGGTTAATATCATATAATTCTAAATATTATTACTGATGTAGATTTTAATTTTCATTAAAAAATACAGTTCTACTATTTCTACTTCTACAAACACTCTATATATATACTGTATGACTATGTATATATCCACAAACCATAAAACTACAGGATTATACTCTATAAAATAATTACATATAACTCACTAATTGTATAACACTGTTACACAATATATATATTACTTTTTCTAACCAATTCCTACACCCATACTTATTTCTCTGCAAAAAATATCCTGAAAGGTTCTTGCCATTTTAAAGCTGATAGATTCTTGGAGCAGAGTATTCAGTTTACAGGCCATGATGTCACTCACCACCTGTTTCTGTCTGTTAAATTCGGCCATCTTTGTTACAGAAAGAAAATCAGAACTCATCATTTTTCTTAATTCAATTTGTGTCTTTTCGGTGTTCTTTTGCATCATTCCATATGGTTTATAACAAACATGTGATTTTCTTTTTCTTTCTTCGTAGATTTGATTTTGGGGAAAACTCATTTTAGAAGGTTTTGCTAATACAGGCTTCTGATAAGATTTTACTCTGCCTGTCTTTCCAAAATTAGCACAATTTACTTTCCTTTCACGATTCTCGTGTTTTCTGGCAAAATCGAGGGATTGCGCACATTCAAACAAAGAATCTTTTTGTGACGCAATAACACGAGATGCAGGATTTAGAAACCAAAATTTGCTTACAAAACTCCTTATGAGGGACGGTGTTTTGACATTCTCACTCAGCATTTTGTACAAACGTTCATATATGGACATGAACGTAAAAATACATTCCTTCCGACCAATCCTTAATTTTTGAAGAATATCAATATCTGGATGATTTTCATTTGATGAACAAAAAATGAGAATTTTTAATCTGTCCTTATCAGTTAAATTCTCATGTGTTTCACCAGATAACTTTAAAGACAATCTCCTTGCAAAATTTACAGGGATCCACATTTTGAACAACTGATTCTTCTCCTCGTTAGATAAATCAAATTTTCCAGAACAACTTTCAAAGATCTCAGAGTTTCTATAAACATCTATTTTGTTGTCATAAGCAGGAATTATTTGGCATATCTTTATCAAATCCTTCCTCACACTAATTCGGATTTGGGCCTGTGAGTCTTCTATTTTTAGTGGTACGTCTTTCCCTTGTACGTCCTCTACGTCAGTTCTGAAGTCTCCTCCTACTTCTCCATCTTCTGCAAGGTCACCTTCAATGACTGCTACTTGTAACTGTTTCTCCACATTACAGTGAATCTCGGGAATATCACTATCCTCTACACAATCATTTTTAGATTTCTCTGACACAGATCTATGAAATATATCTACCATCTGTAGAATATTTTTTAATCTCTCTCTTTCTCTATTGAAAAACTTAGAATCTAACCTCTGATTCTCGAGTTCACACTCGGCATATAAACTTAACCATAAAACTTCTGAATTAGAATTGTCTACAGACTTAAATTTCAATTTACTCTGCTTAGCAAGACAATTAATGACATCCATTTTATCTTACCTTGAAATGTCTCAGCTTGTTCCCTTTGATGGACAACGCTGGGTTCCTGTCTTCACACGTCTGGCTTAGGTCTGGTACTTTTGGCACTTGTAGTACTTCTCAATCTATCTGGTACTTCTTACTTCTAGGTTCTATGTGATTCTTGTAAGTAGTGGAATTCCCGATAACTTACACATATGATTTGACGTTAGCAAAGTCCAATCCCCCGTGTGTGCAAGTTGAGGGAAATCCGCAAAAAAGTACAAAAATTCAGATCTGGCTGGCTCTCCAATGTAAAATAATGCATATCCTGTAAAATACTCAGGACTAGTTACCAGATAAAAATATAGTGGTTTATTTGGTTTCTTCCATCAAAGAAAGGTTATTACAGAAAAACAGGTGAATAAAAATAAGTGAAAGAGATATTGTCCATTAGATCATGCTCTGAGATCCCACATGGCAAAAGCAACATGTATTCTTCTTCTCACCGAGATCCTGAATAGCAAATGGCTGCTGTGTCTCAGTTCGGCTTCTCACATCGCCGTCAAGTAATATACCAGCTGTTGTGTCATGTCATCTTGCGTCTGTCTCTCATGATGGTGAAGGAAGGAACGAGCGACCTCTACAGTTAGCCATGAATTATATACGTCTCCTAAAGCACGTGGTCTCTACATATATGGAGCTGTCTTTCTACCATGAGCCAAGCTTAAAAATAGCCTATGTCGTGTAAGCTAAAGCAATGTACAGAACTGGGTGTAATAAGAAATTAACGGATTATTAATATTTAACAGACATCAAGTTGTGGTCCTCACTGATCACAAGAATTTGATTTATCTGGAGTCGGCCAAACGCTTGAATCCTAGACAGGCTAGATGGGCCTTGTTTTTCACGCGTTTTAATTTTGTGGTCTCTTTTCTTCCGGGCACTAAGAATGTTAAGGCAGACGCCCTTTCTAGGAGTTTCTTTGCCGATTCTCTTAGTGTGACCGAGCCTACTACCATCCTAGGTCAGGGGGTAGTTCTTTCTGCCATTTTGCCCGATTTGAGACGCGCCCTGGAGAAATTTCAGGAGGATAAACCTGAGCGTTGCCCTATGGGAAAATTGTATGTTCCTGACCAGTGGAGAAAGAGAGTGATGTCTGAAATTCATTGCTCCGCATTGGCTGGTCATCCAGGTATTTTTGTACCAGAGATTTGGTGAGTCAGTCCTTTTGGTGGCCTGCCTTATCTCGTGACATCAGGAATTTTGTACAGTCCTGTGGGACTTGTTCTCAGTCTAAACCCTGTTCTCGTTCTAGTGGGTTGCTGATGCCCTTGCCGGTGCCCAAGAGGCCATGGACCCATATCTCAATGGATTTTATTTCTGATCTTCCTGTCTCTCAGAGAATGACTGTTATCTGGGTGATTTGTGATAGATTTTCGAAGATGGCCCATCTTGTACCACTCCCAAAGTTGCCATCTTCCGCTGAGTTGGTGCCCCTGTTTTTACAACAGGTGGTTCGGTTACATGGGATTCCTGAGAATATTGTGTCCGACAGAGGAGTCCAGTTTGTTTCCAGATTCTGGAAAGCCTTTTGTTCCAATCTGGGAATTCAGTTATCCTTCTCCTCCGCATTTCATCCCCAGACCAATGGACAGACTGAGAGAACAAACCAGACCTTGGAGTCTTATTTGAGATGTTTTATATCAGCTGATCAGGATGATTGGGTCTAATTTTTGCCCTTGGCCGAATTCGCACTGAACAGTAGATTTAGTTCTGCCACTTTGATGTCACCCTTTTTCTGTAATTTTGGGTTTCATCCTCGATTCTCTTCAGGGCAAGTGGAATCTTTGTCCTGCCCAGGTGTGGACACTGTGGTTAAGAGTTAGTTTTCCCTTTTCTTGCTTATTTAGTCCTCCGGCCGTGACGAGGCGTCTAGGAACATCGTAGGCACGCTCCACGGCTACTGCTAGTTGTGTGGTAAGATCAGGGATCTGCAATCCGCATAGTTACAAACCTCTCTGGTTTTCTGTGACTTAGCTTGTTTTGTTTTTTCTCCTCGGTGACCCATTCACAACAAGGGCTTGGCTAAGCGGCAGCAGCCACAGCGCACGCAGAAGCAGTCAGTCTTAGCAGGAGCAGGCAGCGCGCAGCACTGAGAGGTGTGCTTCGTCCATTGAGCAACGGGACTGCGCTGTACCGCGTCCTGGTATTCCCGCCGACACCAGCGGGGGTTACAGATGGAGAAACGCAGTGTACCCGGTAACTAGCAGAGAGTGAGGTGCTGTGCGTGTCGCAACCGTGAGTAGAGCGCACGTGTCACAGACTGAGAACTGGGAGCTGGATAGACGTCTGTGGCCCACCTCACCAGCATATCCCTGCCCGTCCACGGTGGACCCTGAAAGTGGTGTGGCCTTGTTTGTTCCGACCGCATATACTCATGGACTAGGGGCTCAGCGTAGGTGCTGGAGACCTACCACTGCTGCCAGAAAGCGGACAGCCGTTGTAAGCAGAATGTCCTTGGACCAACACTACGCCATCCGTTGTTGGCGCTATCAACCCCCAAGTAGTACCTGCAGCCTGAAGGACCCCTGACACGCTAAGTGCACCAAAGAACTGCTGTTATTTTGTTTATTAACTATTCATATCCTTTATAATTGGATTGTTATTCTCCCTTTAACCCTTCATTTCACTGCGAGGAGGTCACCCCCTGTTAAATTAAAGCTGTTAAACTTGTTAACCCTTGCTCTGCCTTCTGCCTGACACTGCATCCCTCAACCTGCTTTCAGCAGCACAGTGCCATAGCTGGTGTAGTTTCTATGCTCGGAGCTGCTGTCCTTCAGTTAGCCGCCACATTGTGCAATGATGACATCCGGCAGAGCTGGCAGCTACTGATCAGTTTGCCCGGCCAGCTGTCAATGGATGGATATCCTGAATGTTAAGTCTTGTTGTTTGTGCAATTGCCGGTTGAAGAGTTTTCCCAGGAGCAGCTCTTTAAGCATGACTGTATAATGTGGTGAATTCCACAGGAAATGTATCTAAGAGCCGATGGACCCTGGAGGTTGTATGTTACCATAGCCAACCAGTGTGCACGAGGCCGTGTCTGGCGCAGCGAAGATTCAAGCTGTTGTGAGATGTATATTCAGACTATTATCACCATTTCTGAGATTCTAAAAGTTGAAAGTTAAATATGTATACACAGCGTCAGACTGGAGCACCTTGGGCCCACCAGATAAAATCATTCTTGGGGCCCACTATGTAGTTACATAGAGATAAATACAAGACACCAATTGTGCGGTAAAACACGCTAATATCCGGGTATAATATAAGGTAGTACAAATCTTAGTTATGTAGCAGGAGTTGGGGTAGCCTCCCTCATAGAGTATAAAACAGCCCCCTCAAATAGTATAATGCAGCCTCCTCATAGAATATAATGCAGCCATCTCATAGAATATAATGCAGCCATCTCATAGAGTATAATGCTGCCCCCCTCATAGGGTATAATGCTGCCCCCCTCATAGGGTATAATGCTGCCCCCCTCATAGGGTATAATGCTGCCCCCCTCATAGGGTATAATGCTGCCCCCTCATAGGGTATAGCGCTGCCTCCTCATAGGGTATAATGCAGCTGTAATGGTCAACGTGTGACTGGACACAGCCCCTCCAGCAGGGCGAATTTATGATACACGTGACCCTGGATACAGCGCCTCCAGCGGGGCGAATTTAAATAATACCGGGACATGCAGCCGGATACACCGCCTCCAGCTGGCGAATTTAAAAAGTACACGTAAAACTGGATACCCCGCCTCCAGCTGGCGAATTTAAATAATAAGGGGAAACACAGGAACAATTACAGTGGTGGGCCCTGTAATAGGAAATAGGGACGTGGAGACCTCCTAAGCTCCCCTGAGGAAGCGTCCCTGCACTCCTTACGTTCCTTATACAGGCTCCGCACCTGTCGCCGCACGCGAACCTTATGCCCTGACTCGCCCTGAACCTAGTCCCTCGCTAGGGCATTGGCCGGTGCGGAAACTAATCCCACCACTGCACTAGATCGCACATAAGGAAAGTCACAAACAGGGGAAATAGAAAAATTAGCTCTCTCTGTGCAAATGCTCCAGCACAGAGTCCAGCAACCGACTGCAGCCTTCCTCCTGAATAGCTGCCACCAAGTTCAGTAAGCGCTGCAAAGAACTCCCTTCGGTGACTCCTTCCACATCAGGACTCAGATTGAGCTGAGCAATCTCTCCAGCTCCTTCCACCACCAAGGTTGGTTGCAAATGAACAACTATCACCAACAATGATTGAATACCCTGAGACTCATTTATAGAGCCTCACACCTGATTTATAATTACATGCGCATTAACCTAAAATGCGATACCACTAACCACCACCGGGGGACAGTCAAGTCACTTTGGCAACTTGCCAAAAGGAAAAAAAGTTCACTCTGTGCTTTTAAAACTGTCAGATCAAATTCAGATCATGACAGCTGCCTCCTCATAGCGTATAATGCACCACCTCATGGGGTATAATGCACCCCTTCATAGGGTATAATGCTGCCCCCTCATAGGGTATAACGCTGCCTTCTCATAGGGTATAATGCTGCCCCCTCATAGGGTATAACGCTGCCTCATAGGGTATAACTCTGCCTCATAGGGTATAATGCTGCCCCCCTCATAGGGTATAATTCACCCCCTCATAGAATATAATGCTGCCCCCTCACAGGGTATAATACAGCCCCTCATAGGGTATAATGCTGCCCCCCCTCATAGGGTATAATGCTGCCCCCCCTCATAGAGTATAATGCTGCCCCCACTCATAGGGTATAATGCACCCCCTCATAGGGTATAATGCACCCCCTCATAGGGTATAATGCATCCCCTCATAGGGTATAATGCACCCCCTCATAGGGTATAATGCTGCCCCCCCATAGGGGGTAATGCTTTTATATAGAGATAGATAGATATGGGATAAATAGCTCCATGGATAGATAGATAGATAGATAATGAATAAATAGATATAGAGATAGGTAGCTATAGATGATAGATAGATATAGAGATAGATGGAGATATACAGGGATAGATAGAGAGAATAGATAGAGATATAGAGATAGATATAGAGATAGAATAGATAGCGATATAGGGATAGATAGCTAGATATAGACAGTTTTTTTTTTTGCCACTTGAGGATCAGTAAAGTATCCACTTTTTTTTTTCACATTTAATTTGAGTGCTGCCTATTTTTTTTACTTTTTTTTATTTTTATTTATTTTTTTTACTTTTTTTACTTTAGATATAGACAGAGATAGATATAGAGATAGATATATATATATAGAGAGAGATAGCTATAGAGAGAGAGAGATAGATAGAGATATATATATAGAGATAGATAGATATATATAGAGAGAGATAGATATAAAAAAACAAAGCACAATACTCACCTCTTCTCGCTCCCACGCTGATCCCGGCTTCAGTGTCAGGAGCTGCCCCCTCTGCCAGACACACAGCGGGTGCGCGATGTAGTGATGTCATTGCGCATCGGCTGTGTAAGTCAGCAGAGGGGACAGATGGGAGCGAGAGCGGCGTCATCTGACGCCCTCTCCCATTACAATTGAGGGAGGCGCCGGCTCTCACATACTGCCGTTTAGCGGCTTAATTGGCTGGAGGGGGCGGGGCCCATGGGGGAGAGCGGAGTGCAGACCATGAAATGATATTCACTGCTTTCCAAGCCCATGTGGGCGTGGGAAGCAGTGAATATTAATTTCCTTTTAGCAGCGGGGACATGGGCTCCTGGCTGCTGCTCCGCTGCCACAGGGCCCCCATTAGCAGCTGTGTGGTGTGCCGCTATTAGCGACACACCACTGGCTGGGGGCCCCTGGAACAGCCGGGGTCCTAGGCAACTGCTGGCCCTGTATGCCAGCAGGTGCCAGGGCCCACCGGAGAATCCTCCGGTTCTCCGGTGGGCCAGTCCGACACTGTGTATACACATACATTTAATAATAATTAATATAATCTAAATGTATGTGTATACATATTATTTTTTTCTCAACTTTTAGAATCTCAAAAATGGTGTCAATAGTCTGAATATGATCAAGTATATGGTACATATATAGATAGAGATAGATATAAATAGTGTGTGTATATATACAGTGCCTTGCGAACGTATTCGGCCCCTGGAACATTTCATTCTTTTCCGACATATCATGCTTCAAACATAAATATACCAAATGTAAATTTTTGGTGAAGAATCAACAACAAGTGGGACACAATTGTGAAAGTGAACAAAATTTATTGGCTATTTTAAATTTTTGTGGAAATTCAAAAACAGAAAAGTGGGGCGTGCAATATTATTCGGCCACTTTAACTTAATACTTTTTTGCTCCACCTTTTGCTGCGATTACAGCTGCAAGTCGCTTGGGGTATGTCTTTATCAGTTTTGTACATCGAGAGACTGAAATTCTTGCCCATTCTTCCTTGGCAAACAGCTCGAGCTCAGTGAGGTTTGATGGAGATCATTTGTGAACCGCAGTTTTCAGCTTTCCACAGATTCTCGATTGGATTCAGGTCTGGACTTTGACTTGGCCATTCTAACACCTGGATACGTTTATTTGTGAACCATTCCATTGTAGATTTTGCTTTATGTTTGGGATCATTGTCTTGTTGGAAGACAAATCTCCGCCCCAGTCTCAGGTCTTTTGCAGACTCCAACAGGTTTTCTTCAAGAATGGTCCTGTATTTGGCTCCATCCATCTTCCCATCTATTTTAACCATCTTCCGTGTCCCTGCTGAATAAAAGCAGCCCCAAACCATGATGCTGTCACCACCATGTTTGACAGTGGGGATGGTGTGTTCAGGGTGATGAGCTGTGTTGCCTTTACGCCAAACATATCGTTTGACATTGTTTCCAAAATTTCGATTTTGGTTTCATCTGACCAGAGCACCTTCTTCCACATGTTTGATGTGTCTCCCAGGTGGCTTGTTGCAAACTTTAAATTACACTTTTTATGGATATCTTTGAGAAATGACTTTCTTCTTGCCACTCTTCCAAAAAGGCCAGATTTGTGCAGTGTACAACTGATTGTTGCCCTATGGACAGACTGTCCCACCTCAGCTGTAGATCTCTGCAGTTCATCCAGAGTGATCATGGGCCTCTTGACTGCATCTCTGATCAGTCGTCTCCTTGTTTGAGATGAAAGTTTAGAGGGACGGCCGGGTCTTTGTAGATTTGCAGTGGTATGAAAATGGTTCCATTTCAATATCGCTTGCACAGTGCTCCTTGGGATGTTTAAAGTTTTGGAAATCATTTTGTATCCAAATCCAGCTTTAAACTTCTCCAAAACAGTATCACGGACCTGCCTGTTGTGTTCCTTGGTCTTCATGATGCTCTCTGTGCTTCAAACAGAACCCTGAGACTATCACAGAGCAGGTGCATGTATACGGAGACTTGATTACACACAGGTGGATTATATTTATCATCATTAGTCATTTAGGACAACATTGGATCATTCAGAGATCCACAGTGAACTTCTGGAGTGAGTTTGCTGCACTGAAAGTAAAGGGGCCGAATAATATTGCACGCCCCACTTTTCAGTTTTTGAATTTCCACAAAAATTTAAAGTAACCAATAAATTTTGTTCAACTTCACCCTTGTGTTCCACTTGTTGTTGATTCTTCACCAAAAATTTACATTTGGTATCTATGTTTGAAGCATGATATGTGGGAAAAGGTTGAAAAGTTCCAGCTGCCACCACCATGTTTGACAGTGGGGATGGGTGATGAGCTGTGTTGCCTTTACACCAAAATCTGTGGACGTCGGGCCCTCAGACCATCCTCATGGAGTCGGTTTCTAACCGTTTGTGCAGGCACATGCACATTTGTGGCCTGCTGGAGGTCATTTTGCAAGGCTCTGGCAGTGCTTCTTCTGTTCCTCCTTGCACAAAGGCGGAGGTAGCGGTCCTGCTGCTGGGTTGTTGCCCTCCTACGGCCCCCTCCACATCTGTCTCCTGGTAGCGCCTCCAGCCTCTGGACACTACGCTGACAGACACAGCAAACCTTCTTGCCACAGCTCGCATTGATGTGCCATCCTGGATGACCTGCACTACCTGAGCTACTTGTGTGGGTTGTAGAGTCCTTCTCATGCTACCACGAGTGTGAAAGCACAATCAACATTCAAAAGTCACCAAAACATCAGCCAGAAAGCATTGGTACTGAGATGTGGTCTGTTGTCCCCACCTGCAGAACCACTCCTTTATTGAGGGTGTCTTGATAATTGCCAATAATTTCCATCTGTTGTCTATTCCGTTTGCACAACAGCATGTGAAATTGATTGTCAATCTGTGTTGCTTCCTAAGTGGACAGTTTGATTTCACAAGTTTTATTTACTTGGAGTTATATTCCGTTGTATAAGTGTTCCATATATATATACACTAGGGTGACCGCAAAAAATCGATGTCGGAATTTTGTCCGTCTGGACCCCACAAAACGATTCCCCTTTCCAGATATTGAGATAGCCAAAATTTGAGCTCGATCAAAGATGTTAACCCGTGCCGCTCGTCGCTCAGTTTGAAAAAATCCAAATTGAGGTATTTTAAGATTTAGATATTTTGCATAGTCTGTTAGACTATAAAGAATGTGACAACAACATTGCAGAAATAGCCCTGACCAAATTTTCGAACCATTTGTGGTATTTGAATGCAGAGTTGTTGGGATTATCGTTTTTTGATCCCACCATTACAGACAATGAAAAGTTGTTAATGGCTAATAAATTGCTCAGTAGCACAGATGAACCATCAGAGCACGCTAGGGTTGTAAATCCAAAAGTTAGGAAAGAAAAATTAAAAGAGGTAGGAAGTAACCGACTTTAACGACCTTCTGACAAAAGATGAAGAACAAAAGCAATATGTCCTGCAAGTTGTAAGCAAATGCCGAGCATTATATTCTGACGTTTCAAAAACTTCTTTAACAAAAGCTCTAGAATAGATTAGATTAGATAACTATGTAAAATTATCAACTCATGTAGGTTAGCGTGCTCTGATGGTTCATCTGTGCTACTGAGCAATTTATTAGCCATTAACAACTTTTCATTGTCTGTAATGGTGGGATCAAAAAACGATAATCCCACCAACTCTGCATTCAAATACCACAAATGGTTCGAAAATTTGGTCAGGGCTATTTCTGCAATGTTGTTGTCACATTCTTTATAGTCTAACAGACTATGCAAAATACTTAAATCTTAAAATACCTCAATTTGGATTTTTTCAAACTTTGAGCGACGAGCGGCACGGGTTAACGTCGTTTGATCGAGCTCAAATTTTGGCTCTCTCAATATCTGGAAAGGGGAATCGTTTTGTGGGGTCCAGACGAACAAGATTCTGACATTTTTTCCCCCCCATATGAGATCCGGTCACCCTAATATACACAGTATATATGTGTTGGTTTCTTATTTATCTGCTTTCTTTGACAATTTCTTTTTTTTCTGTTTTTTTTACAGGTTTAACGAAAAAAAAAATATACAGTTAAAATAGTAAAATACAATGCAGCGAGGAGACCTGATGTGAATACTACAAAGAAAAGGTACAAAAGTTATAAAACTGGCACAAAAATGGGCAAAGTGGGCACTGAAGGGCGCTATTGAAAGGGTTAAATGACCTTGAGCCGCTGATCTCACACCACCTTTATACATAGTGATGTCCGCACAAACTCGGGTCACTGCATCTCAGCCCAAATGGGTTCTGGGCATCAGAAATTGCAGAGTAAGAAACCAACTTCAGCATCGTAACACATGCCACATTTGTGTTACCGGCGACACTGCATCACAAAGACGCAATTTTTGTTTAAAACCACATTAAGTTTTGATGGTGAAATAATGATTGTGTGTCATGTGTGGACTCCGCAGCTTCACCTCACGATGTATCTCAGCAGAACATCTATGCATACAGGGTTAAAGCTATGGCGCTCTGCAGAGAGATATAACAATATGTACATATGTATATAGTCATGGGGAAAATGAAAGCGTTAAAAAAAAAAAAAAAAAAATGCACGTGAAAAAGGATCTGCCACTTATTCAAAATAACTCCGTTAAAATTCTGTGTGTGTATTTGTGTATATACATAGAAAAAGGAAAAGAAAAAGCACCACTGCAAAAAAAAGCGCGCACTGCACCAATTAAAGTGACGACTGAAATAAGTAATTTTTATTAATACAAAAGAGTTATACACAATAAAAACATAATCAAATCACAAAACTATGGCATCCATGGTACCTAAAATACATATCAATACAAAAATGTCATACGTATAAGTACATATAATGTGAGCATATAATCCAGCGACACTATAGCAGTATACCTCCCTATTCCCAGGCTCATGAGGACTAAATAACCCTAAACAAAGTCCAGCCCATAATAAAGCAACCACAAACAAAAATCCATTTTATATAGTTTTCATGCTAGGACCCTAATAAGCCCAGATAGCAAGGAGAAGGGGAAAGAGAAGTTAACTCCACATGTCAGTGGTGCCAGGACACGTAGTAAGGCAAACCAATATCTAAAACTGCCACCAAGACAATTAATAGTCGCAATGGAAATAAAGATACACGGATGCCATACCCAGGACCATTACCCCACGCGTATCGCCGTAACCTGTACGGCTTCGTCAGGGGATTCCCAGTGTCCTGGCACCACTGACATGTGGAGTTAACTTCTCTTTCCCCTTCTCCTTGCTATCTGGGCTTATTAGGGTCCTAGCATGAAAACTATATAACATGGATTTTTGTTTGTGGTTGCTCTATTATGGGCTGGACTTTGTTTAGGGTTATTTAGTCCTCATGAGCCTGGGAATAGGGAGGTATAGTGCTATAGTGTCGCTGGATTATATGCTCACATTATATGTACTTATACGTATGACATTTTTGTATTGATATGCATTTTAAGTACCATGGATGCCATAGTTTTGTGATTTTATCATGTTTTTATTGTGTATAACTCTTTTGTATCAATAAAAATTACTTATTTCAGTCGTCACTTTAATTGGTGCAGTGTGCGCTTTTTTTGCAGTGGTGCTTTTTCTTTTCCTTTTTCTATTGTCATTATTCCACTGCAGCGGCACCTAGCCATATCACTGATGTTGCTATCATGCACAGCTGAGTGCGCCCACAATTGTATCTTGTATTTTGTGTATATACATATGAATATAATTGTATGTATGTTTGTTTTAAGATAGCTGCCGGACAGGTTCTTGAAGGGAGATATGTATCATCAAGGTTAGTAGCTTCGGTGATATGAGCTTGGAAAGCATGCTCCAGCTCGCATAGTGCTGAGTGAGTTATTGGGGCATTCCAGGGCCTGGTTTTACGAGCAATCAAAAGAGATGGGTGGGAATGACTGCTCACATATCCTCACCTCAGGGGCGTGGTTTGACAGATAAAATGGAGACCAAGTGTCTGTGATTGTACATGTGGAGGCCTCCACTGTGTTTCCTGGAAGACACTGACCTGAGCGGGTGCACCCGCAGTGCTATATGGACTGTTGATTTTATATTTGTTTTCAGTTTGTGCTGGAGAAAGCCATCTTTTGTTTGCTTATGCTTAAAGGGAATCTGTCACCTCATTTTTGGCCTATAAGCTGCGGCCACAGGCATCAGGGGCTGATCTACAGCATTCTGAAATGCTGTAGATAAGCCTCTGAAGTAACCTGAAAGATAAAAAAAACAAGTTAGATTATACTCACCGGGGGGCGGGGTTGGGTGCGGTGGGTGTCCGGTCCGGCGCCTCCCATCTTCTAGCGATGACGTCCTCCTCCTTACTTCTGCTATGGCTCAGTTGCAGGCTTAATTTATCTGCCCTATTGAGGGCAGAGCAGAGTTCTGCAGTGCGCAGGCGCCGAGAAAGGTCAGAGAGGTCCGGTGCCTGCGCACTGAAGTACTTGACTCTGCCCTCAGCAGGGCAGAGAAAGTACGCCTGCGCAGGAGCCGCTGCAGAAGTAAGGAGGATGTCATCTCTAGAAGATGGAAGGCGCCGGTCCGGACCGCGACACCCATCGGACAGGACCGGATCCCCGGGTGAGTATAATCTAACTTGTTTTTCTTATCTTTCAGGTTACATCGGGGGCTTATCTACAGCATTACAGAATGCTGTAGATAAGCCGCTGATGGCTGTGGCCGCTGCTTATAGGCCGAAAATGTGGTGACAGATTTCCTTTAAACGGGTTTATGAAGTTGTAATAAATCTAACGGGACATTTTTATGAAAACAGCTTCCGGTGTCGACCTCAACTGCAGCTGAGTGAGTACAAAACTCTACAATGTATACATATGTATACCTGTGTGTATATATCTCCATCGAACTTAACCAACTCCAAGACACCCTCCAAGACAACTCCTTCTGGGAACTATGGAAGCACATGGACACAAAAAAACAAGAAAAACAACATTCATATCCAAAATGACAATATCTTGCTTCAGTATTTCAGAGGCCTCTACACAAACATCTCGATGGAAGATCTAAACCAAGAACAGCAAAACATAATGGCTAAACTAAAGGCAATGGAGGAAAAAGTCAAAATTTTGCCAAACCCACTGGATATACTAATCACATTACAGCAGGGGTCTCAAACTCGGCAGAGTAAATGGGCCGCACATAAAAAAAAATTTGAACTGGGGGGGCCGCATTCCTTTCAAACATAATACACCTCGTACACACACGGCTCCGCTCCGTACACACACGGCTCCGCTTCGTACACCTCGTACACACACGGCTCCACTCCGTACACCTCGTACACACACGGCTCCACTTCGTACACCTCGTACACACACGGCTCCACTTCGTACACCTCGTACACACACGGCTCCGCTCCGTACACCTCGTACACACACGGCTCCGCTTCGTACACCTCGTACACACACGGCTCCGCTCCGTACACCTCGTACACACACTGCTCCGCTCCGTACACCTCGTACACACACTGCTCCGCTCCGTACACCTCGTACACACACGGCTCCGCTCCGTACACCTCGTACACACACGGCTCCGCTCCGTACACCTCGTACACACACGGCTCCGCTCCGTACTCCTCGTACACACACGGCTCCGCTCCGTACTCCTCGTACACACACGGCTCCGCTCCGTACTCCTCGTACACACACGGCTCCGCTCCGTACTCCTCGTACACACACGGCTCCTCTACGTACACCTCGTACATACACGGCTCCGTACACCGCGTACACACATGGCTCGGCTCCGTACACCTCGTACACACACTGCTCCGCTTCGTACACCTCGTACACACACTGCTCCGCTTCGTACACCTCGTACACACACGGTTCCGCTTCGTACACCTCGTACACAAACGGCTCCGCTCCGTACACCTCGTACACACACGGCTCCGCTCCGCACACCTCGTAAACACACGGCTCTACTCCATACACCTCGTTCACGTGCGGCTCTTCTCCATGCACCTCGTACACACATGGCTCCGCTCCGTACACCTCGTACACACGGTTTCGCTCCGTACACCTCGTACACACGGTTTCGCTCCGTACACCTCGTACACACGGTTTCGCTCCGTACACCTCGTACACACGGTTTCGCTCCGTACACCTCGTACACACGGTTTCGCTCCGTACACCTCGTACACACGGTTTCGCTCCGTACACCTCGTACACACGGTTTCGCTCCGTACACCTCGTACACACGGTTTCGCTCCGTACACCTCGTACACACGGTTTCGCTCCGTACACCTCGTACACACGGTTTCGCTCCGTACACCTCGTACACACGGTTTCGCTCCGTACACCTCGTACACACGGTTTCGCTCCGTACACCTCGTACACACGGTTTCGCTCCGTACACCTCGTACACACGGTTTCGCTCCGTACACCTCGTACACACACGGCTCTGCTCCATACACCTCATTCACATGCGGCTCTGTACACACATGGCATGGCTCTGCTCCATACACCTTGTACACACGGCTCCGCTCTGTACACACGTCTCCATAGACCTCATACACACACAGATCCGCTCCGTACTCACACAGCTCTGCTACATCCACCCTGTAAACCCCTCCTGACCCCACACAGAAACTTGACCTCATCCAGCACCATGACAACCAGCACAGACAGCAGGGTCTTGCATACACTGAGGCCCCTGATCATGTGACCCCCTGACTTTTCCCCCTCCTGTGACCTCATCCCAGGTCCTGTGCAGTATATGCACACAGAACAGCCATCGTGGATCGCATGCTCCTGAATGCGCGCCTTCCCCCTGCCTCAGGGAGTGAGACATGTGGTGCACCGCGGGCCGCAGATGCCTGCCTCAGGGGCCGCATGTGGCCCGCAGGCCGCGTGTTTGAGACCTCTGCATTACAGCAAGATACAAAGAGAATGTCTTCCATAGGATGTAGAAAAGCCAGTGGCCCAGATGGAATCCCACCAGAAATGCTGAAGTACAGCCCACCAGAAATACAGGCAGCAGTGGTTAAACTGTCCAATATTGTGCTGAGTGCCTTGCTACTTCCATCGTACCTGGAATCAAGGCCTCATCACACCAGCCCACAAGAGAGGGGACAGGTATGATCCTGCCAACTACAGAGGCATACTGTATGTGTCAGTAGCAACCTGGGAAAACTGTTTAACAGCATCCTGAACAAAGGAATCCTTAATTTCCTCACCAAGCACAATGTCCTCAGCCAGAGCCAAGGTTTGATGCCAAACCACTGACCACCTCTACACCCTGCACAGCCTCATTCAGAGTCACACACACACTCACTCATTCACTCACTCCCTCACTCACTTTCCGGAAAGTCATGGTGCATTTTTGACCAGTCACTGGAAAGCAACAAAAGACGATAGAAGTGTGAAATCTGCTCCAAATAAAAGAAAAATGCTCCCAGTTTCTTACCTATTCAGTGCAGTTCGATGTGGGCTCCATTTGTTGCCCTACACACATCCAAATGATAATGAAATTCTTGCCACACACGGGTAAGGACGTCTGGTGTAGCAGAGTGAATAACGTCTATGATTCTCTGTTTTAAGTGATTAACCCCTTCCTGACATGAGACGTACTATCCAGTCCATGGGACCCGGGCCCCTATGCCCATGGACGGGATAGTACGTCTACCGCGATCAGCGGCGCCCATGTGGTGAGCGCCGCTGATCGCGGCCGGGTGTCAGCTGATTATCACAGCTGACACCCGACACAATGTGTCAGGGGCGGTCCCGCCCCCGACACGTTAACCCCTTGCAGACCGCGATCAAACATGATTGTGGTGTACCGGGGGTTAAAGGGAAGCATCGGCAGGGAGGGGGCTCCCTCCGTGCTTCCCTGAGCCCCCCACGGCAGCGCAATGTGCAGCGCTGCTGCTGGGGGCTCCTTTCCTGCAGGCCTCCGAATCCAAGATGGCGACGGGGGCCTTCGGGGGCCTGCAGGAAGCTGGCTTCCTCAGTGCCTGCAAAGCGCAGGCATGAGGAAGCCTTCTGCAGTGCTTGTGACAGATTGCTGATCTGTCACAGTGATCTGTGATGTGACAGATCAGCGATCTGTCACAGGACAGTGATGTCCCACCTGGGACTATTTAATAAAGTAAAAAAAAATAAAAAAAAGTGTTAAAATAAATTAAAAAAAATCGCCAAATAAATTAGAAAAAAAAAAAAAAATATTCCCCCAAATAAATCCATTTTTTAGAAATAAAAAAAAAACCAAAACAAAAGTACACATATTAGGTATCGCCGCGTCCGTAACGACCCGCCCTATAAAACTGTCCCATTAGTTAACCCCTTTAGCGAACCCCTTAAAAAATAAAAAACGAAGCAAGAAATAATGATTTATTATCATACCGCCAAACAAAAAGTGTAATAACGCGCGATCAAAAAGACGCATATAAATATCCTTGGTACCGCTGAAAATGTCATCTTGTCCCGCAAAAAACGAGCCGCCACACAGCATCATCTGCAAAAAAATAAAAAAGTTATAACTCGCAGAATAAAGCGATGCAAAAATAATTATTTTTTATATAAAATAGTTTTCATTGCATAAATCCGACAAAACATAAAAAAAGACCTAAATAAGGTATCTCTGTAAGCGTACTGACCCAAAGAATAAAACCGCTTTATCAATTTTATCGCACGCGGAACGGTGTAAACGCACCCCCCCAAAAGAAATTCATGAAACGCTGGTTTTTTGTTCATCCTGCGTCCCAAAAATCGGAATAAAATGCGATCAAAAAATGTCACGTGCCCGAAAATGGTACCAATAAAAATGTCAACCCGTCCCGCAAAAAATAAGACCTCACATGACTCGGTGGGTCAAAATACGGAAAAATTAGAGCTCTCAATATGTGGTGATACAAAAACTATTTTTACAATAAAAAGCGTCTTTTAGCGTGTTACAGCCGCCAAACATAAAAACCGCCATAAATAGTAAATCAAACCCCCCGTTATCACCCCCTTAGTTAGGGAAAAATAATAAAATAAAAAAAATGTATTTACTTCCATTTTTCCATTAGGGCTAGGGTTAGGGTTAGGGCTGAGGTTAGGGGTGTGTTGGGGTTCGGGTTGGAGTTAGAATTGGGGGTTTCCACTTTTTGGGCACATCAGGGGCTCTCCAAATGCAACATGGCGTCTGATCTCAATTCCAGCCAATTCTGAGTTGAAAAAGTCAAATGGTGCTCCTTCCCTTCCAAGCTCTGCCATGCGCCCAAACAGTGTTTTACCCCCACATGTAGGGTATCAGCCTACTCAGGTCAAATTGCAAAACAATTTTTGGGGTCCAATTTCTCCTGTTACCCTTAGGAAAATAAAAAATTGGGGGCAAAAATATCATTTTTGTGGAAAAAAATGATTTTTTTATCTTCACGCCTGAGCGTTATAAACTTCTGTGAAGCACTTGGGGGTTCAAAGTGCTCACCACACATCTAGATAAGTTCCGTGGGGGGCCTAGTGTCGAAAATGGGGTCACTTGTGGGGAGTTTCAATAGTTTAGGTACATCAGGGGCTCTCCAAACGCGCATGACACCCGCAGACCATTCCATCAAACTCTGCAGTCCAAAATGTCACTGCTTCCCTTCTGAGCCCCGACGTGTGTCCATACAGTAGTTTTCTCCCACATATGGGGTGTCAGCGTACTCAGGACAAATTGGACAACAACTTTTGGGGTTCAATTTCTCCTGTTACCCTTGGGAAAATAAAAAAAATGGTGACTAAAAGATCATGTTTGTGGAAAAAAATACAAAATTTTTATTTTCACGCCTGGGCGTTATAAACTTCTGTGAAGCACTGGGGGGTTCAAAGTTCTCACCACACATCTAGATAAGTTCCTTAGGGGGTCTAGTTTCCAAAATGGTGTCATTTGTGGGGGGTTTCCTCTGTTTTGGTACATCAGGGGTTTTCCAATCGCGACATGGTGTCCGATCTCAATTCCAGCCAATAACGTCAAATGGCGCTGCTTCCCTTCCGAGCTCTGCCATGCGCCCAAATAGTGGTTTACCCCCACATGTGGGGTATTAGCGTACTCAGGACAAATTGCACAATAACTTTTAGGGTCCTGTTACCCTTGGGAAAATAAAAATTGGGGTGAAAAGATCATTTTTGTGGAAAAAATATGATTTTTTAATTGTACCGCTGTACGTTATAAACTTCTGTAAAGCCCTTGTGGGTTCAAAGTTCTCACCACATATCTAGATAAGTTCCTTGGGGGGTCTAGTTTCCAAAATGGGGTCACTTGTAGGGGGTTTCCACTGTTTAGGTACATCAGGGACTCTCCAAACATGACATGGCGTCCGATCTGAATTCCAGCCAATTTTGCATTGAAAAAGTCAAACGGCGCTCCTTCCATTCTGAGCTCTGCCATGCGCTGAAACAGTGGTTCCCCCCCACATATCAGGTATCAGCGTACTCAGGACAAATTGCACAATAACTTTTGCAGTCCAATTTGTCCTGTTACCCTTGGTAAAATAAAAAAATTTGAACCTGAAGTATTTTTTTTGTGAAAAAAAAGTTAGATGTTCATTTTTTTTTAAATATTCAAAAAAATTCCTGTGATGCACCTAAAGGGTTAATAAACTTCTTGAATGTGGTTTTGAGCACCTTAAGGGGTGCAGTTTTTAGAATGGTGTCACTTTTGGGTATTTTCTATCATATAGACCCCTCAAAGTGACCTCAAATGTGATGTGGTCCTAAAAATAAAATGGTGTTGTAAAAATGAGAAATCGCTGGTCAACTTTTAACCCTTATAACTTCCTAACAAACAAAAAATTTTGGTTCCAAAATTGTGCTGATGTAAAGTAAACATGTGGGAAATGTTAGTTATCAAGTTTTTTGTGTGCTGTATCTCTGTGATTTAAGGGCCTAAAAATTCAAAGTTGGAAAATTGCGAAATTTTCAAAATTTTCGCCAAATTTCCGTTTTTCTCACAAATAAACGCAAGTTATTTGAATGAAATTTTACCACTAACATGAAGTACAATATGTCACGAGAAAACAATGTCAGAATCACCGGGATCCATGGAAGCGTTCCAGAGTTATGACCTCATAAAGGTACAGTGGTCAGAATTGTAAAAATTGGCTCGGTCATTAACGTGCAAACCACCCTTGGGATGAAGGGGTTAATGTCGTTGATACATTCAACGTACACATGTTGCTTCACATAACCCAAAAGGAAAAGTCTAAGGGTGTCAGATCCGGGGATTTATTGTACAGATGTACTCCGACAGATAATGGAGATAGCTGACATATAGAAATCCTAACAATGGCTGGAGAAAGCTGGGCTCCAAAGACTTCACAGAGGCACTAATCATAGCGGCACAAGAGCAAGCACTAAGTACCAGATCCATAGAAGCAGGAATCTACCACACAAGACCCAAGGTGCAGACTATGCAAAGAAACCACAGAAACAGTCCAACACATAGTGGCAGGATGCAAAATGGAAGCAGGAACAGTGTATACCGAACGCCACAACCAAGTAGCGGCAATTGTATACAGGAATGTTTGCACAGCATATGGGCTAAGTCATCATAGGTTGCAACAGGGCTGTGGAGTCGGAGTCGTGGAGTCGGAGTCGGTGCTCATTTTGGTGGAGTCGGAGTCGGTATAAAATGGACCGACTCCGACTCCTAAAATATATAATAAATTGGGTACAGTAATTCAATGCAGGATGTGCTGAATATTTTTTCATAGGAGTTTGGGAAAGTTATGAAATGTCCTATAAATGGCTGTTATATTCCTGATCTAAGGCTACATTCACACACAGCGTTTTTCCTGTGTTTTTTGAGGATACGTTTTTCAGCTGCAAAAGTTGATCATCTTTTTAAAAAACTGCATCACCTGAAAGGTTTTTGAGCTCATAATGTTACTCAATAGCAAAAGCAGATTAGAAATCTGCTCTATCTATCCATTTATCCATATCTGTCTATCCATATCGTATCTGTACCAAAAAGAATGAAAACCGGGTAGTACACCAATATATATTCTGTTCTATCTAAATATCTTGATTATTGGATCATAAAAATGATTAAATGTCTGAGGTTCACATTGTACTACAATAAATTTTTCACTTTAATATAAGCAATATGTGTGGGAGTCGGAGTCGTGGAGTCGGAGTTGGAGTCGGTGTAAGGGAAATTGAGGAGTCGGAGTCGCAGGTTTGGCTTACCGACTCCACAGCCCTGGGTTGCAAGCCCCGCCGCTCATTATGATGTCATAATGGTTGACTATGGGATGGAGGATGTGTGATGAGTATATGGGCACTGGACTATGGGATGGAGGATATATATGATGGGTATATGGGCACGGGACTATGGGATGGAGGATGTGTGATGGGTATATGGGCACTGGACTATGGGATGGAGAATATGTATGATGGGTATATGGGCACGGGACTCTGGGATGGCGGATATGTATGATGGGTATATGGGCACCGGACTATGGGATGGAGGATATGTATGATGGGTATATGGGCATGGGACTATGAGATGAAGGATGTGTGATGGGTATATGGGCACTCGACTATTGGATGGCGAATATGTATGATGGGTTTATGGGCATGGGACTATGGGATGGAGGATGTGTGATGGGTATATGGGCATGGGACTATGGGATGGAGGATGTGTGATGGGTATATGGGCACTCGACTATGGGATGGAGGATATGTATGATGGGTATATGGACACCGGACTATGGGATCGTGGATATGTATGATGGGTATATGGGCACGGGGCTATGGGATGGTGGATATGTATGATGGGTATATGGGCACGGGACTATGGGATGGAGAATAATTATAATTTGCTATAACTAACCACAGTTTCTATGCCCGGGCAGCGTCGGGCTCTTCAGCTAGATATATACCCTCACTGGCCACTTTATTAGGTACACCTGTCCAACTGTGTGTTAAGACTTAATTTCTAATCAGCCAATCACATGGCGGCAACTCAGTGCATTTAGGCATGTAGACATGGTCAAGACAATCTCCTGCAGTTCAAACCGAGCATCAGTATGGGGAAGAAAGGTGATTTGAGTGCCTTTGAACGTGGCATGATTGTTGGTGCCAGAAGGGCTGGTCTGAGAATTTCAGAAACTGCTGATCTACTGGGATTTTCACGCACAACCATCTCTAGGGTTTACAGAGAATGGTCCGAAAAAGAAAAAAAATCCAGTGAGCGGCAGTTCTGTGGCCGGAAATGCCATGTTGATGCCAGAGGTCAGAGGAGAATGGGCAGACTGGTTCGAGCTGATAGAAAGGCAACAGTGACTCAAATTGCCACCCGTTACAACCAAGGTAGGCAGAAGAGCATCTCTGAACGCACAGTGCGTCGAACTTTGAGGCAGATGGGCTACAGCAGCAGAAGACCACACTGGGTACCACTCCTCTCAGCTAAGAACAGGAAACTGAGGCTACAATTTGCACAAGCTCATCGAAATTGGACAGTAGAAGATTGGAAAAACGTTGCCTGGTCTGATGAGTCTCGATTTCTGCTGCGACATTCGGATGGTAGGGTCAGAATTTGGCGTAAACAACATGAAAGCATGGATCCATCCTGCCTTGTATCAACGGTTCAGGCTGGTGGTGGTGGTGTCATGGTGTGGGGAATTTTTTCTGGGCACTCTTTGGGCCCCTTGGTACCAATTGAGCATCGTTGCAACGCCACAGCCTACCTGAGTATTGTTGCTGACCATGTCCATCCCTTTATGACCACAATGTACCCAACATCTGATGGCTACTTTCAGCAGGATAATGCGCCATGTCATAAAGCTTGAATCATCTCAGATTGGTTTCTTGAACATGACAATGAGTTTACTGTACTCAAATGGCCTCCTCAGTCACCAGATCTCAATCCAATAGAGCATCTTTGGGATGTGGTGGAACGGGAGATTCGCATCAGGGATGTGCAGCCGACAAATCTGCGCCAACTGTGTGATGCCATCATGTCAATATGGTCCAAAATCTCTGAGGAATGCTTCCAGCACCTTGTTGAATCTCTGCCACGAAGAATTGAGGCAGTTCTGAAGGCAAAAGGGGGTCCAACCCCTTACTAGCATGGTGTACCTAATAAAGTGGCCAGTGAGTGTATATATGAGTGTACTAATATTGGGAGGCAGCAGTCAGGATTCCGGTATCAGATGCTTTATATCGTCAGATGGCCGATCCTTGGTTGATGAGCAGGTATTTTGTGGTGGGATATTGTGGGAATTTAGCTGTTTTCTAGGGTAAATTAAGTCTCCAGGACCCCTCCTGGATGTTTGGCCGTGCCGAGGTATACTCTCCCTGATGTGCGGCAATTACCGCCGTGATTGCTGAATTCTCTGCAGCGGAGATGCTGGCAGTAGGAGTGCGGGCTGTAAAACAACGGGCCAAGTGGGTATTAGTGGGGTGACTGATCACGCAGCTATTTTATTGCTGTTTCTGCTAAACAGTAATTATCCAGCACTCGGCAGCTTTACATCGCTGACATTGCTGCAATTAGCCCCACAATTAGAGGCTGCGCTGAGCACCCGGTCCGGCCACTCATTCACGATCCAATCAGCCGGAAATGTCAGTGCCAGCTGCCGCCCCAAGCATCGGGAATCTGCAGCCCAGCTAACGCTTATTCCATTCCAGTAGATGAGTCCTCGTAAAATGTTTCTCGTCCTCACGTTGTTGGAGAGGGACAGACCTGCAATTTCTCTTCCTTGGCCTAAAAGCTTCTCGTTCACCTGCCGCTGCAGATGTCACCTGCCTGCGGTATACTGATCAATGACAGCACAGATGGTGGCTGATCGTAGCATGCCCTGCCCACGATCCTTACAAGTCACACGTGAACTTAGCAGCTCGGTTTTAGTGACCAGGGATCGTATGATAAAATCCTTACTCCAAACGTCTCACAGCTGAGGGCTTGTTACAAGGTATCAGTGTAGACCCTCCTCTGAGCCAATCACAGCAGCGTAAATCCCCCTGCAGTGCAGCTTGTTACAATGTATCAGTGTAGACCCTGCTCTGAGCCAATCATAGCAGCAAAAATCCACCTGCAGTGTGGCTTGTTACAATGTATCAGTCTATAAACCTTCCCTAATTTACTGTGTGGGGGTAAACATCCAGGGGACTTCCTGATAATGTACCCCCTGCTGAATGATACCGGCGGCACATCTGTACTACTTGTCATCTGACATTACACCTATTGGTTGTCTTGCTTTGTGCTAGTCATTTTTGCACTTTTTTAGATCCCGTTCCTTTTACCTTGTCTGTTTGATAATTGAATTTTCCAAACAAAGTGTCTTAAAAGTGTAGTTCTTAGTGCGAGGCGTGTGCTACAGTTTGTGGAATAAGCAGAGATGCAGAGTGGATAGCCCCAATATGTCAGAAGACGGCAGATGTTCCATTAGATGCGATCAGTCTTTCCATGAGTCTGCTCAGGATTCCATATACAGTGCGTTGTGAAAGTATTCGGCTCCCTGGAACTTTTCCACCTTTTCCCACATATCATGCTTCAAACATAAAGATACCAAATGTAAATTTTTGGTGAAGAATCAACAACAAGTGAAACACAATTGTGAAGCTAAACGAAATTTATTGGTTATTTTTAAATTTTTGTGGAAATTCAAAAAACTGAAAAGTGGGGCGTGCAATATTATTCGGCCCCTTTAACTTAATACCTGTCATGATCCAGGTTGGCACTAGTAACCTTTTTTATTTTTCCTTAAGCTGTGTGCTTAAAGATAATTTTGCCCCCGGTGGCCATTAGGGTCATTGCACTGTGGTGGTTTCAGTTCTAGTTTTGCCCCCGGTGGCCGTTAGGGTCATTGCACTCTGGTTACTTTAGTTAGTGCATGTGATTATGAAGCAGGTGTGATTGCTGGCTCTTACCTATAAAAGTGTCTGGTGGTTGCAATCCTTGGTGGAGGAAGGAGCTAGAGAGAGTTCCTGGCAGCTCAGTCAGAGTCCTGGTGTAGAAGGAGCTAGAGAGAGTTCCTTGCAGCTCTGACAAAGCTTGGTGAAGTAGCAGCGATTCTGGAGGAAAGCTGCATTCTGGTGGTGGACTCTGTTGCTGGGAGCAAGAGCAACAGAGCAAAGCTAAGTGGTGTTATCCCTGTTTGTGACTTCCCTTATGTGTGTTTTAGTGCAGTGGTGGGATTAGTTTCTGCATCGTCCAATTCATTAGAAATTCGCCCTACTGGAGGCGGTGTATCCAGGGTCATGTGTGCCATAGAAATTCGCCGTGCTGGAGGCGGTGTGTCCTGTCACACGTTGACCATCACAATACTTTGTTGCGCCACCTTTTGCTGTAGTTACAGTTGCAAGTCGCTTGGGGTATGTCTCTATCAGTTTTGTACATCGAGAGACTGAAATTCTTGCCCATTCTTCCTTGGCAAACAGCTCAAGCTCAGTGAGGTTTCATGGAGATCGTTTGTGAACAGCAGTTTTCAGCTTTTTCCACAGATTCTCGATTGGATTCAGGTCTGGACTTTGACTTGGCCATTCTAACATCTGGATACGTTTATTTGTGAAACATTCCATTGTAGATTTTGCTTTATGTTTGGGATCATTGTCTTGTTGGAAGACAAATCTCCGTCCCAGTCTCAGGTCTTTTGCAGACTCCAACAGGTTTTCTTCAAGAATGGTCCTGTATTTGGCTCCATCCATCTTCGCATCAATTTTAACAATCTTCCCTGTCCCTGCTGAAGAAAAACAGGCCAAAACAATGATGCTGCCACCACCGTGTTTGACAGTGGGAATGGTGTGTTCAGGGTGATAAGCTGTGTTGCCTTTACGCCAAACATATAATTTGGCATTGTTTCCAAAAAGTTTGATTTTGGTTTCATCTGACCAGAGCACCTTCTTCCACATGTTTGGTATGTCTCCCAGGTGGCTTGTTGCAAACTTTAAATGACACTTTTTATGGATATCTTTGAGAAATTGCTTTCTTCTTGCCACTCTTCCATAAAGGCCTGATTTGTGCAGTGTACTGATTGTTGTTCTATGGACAGACTGTCCCACCTCAGCAGTAGATCTCTGCAGTTCATCCAGAGTGATTATGGGCCTCTTTGGCTGCATCTCTGATCAGTCTTCTCCTTGTTTGAGATGAAAGTTTAGAGGGACGGCCGGGTCTTGGTAGATTTGCAGTGGTATGATACTCCTTCCATTTCAATATGATCACTTTCACAGTGCTCCTTGGGATGTTTAAAGTTTTAGAAATCATTTTGTATCCAAATCCGGCTTTAAACTTCTCCACAACAGTATCACGAACCTGCCTGTTGTGTTCCTTGGTCTTCATGATGCTCTCTGTGCTTCAAACAGAACCCTGAGACTGTCACAGAGCAGGTGCATTTATACGGAGACTTGATTACACACAGGTGGATTATATTTATCATCATTAGTCTTTTAGGACAACATTGGATCATTCAGAGATCCACAATGAACTTCTGGAGTGAGTTTGCTGCACTGAAAGTAAAGGGGTCGAATAATATTGCACGCCCCACTTTTCAGTTTTTGAATTTCCACAAAAATTGAAAATAACCAATACATTTAGTTCAACTTCACAATTGTGTTCCACTTGTTGTTGATTCTTCACCAAAAATTTACATTTGGTATCTTATGTTTGAAGCATGATATGTGGGAAAAGGTTGAAAAGTTCCAGGGAGCCGAATACTTTCGCAAGGCACTGTAATGCAGCACGGATAGCCCCAATAAGTCAGGAGATGGTAGACCTTCCATTACTTGCGATCAGTATTTCCATGTGTCAGCTCAGGATCCCTGTGACGGATCTCACAGGGAAAGGGGTGTGTCGTCTTCACTCACCTCTGGGGAGGGGAGAGAAGGGCCCAGCAGGGATCGGCTCTCTGGCGCCACCACTTGCTCCAGGTCAGTCAGGGAACTACACTGAGGGCAAATAGTCGCCGGAAGGGCTTCCCTTATAAGTACGAGTTATTGAGGTGTTCCCAGTGACAGGGGATATACATCACCAGCCCAGGCTGGGAATCTAATATATAAAGCTCAATGTGGGTGTGTGTGTGTGTGTATATGTCCGGGATTGGCATCCGCACCAACGCAGCTACAGCCACAAAATTTGGCACAGTCACACATCTGGACCCCGAGAGCGTCATAGGCTGTGTTGTGAGGCGAAAATTTAACCCCGCGCGTTCCAATTCACCAAACAATTTTGCCCCTATCTACATAATGGGGAAAAAGTGTGTGTATCAAGCCCCACCCCTCATTATGATGTCATGGTTGCCATGGTGATGAGGATGTCTTAATAGGTTGCAATGGTGACGTTTATGTCATAACGGTTGCCATGGTGATGATGATGTCTTAATAGGTTGCAATGGTGACGGTTATGTCATAACGGTTGCCATGGTGATGATGTCATAATGGGTATATGGGCATGGGACTATGGGATGGAGGATGTGTGATGGGTATATGGGCACTGGACTATGGGATGGAGGATGTGTGATGGGTATATGGGCACTGGACTATGGGATGGAGGATGTGTGATGGGTATATGGGCACTGGACTATGGTATGGAGGATATGTATGATGGGTATATGGGCACGGGACTATGGGATGGAGGATATGTATGATGGGTATATGGGCATGGGACTATGGGATGGAGGATATGTATGATGGGTATATGGGCATGGGACTAAAAATGAAGTATGTTTGATCGGTATATGGGAACTCGACTATGGGATGGCGAATATGTATGATGGGTATATGGGCATGGGACTATGGGATGGAGGATGTGTGATGGGTATATGGGCACTCGACTATGGGATGGAGGATATGTATGATGGGTATATGGGCACGGGGCTATGGGATGGTGGCTATGTATGATGGGTATATGGGTATGGGACTATGGGATGGAGGATAATTATAATTTGTTATAACTAACCACAGTTAGTTACTATGCCCGGGCAGCACCGGGCTCTTCAGCTAGTACATATCTATAAACCTCCTGGCCATCACTGTCTGGGCTCCTCACTAACACATTACGGTATGCTGCCACCTGTTCCTCGTTCAATATAAGTCCTGTCTAACAGCAGTCAGATACTAACCCAGGTAGCGTGTAATTGACCAACTGAGCATGCAGTGAGGATTCGTGAATCGAGATAAAAGAGCAGGCCAAGATTAATTTTATATTTAACTAGCTGAAGAGCCTGGCGCTGCCTGGGCATAGTAAATAACTGTGGTTAGTTATAACAAACTATAATTATCCTCCATCCCATAGGCCCATGCCCATATGCCTATCATAGATATCATCCATCCCATAGTCGAGTGCCCATATACCCATCACACATCCTCCATCCCATAGTCCCATGCCCATATACCCATCATACATATTCTCCATCCCATAGTCTCATGCCCATATACCCATCATACATATTCGCCATCCCATAGTCGAGTGCCCATATACCCATCACACATCCTTCATCTCATAGTCCCATGCCCATATACCCATCATACATATCCTCCATCCCATAGTCCCGTGCCCATATACCCGTCATACATATCCTCCATCCCTTAGTCCAATGCCCATATATTCATCACACATCCTCCATCCCATAGTCCCGTGTCCATATACCCATTATGACATCATCATCATCACCATGGCAACCGTTATGACATAAACGTCCCCATTGCAACCTATGATGAATCAACGTCGCCATGGCAACCATTGTGACATCATAATGAAGGGCGGGGCTTGATGCACACACACTTTTTCCCCATTGTGTAGATAGGGGCAAAATTGATTGGTGAATTGGAACGCACGGGGTTAAAATTTCACCTCACAGCATAGCTTAGGACACTCTCGGGGTCCAGACGTGTGACTGTGCCAAATTTTATGGCTGTAGCTGCGACGGTGCGGATGCCAGTCCTGGACATACACACACATACATATGTACACACACTTGAGCTTTACATATTAGATTGCCGAAAGGCGCACTAGATAAGTACAGGTGATCACAGGTCCAAATCTTAGTTACGTGATTCCTATGACTGCGTCAGGTAACGGTCCTCCTGCCTGTAGAAAACGAAGTCCAAAATGAGGGGCTGCCTAATATCTCCTAGGCTGCTAGCTCCCACACTCTACGTCCACCCCTGAGCGTGGCCGCCTCCCTCCTCCCATATCTGAGAGTATGATTTTCCAGACGGAACCGTGGATGGCCCATAACTTTCCGCCTGTAGCTCCAAATGGGTTGGCGGCGCGGCCACTGGGTGCCACTGGATTTTATCTGTGCATGGAGATCAAATATGGCTAGTCTATTCCTGGTATCTATGCTTTATAACTCCATAACGCAGGGTTCTGGAGGTGGCTAAATGGTATGGGCGTGCGGGGAAAGGAATGATGCTTCCGATTATGTGCTCGGCTAGATTCAGAGATATTGCATTCTTTTATTATAAGTCATTTTCTAGATTCCATATCTGAGCCTTGCACTGGTTAGCTTGGGATCTGTTGTGCCACGATGTCAGCCTGAATGAACAAAGGGAGCCAGTTGGCTGTAGCTGCACAAGAGTTCAGACCCTTGTGATAATTGCTGGACACAGAGTCTATGTCCCCTCTGGAGAGAGCTTCAAACTAGAGTGAATTTAAGAAAAGCACTGAATGGTCTTGTGGAATCCCAAGGGTGTGGGGCTGAGTTTTGAAGTACACATTCTGGGCCACAGCATCTAATAGAAAATTCCATCAGATGGGATAATGATATCAAGTAGATCATTTTCCCATATCTCACAATCCCGTATAATGCAGCGCGGATAGCCCCAATATGTCAGAAGACGGCAGACCTTCAATTAGAGGACGATCAGTCTTTCCATGTGTAGGCTCAGGATCCCGTCTAATGCAGCGTGGATAGCCCCAGTAGGTCAGAAGACTGCAAACCTTCCATTAGATAATGATCAGTCTTTCCATGTGTCGGCTCAGGATCCTGTATAAGGCAGCGTGGATAACCCTAATATGTCAGTAGACGAAAGACCTTCTATTAGATGCAATCTGCCTTTCCATGTGTCGGCTCAGGATCCTGTATAATGCAGTGCCAATAGCCTTAATATGTCAGAAGACTGCAGACTTTCCATTAGATACGATCAGTCTTTCCACGTGTCCGCTCAGGATGCCGTATAATGCAGTCCACGCTGTCAGTGCTGATTATGCCTCATCAGTGCTTCTTCTTTCCTCCTGCAGTAGTTGGTTGGACTTATGGCGGACTCCTCTAGCGACTCTGACTCCCACCTCCGCTCCCGGACAAACAGGAGGGGCCCTCTCCGGGCGTCACACATGCATACCGGACCACGAGGAGTGGGGGACGTCTCACAAAAGATCCATCAGCTGGCCGATACGTTGCAGGTGCTTCACGTTGCCTTCTTCATCCTGAAATAGCCTCCTAAGTCATGCTGCCCCCATCAGAGACTCCACAATGTGCTATATATCCATCACATCCCTGCTCCAGTACCACAAGTTTATTAGCAATTGTCCGATATGTCTATGCAGGATGGATTACGTTTTTATAGGAACTTCCCTTCAGCTGTAGCCCCTCGCTCCCTGACCCAGCTCCTGTCATTATTATTTGAGGTTTCATAAACTTTTCATTTTTCCTTTTAGGACACTAGCCGGAATCTGAAGCAGGTGGATGAGATGCTCGGGCAATACAGAGAGCACAACTCTGACCAGACGGACGCCATCACAGCGGTAATTGTCAGATCATGGGCCTCAAACGGTTCCACACCCATATATATATATATATACACACACACGCAGTATATAAAAAAAGGGCAGCACTACCAAAATTGTACAATTGGTGCAAAACCTATTTAGCAGTGTTCAGACAGCCGAGTTAATGAAATAAAAAAAATAGGCAGCACTCCAAATTAAATATGAAAAAAGTGGATGCTTTACTGATCCTCAACGGTGACCCGTCGCCACCTGGGGATCAGTAAAGTATCCACTTTTTTCACATTTAATTTGGAGTGCTGCCTATTTTTTTGTTCTTTTTTACACACACACACACACACACACACACACACACACACACACACACACACACACACACACACACACACACACGCACAGATACACACATGCACAGATACATACACACACACAGATAAACACACATACATACATACATACACACAGATAAACACACATACATGCATAGATACACATACATGCACAGATGCACACACATACATCGATACACATATAGATACACACACACACAGATACACACACAGATAAACACACACATACACAGATACACACATACACAGATGCAAACATAGACACACATACATACACACATATAGATAGAGACACACACACACACATACATATATACAAAAAAAAATACCTCTCTTCCTCTCTTCATTCCCTGCTGCTTCAGTCGGGCCACGGCTGCATTGTTACTATGACCACGGGCGGGAAAGTAGAGGGCTTGCTCCCTGCCCACAGACAGGGCTGACACATAACAATGTCAGCCTGTTCCCGCCTGCAGCCACACATGCGTTGCAGTGTTCACATGCGATGAGCGCTGCGTGCCTCTACGCGCGACTCGCCCCGGTGATAATGAACAGCCAAGGCAGGCACCTGCAGTGTGCTCTGAGCTGCCGCAGAGCACACTGTCAGTGTTTACTGCTGGTCTGCGGCAGCTCCGCGGACCGGCAAAAGAACCCCAACGGGCCCGGTCCTGGGCCGCGGACCGGTGGTTGGGAACCCCTGGTCTAGAGGAGCCAATTGTTTCTTTATTCTTAGTGGAGGGTTTGGTAAAAGTGTCTTCTATGGCTGTCATTGCCCTGCTGTCACCCCATCTCCATTTCTTCACCCCTTTTGTGATTTTGTGACACTCCTTGTCGATGTTTTTTATGCAGCATATAGACTTGACCTGGAAAGCCATTAAAGGGACCAGATAACTGACGGCAAATCTGCAAGTCTGCAATTAGCTGATAATTATCTGCGTAGGAGGTGGCTGTCAGATGCGGAGGCAGGTGATGTGTTTTAGGGAGTATGGCGCAGGGAGGGTGTAAGGTTCAGGAGACTCTCCCCCATGTAAACCGCACTTCATGGCATATCTCATTGTGGGGAACTTCGTTTTAAAAGGGGAAAGGTCCGATGGATAAAATATTACTGCAGCTGTACCTCATCTTCATGTTTCTTTCCATTGCAGCCAAATAAATCCTTATTATTGGCATAGCCAGGTTCTCTACCTTCAGTCATCACATCGATCACTGTGATTAGATCTGGAAATGGTATTTTGCATGTCGTATAAAGATTGGAAATGTTTACATTGGAACAAATGTACAGGATAAAAGTTGAATTTAGTGAATGTAATTGAATAATAGCTTAGAAAAGTTCTGCCACTATTTGGCCGTTTTCTCACATCCAAACAGTGATAAATAATAGTGATAATCTTTATATAGCACCCAATATATTCCACAGCTCTTTACAGTTTAACAGATCCGTTTGTAATCATAGTCCTAGTACAGACCTTGAAACACACACTTGTGAACCTGGCGTAAGGCTAAGGGCATTCATCAGGACTGGGGATTCATATCCCAGCCTGGATCTAAAGCTGACGGGTAAGATGCCATAAATTAATTGTAGCAAACCTGTCACTGGATTCATGAAAGTCAGACAGCACAAATCAGAGCCAGGCTGCGCCATTACAGCAGATTCGTCCATCCCTGATGCACTGCGGCGTTCCATGGAAAAGTAGATCGCAAAGCCGTCTGGGGTCTGGACTAGTGGGAGAGATGTGATCATTCCAGCGCAACTCTGGCCTACTGAGAGATGTGTTTAGTCCAGTGTGACCCCGGACTAATGAGAGAGACGTGATCAGTCCAGCAAGGCCCTCGACTAGTTGGAGAGATGTGGTCAGTCCAGTTTGACCCCGGACTAGTGGGAGATACATGATCAGTACAGCGTGTCCCCGGACCAGTGGGATCAATATGATCAGTCCAGTGTGGTCTTGGACTAGTGGGAGAGACCTTATCAATCCAGTTTGGTCTTTGACTAATGATAGAGACGTGATCAGTCCATCATGGCCCTGAACTAGTGGGAGAGATGTAATCAGTCTAGCGTGGCCCCTCCCTGGACTAGTGGGAGAGACGTGATCGGTCCAGTGTGGTCCCAGACTAGTGGGAGAAATGTAATCAGTCCAGCGTGGTCTTGGACTAGTGGGAGAGACCTTATCAATCTAGTTTTGTCTTGGACTAATGGGAGAAACCTGATCAGTCCATCGTGGTCCTGGACTAGTGGGAGAGATGTGATCAGTAGAATTGAGCGACTTTGGTCGGATCGGGTTTCATGAAACAAAAATTTGAGTCGGATGAAACTGGTCCGACTAGGGCAAAAAAAGTCGGAGTTTCGTCCGAAACCCGACCCCAATGCAAGTCAATGGGGAATAAAAGTTGGCATTGAGTGGATGAATGTCATCCGCTCAATGCCGACTTTTATTCCCCATTGACTTGCATTGGGGTCGGGTTTCGGACGAAACTCCGACTTTTTTTTTGCCTTAGTCGGACCAGTTTCATCCGACTCAAATTTTGTTTCATGAAACCCGATCCGACCGAAGTCACTCAACTCTAGTGATCAGTACAGTGTGATCCTGGACTAGTGGGAGAGATGTGATCAGTCCAGCGTGGCTCTGCCCCGGTCTAGTGGGAGAGACGTGATCAGTCCAGTGTGGTCCCAGACTAGTGGGATAAATGTGATCAGTCCAGCGTGGTCTTGGACTAGTGGGAGAGACCTTATCAATTTAGTTTTGTCTTGAACTAATGGGAGAAACTTGATCAGTCCATCATGGCCCTGGACTAGTGGGAGAGATGTGATCTATCCATCGTGGTCCTGGACTTGTGGGAGAGATGTGATCAGTACAGCGTGACCCTGGACTAGTGGGAGAGATGTCAACAGTCCAGCGTGGCTCTGCCGCACTAGTGGGAGAGATGTGATCAGTCCAGTGTGGCCTTGGACTAGTGGGAGAGATGTGATCAGTCCTGCATGGCCCCCCTGACCAGTGGGATTGATGTGATCAGTACAGCATGGTCTTGGACTAGTGGGAGAGACCTTATCAATCCAGTTTTGTCTTGGACCAATGGGAAAAACTTGATCAGTCCATCGTGGCCCTGGAATAGTAGGAGAGATGTGATCAGTCCATCGTGGTCCTGGACTAGTGGGAGAGATGTGATCAGTCCAGTGTGGTCCCGGACTAGTGGGACAGAGCCTTGTTTTGTTTTTTTTTTCACTAAGTTGGCGGATCCCCGCAGCCACACAGACTATTCTGGAAAGTATTTTGTTTTTCCCTTATGCCAGATGGGCCGTGTTTATTTGATGTTGCACTGGTTTATGCACTGCGTTTTTTTTCACTAAACCAGTTGAAACTTAAATGGAAAGCATTCCTGTGACTATCTCTGTGAGCGGCTGAGTGAGCCGATCTACCACATTTGGTTCTAGAAGTGCGTGCAACTTCCCCAGGAGGCAAGTGTGACGGCTGTGTACAAACTGCATGTCTTGAGTGAAGGCCGGTGCAGGATTAAAAGCAGACAACATGTATGAGAAGTTAAAGCGGCTACTACAGGCTATTCTCCAGCAGCAACTGCAATGGCAGCAGCAACGGCAACAGAAACAGCAGTAGCATCAGCAGGAACAATTCCAGAAGTAGCAGTTGGAGCTCCTGATCAAGGCGATCCGTAGCAGGACGACCGTCCCTCCCCGAGGTCCAGGTGATGACTTATACTTCCGGAAGGCGGTAAGACGTGCCATGCAAAAGATTACTCCAGATAGTGTTGTCGAGGCATTTTTAGCCATGTTTGAATGGGTATCAGAGCGTGAGAAGCTGCCGCCGAAGCAGTGGGCGGAGGTGTTAGCTCACTATCTAGCTGGCGAGCCCCAAAAGTCTTATTATGACAAGGCTTTACAGGATGCACAAGAGTATGCCAAATGAGAAACTAACTTGGCACACTCAAGAATAATTACGGTATTTCTGTCAGAGCACAAAGGGTTCACCGCTGGGCATATTTCAGTGACAAACTCCTTTTCTCCCAAATGTTTGACATCCTGCATCTGGTAAAGAAGTGATTGCAGCCCGAGTCCTTCTTCCCACCCCAGATGGTCAAGTGTATTGTTATGGACATATATATTCCATTCCTTCATAGACGGTGTAGGAGGAAACCAGGCGTTGTCGTATCCCGGTACTGGGATACTCTAAAGAAAGCCTGACTCTAAAAGAAGGGTAATTGAGCCACAACTGGGGGGGGACCAAGGGGCCACTGAGGGGTTGCCAAATGACGCTAGGAATGACATAATTTGTTGGAGATGTCACGTTCCGTTGTCCTATGTCCCCCGAACAGCAGCATAGAGAGGCGCTGTTTGTATTATGCCTATCCTAACTGCAGCATTTATTATCAGCCCGGTAAGGCGCGAAAGGCATGTCCTGTAATAATAAATTGAGTACTTGTGTTTGGACTTGGACCAGTTGATTCCCGGGAAGCTCAAGGGTGTGCGCTGTATTCACAGTGACGCCAAGGACTACCCTGTTGCCAGAGTGACTATAGAAACAAATTGTGGCACTCTGTCCCATGTCAAGAGGTTGGAGTAGTTAAAGACCTGCTACACCCAGTTACAGTAGAGCGGTACTTTAGCTTCTTCTGGGATTTATGGCAAAAGGCAGAGGTGCCAAGTTACTCTAAGAGCCAGTTGAACCATGAAGGACCACCGTCAGAGGTGAGTGAATTCCCCTTGTGTGTCCTTGATGACAAAGATGACGTGATGGCGACCCATGAGGCTGACATTCCTGAGTTGGAGGGAAGTTTGGGACTGGTTAAATGAAGGACCTTACGTTAACCCCTTTACGACCTTAGACATATGAGTACGACCTTAGATGTATAGGTATGTCCAAGGTCGCCTCCCTCAGTTTGATGTGGGCTCCGCCGATGACTCTGTAACTTTTCCGGCACATGTCAGCTGATTTCATGTTAAATGCCGTTGTCAATCTCTGACAGTGGCATGTATCAAGATTGTGCTGGAAGCGCATCACAAACACCACTCATCAGCTCCCTTGTCACATGAACGCAGGTCGCCGATGGGTTGGCATGACAACCCGGCGTCTGCAGGAGACCCCTGTGGTTGTCATTGCCGAACTGCTATGAGCACCGCCCAGTGGCCGGCAGTCGTAGCAGATGAGCATTTTAGCTATACATCGCACAGCTGCAGATGTTTTACTTTCAGCTTTTTTTTATATAAAAAAAAAAAAAAAGTTTAAATCACCCCCCCCCCCCCTTTCTCCCCATTCAAAATAAAATAATTTATCCCATCGGTAAACGGCATAACAAGAAAAAAAAAAACAACCCAGAATTACATTTTTTTTTTTTTGGTCTCCAGCGTTGCATTTAAATGCAATAATGGGCGATCAAAAGATCGTAAGTACCCCAAAATGGTATCAATAAAAATGTCAGCTCGGCACGCAAGAAATAAGCCCCTACCCAGCCCTATATCACGAAAAGTGGAGATGCTACCGGTCTTGAAAAGTGACAATTTTTTTTTTCACCACTTGAATTAAAAAAGAACCTATACATTTTGGTATCTACGAACTCGTAATGACCTGTAAAATCATAATGGCAGGTCAGTCTTAGCATTTAGTGAACATGGTAAAAAAAAAAAAATTGTGTCATAGCCCTTTTTTTCAATTTCACCACACTTAGAATTTTTTCTGTTTTCCAGTACACTATATTGCAAAACCAATGGTGTCGTACAAAAGTACAACTCGTCCTGCAAAATACAAGCCCTGGATGGCTTTTGGAAGAAGGGGAGCAAAAAACGAAAGCTCAAAAACGGAAGTTGGTGAAGGGGTTAAAAGAGGCATTTGATAATGTTTCTGTTATAAATGGGGTTGCTCAAGAGCCACAGGCCGACACCAGGTTTCCATACTTTGAGGTAAATGAGGATATCTGGTTACTAAACTGAGGGGGGAGGTAATAGCGCAATTGTTAGTACCCGGGCCCTATAGCCGAAGGGTGTTAGACCTGGCCCATTCTTATGTCTTTGGTGGGCATCTGGGCGTAGACAAAACCCAAGAATGAGTCCTTTAGAGTTTCAGCTGGTCTGGATGTCACCGAAAGATTCTTGCCTTTTGCCAGTCCTGTCCCACCTGCCAGCTAACTCCTCGAGTCTCTCACTATATCTTTATTATTTACACAAGGAAAGTCTAGAAGCAATGGGATGAAACTGAATGGGAGGAGACACAGATTAGATATTAGAAAAAACTTTCACAGAGTGATCAATGAGTGGAACAGGCTGCCATGAGAAGTGGTGATTTCTCCTTCAATGGAAGTCTTCAAACAGAGGCTGGACAGACATCTGACTGGGATGATTTAGCAAATCCTTCTTTGAGCAGGGGGTTGGACCAGATGGCCCAGGAGGTCCCTTCCAACTCTACGATTCTATGACTTCTGTAGTCCCCTAGTGCCATTACCCATAATAGAGGTGCCATTTGACCAAATTGCTTTGGATCTTGTCATACCCCTTGTTAAGTCCGCTAGAGGTCACCAGTATATCCTGGTGGTCATGGACTACGCAACACAGTACCTGGAGGCGGTACCATTGAAAAACTTCTCTTCTAGGAGTATAACCCGAGAACTAGTCCATATTTTTCCCGGACAAGTCTGTCAAAGGAGATCCTGATGGATAAAGCAACTCCTTTCATGTCCAGAGTGATGAGGGAGTTGTGTAAGGCTCTCCAGATTACACCACTCAGGACGTTGGTGTACCATCCACAGACGGACGGCCTGGTGGAGAGGCTCTACAAAACCTTGAATTCTATACTCAAGTAGGTGGTGGAGAAAGATGACTGAGACTGGGATTGCCTACTCCTGTATCTGCTGCAATTTTCTATTAAGGAAGTTCCCTAGGCCTCTACGGGGTTTTCACCATTTGAGCTGTTGTACAGCCGGCACTCTCGGGGACTTCTGGAGATTGCAAAGGAGACATGGAAAGCAGAGGCTATACCCCACCAGAGCATCATCGAACATGTGGCCCAGAGGCAAGAAAGGATTGTGAAGGCGATGCCTATTGTGAGAGACAGCTTCCTTCAGGCACAAGAGGCCCAGGCAAGAGTCTATAATCGGTTGGCAAAGCTGAAGCAGTTTAGCCCTGGAGATCAGTTGTTAGTGCTGATTCCAATTGTCGAAAGTAAATTTCTGGTCAAGTGTCAGGGGCCATACAAAGTGGTCAAATAACTGGGTGACATCAACTACAAGGTCCACCAGCCAGGGAGAAGAAAGAACTACTAAGTGTACCATGTCAGCCTGCTTAAGCCATGGTGAGACAGGGAATCTGTGGAAGCTACACGCCCGGGGACCAAGGTCAAGGGTGTCACAGTGGCAGAGACACTATCACCGGCCCAGAAACAACAGTGCTGAGAACTGCTTCCGCGGAACCGTGTTCAGAGTTGCTGTGATGTATACAGGTTGTCGAGCATGAAATCTTGACAAAACCGCATGTGTGGGTAAACCTAAAGCCATATTAAATTCCTAAAGCTTGCCACGAGGTGATTTCGAAGGAGGTGAGGAGACTGTTGAGCCTGATGTCATTGAGGAGTCAGAGTGGCTGGGTTGCCCAATGTTCCTTGTACCAAAGCCCAATGGAGAATGGGGACTGAAAGATCATTTTTGTGGGCAAAAAATAGGATTTTTTTATTTTCACCTGTCACCTCCTTTTTCAGCTGTGAGCTGCAGTAACTGCAGAAAAGAAGAGAAGAAAAACAAGTTTAATTATACTCACCCGGGGGTGGTCCGGTTCGATGGGCATCACAGGTCCAGGTCTGGCGCCTCCCATCTTCATACGATGTCAACTTCCTTGCTTCGAGTCGTGGCTCCTGCGCAGGCGTACTGATCTGACCTTTCCCGACGCCTGCGCACTGCAGTGCTTGACTCTGCCCTCAAAAGGGCAGATCAGTACGCCTGTGCAGGAGCCACGACACGAAACAAGGTAGATGATGGTAGGTGCCGGACCTGCGACGCCCACCGGACTGGACCGCCCCCGGGTGAGCATAATAAAACTTGTTTTTCTTCTCTTTCAGGTTAGATCGGGGGCTTATCTACAGCATTCTAGAATGCTGTAGATAAGCCCTGAAAGGCAGTGGCCGCAGCTCATAGCCAAAAAAGGAGGTGACAGGTTCCCTTTAACGTGCAAACCACCCTTGGGGGTAAAGGGGTTAATGTGCATTCTGCACCCCATCTTGACTGAAAAAAAACAAATGCAAAAATTTTTGCAAATTTATTTAAAAATAAAAATTGAAATATCACATGGTCCTAAGTATTCAGACCCTTTGCACTGTATTGAGCTGAAGCACCCTTTTGAGCTAGTACAGCCGTGAGTCGTCTTGGGAATGATGCAACAAGTTTTTCACACCTGTATTTGGGGATCCTCTGCCATTCTTCCTTGCAGATCCTCTCCAGATCCGTCAGGTCGGATTTGAACGTTGGTGGACAGCCATTTTCAGGTCTCTCCAGAGATGCTCAATTGGGTTTAGGTCAGGGCTCTGGCTGGGCCAGTCAAGAATAGTCACAGAGTTGTTCTGAAGCCACTCCTTTGTTATTTTAGCTGTGTGCTGTTTTCATCCAAGATATCTCTGTACTTGGCCGCATTCATGTTTCCTTCAATTGCAACCAGTTGTCCTGACCCTGCTGCTGAAAAACACCCCCATAGCATGATGCTGCCACCACCATGCTTCAATGTTGGGGTTGTATTGGGCAGGTGATGAGCTGTGCCTGGTTTTCTCCACCCATACTGCTTAGAATAATCACCAAAAAGTTCTATCTTTGTGTCATCAGACCAGAGAATCTTATTTCTCATAGTCTGGAAGTCCTTCATGTGTTTTTAAGCAAACTCTATTCAGGCTTTCATATGTCTGGCACTGAGGAGATGCTTTCGTCGGGCCACTCTGCCATAAAGGCCTGAGCTGTGAGGTCTTATATAGACAGGTATGTGCCTTTCCAAATCAAGTCCTATCAGTTTAATTAAACACAGCTGGACTCCAATGAAGGAGTAGAACCATCTCAAGGACTCAAGCAGGATCACAAGGAAATGGACAGCATGTGACGTAAATATGATTGTCTGAGCAAAGGGTCTGAATACTTATGACCATGTGATATTTCAGTTTTTCTTTTTTAATAAATTTGCAAAAATGTCTACATTTCTGTTTTTTTTTTCAGTGAAGATAGGGTGCAGAGTGTACATTAATGATAAAAAATGAACTTTTTTGATTTTACCAAATGGCTGTAATGAAACAAAGAGTGAAAAATTTCATGGGGTCTGAATACTTTCTGTGCCCACTGTATGTCTTCTCTGAAACACCCCAGCGTTTGAGAAATAAAACGTACCTGGCTGCAATCACCAGTTCATGCTTCAATCCTCCTGTGGTTCTGGCAGCATGAATCTAGTGACAGGTCCCTTTTAGAGTCTGGCATATCAATAGGGGTCTGTGCTCCAGAGCCCGATATCTACAAAATAGATACAGAATGGTATCCTTTTGGTATGATTGTAGGTTTTCTGGTGGGCGACAGCTGGCCCTGATGCTAAACCCTGTCCGCTTGTTAGAAAACTGACTAGGTTTACAACCGTTATTCACCAGATTTCTGTCCAGTCCAGGGGGATCCCTGCCATCCCTTTAAACTTTTTCTTTGTACTTTGTAAGATTTCTATACCTCCTACACAAAATGGAAGTAAAAAGCCAAAAAGTAGAAATAAACCATACAAATTTTATTAAACATTTATTATCACATCACATAAAAAATAAAAAAAAATAGGAATATAGACACAAAAGCTGCAAACACAGGGGATCATAAATCTCCACACAAAATTCTTTATATGAGGGTTATTGAAAAAGTAAACCACATGTGCAATAATAAATGATCAGAATTTTTTTCTTTTTTTTTTTTTAAAAAAAACGGGTAAATTCCAAGGGACAGAACCACATATATAATATGAAGAGCCCAAGTGACTAGTAGTGAAGAAAATTACATATATGTAGATATATGGTTGGACCCCTAGAAAAAAAAACAGTATACATAATATACGGTAAGCCATTCTATAAGTGAATATGGAAATAATAACACTAAGCTGCTACAAAAAAAATGAAAAAATAAAAAATCTACTCCAAAATGATTGCTTAAAGTGCAAGATGCATCAATCAATTCTCTGATCTAAGAAGTGGTCAGTTCATGATGAAGGTGTAATAGCAGAGCCAGAGAATTTATATGTGAAAAATAATGGCACTCTCACAATGATTCTGAAACTTTTATAATCAACCATTATTTCCCAGCAAAAAGTTGCCAAAAATACTGTGTTGAGGTGAAATATCTAGCCAGGAAGAAATGTGTATCAATTATACATTGTTGTATGTAACTAAAGTGCCAAGTGCTTATACATAGTGTGGTGTAGTGACCACGGTGTCCGCTAGGGGGTGCTGTGTGGATGTCCGAGGAGAGAGGATGAATGGCAGAGTCATGAATGACCATTATGTATCTCAAGGTGGGTGGCCTTGAGATGGAGACTGATGTGTGTATTGATCAGCAGTGATACTGCTGATGTGTTGTGTCAATGTGTCCGGGAGAAGTCTCCAGGTAACTGGGGAGACGGGTGGCCCCAGTTACCTACAAACCCACCCAGGGGGTGTGTTTAAGAATACTATTCCAGAGTGTCTGTGAATGGTTCAGGGACCTGTGATGAGGTCATAGCCATGTGACCCGGTTGGCGTGGCTACGGATCATATAAGGTGGCCAGGGTAGGTCACGTGGTGAATGCAGGGACCTGGTTGGTTCGTTGTGAAAGGTCCCGCTGGGAGATGTCTCCTGGCAAACAGCATGTGGAGTGGCTGTTAGTTCTCGCTGCATGTGCCTGATGATTCCCTGGAGGGAATGAATGTCTGCAGCATGGAAAAACAGCCATGAGGGAATCCTGACGTGGGTGAGATAACTATGAGGCTGAAGAGCCTGTGTATGCCAACCTGTGTGACCACAGGGAGGACAGAGAGAAGCTCTGTCAAGGACGCTATGCTGATATGAACTTTGTGTTGCTTGTTTTTGGTTTATGCTGCATAATAAGCCGCATGGACTATAATGGTTTTATGGAAAACCCGTGCCTGATCTGTTTTTTTGGCGGCTAAGCCAGAATCCCCTATGTGAATGGCAGCGCTACCTCACAATTGGTGGAGATTGCAAAGGGCAATATTGTAGCCTTGTTGCTGAGAGCAACGGAAGAGGACTGCAAAATTCGGTGGCTAAGGGCAACGCTGAGCCAGGAGGGCTGACGGTCGAGAAAGCCGTGTAATATGCTGACCGGCCACGTGTGTGAGCAGAGCCTGTGACGGCCTGCATTTGGGGAAGCGACTGTCCAGCTGTGGTTCTGGAACCGTGGGGCGGCCTAGTGAGTAAGGCGCTGTCCGGATCGGTGAGCCCAGTGCGGCCGCTTCCCCATGAGAAAGAGACTGGTGATTGCTAGGGTGCCTCTGCGGAGAAGAGGTACCCAAGGACCTGTGTGGTTGACACAGGTAACGAACAGGTGTTCGTGTGGTACTGATCTGGGTCAGTGAGTAAGACTGTGTACCTGGAGGGTTCAGTGAGGAAAGGTCCTGGAGGGTCAGTGTTGGGAGATTCTAGGAGAAAGAATCAGATCCCGGGAGCACATGGTATGACCTTGGACCTGGTGAGGCGCGAGTGTTGGGCAGTCTCAGATGGAGATGGATGTCCTGAAGAGCACCCTCCGAGCCCCTGGACCTGGTGAGGCCGGTGTGTGGGGAGACCCTGGGAGGAGGGTCACTCCCTGAATCGCACCCGGTGCGCCCTGTGTGTTGGACGGTCTCAGGCGGAGACGGAACATCCTGAATAGCACACAGACAGGACACGTGAGTTTTGTGTGGTGTGTTTTTTTTTTCTCTTGTCTCAACTCAGCTTGCGGTGGCTCAGTGGGAGACAAGAAGGTGACAAGCGGCTCGCTGTAACTCAGCAGGGTTACGAAGGGGACAAGCGGCTTCCGGTAACTCGGCGGGTTACGAAGAGGACACCAGCAGCTGTGTGTGAACAGCAGCCGGTGGTGTCGGTGATCGGTGACAGCAGGAGCTGTGGTGGTGCCAACAAGGACTTGTGTGGTATCGTAAGAGACATAAATTGTGTGGTGTGAACCGTGGTCTGAGAAGACCGGTATAACGGACATGGGGAAATCCCGAAAGGGGGCAGTAGCCCAAAAGGGGTGGAGTCCCAAATTGGGGTGGTAACCCAAAAAGAGGTGGAGTCCCAGAGGGGGGCGGTGACCCAAATCGGGGTGGTCCAGAAAGGGGCCGGTTTGTCAAAAGAGGAACAGCAGTGTTCGTGTAGTGTTTTCAGAATGTGGGTTATACTTTCCGGAGCATGACGGACCGCAAGTGTGTACCGTGATGCTGCACCGGGAAGGAATCTCGGGATGGTTGGACTCAAAGAGTCAGGTGACTCTGTTAGGAACTCCTCTCACTTTCTGTCTGACCGAGAAAATGGCCCAGGTTCGCTGTAAACATGGGGTCACTGTGAACTGTGCGCTAGACAGAGTGGTGTTTGAGGGGCCCGGAGGCAGTGAGTGCCAAGATGGAGATATACCACCAGACTTAGTGTACACCTTGGAGGGGGGCCGGGACTTTGTTGTGTTTGATGACCTATGGTACGAGGATGGAGACGTTCCTACGGTTGGGCTAACAGATATTAAGACGGTGACGGCTCCTGATGTGGAGAGGTCAGAGGTAGAAGTGACCGGAAGAAGGGGTACGTCTGCCCAGCGGACGGACCTGACATCTCGTGACAGGACTGACGTTGACCTGGTTGATAAGACGGCTGAAGTATTCACACGGTTAGTGGGTAACTGGAGGGATGACTCGGCAGGTTGGGGTGACTCAATCTCTGGGGGTGACTGTGGCTCTGAGAGAGAAAGAGAGCACAGAATAGAAGGGCTAGAGAAAGAAGTCTCTGAGCTCAAAGGTCACATGGTAACGTGGCAAGGACTGAATAAGGCCCTCAGAGAAGGGGTGGATGAACATGTCAAACGACAAAGAGTCCTGAGACAAACGGCCGAGCACAGGGTTGAGGAGCTCGAGAAAGAAGTCTTGGAGCTCAGAGGTCACCTGTCCACCTGGCAAAGTGTGAACAAGACCCTTAGGGAAGAGATGGAAGAACTCAAAGAAACTGTAAGAGATCTTCGGCAGGAGAGGAAGTTGGACGAAGACTTACCGTGAGTGAGCACGAGTGATAACAAGACTGAACTGCCAGTATCCATCTTGGCAAAGAGTCATGAAGAGATAAAGTCTTGTGAAGTTTGTGAGCTAAGGACTGAAGAAGACAGTCACCCGGTCGGGTCAACTGTAGTGAGGGAAGTGTCCGTGGTAAAGCCAGAGCCTCCTGGCCTGGAAGAGAGCAAGGCCACAGCCTTCAAGTTTGTAATTGATGTACCAGAAGACATGCAAGAAGCCTGTGCGGAGGAAGGTGTGCATGAGGCTTTCAAAGAGGCGGTCAAAGCGTGTAAGGTGCACTGGGCGCCTGAGACTAGGTAGTTGGTGATAATATCGGCCAGAGAAGATACATCAAGCCGAGTAGCTGTCCTGAAAGAAATGCATCTGCAATGTCTTCACACCAAACAGCTGGGTAGGCGGAGTAATATGAAAGCTGCTCGACGTCTAGAGTTAGCGAAGGAGGCTATGGATCGGCTGGGTTTGCGGAAAGATGTGGTTCCGGTACCCAAAGCGCTGATTGGGAGGATCGTTGGAAGACTCGGGAAGGTAATGCAAGACCTTGTCAATATCTCTGGTGTGGTGAGGGTGAGGATCCCTCCTGATGATGAAGACTAGGTATCCAGTGAAGTGGGTAGGATTCCCATCATGGTTGTTGGCTCCTTGGAGAGCCTGAGAGACTTTCGGATGCTCGTGGAATATAGAGTGGGGTACCTGCAAGAGATTGAGCAGTTGAGGCGGGACCGTCAGCGAATCAATAAAGAGGTACGGAACACCAGGTGGCGACCGCCTTCAACCCAAGATGTAAGGACCCGAACGGTTCCTCCAAGAAGTGACATGGCAGATGGCCGAAGAATGTCAGCAAGTGGTAGTTCGACTGGCAGGATGACGTTGAGAGACCGAAGTTCCTGTGAGACGCTGAGTGAGTCAGACTCAAGCCAGAAAGTAGGCTTAACTAAGACATATGACCGTACTGACCGGGGGAGCTGGTCGGGGAACGGAACAAACAGGGAGAGGAATGTGGTGACCAAACAGTGTCTGATGACGCAGACAGGCTGTGACTGGAGGGCCAAAGATCAGGGCCGATATTCTGACTGCTGGGGACAGGGGAGGCCTAATGTAGGAATGAGGCCGTATGACAGATGGAGACGGTTCTCTCGACCTGGGGGGCAAGGTGTAGTGAGTGCCTGGTCTCGAAATCCTGGGGTTATGCTGTGTGTTCAACCCCACAGGTTTGAACAGAGGGGGAGGTAAGTGGTGTAGTGACCACTGTGTCCGCTAGGGGGCGCTGTGTGGATGTCCGAGGAGAGAGGATGAGTGGCAGAGTCATGAATGACCATTATGTATCTCAAAGTGGGTGGCCTTGAGATGGAGACTGATGTGTGTATTGATCAGCAGTGATACTGCTGATGTGTTGTGTCAATGTGTCCGGGAGAAGTCTCCAGGTAACTGGGGAGACGGGCGGCCCCAGTTACCTACAAACCAACCCAGGGGGTGTGTTTAAGAATGCTATTCCAAAGTGTCTGTGAATGGTTCAAGGACCTGTGTTGAGGTCATAGCCATGTGACCCGGTGGGCGTGGCTACAGACCATATAAGGTGGCCAGGGTAGGTCACATGTGGTGAATGCAGGGACCTGGTTGGTCCGTTGTGAGAGGTCCCGCTGGGAGATGTGTCTCCTGGCAAATAGCATGTGGAGTGGCTGTGTCTACTGGCTGCAAGTGCCTGATGATTACCTGGAGGGAATGGATGTCTGCAGCATGGAGAAACAGCCATGAGGGAACCCTGACGTGGGTGAGATAACTATGAGGCTGAAGAGCATGTGTATGCCGGAGGACAGAGAAGCTCTGTCAAGGACGCTATGCTGATATGAACTTTGTGTTGCTTGTTTTTGGTTTATGCTGCATAATAAACCGCATGGACTATATTTGGTTTTATGGAAAACCCGTGTCGGATCTGGTTTTGTGGCGGCTAAGCGAGAATCCCCTATGTGAATGACAGCGCTACCTCACTATAGGTAGATAGTGTGAATAACGCAAGGCTTAAGGTGTAATACCAGAGCCAGGGAATTTCTATGTAACAAATGATGGCACTCACACAAGGGCACTGAAGCTATTATAATCAACTATTATTTCCCAGCAAAAAGTTGCAAAGCATACTGTGTTGAGGTGAAATACCTAGCTAGGGGAAAAAAAAATTGTGTCAATTATACATTGTTGTATGTCACTAAAGTGCCAAGTGCTTATAAAGACCCATGTGAGGGATTAAATAGCGCTATATATATAGGCAGATAGTGTAAACAAGGAAAAGCTTGGGGAGATACATGACCTGTGGATGCAGCATGGAGCCCCGATGCGCGTTTCGCGATAGCTTCTTCCTAGGGGTTTTTTTTTTGTGAACAAAATACATAAATTTTTTTTTTTCCCCCTTGGCTAGGTATTTCACCTCAACACCGTATTCTTTGCAACTTTTTGATGGGAAGTAATAGTTGTTTATAATAGTTTCAGTGCCCTTGTGTGAGTGCCATTATTTGTTACATAGAAATTCCCTGGCTCTGGTATTACTCCTTAAGCCTTGCCTTATTCACACATTCTACCTATTTTTTATGTGATGTGATTTTAAATGTTTAATAAAATTTGTATGGTTTATTTCTACTTTTTGGCTTTTTACTTCCATTTTGTGTAGGATGTATTGATTATTGGAAGTGCCATCTATTTAGGCCAAGTATTTGGTGATTTTGTAAGATTTCTGTTTGTTGTATTTGAATATAAACGTTCATTCACATTTATAGACTGAAAGTGATTAGTGCTCCCGTAGTTCTTACAGCTGAAGGTTTGCTACATGTGCAGTCATAGTGTAATATGCATTCGTCTTTGAGGAAAATTACATGAACCTGATCACGGACGACAAAATCCCATCATGAGATTAATGATGAATTGGACACAGAAAGTCGTGGATCTGTATTCTCCAGAGTCGCAGTGTTTTCTGCAGAGGAGCCAACTCTCCTGTCAGGTCGTGTTTACACTTTGTGGATCTGCTGCTCAGATTTCCACTGTCATCTCTGATGTGATGCAGTCAGAGCCAATGACATTTGCTCACTTTGTTTTGTGAGGATTTTACTTTAAAATCTGCAGTTTATTTTCCAGCGGCAGGTTGTTGGTTCTGTAGGGAAGCTAAAGGTTTCAGCTCTTCCAAATCCTGTCTTGCTGCCCTGATCCCCACTGGCTGCACTGTTCACATCCCGTGCAGCAGCACAGAGCTTATCGGCAGACACTAGTGAGCGCCATGGACGAGGGTCCAGGAGGGGCGGCTGCACTCTCTATAACAATGATATATACTCTGTTAGGATTCCACCTGCTTTATTTGCAACACATTTATCCATGATGTGTTTAGCTCATGGATTAGCCAATCATTCTGAGAATTATATATGTATTTTACTAGCTGAAAGACTCCCTGGAGCAGTCCATCGAGCAGCTGAGAAGCCAGCGTCTGTCCCGCCTGTCCGGGGTCCGGAGTGCCTCCATGTCCAGCCTGTGTGCCAGTGACCTGGACGCCACCACAGGTCAGTCTGAGATGTCATTGCTGGGGTGGGCGACCTGCACTTTATATTAATTCTGTGTCTTCTATATTTTCAAGTTATTGGAAATCGCCACCTTAAACCAACCTCTCCCCTCAAAGACTACAGTGATCCAGGAATGAACAGACGGCGCCGGTCTCGATCGGCCAGCGTGCGCTTTGCAGTTGATACTTGTGATCCGGATCAGGTGAGGTTGAGTGCAGGATGTGAGCAGAGATTGGTATTCGACATCATGTCTTCTCACTGGTTGCGTGTCACTGTGGGATGGGTGGAGACTGCAGTTGGTGAAGATTGATCGGCGGAGACTGGTGAGGTGAGTGGAGACTGGCAAGTAGAGTGGAAACTGTGGTGAGATGGACGTAGACTGTTCTGGGAATAGATTGTGATTGGCAGAGAGTTTTTTTTTCACTCGTCGCGTGTCACTGTGCGATAGGCGGAGACTGCGGATGGCACGGAGTCTTGTCACTCGCTTCCTGTCACTGTGTCATGGGCACATATTTGTAGGTTTTTTTTTTTTTTTGCAGCTTCATTCCTTGCACCAGTCTCTGCGGGATCTGAGTAGTGACCAGCTGCGACTGAATGATGACCTGGACCGAGAGCTCAGCCACAGACACAGGTGCCGTTTGCAGACTGAACCATGTGGCAGTGAATGATTACTGATGTTACAGGATGGACATACATGACAGGATCATAGAAACTTCTCCAAATCCAGCAGCCAGACTGACAGCACTGCACCTGATGCTCCGGTATTGCACCTGACGCTCCGGTATTTACTTCTGTCAGACTCTGCTACTTCAGTTCCTTTTTACCTGGTGATTTTAACCCCTTCATGGCCTTGCAAATTTTTTTTGTTTTTATTTTTTCTCCCCTTCCAAGAGCCGTAACTTTTTTTTTTTTTTTTTTTTTCAGCCTTCATAACCATATGAGGGCTTGTTTTTTACGGACCTAGCTGTACTTTTGAATTACATTATTCTTTGTATCATGTGATGCACTTGTAAGCAGGAAAAAAATTCCAAGTTCTTTAAAATTGCAAAACAAGTGTCACTGGGATACAGCGACAGATAGGGACTAGAAGATCGCGGCATCTGTATACACAAACTCCTGCACTGATTAAAACTGCTTCACCATCCTATTAACCAGTGCAGGTTTCCTTGTTGTCATGGCAAGGGTTAATCAGTTCAGTTGACCTAGATTTCGAATTGTCTCAGCTGTTCAGTGTTGACCACTCCCCTCTGGTTTATATGCTGCCTCTGGCACTTGGGAATTGCCAGTGATAGTTCCTCATCCTGGTTTGGTGTTGGAGGAGAAATTCAGTGTTTTGAGTATGTGGTTGGAGAGTTTTTCTGGAAATCGCTGTGTGGAGTGTTTGTGTTCATCCTCGTCCTTTCACATTTGGTGTCATATTCCTATACCTCCTCTGTCTCCCAGTCTGTTGTTTGGTGAGTCTATTTGTATGATAGTTTGTTTTATACCTGTCTGTCTTCCATTGTCTGTCTGATTAGTGTAATCCTATACACTTGAGCCTCACACCTCCCTGGGTGGGGGAGGGAACAGATAAAGTTTAAGGTAGGAGAATAGTAAAATGTTTGTGACCCTGGCATCTCCATCTTCCAGGGGACAGGGATAGACTATAGTGCCCCCTAATCTGAGGGATCAGGTAGGCTCCTACTGTCCCTAGTCCCTACAGGACATGATCACTTGCTGTATCATATTTCATACATTATGGATCCAGTGGCTGCTCTGGCAGGGCAGCTACAACAACTCAGCGTGGAGGTGGCGGACTTGCGCTCAGTGGCTTTGCAGCTCCCATTAACTCAAGGCTTAGGATCCTCGCTCTTGGGCAACCCTTGGTGGAGCCCAAGATCGCTTTGCCGGATAGGTTCTCTGGGTATCAGGTTAAGTTTGTGGCTTTCAGGGAGGCCTGTAAACTTTATTTTTGGTTGCGTCATCACGCCTCGGGCCTCGGGTACCGAGGAGCAATGGGTGGGTGAGGTAAACTCTCTTCTCCAGGATAGCCATCAACCATGGGCATTTTCTATCCATCTGGACACCCAGTCGCTTCAGACGGTCAAAGAATATTTTCAAGTTCTGGGTCTTATGCATGACAACCTTGACCGTGTCTCTCTGACTGAGTCTAAGCTACATCAGGTTCAGTTGGGAGACCTTCCGGGGGGGGGGGGGGGTAATTGCAGGTGGTCTACGAATACTAAGAAAAATGAACCCGCGCGCCTTAGTCAGTTCAGTCAGGGGCTATATGAGTGCGTAAAGGTTGCCTTTTGCTCTGTATAAGACCCTGGTTTCCCTGGAGGTGGCCATGTCTCTACCTATCCGTGTGGACCGCTGTTTGTCAGAGACCTAAAGAGACACTCCAATTTTTAGTGGGTCAGAGGGGTCAATGTGACGTAGGGCTGAGTCTACTGGAGAACCCATGCAGTTGGGGGAGGGGGGGGGACAACAAGTTTTATCAGTCCTCCTGCATTTTGACGCAAAGATGGAGTGTGTTTTTCTGTGGTAAGAAGGGTTATTTTGTGGGTACTTGTCCATGCATATGTAACCGCAAACAGCAGCCGGGAAATCTAGGTAGCCTGTATTGCGGGGAGGTTAGCAACCCCGGTGTATATATTTCCTTTTGTGGGTAAGTCAAAACTCTTTTCACCAGCCAAGATCTATTTTGCGAAAGTAAGGAGGTGATTTCTGCCTTCCTGATTGACGCCCGGTGTGTCAGAGACCAGGGTCTCAGTCCACACAAATTGTTTTGACCTACGAGTATCTGTAATCGCTGTAGATTTTGCACTCTTGAGTCTGGGATATTTTATTTCGTTCATATACATGTGCAGGTGTGGCCATGCACTCTGAATCAATCATTTGGTATGTGCTAGAGGGCCCATGTCTTCTGGTTCTGGGATTAAGTTGGTTTATGTTGCACAATCCCATGGTGGTCTGGTAGATTAGGAAGGTAGCAAGGTGGAGCTAGTACTGGCAAAGACGCAGCTTGGGCACCCGTTTAGCCAATGTTCATACCCATTCTCTGCCAGAATTCTTGTCTGATTTTGTGGATGTGTTCTCAGAACAGGGGTGTCAGGAATTCCCTGCTCATCGTGATTATCATTGCGCTGTTAATATTATTGCTAGGGCCAAGCTGCCTCAGAGCAGGTTATATAATATTTCATCTCCAGAGATGCAGGCCATGAAAGACTATATCTCAGAAAGTCTGTCTAAGGGTCATATCAGACCTTCCTCATCTCCCGTTGCAGCAGGTTTTTTCTTTGTGAAGAAAAAATGCAGGGTGAACTAAATCGGATCACGGTTCGGGATCCGTACCCTCTCCCTCTCATTACGGACCTCTTTAATCAATTCGTCGTGGGCAAAATGGATGGAAGGAAAAAAGAGGGCAGAGGGGAACTCCCAGCAGGTCAATAAAACAAGGATTTTATTTAGCAAGCCATAAAAAAACAAACAGGGTTAAAAAAGTAACGTGTTTCTTAGCTATAATTATGGGCATCCTGGACGCCAGAAACGCTTCAGTTTTTTAATCGTTTGTCTTTTTTGTGGCTTGTTAAGGCCCCGTTACTCATAACGATGTCCCAGCGATCCCACCAACGATCCGACATGGATGGGATCGCTGGGAAATCGTTAGGCTGATCGCTGGTGAGCTGTCACATAGACAGCCCCTCCAGTGATCGAAACCAGCGTGCATGTTGGTTTCCAATGTAAACATAGGGTATCTAAGAGCCGCGCGGCTCTTGGATACCCGCTGTTTACCCTAGAAACCAACATGCACGCTGGTTTCCAAGGTAAACAGCAGGTAACTAAGAGGTTCATTGGGAGGTTCAATTTATTTCCCAAAAAAAAGATATGACAGGTAGTGTTGAGCGCAAGTGAAGTGCTTGCTACTCGAGTTTGCATCGGGTGCTTGAGTATTCACGGAGTATCGAGGATCCCCGCATGTTTTTTTTTGGGTGCCTAAGGCTGGTTTCACATTTGCGTTTTTTAGCGCTGGAAAAAAACGCACACCTGCGCATGCGTTTTTTCCCCTATATTTAACATGGGTGCGCATACCTGCGCGCTGGTAAGCTGGTTTTGTTAAGGGTTAGGGTCAGGGTTAGGGTTAGGGTTAGGGTTAGGGTCAGGGTTAGGGTTAGGGTTAGGGTCAGGGTTAGGGTCAGGATTAGGGTTAAGTATGGTTTGGTTAAGGATTAGGGTCAGGGTTAGGGTCAGGATTAGGGTTAGTATGGTTTTGTTAAGGGTTAGGGTCAGGGTTAGGGTTAGGGTCAGGGTCAGGGTTAGGGTCAGGATTAGGGTTAAGTATGGTTTGGTTAAGGGTTAGGGTCAGGGTTAGGGTCAGGGTTAGGGTTAAGTATGGTTTTGTTAAGGGTTAGGGTCAGGGTTAGGGTCAGGGTTAGGGTTAGGGTTAGTTAGGGTTTAGGGTTTGGGTTAGGGTTAAGTATGATTTGGTTAAGGGTTAGGGTCAGGGTTAGGGTCAGGGTTAGGGTTAGGATTAGGGTCAGGGTTAGGGTCAGGATTAGGGTTAGTATGGTTTTGTTAAGGGTTAGGGTCAGGGTTAGGGTCAGGGTCAGGGTTAGGGTCAGGATTAGGGTTAAGTATGGTTTGGTTAAGGGTTAGGGTCAGGGTTAGGGTTAGGGTCAGGGTTAGGGTTAAGTATGGTTTTGTTAAGGGTTAGGGTCAGGGTTAGGGTCAGGGTTAGGGTTAGGGTTAGGGTTAGTTAGGGTTTAGGGTTTGGGTTAGGGTTAAGTATGATTTGGTTAAGGGTTAGGGTCAGGGTTAGGGTTAGGGTCAGGGTTAGGGTTAGGGTTAGGGTCAGGGTTAGGGTTAGTAAAGTCATGGTTTGGGTAGTGTGAGGGGCCACCTAAAAATGTTGGAAAAAAACGCAAACGCGGTAAAAACGCGCTAAAAACGCATACAAACGCATAAAAACGCTGCGTTTTTTTCATGCATGCTCATAAAAATGCTTGAAAAAAACGCAGCAGTTGTATGCTTATGTATGCGTTTTTTCAATGCGTTTTTTTGCGGGAAAAACGCGCTGCAAAAAAAAGCAAGTGTGAAACTAGCCTAACAGCCGTGAAACGTGGGGCGGGAACTCGAGCATGTCACTTGAGCACCCGATGTAAACTGAAGTAGCGAGCACTTGCTCTCAACACTAATGACGACATTTTCAATATGACAACTTAATGTTAGCAAATTGTGTGTCGTACCTGTTTGTTCAAATTGCTCAATATACTCCTGGATAAAATTCTTGTGGGATGTGGTTTCCAAAATGGGGTCATTTGTTCCTCTGTTGAGGCACAGCAGGAGTTCTCCATACTTGACATGGCGTCCTTTCTCGATTCCAGACAATTTTGCTTTCAAAAAGTCAAATGGCGATCTTTCCCTTACAAGCCCTGCCGTGCGCCCAAACAGTGGATTTCCCCCGCAAATGGTGTGCTCATTTAGAAATTGCACAACAATTTTGGGTCCATTTTCTCTTATACCCTTGTGAAACTAAAAAAAAAAATGGTCTAAAGTAAATTATTTTAAAAAAAAAAGTTAAATGCTCTTTTTTTTCCCCCACATTGCTTCACTTTCTGTGAAGTAACTGAGGGGTTAATAAACTTCTTGAATGTGGTTTTGAGCACATTGAGGGGGGTGCAGTTTCTAGAGTGGTGTCACTTTTGGGAATTTTCTGTCATATAGGCCCCTCAAAGTCACTTCAAATGTGAGGTGGTCCCTAAAAAAAAAAAAGGATTTGTAAATTTTGTTGGAAAAATGAGAAATCGATGGTCAACTTTTAACCCTTATAAGTTCCTAACATAAAAAATTGTTTCAAAAATTGTGTTGATGTAAAGTAGGCATGTGGGAAATGTTATTTATTAATTATTTAGTGACATATTTTTCTAATTTAAGGGCATAAGAATTAAAACTTTGAAAATTGCAAAATTTTCAACATTTTTGCCAAAGTTCCATTTTTTTCATAAATAAATGCAAGTCATATCAAATAAATGTTGCCACTGTCATGAAGTACAGTATGTCAATAGAAAACAATATCCAAATCAGTGGGATCTGTTGAAAAGTTTTGCCTGGTCATTAAGGTCAAAATTGGTTTATATATAGATATATCTCTCTTATCTTCATGCATTGTAACTTGTTAGAATTTTGTTGAATACTTATTGCATACTTACATATTTAAACGCATTGCCATGCCAATTTCCCCCTTTCCGGTTTCTGTAAAAATTAGAGTTGAGTGAATATATTCGTGCCATATTGGTACCCTATTCGTGCCGAATTTATGTTTGCCGTTCGATTCTGAACATGTTCGTTCATTTCTACTTTCATTGACTCCGATGACGTTTGGCTGTGTTCGGCGAATATTGCAAAAACAATATTCACTGCTGATTGTAATCGGAAGCAAATTTTGAAAAATTCACTCAACTCTAGTAAAAGTCCCCTTAATAAAAATTATTCACATAAAATTGGCTCGGTCACCAAGGCGTTAGAGTCTGTGCTTTTTGTATAATTTGTGTGTGTGCCTGGTATGCAGAATACTGTCAGCTTGTAATATACTCCCTGTCCTCATTCTGCGTGGTGTCTTAGGTATCACACCTAGTCATGTGAGCAGCCATCTCTTCATTCTGGAGGAGCAGCTCATTCACAGGCTAGAGTGTTCTTGCCTGGCAGAACACTAACCCCATCACCCCCAGTCTCGTAGAGTCCTAAAATGATAGAGTTGGAAGGGCCATTGTGTCCACCCACCTGCTCAATACACAATTCACTAAATCATCTCAGACAGATGTCTGTCCAGCCTCTGTTTGAAGACTTCCATTGAAGGAGAACTCACCGCCTTTCGTGGCAGCCTGTTCCTCTCACTACCAAGAAGTTTTCTAACATCTAATCTGTATCGTTTCCCTTTCAGTTTCATTCCATTGCTGGATGTGGTGTGGAGGCATGTGAAGCTCTAATCACCACTGTGGCTGTGGTGTGGAGACGTGAAGCTCTATCACCACTGTGGATGTGGTGTGGTGATAGCTCTATCACTACTGTGTATGTTGTGTGAAGACATGTGAAGCTCTATCACCACTGTGGATGTGGTGTGGAGACATTTGAAGCTTTATCACCACTGTGGGTATGATGTGAGGACATGTGAAGCTCTATCACCACTGTGGATGTGGTGTGGAGACATGAAGCTCTGTCACCACTGTGGATGTGGTGTGGAGACATTTGAAGCTTTATCACCACTGTGGGTATGATGTGAGGACATGTGAAGCTCTATCACCACTGTGGATGTGGTGTGGAGACATGAAGCTCTGTCACCACTGTGGATGTGGTGTGGAGACATGAAGCTCTATCACCACTGTGGATGTGGTGTGGAAACATGAAGCTCTATCACCACTGTGGATATGGTATGGAGACATGAAGCTCCATCACCACTGTGGATGTGGTGTGGAGACATGAACCTCTGTCACCACTGTGGATGTGGTGTGGAAACATGAAGCTCTATCACCACTGTGGATGTGGTGTGGAGACATGAAGCTCTCACCACTGTGGATGTGGTGTGGAGACATGAAGCTCTATCACCACTGTGGATGTGGTGTGGAGACATGAAGCTCTATCACCACTGTGGATATGGTGTGGAGACATGTGAAGCTCTTGTCACCACTGTGGATGTGACATGGGGGCATGTGATGCTCTGTCACTACCGTGGATGTGATGTGGGGACATGCGATGCTCTATCACCACTGTGGATGTTGTGTGAGAACATGTGAAGCTTTACTACCACTGTGGATGTGGTGTGGAGACATGAAGCTCTATCACCACTGTGGGTATGGTGTGAGGACATTTGAAGCTCTATCACCACTGTGGATATGGTGTGGAGACATGTGAATCTGTGTCACCACTGTGGATGTGGTGTGGGGGCATGTGATGCTCTGTCACTACTGTGGATGTGATGTGGAGACGTGATGCTCTGTCACTATTGTGGATGTAATGCTCTGTCACCACTGTGGATGTGGTGTGGACTGCAGTGATTTTTCTGCTTTCCACAGACATAGGACCCTGCTCTGTTAGGCCTCTTTCACACTTCAGTTTTTTGTGTCAGTTAAAATCCGCCAAAAAGGCGGACAAGCGGATCCGTTCCTAACTGATGTGAACAGATGCCACAGGATCCAAAAAATTTTGACGGATCCAACGGATGACCATCAGTCAAGATCCGCCAGTAATGCAACTCAATGGGGGAAAAAACGGATCCGCAAAAAAAATTGCGGATCCGTTTTTTCAAAACCTGGCGAATTTTGACTGATTGTCAAAATTGGAAGTATGAAAGAGGCCTTAATGGACCGCCTTAGGGAGGCACATTTGGCGCCATCACATCCGGACTGGCCTCTACTACAATTTCATCTTTGCTATCTGGTTCCTACTAGCCATTCTATGTATGCCCCTCCCTGGGGTGCTAGAAAGGATCGAGACCCTGGAAGGTTTTCTGCCCGTTCTAGAGATCTCAAAAATGTAACCGGTCTGTTGGCAGGTTGTACGCTAAGTCTATGTTTTCCTTATGAAGTCATAGCTGTTGGAACAAAGAAGTTAGACTGCATGGTACCCACATGGCAAGCAAGCCTTTTGTTCAGAGCTTAGCTGGCTCAAGGTATGAGATCTGTCACTCACAGCCTGTTGAGGCTTGACTCTCTGCTGAGTTAGGTGTAATCATACAGCTGCAAGCTGAAGGGGGTTTTATAATCCTATGCCAGATAGGATACGAATGATTGACATGAAATGATATCTCCCATATTCTTAACAGATGTGATCGCTACAGTATTTCCTGTCATGGAACGAAAGCAGAACTCTTGAACATCTTGTAAAGTTGAGCGTCCTGCGCTTCATATTCGCATAAACCCCTGTTGATTCTCAGTGATGACAGTGTGCTCCTTGTACCTCTTCTCTTAGAACTGAAGCAGAAACCAAAAAAGTCCTGCAGGAGCTAAACGCCCGCCTGGATCAGGCCCAGCACCGGGAGACGGTGAGTGTAAGGACTGTGTCCTGTGTGGCAGCTGCTGACTAGAGCGGACATTTATCCAGTGTCGCCATGACCACGGTGTGCGTTTCACCTGTGGGATTGCACTGCTGATAGTCAGCAGCTGCGTCATCTTGTAATAATAATAATAATAATAATTTTATTTCTATAGTGCCAACATTCCACAGCACTTTACATTATAGAGGGGACTTGTGTAGACAATAGATATTACAGCATAACAATAAACACATAGATCAAAACAGATACCAAGAGGAATGAAGGCCCTGCTCGCAAGCTTACAGTCTATGAGGAAAAAGGGGAGACACAAAAGGTGTATGGTAACAATTGCTTTCGTTGTTCTGACCAGCCATAATGTTAGAAATCAGGTGTTCATGTAATGCTGCATGAACCGGTTACCAGCCAGAATATGTAAAAGTACAGACACCGAGGGATAATAAATGCATAAAGCGTGTGAGAACATGATACGAGGAACGTGGTTACGGTAAAAATTTTGAATGGGCAACATAGGGATAGTTAGATTAATGTGTTGAGGCGGTAGACCAGTCTGAAGAAATGTGTATTTAGGGCATGCGTAAAACTGTAGGTATTGGGGATTAAACAAATTATCCTGGGTAATGCATTCCAAAAAACTGGTGCAGCACGAGAGAAGTCTTGGAGACGGGAGTGAGAGTTTCTCATTATTGAGTATGTTAACCTCAAGTCATTAGCAGAACGGAGGGCGCAGGTAGGGTTGTAGACTGAGACGAGGGAGGAGATGTAGGGTGGTGCTGAACAGTGGAGTGCTTTGTGGTAGTAAGAGTAATAAGTTTATATTGAATTCTGGAGTGCATCGCAGCTCTAGGGAGTGTGGCCTGACTGGGCATATGAGCAGAAGCAGGAGAGATTAGCTCCACTGGGCCCTGAGCAACTTTAAAATCCGATATATATCCTCCCACTCTGAGCTCCTGCACTGACTGTGGGCATCAGATCCTGATCCATGGCCCTGGGGGGGTTGGGTTTTGAGGGGAGGGTGGGTGCGGATGGTGCTGCTAGGATGCTAGGACTCAGTGTGAGTCGGCTGCAGGAGCAGATAAGGGAAATCAAGATGGCGCTGGGACGCCTTCAGGTACTACAGGTGTGAAGTTGAAGTAATCTGCTGAAAATGCAGCATTTAAACTGGCCAGCTATGCCAGGACATCCAGAGGGGCTTCTGGCTGTAGTGAAGTGCAAGCACACATGAAACCACTGGCTAATCCTTTCTCTGTTCTCTCATGGGAGTGTGAGGAAGATATAGATATCCAAGAAGTATCATTTCTCCTTGCGGAGAATGACATGCTAAGCATGTCGAGGTGAGGAGACTTAAAGCCGCAATGCTCCTCTGGGAAATATGCTAATTATGCAAATTGTCTCTTCAGAGAGGAAGAGGACTAGAACTCTAGTGCCACCTATTGGAGGTAGCAATCCTAAAAGTCAATGTTGACCCTTTAACGAGCCTAGTTACATGACTTAGGATAAAAGCCAAGGCAGAATCTCCATTTGCAGACACTGTGTTTCAGGGTACTGCCCCTCATCAGTGCAAAGTGGGAGATCTGGTTTGGCTGTGAGAGAGGCGTCTGACCGATATCCAAGAAGTATCATTTCTCCTTGCGGAGAATGACACGCTAAGCATGTCGAGGTGAGGAGACTTAAAGCCGGTTTACAGCGAGTGATCCACTAGCTAGAAATAATATCTTCACCAGCAAGCTAGAAAAATACTAGAAATTAAAACTAATTTACTTTATTCAAATTAGATTAAAAAGGACTTGGTCCATTCATAAAATATGCACATGTACAAAAACACAAAAACTCACAAGAAGAAACCGCTCAATCAAACGCGGTAAGACCAAACTACAAAAACTTTCCGGTTTACTCTTAGTGTCGTAATCCAAATCATGCACAGACACTCCTTCAGAGTATCCGCTTAGTATCCTTCAGAGTATCCGCTTAGTATAAATTTGTTTGGAACAAGCACTCTCTTATAGTGCTGAAAATTTGTCTATAACAAATCCATTGCTCTTGAATCGATGTGCTACTACTGTGTCACATACATCATCATCACTCACAATGATCTTAGACAAATTTTTGCAATAACAGCCTAAACAATACAAAATGGCATGGCATACAGTCTGAAATTTTGAAACTTAGGTGTGAACCTATACATTGCTCTTAAATCATGCAGTTCACCACTTCCACAGACTTTTTAAGTAATATCGTATGTCATGGAGAGATCTCACCCAAATCTTTTTCAGTAATGGGTTCCTCCATGTAATGCTCTCTTCTCCCTACGCGTTTCACCGTCCAGATCATCAGGGCAGTCTCTGAGTAAAGCTCAATGCCTACATGAGAAAAATGCTATCACTGGGCTGTTCATTTGCTTGCTTTTTATAACATGCACTCCTTAGTATGTTCCCGCCTCATAAAGGTGGGCGGGTGTATGCCCATGACCACTTCCTGTTTCTGTGTTACTATAGTGACAGGCCCATTGCTCATACATTCCTAATACCACTTACTGACTCGTTTACAGTTAGCCCTACCACATATTAATAGTATATGATTGCACAAAAATCGACCTTCTTATAGAGCATATAATCGTACGTGCTCTTTCTCCTTCATTCAGTTTATCGGGTTGCCTAGTAACGCGCTGACGTCACCCCTCTTTCACCTTTTTTCCGAGTGGACATACCGCGCAATATTTTTTAACCGATCAATATCGATCTATACACGCATATAATTATAATTTACATTTTTTAACATTATATGGCAAATATCCACCGCCATCTAATGATAAGTGGCATATACATACTTCAACTTATAGTCACTAGTTGTAACAGAAGTGCTCACTCTCCAATCCTCAAAAATACATATGGGCATAAATCTTACCCTTGTATAAAATATAGGTGTTAATAAATAACAGTCATTTTGGGCATACTTCACATGTTCACCATCCAATTTTAAGACCTTTAGATAATAAATTCAAGGTATTCTACTCTTAGATATTCCTTGAATTTCTCCTTTCAACTATCCCAATCGATCACCTAGGACAATGTACAGTACTTGACTCAGACTCGATACATCTACCTTCAGGAAGAAGCTTCTTGTCTTCTCTTTATCTCCCTACGCTTTATTTTAAAGGCTTTACTCCGCATTTTAGAGAACGAAAAATAACATATATCCTATTAAAAAAGTATAACCCCTTTGGTCTCCCTCCTGAGTAATCACACTACCCTTTAACCCCTATACAGGGATCTGGTTTTACGTGGGGCACAATGGAGCTTGTCCTCTGGGGCTCGAACCTCTTTATATGTGGGAGGATAAATTATAGAAAAGCCGTAAAAGATAGTTGGTCGTTCAGGCCTGTTGGTTGGAGTGTCCTCAACCAGAAAATCCATTTACATTCCTTCTGGAGGATCGCTTTATCCCAGTCTCCTCCTCTATGGGGGTAGGGAACTTTCTCAATCCCAATAAATTGAATTTTGCTATAATCACCTTGATGTGTCCTATTGATGTGGTTCGCTATAGCTGTATCTCTTCGATTCACCACATCACCAACGTGTTCGCGTATTCTCTTCCTGAACTCTCTTCTTGTTTTCCCTATATATTCCATCCCACATATACACGTTGCCTTATAAATCACCCCAGTAGTACAACAATTAATAAACTGTCTAATGGTGTAAACTTTCTTGTTGTTCGTACTCCTAAAGGTTTTCCCTTGTGTTACTGACTGACATGCTATACAGTTACCGCACCTATAACAACCTTTTACCTCCCTTTCTAACCAGGTACGTGCTGGAGTCTCTCTAAAATGACTATGCATAAGTCTGTCTTTCAAAGATTTATTCTTTTTGTATGTCACTTGCGGTTTAGAGCCTAAAGTTTTCTCAATATCTGTATCCATTTTAAGAACTGGCCAGTGTCGTTCTAAAATTTCTTTAAATTTTTCTGACCCATTCGAGAACTTAGTAATAAAGCGTGTGACCTCTTTATCTTCTTTTCTCTCTACCTTCCTTAGTAGTTCTTGTCGATCTCTCTTTAAAGATTCCTCATAGGCGGCCTTCAAAACATGATCTGGATATCCTCTCTCCTAAAATCTCTCCCTCATATCATCAGCTTGTTCTTTAAATTTCTGAGGGTTTGAGCAGTTACGGCGTAACCTCAAATATTGTCCTTTTGGTATCCCTCTTTTTTGTGGAAGAGGATGACTGCTCTCCCATCTTAGAAGTGAGTTAGTAGCTGTTGGTTTCCTATAATTGCTTGTTTCTAAGGTTCCATCAATTCCCTTTTAGACAAACACATCTAAAAATCTCATTTCTGATCTATGTACCTCATACGTGAATCTCAGGCCTAAATTATTACAATTAAGGTCATTTACAAAAGAAATAAACTCAGATTCTGTACTTTTCCAAATCACGAAAATATCATCAATATAGCGCAGCCATATGGCTACGCTATCATGTCGAGAATTCGTGTAATTGAACACAATTTTTTCCTCCCACCAGCCCAGGAGCAAATTTGCATAAGTGGGCGCACAAGGGCAACCCATTGCAGTGCCCCTGAGCTGGTGGAAGTACTTATTCCCAAAGAGAAAGACATTATTCGTAAGGCAGAATTTCAAAGCCTTTAAAACGAAATCATTATGTTTCATAAAGAAGCGTCCTCGGGACTTTAGATAGTATTCCACGGCCATCAGGCCTTTTTCATGGGGTATCGAGGAGTACAAAGCCTCCACATCTATACTCCCAAAAATCATGTCTTCCTCAAGGCATATACCATCTAGTTTGCATAGAAGATCGCCTGTATCTCTAATATATGAACTCAAGTTCGTCACAAAAGGTCTTAAAATCTGGTCTATATACATTCCTAAATTCTGAGTCACACTATTAATACCTGCCACTATAGGTCGACCTTTTAAAGGGGTCAGACCTTTATGGATTTTCGGGAGACAATAAAATGTCGCCATGGTAGGATGCAAGGGAATCAAGAAGTCTTTTTCTTTTTTATCAATGACTTCAGAGTCAAGACCTTCATTAACTAGCGTCCTAAGAGAATCAGAGAGACTCACTATGGGGTTTGATGGTAACATCTCATAACTCAACTTGTCCTCTAGTATAGAAAGGCACATATTCTTATAACTAGATGTATCCATGACAACAATGTTCCCTCCTTTATCGGAGCTTTTAATAGTGACACTACTGTCATTCTCAAGTCTCTTAAGGCTTTCCATCTCCTCTTTCCCCAAGTTATAGGACCTTGAATTTAAAAGATCTCCTGATTTCATCAAATCATTTGTAACAAGATTAACAAAGATATCAATTGAATTAACATCACCTGTGGGAGGGGGCATAACCGTACTCTTTTTCTTTAGATCTGTAAATGGGCCCTCACCTTTAAGATTAGGATCAGCATCCCCCTGATGAAACAGGAACCGTACATCCTGTAATAAATCTTCAGAAATACCCAACTCTTGGGAAAACCTCTGATCTTGTTTAGAGAAATGCTTTTTCGATTTTAATTTACGGGCGAACAGGTGTAGATCTTTCACGGTTTCAAAAATGTCTATGTCTGATGTTGGTACAAACGAAAGGCCTTTACTAAGCACACACATCTCAGTTTCAGTCAGGGGGCGTTGGGACAGGTTAATTACCTCTGGCCCTCTGGTCCGCTGTGTGGATTTAAGCGGTTTCTTAATGGATAACTTAGGTCTAAAAAATCTCTCTTCGGTGACCTCTTATGGGAGCCTCTGTTAAATAGAGACTTAAAGCCGCAATGCTCCAGCAATGCTCCGCAATGCGCCACCAGAGGGCGCCCGCACCCCATCTCCAGCACAGCCCGCAAGCCGCTGTCTTTCTTGCCGGCTGTGACTGCACGGAGGTGGGTGGGCAGGCAGCGGCGGGTCCGGCGGGGGGGTCCAGCAGCGGCGGCGGCGGGGGGTCCCGGCGGTGTCCCGCTGGTGGTACTGTGGAAGGGCCTGGTACCACCAGCGGGTGCAATATTGAAATACCCATCACTTGGGTATTCCAATATGGCGGTCGGCGTACTTCCGGTGCGGCGCGGTGGATTGTGAGATTCGGGGACATCCAGAAGGAAGTGGATGACAGACAATTTAAGGCATTTATATACAGTTAGGTCCATATATATTTGGACAGAGACAACATTTTTCTAATTTTGGTTCTAGACATTACCACAATGAATTTTAAACAAAACAATTCCGATGCAGTTGAAGTTCAGACTTTCAGCTTTCTCCTTCGCCTCATTGGGGGACACAGATACTGTGGGTGTATGCTTCTGCCGCTTGGAGGCTGACACTAAGTGAAAAAAAGAGGTTAGCTCCTCCTCTGTGTTATACACCCTCGCCCCTATTGCGGGCGGAACTCATTTTTTTTGCTTAGTGTCTTTGGAGGCACACGTATCTGGGTTTCTCCAGACTTCTTTTTTCCATGAAGACAAGACAGGGGCGACGGATTCTATTGAAAGGGTCCGATCTCCCCAAACCATCAACGGGCGAGCACGTGTTGAGTATCGTCTCCACATATCCTTTCCACACCGAGGGACATATCTGGGCCCTTTTCCCCAGACTTCTATTTTTTGTTTGTTATTTTATGAACATAAGACAGGGGCAACGGATCCTATTGAAAGGGTCCAATTTCCCCAAACCAACAACAGGCGAGCACATGCGAGTGTCCCTCCACGTATCCTCTCCCGCGACGTGGGATATGATGCCGGACTTAGCCCTGTCCACCCCTAGGTATAGAAACCATGTGCTTGCACAGAGGCACAAGACTAATCTGTGCGGCCCCCTCTAATCCACCAACGCTAGACGGCGCTGCTGCAAGGCGGCGGACGGACCCTCTCCTCACCCCCTGAAGGGGTTAGACGGAGCTAGGGTGCCAAATCTTAACCCAATCCCCTCTACCTGGTGTGCTAGATCCGGAGTCAGGTATGGAGGGCTGGGGAGTGCCCTGCGGCAGCGTTCCGGGGAAACTCCAGGCATCTTGGGGAGTGTAAGGCAATCCTTTCCCTCTCCTGCCTCCTCCCTCCTGCCTCCTTCCGGCGGCAGGGATTGCAGGGGGAAAAGGCCGAGACCGCCAGCGTGCTCCCCCTCTCTCCCCCCCCCCCCGCAGCGGGCATGCAAAATTTAGCCCGCGGCTTCGGCCGTGACTAAGCTGCGGGCAGAAGTCCCGCCCCCGGCGTGATGTCCTTTCCGGCGCCGCCGGACAAATTGAGCCCCCGGCTTCATCGCAGGGTAGGCTGCGTCCGGGAGAGAAACGTCCCAGCCCACCTAGAGGAAAGGAATGCTGGGCAGCGGAGTGCAGGGGCAGCGGAGCGCAGAGGCAGCGGCAGGAACGCGTGGGGACACAGGACGGGGTAAGTGTGACCCCCGACCCTTGGGGCGCGCTACGGGCGATTAAAGGTGGTTTTTTTTTTTTTTTTCCCTCCTCCCTTCCCCTCAACCCTCATATAAATTAGGCCTGGCAGCAATATGACCGAAAAGGGTAAATCGCACACGTATGCCGCATGCATTTCTTGTGGGGTTAGGATTCCACAAGCACAGAGCCAGAAGCCTGTGACTCCGAACGCGCCCAGGAGCCCTCCCCTGCGACTGTAGCCAAGGTGTCCCCGGAGTGGGCCCTATCTCTGTCACAGTCCATGGTGTCACTTACGAGAGCAATAGAGTCCCTTCTTGCCCCAGATAGGGGCAGGGACAATGGCTCGCCGGCCTTACAGGGAACCTCCACCTCACAAAAGCCTCCGGCCTGCAGGGGCCGCTCTCACTCCAGGCAGACCCGGAGGAAACTAATCCACACGGTGTCGCCCAGTCCATCCGTTGCCTTGGCATCCGTAAGCTCTGCTTCTCGCTCCCTGTCACCAGTGGTTGATAGCGAGCAGACCTCAGATTGCGACTCAGACGAGCCCCTTGACCTGGACACTCCAGGGTCACGTGAAACAGTGGACAGCCTCATGGAAGCCGTCAATCAGACCCTAGGGATTGAGGATGACCCTGCTATCCGTCCCTAGGGTTTCCTCAATTAAGGATCCCACGGATCGCCTTATAGAGAGCTTAGCTCGCTCAGTATATGGGGCGTCAGGGTCAGCGCTCGCTCCCTCATTCGCAGCAACTTGGGTAGCCAAGGCTATGATATCATGGTCAGAAACATTAAACAAGGTCGCGCAGGAGCAGGATCTACCTGCAGAGATTTCGGAGGTCGCAGGTCAGATGGCGATGACCGGAGACTATGTAATCAATGCGTTTTGGGATGCGGACAATTGCTCGGCACTTGCGGCCGCTAATGCAATTTCTGTCAGAAGAGCCCTATGGTTAAAGCCCCCGTTACACACTGCGATATCGCTAGCAATATCGCTGTAAAGTCACCGATTTTGTGACGTTACAGCGATATTGCTAGCGATATCGCTGCATGTGTTACTTACCTCCGACCGGCTCCCCCCCTGGTTATCGCTGATCGCGCGAGAAGCTGCTGGACCATTTCTCGTCGGTCACTTCCTGCGGTCCTTCCTGCTGTGACGACGAGCGACGCGTGGAGCCGGGCGGGAGGACGCAGGATCGCCGCGTCTGACAGGTAAGTAGCGATCCCCGTCCCTAGCGATGTCGCTGGTGAGATCTGCCTGAGTGGCAGCTCACTAGCGACCACCTAGCGATTCACCAGCGATCCTGACCGCGTCATATCGCTGGTCGGGATCGCTGGTGAGTCGCTAGGTGTAACGGTACCCTAAGGACATGGCGAGCTGATCCTACTTCTAAGAAGTCCTTGACTTCCCTGCCTTATCAGTGCGGCCACCTATTTGGGGAGAAGTTGGATCAACTTATCTCTGACTCCACAGGAGGAAAGAACGGGTTTCTCCCTCAAGAAAAGGGCAAAACGCTTTTTCGTCACCCGATTTCAGGCACGTTTTCGGGCCTTTCGCAACCCCGGGTGGACTACAGCGGCCAATTCCGCCGCCTCAGGCCGCCCCAACCAGGATAGGGAATGGCAGGTCTCATATAGAGCCAACCCATTGGGGAGAATGCATACTAAGCAGCCCAGATCGAGGCGATCCAGATCCCAAAGATCGTCGGCCGAATGACTCGAGGCCTTTACCAGACGTCACCGGCAAGGTGGGCGGCCGCCTCCTCTGGTTTCACTACGTCTGGGTCACTGTCGCTCACGACGCATGGGGAAAGGAATCGGTGGCCTCGGGTTACAGAATAGAATTTGTCAGATATCCTCCAAGTCGGTTTTTTCTTCTTGGCTTCCTAGGGTGTATACCCAGGCAAGGGCTCAATTGGGAGCCATCAAATCGCTCCAGCACAACGGAGTCATTGATCCAGTGCCAGAACACGAAAGAGCACAGGGGTTCTATTCCAACCTTTTTGCGGTTCCCGAAAAGGACGGGTTTGTCAGGCCTGTATTGGACCTGAAGTTTCTGAACAAATTCATCAGGATCAGATATTTCCGGATGGAGTCTCTCCGTTCAGTCATATCGGCCATGGAGCAGTGAGAATACTTGGCCTCAATAGACATCCAGGACGCATATCTGCATATTCCCTTTTTTCCTCCTCATCAGAGGTTTCTACGCTTCACCATCGGCGATCAACATTTTCAGTTCGTAGCGCTACCCTTCGGGCTAGCCACGGCTCCCAAAGTGTTCACAAAGGTTATGGCAGTTGTCATGGCCACACTGCATTCTCGAGACATAGTCGTCTTGCCTTATCTGGATGACCTCTTGGTCAAGGGCCAGTCAATACGGGCATGCGAGGAAAAGGTCAACATCACGCTAGATACTCTTGCCCGCTTAGCATGGTTGGCAATGCAAAGAAGTCATCTCTTGTGCCAGCTCAGAGGATCTCCTTCCTAGGAATGATCTTCGACACTTGCCGAGGGCTGGTAATTCTCCGTCAGGAAAAGGCGCTAGCTCTCCGGCAGGGAGTCCGGACACTTTGCCAACCAGTCCCTCATACCATCCGATCCGGGATGAGGATTCTAGGGAAAATGGTGGCAGCAATGGAAGCGATACCTGTCGCCCAGTTCCACCTTCGCCCCTGCAGCACGCCCTCTTGTCAGCCTGGGACAAGAATCCTTTCACGCTCGATCGGCAGTGCCGACTGTCCTCTCAAGCCAGGCAGTCGCTCGGATGGTGGATAACCAGTTCCTCTCTGACCCAGGGGAAACCTTTCCCCCCAGATCATTGGCTGGTAATGACAACCGACGCCAGTCTCCTCGGTGGGGGAGCAGTGTTTCGCCACCACACAGCCCAGGGACGGTGGTCGCCACAGAAGGCACGCCTCCCGATCAACTTATTGGAGATACGAGCAATTCGGTTGGCTCTGCAGAAGTTTCTTCACTTTCTATCAGGCCGCCCTGTCTGGATTCAATCGGACAACGCCACGCCGGTGGCTTACATAAATCATCAAGGGGGCACCCGCAGCAGAGCAACCAGAGGGGGAGCTCGTTCTTCAGTGGGCCGAAGCAAACCACTCGGTGATTCCGGCGGTCCACATCCTGGGGTGTGGAAAATTGGGCGGCAGACTTTCTCAGAGGGCAGGGTCTTGCATCCGGAGAGTGGTCTCTACAGCTGAAAGTTTTTCAGCAGATTTGTCAACTGTGGGAAGCTCCGGATGTGGACCTGATGGCTTCCAGAGTACCAAGGTGCCCACATATGTCGCTCAGGCCAGGGACCCGCAGGCATTCACGGTGGACGCGTGGGTTCTGCCATGGAACCAGTTTCGTCTCCCATATCTATTTCCCCCACTGCCACTACTTCCGAGAGTCATCAAAAAGATCAAGACGGAAGGGGTGCCGGCGATCCTGCTGGCCCCGTCGAGCGTGGAACGCAGATCTAATGCAGCTGCTCGCCGACGTTCCTTGGCGCCTGCCAGAGCGCCCAGATCTACTGTCTCAAAGGGCCGATTTGCCACCCGAACTCAGGGACCCAGTGTTTGACGGCATGGCCGTTGAATCTTGGATTCTAACCCAGGCAGGGTTCGGGAGCGAGGTGGTCGCTTCAATGATTGGCGCCCAGAAGCCTGCTTCAGCACGAATTTACCACCACACCTGGAAGGTGTTCTTTGCTTGGTGTTGACACCGCGATGTTTCTCCGCTGGGATTCTCGATCCCCAACATCTTGGCTTTTCTTCAGTCAGGCTTAGAGAGCCCGGATAGCTCAGTTGGTAGAGCATTAGACTCGGGCTTTGCCCCAGGTTCCCTCAGGAGACAAATATCGGTCTTATCCGTCCTGTTCCAGCGCAGAATTGCTACTAATTTGCAGGTGAAGACTTTTCATTTAGGGAGTCTCCCACTTGGTAGCTCCATAGAAGGCGCTTATGGACACCTGGGACCTTAACATGGTCCTAAGTGTTCTGCAGGAAGCTCCATTTGAACCGCTTCAGAATATCTCTTTGAGGTACCTTACCTGGGAAGTGGTGTTCCTAGTGGCCATCACTTCCATCAGGCAGGTTTCAGAGCTGGCGGCCCTATCCTGCTGAGTTCCGTTCCTCACTTTCCATAGGGATAAGGTGGTCCTCAGACCAGCCCCTCCTTTTCGGCCGAAAGTCATGTCCTCTTTTCACATTAATGAAGAAGATGTTGTTTTGCCTTCATTTTGTCCAGCACCGGTGCGCCATGTGGAAAAGACTCTTCACACGTTAGACCTGGTAAAAGCCCTCCAGAGGTACGTGTCGCGGACGGCACCCTTTCGTCAGACGGACACGCTGTTTGTGCTCCCCGAAGGACGCAGGAAGGGACTCGCTGCCTCAAAATCGACCATAGCCAGATGGATTCGTTGAACGATTCAGGAGTCCTACCGCATTAGAGGCACCCCGATTCCAGCAGGGATCGGAGCGCACTATACCCGGGCAGGGGGCGCCTTTTGGGCGCTTCGGCACCAGGCTTCGACTGAACAGGTTTGCAAGGCAGCAACCTGGTCCAGCCTCCACACATTTGCCAAACATTATAATATCCATGCTCAGGCCTCAGCGGATGCGAGCCTGGGTAGAAGGATTCTCCAAGCAGCGGTGGCGTACCTGTTAAACAAGAGGTCCATGTAGCTTGGATCGGTGAGTCAATCTCCCACCCAGGGACTGCTTTAGGACGTCCCACAGTATCTGTGTCCCCCAATGAGGCGAAGGAGAAACATGGATTTTTGTGATAACTCACCGTAAAATCCTTTTCTCTGAGACGCTCATTGGGGGACACAGCACCCACCCTATTAGCCAGTTGGCTCTGTTTCTGTTTAGTTAATGCGCATTTATTTATGTGATATAAGGGTGGTCCTTTTCTAGACATGTACCTGTATTAAGGCTGATTTTGTTGTTCTCCTACTGCTTTGGCACCAAACTGAGTTCTGCCTGCAATAGGGGCGAGGGTGTATACGACGGAGGAGGAGCTAACCTCTTTTTCTCACTTAGTGTCAGCCTCCAAGCAGCAGAAGCATACACCCACAGTATCTGTGTCCCCCAATAAGCATCTTGGAGAAAAGGATTTTATGGTAAGTTATCACAAAAATCCATGTTTCATTTGAGGGTATCCACATTAAAATTGGATGAAGGGTTTAGGAGTTTCAGCTCCTTAACATGTGCCACCCTGTTTTTAAAGGGACCAAAAGTAATTGGACAGATTAAATAATTGTAAATAAAATGTTCATTTCTATACTTGGTTGAAAACCCTTTGTTGGCAATGACTGCCTGAAGTCTTAAACTCATGGACATCACCAGACACTGTGTTTCCTCCTTTTTGATGCTCTGCCAGGCCTTCACTGTGGTGGTTTTCAGTTGCTGTTTGTTTGTGGGCCTTTCTGTCTGAAGTTTAGTCTTTAACAAGTGAAATGCATGCTCAATTGGGTTGAGATCAGGTGACTGACTTGGCCATTCAAGAATATTCCACTTCTTTGCTTTAATAAACTCCTGGGTTGCTTTGGCTTTATGTTTTGGGTCATTGTCCATCTGTAGTATGAAACGACGACCAATCAGTTTTGCTGCATTTGGCTGGATCTGAACACACAGTATGGCTCTGAATACCTCAGAATTCCTTCAGCTGCTTCTGTCATGTGTCACATCATCAACACTAGTGACCCAATGCCACTGGCAGCCATGCATGCCCAAGCCATCACACTGCCTCCGCCGTGTTTTACAGATGATGTGGTATGCTTTGGATCATGAGCTGTACCATGCCTTCGCCATACTTTTCTCTTTCCATCATACTGGTAGAGGTTGATCTTGGTTTCATCTGTCCAAAGAATGTTCTTCCAGAACTGTGCTGGCTTTTTTAGATTTTTTTTAGCAAAGTCCAGTCTAGCCTTTTGATTCTTGGTGCTTATGAGTGGCTTGCACCGTGCAGTGAACCCTCTGTATTTACTTTCATGCAGTCTTCTCTTTGTGGTAGATTTGGATATTGATGCGCCTTCCTCCTGGAGAGTGTTGTTCACTTGGTTGGCTGTTGTGAAGGGGTTTCTCTTCACCATGGAGATTATTCTGCGATCATCTACCACTGTTGTCTTCCGTGGGTGCCCAGGTCTTTTAGCATTGATGAGTTCACCAGTGCTTTTTTTCCTTTCTTTCTCAGGATGTACCAAACTGTAGATTTTGCCACTCCTAATGTTGTAGCAATTTCTCGGATGGGTTTTTTCTGTTTTTGCAGTTAAAGGATGGCTTGTTTCACCTGCATGGAGAGCTCCTTTGACCGCATGTTTCCTTCACAGCAAAACCTTCCAAATGCAAGCACCACACCACACCTCAAATCAACTCCAGGCCTTTTATCTGCCTAATTGAGAATGACATAGCGAAGGGATTGCCCACACCTGTCCATGAAATAGCCTTGCAGTCAATTGTCCAATTACTTTTGGTTCCTTTAAAATTGGATGAAGGGTTTAGGAGTTTCAGCTCCTTAACATGTGCCACCCTGTTTTTAATGTGGATACCCTCAAATGAAAGCTGAAAGTCTGAACTTCAACTGCATCTGAATTGTTTTGTTTAAAATTCATTGTGGTAATGTCTAGAACCAAAATTAGAAAAATGTTGTCTCTGTCCAAATATATATGGACCTAACTGTATATAGATGGATCTACTCTATCCTCACTTAGTAACCAGATGGGTGAGATTAAAGAAGAACTTTCCTATGTGAGACGGGCTGCAAAAAGTAAAAGAACGCACTACAGCATCTGAAGGGAGAATTAGTGACCTGGAGGCTAAACAGCCTCAAATTATCAGTGACAACCGTAGACATGATCAACAGATCTTGACCTTGCTGGCCAAAACAAAAGATTTGGAGAACAGACTTAAGAGGAATAATATAAGGGTAATTGGCATACCTGACAAAAAAAAAAGAGCAACGACCCTACTGATTATTTTGAGAAATGGTTGCACTCCCTTGACCCCTTTCTTTGCTGTGGAGAGGGCACGTAGAGTACCTAACCGGCCATCAACACCGGGAGCACCTCTGCGCCCAGTCCTCATGGAATTACTTCTTTATAAGGACCGTGACAACATCCTTAAGGCAGCTCGTGAAAAAGGGGACATATCCCTCAATGGCCAAAATGTGTCCTTTTTCCCTGACTACTCCATTGAAGTGTCAAAACGCAGAGCACAATTTATGCATGTGAAACGTCATCTGAGGCAGCTACAAATACCATATTCTATGCTCTACCCTGTGAAACTTATAGTGACCGCCCTGGGAGGGACCTCCGTTTTTGAAAATCCAAAGGAAGCACTCCGCTGGCTTGATCTAAATGAGCAGCGACTTCACCAGAATCCGCAACACTGAAGAAAGAAGTATAACCAAACTCATGGGCCATCAGAGAATATCTGATTGACTGTTGGAGTCATATTTCCTATAGAGTAATCTGTGGCCCAGTGGAAAATGGATATTTTGTCTTTTATCCTATGATGGCAGTCTCCCAAGAAATGTTTATTTTTCTCTTTTTCGAAGGTTGCTCGCTAGCATTATGTTCGGAAGGGAGATGAACTGGTACCCCCATCCTTCTAGTTTTTATGGATGGAATGGATGAATTAATATTTACCAGTTTAAATGTGCTTGTGAAGAGAGTTATCTGAGCGATAGCGGATAAGACAGGAGTGGACCAAGAGTTCCAGGAGTTTAGAGATGAAGGGAAGATTAGAGACTGGTCTATATGAGGGGCGCCTGTGGTTTCCAACTGCTTCAGCACCCACCCTATTCCCCTGATTTGGCTCCCTCGGACTATCACCTATTCCCACAGATGGAAAAGCACCTTGGTGGAAGGTGGAATTGGAGCCATTGCAACAGCCAATGTGTGAGCTTTGCCATCTTCTACATTTCCATATTTCAGCCTTGCGACCCAACTTAAAAATGCTGTAACGGAAACAAAAAAAATCAAAATAAATCCAGATTGCTCATGAGACCATTCAACTAACTAAATAACATATTGCATTGCAAAACAAGACCATGCAAAAAAGATTTCATGGGTGGGCCTCGAAGTTTTCAGGCGCCCCTCGTAGTTAGCGGCCCAGTTTTGGTCAAGAGATGTTGTTTTAAGTAATGGCTGTATGATGGCATGCTTAAATGAGGAGTGAAAGATACTGGAAAAGAGAGAGGTTGAATATTTTTGTTAGGTGAGTGGTGACAGCTGGGGAAATGGACTGGAGGAGATGTGACAGAATAGGACTGGTGCAAGTAGTAGGGCGTAAAGATGCAAGGAGCCTGATTACTTCTTCTTCTGTGACTGGGTCAAAGTCAGGGAGTGAGCTAAATGCAATGGGGGAGGGAGGACAGTGCATGGTATGAGGGGATTAGGAGAAAAACTCCTGTCGGCTATGGTCAATTTTTTCTTTGAAATAATTGGCCATATCATCAGCGCGGAGATCCGTGGTTGGAGCCTGCACTGTTGGGTTGAGTAAGGAATGAAAAGTTTCAGAGACGTTTCGGGTTATTGGATAGTGAGGTGATGAGGGTGCTGAAATAGGTTTGGCTGGAGAGGTGAAGGGCAGTGTTGTATGTTTTAAGCATAAACTTATAATGGATGAAAATTTTTGGGCAGATTGGATTTTCTCTACAGACGTTTGGCGCACCTGGAGCTTTGCTGTAGATGTTTGCAGCATGTGCTAGGGTTGTCGCTGTCTGTGCCGAGTTGTTCTATGTATAGGAGGTGCAGCTTCATCCAAAGCACTTTGCAGTGTTTTGTTCTAATGCTTCAGTGCAGAGTCAGAACATGAGAGGGAGGAGATTGGAACCAATGATGACTGCAAATTCTTCATAAGTTTCTGGGTGTTAAAGGGAGTCTGTCACCTCATTTTAGCCCTATCAGCTGCTGGCACCACCACCAGGGGCTTATCTACAGCATTCTGTAATGCTGTAGATAAGCCCCCGATGTAACTTGAAAGATAAGAAAAAAGAGTTAGATTATACTCACCCCGGCGTTCGGCCCGGTCCGATGGGTGTCGCCGTCCCGTCCGACACCTCCCATCTTCATACGATGATGTCCTCCTCCTTCTCCCTCGGCTCCTGCGTAGGTGTACTCTATCTGCCCTGTTGAGGGCAGAGCAGAGTACTGCAGTGCGCAGGCGCCGGACCCCTCTGACCTTTCCCGGCGCCTACGCACTGCAGTACTTTACTCTGCCCTCAACAGGGCAGATAAAGTACACCTGCGCAGGAGCCGAGGGAGAACCAAGGAGGAGGACGTCATTGTATGAAGATGGGAGGCGCCGGATCGAACCGCGACACCCACCGCACCCTCCCTCCAGTGAGTATAATCTAACTCGTTTTTCTAATCTTTCAGGTTACATCGGGGGCTTATCTACAGCATTACAGAGTGCTGTAGATAAGCCTCTGATGGCGGTGGCCGCAGCTTATAGGGCTAAAATGCGGTGACAGATTCCCTTTAATGGCCTGTATATTTCTATAAGTGTGGAAACTGGAAAGTGGGGGTGTCCTGGGCAGGATGGCAGTTCTTGACAGAGAATGAAAGAAGGTTGTGGTCAGAAAGCGGGATACACTGAGTAAAGCCGGAATAAGACCAAATCGAGGGAGTTTCATGTGTTGGAGAGTTAGTAAGCTGCGAAAGGCCGGAGGAGGAGGTTAGAGATAAAAGATGAGTAGCAGATGGGGAGTGGGGAAAAGGAATTGGGATGTTACAGTCTCCCATGATGAGGGTGGGGATGTCACAGGAGAGAAAATGTGGAAACCAGGTGACAAAGTGATCCAGGAACTCATGGGAGGGGCCCGGAGGACGATACACAACTGCCACTCACGTGGAGAAGGGGATTTAGAGTCTGACAGCGTGGACCTCAAATGAAGGGAAGATAAGTAAGGGTACTTGAGGGATAACCTAAAAGGTACATTTGGGTGATAGGAGCAGACCAACGCCTCCACCTGCTCTGTTATCCGATCTTGGGGTACGAGAGAAGTGTAGTCCACCATATGAGAGCAGCAGCAGTGGTGGTATCTGACTGCTGGATCCAGGTTTCAGTAAGAGCCAGAAGGTTAAGAGAATCAGAAAGGAAGGCTTCATGGATGAAGGAGTCTTCATAGAACTATATACAGTATATTATTGCTCTTATGTGGCAAAATCTGCTAATAAAGCATGCTTTCTGTCCTGCACGGGGGTCTCATTATCAGCCAGGACTCCTGTCCTGTCTTTTTTTTTTTTTTCTTTTATAATTTTGTCTGTCTGTTGCAGCAATATTAGCAATTAAAGTATTTGGCGGCACCTAATAAGTTCCCTTTTTTTAGTCCAGCGGCTGTTATCAGACAGTTCTCACTGATATTTAATCCTCATTTGTCAGGTTTCGGAGCGAGTAGAGTGGCGGCTGCAGCAACTGGAGCAAGAGATGAGAGTAGAACGGCAGCAAGCAGAGCGGCAACAAGCAGAGCGACAACAGGATCACTTGGGCCGTGTGTCTGCTCAGCTGCAGGAGGTGAGTTGGCCTTGTGTGGTCCATGTCCTTCCTGTTGGTAGTACTTTGTGGAGTATCTGACCCGTCCATGCTCTGCATCATTCAGAGCACAGTGCTCATACAGCGCTTGCAGGAGCAATCTGGTTTGCATATGAAATATTGCAGAATACATGGATCATAAGTGTGATATCTGGAGCAGACGCCTCCTGACCTTTAGTGTTTTGTATTCTGCATGTCATCATGCTCAGACCACAGCGGGGGACGTATCCAGCTGAATGCACCTGAAATCTGCTTGCATTTACACCATATTTATCATGCTATTTACACATTTCTGCACCATGTTGGATAAGAAGAACATGGTCTTGTGCCTTTCTCCTTCGTCTCATTGGGGGACACATATACTGTGGGTGTATGCTTCTGCCGCTAGGAGGCTGACACTAAGTGAAAAAAAGAGGTTAGCTCCTCCTCCACAGTATACACCCTCGCCCCTATTGCGGGCGGAAATCCGTTTTTGCTTAGTGTCCTATGGAGGCACACACAGTCTGGATCTCTCCAGACTATTTTTTTCTAGTTTACTATGAAGATGAGACAGGGGCGACGGATCCTATTGAAAGGGTCCGATCTCCCCAAACCATCAACGGGCGAGCACTCGTTGAGTATCGTCTCCGCGTATCCTTTCCCGCACCGAGGGACATCTCTGGGACTTTTCCCCAGACATCTATTTTTTTCTTTGTTTTTTATTTTATGAAGATAAGACAGGGGCAACGCATCCTATTGAAAGGATCCGATTTCCCCAAACCATCAACGGGCGACCACGTGCGAGTATCCCTCCACGTATCCTCTCCCGCGACGTGGGACATTATGCCAGACAGCCCTGTCCACCCCTAGGTATTGAAACCATGGGCTTGCACAGAGGCACAAGACTAGTCTGTGCGGCCCCCACTGCTCCACCAACGCTAGACGGCGGTGCTGCAAGGTGGCGGACGGTTCCTCTCCTCACCCCCTGAGGGGGTTAGATGGAGCTAGGGTGCCTGCACCGTCCTATTTTTTATCAAAGACCCCCTCACATACCTGCGCTGCAGGCTGAAGAAGATCATCGGTGAGGAGAAGGTCGGGGAGGGTCCCTGCGAAGATTTCGGGCTGGAGCCCACAGCTGCAGCATGCCTCGCGGTGTCCACTAGCCATGCAAGAAGGGCTGGATCCGTCAGGACAGGAACACTGCGCTGGTCAGTAGCGCCACTTTTGGTATCGCCATCCCCCCCCCCGGGTCTGGTAGGGGAAAAATTGAGCTAGGCCGCGGCCGGAAGTTCCGCACTCGGGGCCGCGTGTCACTTCCGGCAGCCCGCCCTGCACTCGGCGGCGGTAAAAATCGAGGCCCCGGCTTTGGAGCACGAGCTAGGCCACAAAGTGGGAGTACCGCCCCTAGAGCGATTTTACAGACTGGTGCGCGCCACAGATGTCGGCGCGCGATTTAAAGAAAGCATCCAGGTCGGGGGGGCGCAGGACTGGGGTAAGTGCTGCCTGAGAGGCTACCTCCTCCCCATATCCCCAGCAGCGGACAGATACAGCATGTCCGAACAAAAGCAAAGACGCACACGTTCTTTTACACAGCATGCATCTCTTGTCGGGCTGCGTTTCCACGGGCGCAGAGCAGCATTTATGCGAAGCCTGCGAATCCAAACGCGCCCAGGAGCCCTCCCCTGCGACAGCGACCAATGTGTCAAATGCCCCGGAGTGGGCCCGATCACTGTCACAGTACATGGCGTCGCTTACGAGAGCAATAGAATCCCTTCAAGCCCCAGATAGGGGCAGGGACAGTGTCTCGCCGCCTTTAGAGGGAACCTCCACCTCACAGGAGCCTCCGGCCTGCAGGGGCCACCCTCACTCCAGGCAGACCCGGGGGGAAACGAATCCACACGGTGTCGCCCAGTCCATCCGGTGCCTTCGGCATCCATAAGGTCTGCTTCTCGCTCCCCGTCACCAGTGGTTGATAGCGAGAAGACCTCAGATTGCGACTCAGACGAGCCCATGGACCTGGACACTCCAGGGTCACATGAAACAGTGGACAGCCTCATAGAAGCCATCAATCAGACCCTGGGGATTGAGGATGATACCGCAGCGGCTACGGGGCGTAAAGTGGCATGTAAACTGGTGAAGCGGCTGCACAGAATTTTTTTTTTTTCCTCTCACCCTGAGTTTGAGGACATAGTGCAGCGGCACAGAGAACGTCCAAAATTGCATTTTTCTCGGGTTAAAGAGCACTCGAAACGTTATCCATTTGCTCCGGACCTCCGTAAACAATGGATGGAATCCCCGATAGTGGATCCTCCGGTTTCACGCCTGTCCACTAAGACCCTGTTATCTGTCCCTAGGGTTTCCTCGATTGAAGATCCCACGGACTGCCTTATTGAGAGCCTAGGTCGTTCAGTATATGAGGCGTCAGGGTCTGCACTCGCTCCCTCGTTCGCAGCAACTTGGGTAGCCAAGGCTATGATATCATAGTCAGAAACATTAAACAAGGTCGCGCAGGAGCAGGATCTACCTGCAGAGATCTCGGAGGTCACATGTCAGATGACGATAGCCGGAGATTATGTATTGAATGCGTCTTTGGATGGGCCCAATTGTTCAGCACTTGCTGCCGCTAATGCAATCTCTATCTGAAGAGCCCTGTGGTTGAGGACATGGCGGGCCGATTCGACTTCCAAGAAATCCTTGACTTCCCTACCTTATCAGTGCGGCCGCCAATTTTTGTATCAATTTATCCCCGACTCCACAGGAGGAAAGAGCGGGTTTCTCCCTCAACAGAAGGTTAAATCGTTTTTTCGTCACCCGGTTCAGGCACGTCTCGGGCCTTTCGCAGTGCCACCGGCCATTCTAGGCCGGGCGTGACGGCATTGGTCAGGTGGTGGCCGCTAAGCAGCCTGAGCCTGGTCCAGGACCCGAATAGGAGACCGGTCCGGGGTCATGCGTTAAAAGACTCCGGGTGGACTACAGGGCCCAATTCCGCCACCTCAGGCCGCCCCAATCAGGATAGGGAGCGACAGGTCATATAGAGCCAACCCATTGGGGAGAATGCGTGCTCAACAGGCCAGATCGAGGGAACCAAGATCCTAAGGATCATCGGCCAAATGACTCGAGGTCTTTACCAGACGACACCAGCAAAGTGGGCGGCCGCCTACTCTGTTTTCACCACGTCTGGGCCAACATCGCTCACGACGCATGGGTAAAAGAATTGGTGTCCTCCAGGTTACAAAATAGAATTTGTCAGATACCCTCCAAGATGGTTTTTTATTTCCCGGCTTCCCAGGGTGGATACCCAGGTATGGGCTCTATTGGGAGCCATCAAGTCGCTCCTGCACAACGGAGTCATTGTTCCAGTGCCGGAACACAGAAGAGCTCAGGGGTTTCATTCCAACCTTTTTGCGGTTCCCAAAAAGGACGGGTCTGTCAGGCCTGTTTTTTGGACCTGAAGTTTCTGAACAAATTCATCAGGATCAGACATTTCCGGATGGAGTCTCCGTTTAGTCATAGCGGTCATGGAGCAGTGAGAATACTTGGCCTCAATTGACAGCCAGGACGCATTTCTGCATATTCCCATTTTTTCCTCCTCATCACAGGCGGCTACGCTTCGCCATCAGCGTTCAGCATTTGCAGTTCGTAGCGCTACCCTTCGGGCTAGCCACGGCTCCCAGAGTGTTCACAAAGGTTATGGCAATTGTCAGGGCCACACTACATTCTCGAGGCATAGTCCTCTTGCCTTATCTGGACGACCTCTTGGTCAAGGGCCCGTCAATACGGGCATGTGAGGAAGGTGTCAACATCACGCTAGATACTCTTGCCGCTTAGATGGTTGGTCAATGCAAAGAAATCATCCCTTGTGCCAGCTCAGAGGATCTCCTTCCTAGGAATGATCTTCAACGCTTGCTGAAGGTTGATAATTCTCCCTCAGGAAAGGGCGTTAGTCTCTGGCAGGGAGTCCGGACACTACGCCAACCAGTCCCTCATACCATCCGATCCGTGATAAGGATCCTAGGGAAAATGGTGGCAGCAATCGAAGCGATAACTTTCGTCCAGTTCCATCCTTCACCCCCTGCAGCACGCCTCGTGTCAGCCTGGGACAAGAATCCTTTCATGCTCGATCGGCGGTGCAAACTGTCCTCTCAAGTCAGGCAGTCGTTCGGATGGTGGATAACCAGTTCTTCTCTGGCCTAGGGGAAACCTTCCCCCCATGTCATGGGCTGATAATGACAATCAACGTCAGTCTCCTCGGTTGGGAAGCGGTGTTTCGCCACCACACAACCCAGAAATGGTGGTCTCCACAGGAGGCACGCCTCCCGATCAACTTATTGGGGATACGAGCAATTCGGCTGGCTCTGCAGAAGTTTCATCACTTTCTAGCAGGCCGCCCTGTCCGGATTCCATCGGACATCGCCACGGCGGTGGTTTACATAATTTGTCAGGGGGGCACCCGCAGCAGAACAAACATGCGCGAGGTGGAGCACTTTCTTCAGTGGGCCGAAGCAAACCACTCGGTGATTTCGGCTGTCCACATCCCGGGCGTGGAAAATTGGGCGGCAGACTTCCTCAGCCGGCAGGGTCTTGCATCCGGAGAGTGGTCTCTACATCCCGAAGTTCTTCAACAGATTTGTCAACTGTGGGGAGCTCCGTATGTGGACCTGATGGTTTCCAGAGTGAATGCCAAGGTGCCCACATATGTCGCTCAGGCCAGGGACCCGCAGGCATTCGCGGTGGACGCGTTGGTTCTACCATGGAACCAGTATCGCCTCCCATATCTATTTTCCCCACTGCCACTACTCTCGAGAGTCAGCGAAGGGATCAAGACGGAAGGGGGGCCGGCGATTCTGCTGGCCCCAGACTGGCCCCGTCGAGCGTGGTACGCAGATCTAAGGCAGCTGCTCGCCGATGTTCCTGGGCGCCTGCTAGAGCGCCCAGATCTACCGTCTCAAGGGCTAATTTGCTACCCGAACTCAGGGACCCTGTGTTTGACGGCAGGGCCGTTGAATCTTGGATTCTAACCCAGGCAGGGTTCGGGAGCAAGGTTGTCGCTACAACGATTAGTGCCCGGAGGCCTGCCTCAGCATGAATTTACCACCACACCTGGAAGGTGTCCTTTGCTTGATGTCGAGGCCGCGATGTTTCTCCGCTAAGATTCTCGATCTCCAACATCTTGGTTTTCCTCCAGTTGGGCTCAGAGAGGCCGGATAGCTCAGTCGGTAGAGCATTAGACTCGGGCTTTGCCCCAGGTTTCCGCAGGAGACAAATGTCGGCCTTATCCGTCCTGTTCCAGTGCAGGGTTGCTACCAATTTGCAGGTGAAAACTTTTCATCCGGGGAGTGTCCCACTTGATACCTCCCTATATGGCGCCGATGGACGCCTGGGTTCCTAGCATAGTCCTAAGTGTTCTGCAGGAAGCTCCATTGGAACCGCTTCAGGATATCGCTTTGAGGTACCTTTCCTGGAAAGTTGTTCCCCTAGTGGCTATCACTTCCATCAGGCGGGTTTCAGAGCTGGCGGCTCTATCCTGACGAGCTCCGTTCCTCACTTTTCATAGGTATAAGGTGGTCCTCAGACCAGCCCCTCTTTTTCTGCCGAAGGTCGTGTCCTCTTTGTCACATCAATGAAGATGTTGCTTTGCCTTGATTTTGTCCAGCACCGGTGCACCGTGTGGAAGAAGGCTCTTCACACGTTAGACCTGGTAAGAGCCCTCCGGAGGTATGTGTCACGGACGGCACCCTTTCCTCAGACGGACACGCTGTTCGTGCTTCCTGAAGAACGCAGGAAGGGACTCGCTGCCGCAAAGTCGACCATAGCCAGATGGATTCGTTTGACTATTCAGGAGTCCTACTGCATTAGAGGCACGCCGATTCCGGCAGGGATCAGAGCGCACTCTACCCGGTCGGTGGGCGCCTCTTGGGCGCTTCGGCACCAGGCTTCGACAGAACAGGTTTGCAAGGCAGCAACCTGGTCCAGCCTGCACACATTTGCCAAACATAATATCCATACTCAGGCCTCGGTGGATGCAAGCCTGGGTAGAAGGAGTCTCCAAGCAACGGTAGCGCACCTTTAAACAGGAGGTGCATGTAGCTTGGATCGGTGAGTCAATCTCCCACCCAGGGACTGCTTTAGGACGTCCCACAGTATCTGTGTCCCCCAATGAGACGAAGGAGAAACATGGATTTTTGTGAGTACTCACCGTAAAATCCTTTTCTCCGAGACGCTCATTGGGGGACACAGCACCCACCCTATTAGCCAGTTGGCTCTTGTTTAAATGAATATGTGTTTACTTATTTGATATAAGGGTGGTGTTTTCCTTTGGACATGTTGTACCTGTATTAAGGCTGATTTTTTTTGTCCTCCTACTGCTTTGGCACAAAACTGATTTCCGCCTGCAATAGGGTGTATACTCCGGAGGAGGAGCTAACCTCTTTTTTTCACTTAGTGTCAGCCTCCTAGTGGCAGAATCATACACCCACAGTATCTGTGTCCCCCAATGAGTGTCTCGGAGAAAAGAATTTTATGGTGAGTACTCACAAAAATCCATGTTTCAATATGGCGCTGTGTAACTAGAGTCTGCATGGTCCAAAAAATACACCGGAAGGGTGGCGCACATTGCTGGCTACATGTCAACTGAAGGTGGTGTAATCTTAAGGAGCTTGTACACTTAACACTAAGGTAGGATAGTCCCGGCAATATCAACAGTGTCAGCCAGCAGTCTAATGAATGAGGAGGAGGAGGGCAGAGGAGTCTGAAGGAGGAGGAGGGCAGAGGAGTCTGAAGGAGGAGGAGGGCAGAGGAGTCTGAAGGAGGAGGAGGGCGGCAGAGGAGTCTGAAGGAGGAGGAGGAGGGCAGAGGAGTCTGAAGGAGGAGGAGGAGGGCAGAGGAGTCTGAAGGAGGAGGAGGAGGAGGGCAGAGGAGTCTGAAGGAGGAGGAGGAGGGCAGAGGAGTCTGAAGGAGGAGGAAGAGGGCAGAGGAGTCTGAAGGAGGAGGAAGAGGGCAGAGGAGTCTGAAGGAGGAGGAAGAGGGCAGAGGAGTCTGAAGGAGGAGGAGGAGGGCAGAGGAGTCTGAAGGAGGAGGAGGAGGGCAGAGGAGTCTGAAGGAGGAGGAGGAGGGCAGAGGAGTCTGAAGGAGGAGGAGGAGGGCAGAGGAGTCTGAAGGAGGAGGAGGAGGGCAGAGGAGTCTGAAGGAGGAGGAGGAGGGCAGAGGAGTCTGAAGGAGGAGGAGGAGGGCAGAGGAGTCTGAAGGAGGAGGAGGAGGGCAGAGGAGTCTGAAGGAGGAGGAGGAGGGCAGAGGAGTCTGAAGGAGGAGGAGGAGGGCAGAGGAGTCTGAAGGAGGAGGAGGAGGGCAGAGGAGTCTGAAGGAGGAGGAGGAGGGCAGAGGAGTCTGAAGGAGGAGGAGGAGGGCAGAGGAGTCTGAAGGAGGAGGAGGAGGGCAGAGGAGTCTGAAGGAGGAGGAGGGCAGAGGAGTCTGAAGGAGGAGGAGGGCAGAGGAGTCTGAAGGAGGAGGAGGGCAGAGGAGTCTGAAGGAAGAGGAGGGCAGAGGAGTCTGAAGGAGGAGGAGGAGGGCAGAGGAGTCTGAAGGAGGAGGAGGAGGGCAGAGGAGTCTGAAGGAGGAGGAGGAGGGCAGAGGAGTCTGAAGGAGGAGGAGGAGGGCAGAGGAGTCTGAAGGAGGAGGAGGAGGGCAGAGGAGTCTGAAGAAGGAGGAGGAGGGCAGAGGAGTCTGAAGGAGGAGGAGGAGGGCAGAGGAGTCTGAAGGAGGAGGAGGGCAGAGGAGTCTGAAGGAGGAGGAGGGCAGAGGAGTCTGAAGGAGGAGGAGGGCAGAGGAGTCTGAAGGAGGAGGAGGGCAGAGGAGTCTGAAGGAGGAGGAGGGCAGAGGAGTCTGAAGGAGGAGGAGGGCAGAGGAGTCTGAAGGAGGAGGAGGGCAGAGGAGTCTGAAGGAGGAGGAGGGCTGAGGAGTCTGAAGGAGGAGGAGGGCTGAGGAGTCTGAAGGAGGAGGAGGGCTGAGGAGTCTGAAGGAGGAGGAGGGCTGAGGAGTCTGAAGGAGGAGGAGGGCTGAGAAGTCTGAAGGAGGAGGAGGGCTGAGGAGTCTGAAGGAGGAGGAGGGCTGAGGAGTCTGAAGGAGGAGGAGGGCTGAGGAGTCTGAAGGAGGAGGAGGGCTGAGGAGTCTGAAGGAGGAGGAGGGCTGAGGAGTCTGAAGGAGGAGGAGGGCTGAGGAGTCTGAAGGAGGAGGAGGGCTGAGGAGTCTGAAGGAGGAGGAGGGCTGAGGAGTCTGAAGGAGGAGGAGGGCTGAGGAGTCTGCAGGAGGAGGTGGACTACAGAGGAATCTGAAGGAGGTGGAGGAGGGCTGAGGAGTCTGCAGGAGGAGGAGGGCTGAGGAGTCTGCAGGAGGAGGTGGACTACAGAGGAATCTGAAGGAGGTGGAGGAGGGCTGAGGAGTCTGCAGGAGGAGAAGGGGGGCTGAGGAGTCTGCAGGAGGAGGAGGACTGAGGAGTCTGCAGGAGGAGGTGGACTACAGAGGAATCTGAAGGAGATGGACTGCAGAGGAATTTGAAGGAGGAGGAAAGCACACTGATGACTTCCCTCAATGTTCCTCACCTGCCCATACATACTGATGACTGCCCCAATCATCCCTCACCTGCCCAAACACACTGATGACTGCTCCCATCTTACCTCCCCTGCCCATACACACTGACTGCCTCGTCATCCCTCACCTGCCCATACACACTGATGACTCCCTCCATCATCCCTCACCTGCCCATACATACAGTGACTGCATCCATCGCTCACCTGCCCATACACACTGATGACTGCCCCATCCCTCACCTGCCCATACACACGATGACTGCTCCATCATCCCTCACCTGCCCATACACACGATGACTGCCCCATCATCCCTCACCTGCCCATACACACTGATGACTTGTTTCATCATACCTCACCTGCCCATACACACTGATGACTGCTCCATCATACCTCACCTGCCCATACACTGATGACTGCCCCATCATACCTTCACCTGCCCATACACACTGATGACTTTCCCACCATCCCCCACCTCCCCATACACTCTGATGACTGCCCCATACTTCACCTGCCCATACACACTGATGACTGCCCCATCATACCTTCACCTGCCCGTACACACTGATGACTGCCCCATCATACCTTCACCTGCCCGTACACACTGATGACTGCCCCATCATCCTCACCTGCCCATACACACTGATGACTGCCCCATCCCTCACCTGCACATGCACACTGATGACTGCTCCATCATACCTCACCTGCCCATACACACTGATGACTGCCCCATCATACCTTCACCTGCCCATACACACTGATGACTGCCCCATCATCCTCACCTGCCCCATTATACCTCACCTGCCCATACACACTGATGACTGCCCCATCCCTCACCTGCCCATACACACTGATGACTGCTCCATCATACCTCACCTGCCCATACACACTGATGACTGCCCCCCCATCCCTCACCTGCCCATACACACTGACTGGAGCAATGGTATGTTATGTCATTGTGTCCTGATTATTAGTGAGAAATGCACAAATATAAATATCTGCAGCAATAAAATGCTTTTCCTTGAGGATTTTTTTCCTCACGTCCTGACATGTTTGAACAGCTCCCAGATATTAAAAACCAATATTTAATAAAATACTCATAATAAAATTAGTGAAAATAATAAAAAGCAAAATACTGTCTAGGGGACACCAAGGCACAAAAATCAATCAAGACAATATTTTTTGTGCAAAGAGACATGCACAGGGTACAATACAACTGCCAATATTGGGTATAAAGGGAAAACCTAATATATCAGTATTGTGATCAACATTTTAAATAAATATAAGGTGCTGTTATAATCTAGTGAGGACGAACCCCAGGCAAGCGCCCTAGAACCCAGCCAACTTCTACACCAATTGATGTCATATGGACTGTACCCCCCAAAAATGATCAGCCTGTTATTTTGGATTTCAAGGCCGGCTCAGGAACCAATGTAATTTACAGCTGCACTGACATAGGCTTCTTCAGCGAGGAAATAATAAATCTAATGGCGGTCAGAGAGTTCTATGCCCCTCAATTCTTCACCAAAATCCCTCGTCTTCCTACACCAGATGGACCCCTATAAAAGCAGAAGACTTGATGACACTTTGGGGTCTTGTGCTGCATTTGGGCATTGTCAGAAAACCAGGAATATCGGCAATACCTCTAGAACTGATGTACTCTACAGCACACTATACAGCACACTATACAGCACACTTTATACCCTACAGCACACTATATACTCTAAAGCTCTCTCGTATATATGCTACAGCACAATGTATACCATACAGCACACTATATATAGACTACAGCACACTATATATACACCCTACCGCACACTATATATACCCTACAGTACACTATATATACACTCTATATATACCCTACAGCACACTATATGTACACCCTACAGCACACTATAAATACCCTACAGTACACTATATATACACTCTATATATACCCTACAGCACACTATATATACACCCTATTTATACCCTACAGCACACTATATACCCAACAGCACACTATATATACTCTACAGCACACTATATACCCTACAGAACATTATACAGCACGCGATGCACTCTGCCATATACCCTACTATATACTTTACATAATGTGAATATATAGCGTGCTGTAGGGCATATAGTGTGCTGTAGGGCATATTCTGGATGATCTCAATGAGAATAACTGTTTAACTCCATATCAGCATGGGTTTATGAGGAATCGCTCCTGTCAAACCAATCTAATCAGTTTTTAAGAAGAGGTAAACTATAGACTGGACCAAAGTGAGTCATTGGACGTGGTTGATCTTGATTTTTCCAAAGAGTTTGATACTGTGCCACACAAGAGGTTGGCACACAAAATGAGAATGCTTGGTCTGGGGGAAAATGAGTGTAAATGGGTAAGTAACTGGCTTAGTGATAGAAAGCAGAGGGTGGTTATAAATGGTATATTCTCTAACTGAGTCACTTTGACCAGTGGGGTACCACAGGAGTCTGTGTTGGGACTTATTATCTCCAACATATTTATTACAAAATAAGAATCAACAGCACAGGAAAAAGTAGGGTGCCAAGCCTCCCAGGCACATACCAGTCCTCATGAATAGAAAATCAAAAAAGATAGAGGCAGCACACCATATGAAATTTTAGAAAAAAGTGCTTTTTAATAGCCCATGTGGCGACGTTTCGGTCTCAAGTGCAGAACTTTCTCAAAACATAAACATATTTATTAAAGATCTGGTAGAAGGTTTACACAGTACAATATCTATATATGCAGATGATACAAAACCATGTAAAGCAGTCAATACAAGAGAAGATAGTATTCTGCTACAAATGGATCTGGATAAGTTGGAAACTTGGGCCGAAAGGTGGCAGATGCGGTTTAACAATGATAAATGTAACGTTATACACATAGGAAGAAGGAATCAATATCACCATTACACACTGAACGGCAAACCACTGGGTTAATCTGACATAGAGATGGACTTGGGGATCCTAGTTAATAATTAACTTATCTGGAGCAGCCGGTGTCAGGCAGCGGCTGCCAAGGCAAACAGGATCATGGGGTGCATTAAGAGATCTGCATACATATAATGAGAGCATTATACTGCCTCTGTACAAATCTATTTTTAGACCGCACATGGAGTACTGTGTACGGTTTTGGGCACCAGTGCTCAGGAAGGATATAATGGAACTAGAGCGAGTACAAAGGAGGGCAACAAAATTAATAACGGTGATGGGGAACTACAATACCCAGAGAGATTAGCAAAATTAGGATTATTTAGTCTAGAAAAAAGACAACTGAGGGGCGATCTAATAACCATGTATAAGTATATAAGGGGACAATACAAATATCTCTCCGAGGATTTGTTTATACCAAAAAATGTGATAGTCACAAGGAGGCATTCTCTACCTCTGGAGGAGAGAAGGTTTTTCCACCTACATGAAAGAGGATTCTTTACTGTTAGGCCAGTGAGAATCTGGAATTCCTTGCCTGAGGAGGTGGTAATAACAGACTCAGTCGAGGGGTTCCAGATAGTCCTGGATGTCTTCCTGGAGCGTAACAATATTGTATCTTAGTTATTAGGTTCTTTAGAAGGACGTATATATGGGATTTATTCTGACGGAATATATTCTGAACTAGATGGGCAATTGTCCTTTTTCGGCCTTGCTAACTATGTTACTATGCTATACTGTGCTGTAGGGCATATGGCGTGCCGTAGGGCGCATGGCGTGCCACAGAGAATATAGAGTGCTGTGTATCATATGCTATATGTAGTACAAAAAACCTCGGCACACACACTTCAAACGAAACTCAAATGAGTATGAATAAAGAGTTTATTGTTATTGTTTCCAAAATATCATAAAGACCAATATTCCACAGAAAAAAGTTCGACGTTTCGGCTAAAGCGCCTTTTTCAAGAACTTATCTGCAGAGTAAACAATGGATGCACACATTACATATGAAATATACACTCACGTACTAATCGTACTAAAATGCCAAATCATAATAAACATAAAATAAAGACTCAATACGTAGAGTATCATATCCATTTAAATAATTGACAAAAGACCCAGAGTAATAAACCTGTGGAAATAATAATCCATGGACATCAGAGTCAAATTCATCATACATGTCACATAGGTGTAGAATGCCTTATAAAGAAAAAAAACAAATCATATTGGAAAATTTTAGTACAAAAAAACATAGTGCGTCACCAAAAGAAATTTACCAGATATATAGTACAATATATGAATGCAATATACTCCATCTAAATAATTGCAGAAAATTGCAAAAAAGCAAAAGGGCATCCTAATGAGAATACATTGTGCGTTCCATAAATATACCATACAATATATGAAAATACTATGCTCCATAGGAATAATTACAAAAGAAAAAACACAATCCAGATACATGGTGCGCTCTATACCCATATCCAGATATAACTCGGTCCAGGAATACCTAATAAAGTCCGTGGATTGCGTCCATGTGCTCCATGGTGACCCGTGCGGAGTGGCCTGTCTCTGCCATGAGAGAACGCGGCTCTCTTATATCGGAGAAGCTGAAAACTTCCGGGGTAAGAGTCGGCGTCCCACATAAAGGACTGCGCATGCGCCATCCGCGTATACCGGAAAAAGCCGAAGTGAAAAGCCGAATGGCTGTGAGAATCCGAATGGCTGTGAGATGACGTAAGCAGGCTTACAGGGGAATGCCGAACTAGAACCGGGAACCAATACTGAAGAGAGGGAGAATTTAAAGCCACCACCACCGTCCGACATATCAGGATAAGGGATCATTTCCCACGTGCATTATCAAACTAAAAAAGATAAGAAAAAACGAGGAAAATTTAAATAGATCAAATCATATGAAAATATACAAATATATATGAGGAAAATAATAATGATTATTTCCACCAATATTTAATTACAAGAAAAATAAGTAAAGAAGCATACTATACATAGCAAACACTGGACAAGAACCACAGGTTTCAAAAACCCTGTACATGATAATAAAAAAAATGAACACATAAAAAAAGGAAATGCATAAAAAAAATTTTTTAAAGGGAAAAGAAAACAGTGAAAAAAAAGGGAAGAGAAAAAATATTATATATAATGGACAGAACAGAGTGGTCATGGGTAATCCAATAATATGGCCCAAATTTAATATAACCAGACTAACACCCGATTTCATATTCTCTATTCAACCCCAACGGTGTAAGGGTCTGCAAAGTATGAATCCAGAAGGATTCTCGCTCCTTCAATCTTTTAATCCTATCTCCCCCTCTTCTAATTTTTGGCACCCAGTCTATGACTTGGTACCTTAATTGCGCCACCGAATGCCCACATGATATAAAGTGGGCCGGAATTGGTAACAATGTTTTACCACATCTGATGGTGGATTTATGTTGAGAAATGCGGTCGCGGATATGTTGGGTAGTCTCCCCAACATATCCGAGACCGCATGGGCACTTGATCAAGTATACGACAAAAGAAGAATCACATGTGAAGTATCCGTTAATGGATAAACGTCGTCCGGTACGGGGATGGGTAAAGGTATCTCCTTTCATTACATTTGAACACTGTAAACATCCCAAACAGGGAAAAGTTCCCTTACGTGATGTAATCAAAGTTTTCTGGACCATCTCCTTCTTACCAGAGCCAACATCAGCCCTCACCAAAAGATTCCTAATATTATTGGATCTTTTATAACACATAAGGGATCTAGACATAAACTCAGGGATACTGGGATATGAATTTTTCAATACATCCCAATGTCGTAATATGCAACCTTTAATGAGAGTACTATAGGGATGAAAAGTGCTAACAAATGCTAATTTAGAGGTCTTCTTTCTTTGAGGAGAAAATAACCTGGATTGTTCTAAAATCTGAACCGGAAAACCCCTTTTACGAAAACGTGTCTCCATCTCTTGATGTCTCAATATTCTAGTGGATGGATCAGAAACGATCCTATCAATTCTTACATGTTGTGATTTTGGTAACGCCCGCTTCACATGTCGTGGATGACTGCTATCAAAATGAAGTAAACTATTCTTATCTGTAGGTTTTATGTACAAATCTGTTCCAATTGAACCATCGGAATTGATAAATACAAGAGTATCCAGGAAATTAATCGAATGGTAGTCATGGTGGAGAGAAAAAGTGAGACCCTTAATATGTGTATTGAGTTTATCAAAAAACTCCAAAAGAGTATCTACAATAGGATTAAAAGATTGAAGGAGCGAGAATCCTTCTGGATTCATACTTTGCAGACCCTTACACCGTTGGGGTTGAATAGAGAATATGAAATCGGGTGTTAGTCTGGTTATATTAAATTTGGGCCATATTATTGGATTACCCATGACCACTCTGTTCTGTCCATTATATATAATATTTTTTCTCTTCCCTTTTTTTTTCACTGTTTTCTTTTCCCTTTAAAACATTTTTTTTATGCATTTCCTTTTTTCATGTGTTCATTTTTTTATTATAATGTACAGGGTTTTTGAAACCTGTGGTTCTTGTCCAGTGTTTGCTATGTATAGTATGCTTCTTTACTTATTTTTCTTGCAATTAAATATTGGTGGAAATAATCATTATTATTTTCCTCATATATGTTTGTATATTTTCATATGATTTGATCTATTTAAATTTTCCTCGTTTTTTCTTATCTTTTTTAGTTTGATAATGCACGTGGGAAATGATCCCTTATCCTGATATGTCGGACGGTGGTGGTGGCTTTAAATTCTCCCTCTCTTCAGTATTGGTTCCCGGTTCTAGTTCGGCATTCCCCTGTAAGCCTGCTTACGTCATCTCACAGCCATTCGGATTCTCACAGCCATTCAGCTTTTTACTTCGGCTTTTTCCGGTATACGCGGATGGCGCATGCGCAGTCCTTTATGTGGGACGCCGACTCTTACCCCGGAAGTTTTCAGCTTCTCCAATGTAAGAGAGCCGCGTTCTCTCATGGCAGAGACAGGCCACTCCGCACGGGTCACCATGGAGCACATGGACGCAATCCACGGACTTTATTAGGTATTCCTGGACCGAGTTATATCTGGATATGGGTATAGAGCGCACCATGTATCTGGATTGTGTTTTTTCTTTTGTAATTATTCCTATGGAGCATAGTATTTTCATATATTGTATGGTATATTTATGGAACGCACAATGTATTCTCATTAGGATGCCCTTTTGCTTTTTTGCAATTTTCTGCAATTATTTAGATGGAGTATATTGCGTTCATATATTGTACTATATATCTGGTAAATTTCTTTTGGTGACGCACTATGTTTTTTTGTACTAAAATTTTCCAATATGATTTGTTTTTTTTCTTTATAAGGCATTGTACACCTATGTGATATGTATGATGAATTTGACTCTGATGTCCATGGATTATTATTTCCACAGGTATTACTCTGGGTCTTTTGTCAATTATTTAAATGGATATGATACTCTACGTATTGAGTCTTTATTTTATGTTTATTATGATTTGGCATTTTTGTACGATTAGTACGTGATTGTATATTTCATATGTAATGTGTGCATCCATTGTTTACTCTGCAGATAAGTTCTTGAAAAAGGCGCTTTAGCCGAAACGTCGAACTTTTTTCTGTGGAATATTGGTCTTTAGAACTTTTTTCTGTGGAATATTGGTCTTTATGATATTTTGGAAACAATAACAATAAACTCTTTATTCATACTCATTTGAGTTTCGTTTGAAGTGTGTGTGCCGAGGTTTTTTGTACTACATTCAGCATTGGATTTTACCTCTGAGCACCTAATAATATTACAGTGAGCACCCCGTTTATCTTTATATATCGTATGCTATATGTCCTACAGCACGCTATATGCCCTTCAGCACACTATATACCCTAAATGGAGACCTAGCGTTGTATCTTAATTAACCAGACGTCTTTTTTTAGCAAGCCAGGAAGAATAGACTGTTATTTATATGTTGACTTTTGACTTTGTTTCTTTCTGGTTGATCAAGAAAACAGACTGTGTAAGCCTGTAATATTTTTTTTGTAAGTTGGCATTTGATGTGACATACTGTGCTCTTATCCTTATCCTGGATGACTAGTAATTTTTGCTTATATGTTAATTATACATTGTTTGTTTGCGCCAGCCAGTTTGTTGGCATTCAAAACAGGAGGAAAATCTATGCAAATAGATTACATAATCAAACAATGCGAGTTGTTATCAGCATTACCTGTAAATACTGAATGAAGGACAATTGCTAACCATTAAAAGAGGTGATATGCCTCTGTAAAAGAGAGAGAGAGAGACAGAGATTCATCCAAGACATCCAGACAACCAAAGGACCAGAGACATGACAGCAGTCAGGACATTATGGCTCCATCACAAGGGATACAGAGTTAGCATTCTACAGGATGCCAGTTTAGGGAACCACAGCCCCCCGCTGGAAGAATGCAGATCTGCTCCATTGACCATCGCTGAACCATGGATACATGTGGAGAAAGCCAGAATTGGGACGCGCTGGTCGCCTGGCTCCATGAAGATGTTAGGAGAAACCAGGTTGTGACCCTCCTATCAACTGGCTTTGTAGCTCAATGTACTGTCATCTTCCTAAACTTGTCGATACCGTCTCTTTGTGAGTGCCACAGGTGGAGGTAGTCGGGGCTGGAAGATATGAAGGAACAGCTGCTATTATCCCGGTAAGTCAGCGGAAGAGTGAGACTCTCTAATGTGCACCATAATGGGGTATTTTGCTGGGACTGTTCTATGTGTTATCTGCATGTTTTGTGGTTCAATAAATTATTGCTGCACTGCTTTACCCTCACCCTGTGTTGTCTGAGAAGCATTATGCCCACGTTAAAGGGAGAGCAGGCGTCCGTTGGGACGATCCCTGGTCCATGCAGTTTCATGCCATCTCTAGAGCACCATACATCTGTTACGCTATTAAGCCTTCTGATGAGCTGATAAGTGAAACGCGTTGAGGCGATGTGTCATCAGATTTGATCATCAGACTGATAAGTACAACCCACCTCAATACTATCCCTTACTGATATTTATCAGACTGCAGAGTGTTATTACAATATTATATTGTCCGGCAATGTCTTGCATAAGGGATTACTCTTGGGGAATATGTGGACAGCCCAGCTGTTAGCAGGTACATCAAACTCTATATGCAGACTGCTAGCATTTGCAACAGAACGATTTTTCTGGGTTCTTGAATTATTTTGAGGATGTGGTTTCTTGTCTCTATTAATAATAATTTTTGATTTTGTTATCTTTTTGTTACCTACCTGAGAGATGAGCGAATTTCTTCTTTTTACTTAGGACATTAAACTTTTGGCAAGGAGCTCAATCAATTACGTCCTCCAATCTTGAGGCCACTATAGTGACCGTCCCAAAGCCTGGCAAGCCGGCTGATACCCCTGGCAACTTCAGACCAATTTCATTACTGAACTGCAATTTGAAACTATATGCCAAAATGATATATATCAGACTACACACAGTCCTGCCTGGGCTAATCTCTTAATCTCTGCAGATCAGGTGGGGTTTATACCCGGATGCCAGGCTAGGGATGTTACTAGACGAATGGTGGACCTTGTGGTGATGGCTGAGCTTTCGAGGACCCCCAGTGTAGTCCTGTCACTAGACGCGGAGAAGGAATTTGACAGGGTGCACTGGGGCTACCTGAGGGGGGTGTTGGGTAAGTTTAGGATTGAGGGCCCTTTATGCACAGCTATTTTTTCTCTCTACTCAAACCCAAACGCTAAGATTTTTTCTTCAGGCCTTAGGTCGGAGGGGTTCTCCATTTCTAATGGAACCCGCCAGGGGTGTCCTCTTTCGCCTGTAATTTTTACTCTGGTTATGGAACCCTGGCGGAGGCTATCAGGAGTAACCTGGGGGTGACAGGCATTAAGGTGGGGGACTCTATCCATGTAGTTGGTCTATATATGGACAGTATTATTATCACCTGCATGAATATTGAGCAATCTCTCCCAGCTATAATGTCCACTTTGACAAAAAATTTTCTCAGTCTCTTATTATAAACTTAACTTGTCCAAGTCTTTAATCCTTCCAGTTGGAGTCCCGATGGACTTGAGGGAAAAATTAAAAGCTAAGTTATCTTTTCAGTGGGCTAAGAAAAGTATTCTTTATTTAGGGATAAATCTGTCAGCTTCTCTCCTCGTGGTTCAATCTATTGTACTCCCTTTACTGCACTCTCGAGAAAGAATTGATCCTTTCATGGGTTGCAAGATTCAATCCTTTAAAATGGTCTTTCTACGAAAAATAATCCACTTATTCAAGTGTCTACCGGTGTTGTACCCCCCCAAGTATATTTAAAAAAATTCAAACTCTGGTGGTAGTCTGCCCTACGGGACACTAAAGTAGTGTGCTGTGGGGTATGTGTCCATTTTCTCCTGTTACCATTGTGAAAAGAAAAATTTGGGGTTAAAAAACATTTTTGTGGAAAAATGTAATTTTTTTTTCACAGCTGAACTTTCTAAATTTCTGTGAATCACCTGAAGGTTCAAAATGCTCACCACACGTCTAGATACATTCCGGGGGAGTCTAGTTTCCAAAATTGGGTCACTTGTAGGAGTTTGCATTGTTTAGGCACATCAGGGGCTCCCCAAGCGCGACACGGCGTCCGCTAATTATTCCAGCAAATTCTCCTTTGCCTCATTGGGGGACACAGGTACTGTGGGTGTATGCTTCTGCTGCCTGGAGGCTGACACTGAGTGAAAAAAGAGGTTGGCTCCTCCTCCGCCATATACATCCTCGCCCCGGTTGCAGGGCGGATTCAGTTTTTGCTTAGTGTCCATTGGAGGCACACGTCTGGTCTTTTTTTTCCAGACTCTGTCATTTTTTCCATGAAGATAAGACAGGGGCAGCGGATCCTATTGAAAGGGTCCCCAAACCAATAACGAGCGAGCACGTGCGAGTGTCGCCTCCACGTATCCTTTCCCGCTACGTGGGACATGATGCCGGACTGAGCCCTGACCACCCTAAGGTAGAGAAACCCTAGGCTGTACAGAGGCCTGCAAACAGTCCGTGCGGCCCCCACTGCATCACCAATGCCAGGCAGCGGTGATGGAAGGTGGCGGACGGTCCCTCTCCTCATCCCCTATAAGGGAAGATGGAGCTAGAGTGCCTGCACCGTCCTTAAACTTTTTTTCGGCCCCCCTTTCCCCCTCAACCTCAGGATGAAGATGGACGTCGAGGGGTGGAAGGAGGTGGGCTGGGAGGGCTCCTGCGGACCCCCCGTGGTCGGCGCTCCTGGCGCCGTTCTTAGGCATCCCCGGGCTCCCTGGCTGCGCCACATAGCGTGGCATCCGGCGGCGCAGGTTCCTGGCCCGGTGTCTGGCGGTCCCGCCCCGAGTCCGGGCACAAGCCGGAAATTTAGTCCCCGGCTTTTCCCGGAGCTAGGCTGCTGGCGGAAGTCCCGCCCCCGTGACGTGACCACTTCCGGTGGACCCGCGCCCATTGGGGCCTCAGGCGGACAGCAAAATTTAGTCCCCGGCTCCTGCCAGGGACTAGGCCGCGGACAGAAGTTCCGCCCCATGACGTCCCCGGGGCCGCCTCTTCGTCCGGAGGCCCATCCACACGCCGGAGAGCGCTGTTTTTTAAAGAAGGTTGACAGTTTCATTGAGGCCGTCAACCAGACCCTTGGGATCAAAGATGATTCCACCTTGGCCTCAGGTCATAAGGTCTCATTTAAGCGAGCAAAGCGGCCACATAGCGTTTAGTTCTCACCCAGAGTTTGAGGACATAGTACAACGCAGAGAGCGGCCCGACAAACGGTTCTAAGGGCAAAAGGCACTCGAGGCGAGGTATCCGTTCACCCCTGATCTCCGTAAGTCCCCAACGGTAGATCCACCTGTGTCACACTTAGCCTCTAGGACCCTGTTATCCATACCTAGTGGGTCCTTTATCAAGGATCCCACTGACCGTCTCATAGAGAGCCTAGCTTGCTCAGTATTTGAGGCATCAGGTTCAGCACTCTGCCCCTCATTTGCGGCAACCTGGGTAGCAAAGGCCATGATGGCTTGGTCAGAATCATTGAATAAGCCCTGCAGGGTATGGACCTACCAGCAGAGGTATCAGAGATCACAAATCAGATCACTTTGGCCGGGGACTACCTAATTAATGAATCTTTGGATGCGGCCAACTCCGCGGCTCACTGCGGCGAATGCGATCTCCATTAGGAGGGCTTTATGGTTGAGGACATGGTGGGCAGACACAACTTCCAAGAAATCCCTGACTTCCTTGCCTTATCAGAGCGGTCATCTGTTCGGGGAGAAGTTGGATCAGCTTATCTCTGATTCCACAGGTGGAAAGAGCAGTTTCTTCCCTCAACAAAGGGTTAAGTAGCCGTTTCACTACCAACCTCAGACACGATTTCGGGCCTTTCGCAACCCCAGGTGGGCTGCAGCGACCAATCCCGCCGCTTCAGGTCGTCCCAGGCAGGACAGGGACCGGCAGGTCTCACATAGAGCCAACCCATTGGGGAGAATGCGTACCCACCAGCCCAAATCAAGAGGACCTGGGTCCCAGAGATCTGCAGTCAAATGACTCAAGGCAATCTCAAGGTGACTTCAGCAAGGTAGGCGGCCACCTGCTTTGGTTTCGCCACGCCTGGCTCTCCGTCTCACACGACACATGGGTAACAGAGCTGGTGTCCTCGGGTTAAGATAGAATTCATCAAATACCCCCCAAGATGGTTTTTTTCTTTCCCATCTTCCAAAAGTAATCGCCCGAGCAAGGCCTTTACTCAAGGCCATAAAATTACTCCAGCACAACGGAGTCATTGTTCCCGTACTGGAGAACGAAAAATATCAGGGGTTCTACTCCAACCTGTTCACGGTGCCCAAAAAGGATGGGACAGTCAGGCCCATTCTGGACCTAAAGCTCCTAAACAAGTTTATCAGGATCAGACATTTCCGGATGGAGTCTCTCTGTTCAGTGGGGCGGGGAGACTACTTGGCTTCTATCGACATCCAAGACGCCTACCTACACATCCCCATTATTCCCCCTGCACCAAAGGTTCCTGCGCTTCGCCATCAACGGCCTACACTTTCAGTTCGTAGCACTGCCCTTCGCTCCCAGGGTGCTCACAAAGGTCATGGCAGTCGTCATGGCCACCCTGCACTCCCGGGGCATAGTTGTCTTTCCTTATTTAGACGACCTCTTGGTCAAAGTCCCTTCCTTTCGGGCATGCGAGGAGAGTGTTAGCATCACGCTAGATACTCTTTCCCGCTTAGGATGGTTGGTCAGTCTGAAAAAGTCATCCCCTGTGCCAGCTCAGAGGATCTCCTTCTTAGGAATAATCTTAGACACTTCCCGAGGGTTGGTAATTCTCCCTCAGGACAAGGCCTTAGCTCTCCGGCAGGGAGTCCGGAAGCTGCGCCAACCGGTCCCTTATACCATCTGCTTCTGCATGAGGATCCTAGGAAAGATGGCAGCGATGGAGGCAATTCTGTTTGCCCAGTTCCATCTTCGCCCCCTTCAGGACGCCCTGTTATCAGTCTGGGATAAAAACCCATTCTCTCTCGATCACCGGTGCCAGTTGCCCACGCGGGTCACACAGGCACTTGGGTGGTGGACAGTCAGTGCCTCACTTCTCCAGGGCAAGCCCTTTCCCCCAGACCATTGGTTGGTGGTGACAACCGACGCCAGCCTCCTCGGCTGGGGAGTGGTTTTTCGCCACCATACGACCCAGGGACGGTGGTCGCCGCAGGAGGCACGTCTCCCAATCAACTTGTTGGAAATACGGGCAATCCGGCTAGCTCTGCGACAGTTTCATTCAGGGCTGTGGAGTCGGTAAGCCACAGTTGCGACTCCGACTCCTGGATTTTATCAGACTCCGACTCCGGCTCCGACTCCGACTCCGACTCCTTCATAAATGGCCAATTCATAACAACAAATTTACTGTTGTAAAATATTAAACATCGTGCTTATTCAGTTTCTCACCATCATATAAGTAATCAGACCACTTAGAGCAAAAACTACATTTATTAGAATACAATTAGAATATAGCAAATAACTTTTATAAACTTTTCTAAACTGTAAGTAAATATGCAATAAACACTTTTATGCAGTTAATAAGAAGAAATCTATAAATTTGTCCTCAGAAAAAGTATTGCCTCTGTCAGATCCTCCTTCATGGATGCCCTCAAATCTGATCTAATTATTTTGAGAGCAGAGAACAACCTCTCTACACTAACTTGTGTTGGTGGCAAAGCAGTAACCACTCGGGCAACATCTCTGACAATGTCAGGATACAGAGGAATCGCTTGTTGCACTGTTATTTTTGATGAACGGTCAAATTTCTCAATTTCTTTTAGTGCACATGAAAAATTCTGCTGAAATGTACTGGCTGTGTTCCTTGATGGGTATGACTCTTCTTCTATGCGGGAACGCTTTGCACGGTCCTTGTGATCCAAATATTTTTCGAAATTAAATTCTTCATCAGTTGATGATGAGGGTGAAGATGTGGCAGGACGACCAAATTCTTCTTGTTCCTCCTGACTGTTCTGCAACCCTTTCATCCTTACTGCTATTTCAAACAGAGCTTCTTTTCCTTTACTTAGCTGTTGATCATCTAGAAGAATCCGATGCATTGGGTCTACATAAACAGCTGCCAAAAGAATGTTATTTTGTAATAGTAGCTCCTCTCTCCGTTTCATTGATGTAGGAATGCCACTTGCAATTAACCCTCCTCTTTGGGACAGGCGAAACATCAGGTTCTTCCACTCCTTTAAGAAAATACCTGGAGTTAAGTCCTCTGCTTGTAATTTTTTAGTCACTGTAAATGGGTGCTCTAGCAATTTTTCCAGCTCAGTCACCTGATTCCACTGACTTTCATTTAGCGTCAGTTGAGGGTTAGCCATGTCTACAAGAAAGGTTTTCAGTTCAACCAAGCGCTGAATCATTAAGTAAGTACTGCCCCATCGTGTGGCTTGATCAATAATTGCCCCTTTTCCAGCACGTCTCTTCAAAATTGAGTCAACTTTAGGGGTTCTGGCAACAGTAGCCAATTTTCTCACCTTGCCAATCAGTGCAGCAGCATGTCCTTCTTGCAGACTGTCTCTTATAGCCAGCTGTAGCGTATGCACAACACAGCGCATGTGATGAATGAAAGAACATATTGACACAGTTTCAACAAGATCATCTAAACTATCATGTTGCTGTTCATCTGAAGCAACTTCAGTTTGCTCCTCAGTTACAATACTGTGTTCCTCTATTTCAAACATTTCTGTGTCTGTGGACCCAGAATGTTCTTCTAGCTGCTGGTCACCATCATTACTCTCATTCATTAGCTTAATAGTACTTATCATATTTGAAGCATTGTCAGTTACGACAGAAAGAACTTGCTCTTTTTTAAGTTCATAGTCTTGCAGAACCTTTTCCACCAAGACCTGGAGAAACTCACTGGAGTGATGAGCTTTGGTGTCTTTTACTGCCAATGTCTTGGTAACTATTTCATTTTTGTCACAAACAAATCGGACATTGATGGCAAAATAGTTCACTCTGTGATGTGTGCAGGCATCCATTTTAAGAAACAGAAAGCGTCCCTTGAGAGTTTTTTTAAGTTCTTCCTTTTGATTAAAAGCTTCTTCGATTACTAATTTTCTAATACTCTCTCTCTCCAGAGAAACACCAAGCTTGCGGGCCATTTCCCCATTCAGACACATAAAAGCTGGTCGTGAAAATAATGAAATAGGCACACTATCCTTTACAACAAGCTCTATGATCTGTTTTTTAAATGTATCTACTGTCATTGTCACAGTAACTTTGTCACTGACAAAATATCTTGCAACTGATGGCTGCAAAGTTCTCTGCTCCTTTGTTTGGCTGGAAGAGCTGGGCACTGGTTCATTGGTTTGGATGCAGTCTTTCTCATCCACTGCTTTCAGTACTTCTGCATGAAAACGCTGTAAATGTCTCTTTAGATTAGAAGCTCTGGTAGGAGCATTTTTATCTTTGCCTGAATATGCACTCATCTTGGCTTCACAGCATTTGTTTTCGTCTGGATCATTTGTCATACACTGACAGACATAATGTTTTCTTTCTTGAGTGATGGTGAAATGTTCAAATACAGCTGATTTAATGTGATGCTTCTTTGACATTCTCAGGTTTTTAATTCTGCATTCACAATCCAAATGACAATTGTTTTTCCTAAAAACAATTGTACAAAATTGCCAGGTCGCACAACTGATATAGTGGTCAGTAATACTGTTATTATTCCTCATGTACTCACAGTTAACTGATGCAAAGTTTGTTGAAAGGATAATACTTCTTACAGTCTTCCTCTTCTGAGTAGCAGGCAGCTGTGAGATGCTTGGAAGACGCACACCTAGTATGATCTAGTCTAGAGGAGGAGCTTTACTACTAAGAATTTGCAACACATTTTCACTTTCAGTTTCATACATTGTAAGTAGGGGGGTTGGGGCAGCATGAGGTTAACCAAGTATAAGATTACATAAGGGCAGTGGAGAACAGTGACACACAAGAAGTAAGAAATGTCTCTATCTCCAGCAGAACTGCTTATCACTGTTGTTCATAGTTTGATAGAACATATATATTTGAGTAACATTTATAAAATTCATATGAAAGTTCAATTATGAAATATTAATACATTTTTTTTAAAGCTGCAGTCGGAGTTGGTACATTTCTACCGACTCCGACTCCAACCAAAACTAACTCCGACTCCACGACTCCGACTCCACAGCTCTGGTTTCATCCCCTCCTAGCAGGCCGGCCCGTTCGGATTCAGTCGGACAACGCCACGGCTGTGGCTTACATAAATCATCAGGGGGGCACCCGCAGCAGGGCAGCCATGCGCGAGATAGGGCATGTCCTTAATTGGGCCGAGAGAACCCACTCGGCGATAGCAGTCGACATCCAGGGCGTGGAGAACTGGGCGGCAGACTTCCTCAGCCGGCAGGGTCTCTCATTTACGGAATGGTCACTTCACCCCGAGATCTTCCAGCAGATTTGGCAACAATGGGGGACGCCGGATGTGGACCTTATGGCCTCCAGAGTGAACGCCAAGGTACCAGCATTTGTCGCTTGATCCCGGGATCCGCAGGCAATTGCCGTGGATGCACTGGTTTTGCCATGGAACCAGTTTCACCTCCCATACCTATTTCCCACTACTTCCGAGGGTCATCAAGAAGATCAAGGCGGAAGGGGTGTCAGTGATTCTGCTGGCCCTAGATTGGCCTCGTCGGGCATGGTGCGCAGACCTAGTACAGCTACTCGCCGACGTTCCTTGGCGCCTGCCAGAGCACCCAGACCTACTGTCCCAGGGCCCGATCTACCACCCAAACTCAGGGGCCTTGTGTTTGACGGCTTGGCCATTGAATCCTGGATTCTAACCCAGGCTGGGTTCGGCCAAAATGTGGTCGCTACAATGGTTAGCGCCCGGAAGCCGGCCTCAGCATGTATTTATCACCACACCTGGAAGGTTTTGTTCACATGGTGTCGGAACCATGGTTGTTCTCCACTGATATTTTCTATTCCCAACATCTTGGCTTTTCTTCAGTCTGGCCTAGACTCAGGCTTCGCCCCAAGTTCCCTCAGGAGACAAATATCGGCCTTATCCATTCTGTTCCAGCGCAGGATTGCTACCAATCTGCAGGTGAAGACCTTCATTCAGGGGGTCTCCCACTTGGTACCTCCTTATAGGGCGTCCCTAGACGCTTGGGACCTTAACCTGGTCCTAAGTGTCCTACAGGAGGCTCCATTTGAACCGTTACAGGAGGTCTCTTTAGCCTACCTTTATTGGAAGGTAGTATTTTTTGTGGCAATAACGTCAATCAGGCGGGTCTTTGAGCTGGCAGCTCTATCCTGCCAAGCTCCGTGTCATGATCCCAGTGCAGGTTTTGACCTGCAAGTCAGGGGTTAATGTCTTGGGCTCAGTGCAGGCTTGACCTGCACGCCGGGGGTTAATTATTGTAGCCTCTCTTTGGCTCAAGGAGGGCTTCTTATAGCCCTGGGAGACTCCAATCCCTGTCAGTTATAATTTTGCCTTTGGCCGAGTGTGGTGACCCCTGTGTGCCTGTGCCTTCTGATTGTCTTCTAGCTTGCTTATATGGTTCTGACCCGGTTCTGTCCCCTGTTGTGAGTTTGTCTCTTGATTCTGTACTGTTTATCTGCTTCTCTGGTTTATGACTCATTGCCTATGTCCTGACTAGTCTCTGATTGCCCCTCTTGTACTGTGCTGCTCTCTCCGTGTATGACTCATTGCTTACGTTCTGACTACTCTCTGCTTGTCCCTCTGGTACCGCGCTGTCCTCTCTGTATATGACCCCCGTTTGTCTGATTTGAGGATCCCTGTAGTAGAATCCTGCATTTATCTCCAGAAACAGGACTCAAAGCCCCGCCCCCTGCAGTCACATGAATGTAGGTCCTTCACTGCTTTATACCTTCAGTGACACAGGTCCTGTGAGCCTGGAGCACGCATTGTCATCACTGCTGCCCCGCTCCACAGGTATCTTTGGGCACAGGTTTGTACTCAGGACATGCGCACTAGCTCAGTGAGCAAGTGCAGTGCGGTGTTCCTGACATTATAACTGACCGTGAACTTTTTTTTCTCTCACTTCTGCAGCATGGACCCAATGTATGCTTTATCTGAGCAGGTGAAATGCTTGACTCAGTCGCTGCGGAAGCTAAGTTTAGAACACCAAACTCTGACCCAGTCCCAACAGCAGGTTGCGGACTTAGTTCAGGGGATGCTTTCTGCTGGGTTTCAGCAGGTGGGGACTAGAGATGTCATTTTAGTCTCACCCGAATCTCCGGTTAAGTTACCAGATACGTTTGCTGGTAACAAAAATGAATTTAGAGCGTTTATGGAGGGCTGTAAGCTCTTTTTCTCCTTGAGACCCCGCTCCTCTGGGGATGAGAAACAGAGGGTGGGGGTGATTATTTCCCTGCTTAGAGGGGCCCCGCAGGCCTGGGCATTTTCTCTTTCCTCTTCTGCCCCAGAGAGAATGACTGTGGATGCGTTTTTTGAAGCCTTAGGGCTTATTTATGATGAGCCCGATAGAGTGCGTTTGGCTGAGGACAAGGTGATGAGTGTCTGTCAGAACAGAACCACTCGGTCGAGTGCTTCCCCTGAGTTTAGACGTTGGGCCGCTGAGATTTCTTGAAGTGATGCCGCCCTTCGGGGGTTGATCCGTAGAGGCCTCTGTGAGCGTCTGAAGGATGCCCTGGCACTTCATCCTCCACCTGACTCCCTGGACCCAAGCGGTTCGTATGGATCGCAGACTGCTTGCAAGAGGGGTGGTGCAACTCGAAACCTCTTTATTCCCCAGTGGAGGTGAGACCTGAACTCCTCCTGAGGCTATGGAGGTGAGCGCTGTCACCTGTGAGAAGGAAAGAAGATGCCGCTGGGAGAAGCAGTTGTGCTTTTATTGTGGGGAATCTGGACATTGGAAGAATGACTGCCCCTCCTGTCCGTCATCCTTCAAGGTGGCGGGAAAACTACTAGGTCTGGGTAGTAATCGAGGAGGCTACCCAGACCTTCATTTACCTTTTTCCTCACTTGCAAAAATTGTGCTTCGGGTGGAACTGGATCTTGCTGATCGTCCTGTTCAGACTACCACCTTTGTTGACTGTGGCTCTGCTGTTAACCTGATTGATGCCCGGATTATAGCTCTTAATAAGATAGGGACAGTCAGGCTTCAGGACCCTGTTAAACTTGTGGCAATTAATTTGTCCTCTCTTACCCGGGACAGTATCTGTTTCAGGTCTGAACTTTTTTCTCTGAAAGTGGATTCCACTCATGTGGAAAAATTAACTTGTCTTTTGTTAGATAACTTGCCTGCAGGACTGGTACTGGGGATGCCTTGGCTACAATGCCATATTTCTACCATTGATTGGGTGACAGGGGAGATCACTCAATGGGGATGCAAAGATAAATGTTGTAACCTGGGGCCTCTTGTTAACTGTTAAAACCGTATCTGTGTCGTCTGTCGGTCTGGAAGGTATTCCGGAGTACCTGAAGGATTTCGAAGACGTATTTTCCGAAAGCGAGGCTGAGACGCTGCCACCACATAGACCCTACGATTGTGCCATTGATTTAGTACCCAGAGCCAAGTTACCTAAGGCTCGATTGTTCAATTTGTCCGGGCCTGAGCGCCAAGCCATGAAGGAGTACATAGCTGAGATTCTCCGCAAAGGGCGTATCAGGCCTTCTGTGTCACCCGTGGCAGCAGGATTCTTCTTTGTGAAGAAGAAAGATTGTGGTTTGCGGCCGTGCCTCGACTTTCGGGTACTTAACAAGATAACGGTTAGGAACACTTATCCACGTCCCCTCATCCCAGACTTATTTAACCAGCTATCTGGGGCCCAATGGTTCTCCAAATTAGATCTTCAGGGGCCTACAACCTGATAAGGGTTCGGGAAGGGGACAAGTGGAAAACTGCATTCCTCACATCAGAGGCACTCTTTGAAAACCTGGTTATGCCGTTTGGGTTAACTAATGCCCCCGCTATTTTCCAAAACTTTATCAATGTTGTGTTTTCTGACCTGATAGGCCGTTTTGTTGTCATTTATTTGGATGACATTTTGGTGTATTCCCCGGACAGTCAGTCTCGCTTGCAACATCTACAGACAGTTCTCCAGAGACTCAGGGAGAACCACTTGTTTGCTAAATTGGAAAAATGTTCATTTTTGGTATATGAACTGTCTTTTTTGGGGCTGATTGTATCTTGTGAGGGATTTCGTATGGACCCTAAGAAGGTGCTGGTGATCGCAGACTAGGTTCAGCCTCGTGATCTCAAGGGGCTCCAGTGCTTCTTGGGATTTGCAAACTATTACCGGAGACTCATTAAAGGTTTCTCTCAAGTGGTTAAACCACTCACGGATCTTACACGGAAGGGGGCTGATGTAAAAAATTGGTCTGTACTCGCTAAGGAGTCCTTCTCAGCTCTTAAGAAATGTTTCATGTCCGCCCCGGTGTTGGTTCAGCCAGACACGTCCAAACCATTTATTGTGGAGGTGGATGCTTCTGAAGTAGGGGTGGAGGCAGTGTTGTCCCAGGGTCCGGCCACCCTTACTAATCTCAAACCCTGTGCCTTCTTCTGCAAGAAGTTCTCATCCGCCAAGAGAAACTATGATGTAGGCCAGGGGTGGGGAACCTCCGGCCCGCGGCCCGCAGTGGCTTTTCATGCGGCCTGCGGGTAGGTCCCTGGAGTCCTCAATGCTCGGGCGGCTGCTGTATCCTGTCAACTGCCGGCCCTTTAACCCCCAAGAGTACGGGCACGCAGCGTTCATTACAAAACGCTGCCTGCCCTGCAGATGATGATGATGATGTCTTCTGGGTGGGCGGGGTTAGCGTCTGGGTGGGCGGGACTAGCGCCCAATGCTCTCCCGTCCACATGTCCCAGAAGAGGAGATGCTGCCAGAGAGTCAGCGATCTCTGTGAGTGCGTGCCCGCAGCTCTGTGCCTCCCTGGGGATCTGTGCCCCCATGATCTCTGTGCCCCCAGCTATACCTCCACATGTGATCTGTGCCCCCCACCTATATATACCCCATGATCTGTGCCCCCAGCTATGTTTCCACATGTGATCTGTGCCCCCACCTATATATACCCCATGATCTGTGCCCCAGCTATGTTTCCACATGTGATCTGTGCCCCCCACCTATATATACCCCCTGTGATCTGTGCCCTCCAGCTATGTGCCCCCAGTGATCTCTGTGCCCCCAGATATTTGCACCCCTGTGATATCTGTGGCTCCCAGCTTTGTGCCCCATGTTATCTATGTGCCCACCTGCTATGTACCCCCTGTGATGTTTGTGCTCCCATGTGCCCCCTGTGATCTGTCACCCAAAGCTATGTGCACCCCTGTGATCTTCATGTCCCCCCCCGGTGATCTATGAGCCTCCCCGACAATCCCTGTCCCCCCCGGTGCTATATATCCCCCCACAGCTGCTGCTTTTACCCTGAAAGTGCTGTATATCCCCCCGAGTACTGTATATCCTACCACCTGTGATATATATAGCCCCCAGTGATGGAGAAGCAGCTCCAGCCGTCACATTAAGGGTGAGTTACCGTAATTAATTGTTAGCCTGAAAATTACCCCGGTATATTTAGTCAATGTACCCACGTATGCAGAAAATTTCTGCATGAAAACCGGACTCCTTCCCAGAAAACGCTCTTTTTTCCGCACGTTTTTTGCGTGTTTTCCGCGCGTCCCCAGTCTCATAGAAAATAGCTAGAAATGCGGATTTTTCCGCAAAATTAATGAGTATGCTGCGTTTGTTACCGCGATGCGTTTTTTGTGTGGAAAACAACGCATCAATATGCACAAAAAGTGCGGAATTCATTAAAATGAATGGGATGCTTCTTTTAAGCATTTTTGCTGGTAAAAAAACGCGAAAAAAACGCTTACGTGGGTGCACAGCCTCAAGGTGATCATTTTTGTGTGGCCCTCGAATGATGGTAGAAATTTCCAAATGGCCCCCGGATGGAAAAAGGTTCCCCACCCCTGATGTAGGCAATAGAGAACTTCTTGCGGTCAAGCTGGCATTCGAAGAATGGAGGCACTTTTTGGAAGGGGAGGCTCACCCGATCACAGTTATCACTGATCACAAAAATTTGGCATACCTTGAATCTGCTAAGAGGCTTACTCCTAGACAAGCCCGTTGGTCACTTTTTTTTTCACGCTTTCAATTCTCACTTACCGTACTTTTCGACCAGAGTCCAAAAATGTTAAAGCGGATGCGCTGTCCAGAAGTTTTGACCCGGTGTCTCCCACCGAGCCGCCGTCCTCCATTCTTCGCCCGGGGGTGGTACTGGCGGGGGTCTCGTCAGAATTGGAACAAGAAATTATGAGGGCCCAGTCCCTAGCTCTGGCGACCAGGCCAGGAGATAAATTGTTTGTTCCAGATTTATTGCGGCCTAGACTTCTGCAGGAGTTTCATGAGACTAGGCTGAGTGCTCATCCCGGTATCACGGCCACTAGAGAGGCAGTAGCCAGGGTTTTTTGGTCGCCTTCACTTGGGTCCGATGTCAAGAAATTCATTTCTGCTTGTGAAGTTTGTGCCCGTTCCAAAAGCTCGCATAACCGACTGGCTGGGGAACTCATACCGTTACCGATTCCTTATAGGCCATGGACTCATTTCTCCATGGACTTTATTACTGGTCTTCCTCCATCCAGGGGCAATTCCAATGTGTAGGTGGTGGTGGACAGGTTTTCGAAACAAGCTCATTTCATTCCCTTGGCAGCATTACCCTCAGCAGCAACATTGTCAAGGTTGTTTGTTCTGCATGTGGTCCGATTGCATTTGGTACCCCTGAATGTTGTGTCTGACAGAGGTGTGCAGTTTGTGGCCAAATTTTGGAGGGCATTCTGTAAGAAATTGGGCATCTCACTCTCCTTCTCCTCGGCATGTCATACGGAACGCACCAATCAATCCCTGGAACAGATTCTCAGGTGTCTGACCTCCACCAGACAGAAGGATTGGTGTGATGCGTTACCGTTGGCGGAGTTTGCTTTTAACAACTGGGTGAATCAATCCACCAACATGTCCCCATTCCTGGTCAATTATGGGTTTAATCCTCATTTTGGGGAGTTTTCACGGGTGGATTCTGATTGTCCAGGGGCGGAGGGATCCGTTCAACGGTTAAAAAACCTCTGGGCTGAAGTTCGGCGTAATATCTTTCGGACCCAGGGGAGGTATAAATATTTTTCTGACAAAAAGAGAGCCCAGGGACACATGTTTCAGGTAGGGGAGAAGGTTTGGCTTTCCACACGTAACATCAACTTGAAGGTACCATCAGCTAAATTGGGACCAAAGTTCATTGGTCCGTATAAGATTGTGGAAATAGTCAACCCAGTGGCATATAGGCTGCGTCTACCCGACTCCTTAAAAATATCCAATGTGTTCCATAAATCGCTGTTGAAACCCGTGGGGTCTGTCAAGGAGGACTCTGAGCTTGTTGTTCCTCCAGTGTTGGTGGAGGGTCACTTGGAATATGAGGTCGGACATATTGTGGATTCTCGGCGGGTGCGCCGCTCCTTGCAGTACCTGGTCCACTGGAAGAGATATGGACCGGAGGAATGCTCGTGGGTTACTGCTCACTCTGTACATGCAGATCGCTCATTTTCTGCTCCACCAGATGGGAGTTCTCCTTCCGTTCTCCCTCTGGTGGTGACAGGAGGTAGTGAGGTTAGTTTAATTGGTAATGGTCTGCCACCTGACGAGGAGGATAATGATTGGATCTCTGGAGTATCAGACTGGATATAAGACAGCCAACACCCTATCCTGTTGCTGGTGATTCAGTCTGCTTCTCAGGTCTTGCACTTCAGCTCTGCTCCAGTCTTCTCAAGTTAAGTTTTGTTTTTGCTAATGTTCACACTTGCTCTTGTTGGGCAGCTCAGTTTTTGTGTGGTCAGCCAGCCTGACTGGGCTGTGCTGAATTTCCACTCTTATTTATTTGTATTTGCCTTTTGTCCTTTATTAGATTGGCCTCTTTTTTGCTCTGTCTCAGAATATTTTAGAGTGCTGATATAGTGGGAGAAGTCTAGTGACTTCAGGGTTAATTTTGTTATCAGAAGTGTTGGACATTATTTTGGGTAGGGTTTTTTGGCAGATTGCAGACAGTATCTTTCCTTTCCTATCCTTTCAAGTTAGTTTGGCCCCATCGTTTACTCAGCCTGTTTTTCTGCCTTTGTTTGTGTTTTCATCTTGCTTCACCATCAATACATGTGGAAGGCTGTCTTTCCTTTGGGGTCTGCTCTGGGGAAGTTAGTTTTCCCTTTTCTTACTTTAGGCTTATTTAGTTCTCTGGTTGTGACAAGGCGTCCAGGACCATCGTAGGCACGCTTCTCGACTGCTGCTAGTTGTGTGTTAAAATCAGGGATCTGCAATCTGCATAGTTACCTGTTGTGAGCTCATCTGTTCATTCATCTTTTGTGTCCGAGGATCTCCCTGTTCTGGTGACGGAAGGTAGTGAGGCTGATTTGGATGAAAGAAACCAAACACCTGATCAGGTGAATTGTGACTGGGTAACGGGAACTTCAGACTGGATATAAGGCAGCCGACGCCCTTCTGAGTCGCTGGTGATTTCTCTGCTGGATTCTTGGAGACTAGTCTGATTCCTGCTTCCCAAAGATAAGTTTTTGCTCTGCTATTGAACTTATTAGTTTTGGTTTTGTTTACCTTGTTTTTTGAGTTCAGCCATCCCCGGCCGGGGGGTGTGCTGGATTCTTTTTCCTTGATCAGTGTTCTCTTTTGCTTCCAGAATATTCTGAGTGCTGATATAGGGTTTGAAGTCTAGTGACTTCAGGGTCCTTTTTGCTTATCAGTTGTGTTGGTAATATTTTTAGCAGGGTTTTCTCGGATTGCAGACAGCAGCTTTACTGTCCTGTCCTTTTTAGTTAGCTTGGGCCCCATCGTTTGCTCAACCTATCTTTCTATCTGTGTTAGTGTTTTCATCTTGCTTCACCGTCATTATATGTTGGGGGCTGCCTATTGCTTTGGGGTCTGCTCTGGGGCAGTCAGTTTTTCCCTTTTCTCTCTTTAGGCTTGTTTAGATCTCCGGCTGTGACGAGGTGTCTAGGATCACCGTAGGAACACTCCACGGCTACTGCTAGTTGTGTGATAGGATTAGGGGTCTGCAATCCGCTAGTTTCCAACCTCTCTGATTTTCTGGGCTGAGCTTGTGTTATGTTTTTTCCTCCTCGCTGACTCAAACCAACCTCTCTGGTTTTCTGAGACTTAGCGTGTGTTGTTTTTCTCCTCGGTGACCCATTCATAACACCTGGGGGTCCAGAGGCCCCCCGTTGAGAGGGGGGTACTGTCATTATCCCAGTGCAGGTTTTGACCTGCATGTCAGGGGTTAATGTCTTGGGCTCAGTGCAGGCTTGACCTGCACGCCGGGGGTTAATTATTGCAGCCTCTCTTTGTCAGTTATACTTTTGCCTATGGCCGAGTGTGGTGACCCCTGTGTGCCTGTGCCTTCTGATTGTCTTCTAGCTTGCTTATATGGTTCACACATTCGCAAAGCACTACAATATCCATACTCAGGCTTCGGCAGATGCGAGTCTGGGTAGAAGGATTCTCCGAGCAGCGGTGGCGCACCTTTAGACAGGAGGTGCATGTAGCTTGGATCGGTTAGTCAACTTCCCACCCAGGGACTGCTTTAGGACATCCCACAGTGTCCTGTGTCCCCCAATGAGGCGAAGGAGAAACATGGATTTTTGTGATAAACTCACCGTAAAATCCTTTTCTCCGAGACGCTCATTGGGGGACACAGCACCCACTCTGTTAGCCAAGTTGGCTTCTGTTTTGTTTAATATACTTTTTTTTGAATGATATTAGAGCGGTATCTTTTCTAGACATGTTGTTACCTGCATTAAGGTTGATATTGTCTGATTTTTCTTTGATCTCCTACTGCTTTTGCACCAAACTGATTCCGCCCACAACTGGGGAGAGGGTGTATACGGCGGAGGAGCCAACCTCTTTTTTTCACTTAGTGTCAGCCTCCAGGCGGCGGAAGCATACATCCACAGTACCTGTGTACCCCAATGAGCATCTCGGAGAAAAAGATTTTACGGTGAGTTTATCACAAAAATCCATGATTTACATTCAAAAAGTCAAATGGCGCTCCTTCCCTTCTGAGCTCTGCCATGCACCCAAACAGTGGTTTCCCCCACTTAATGGGTATCCGCGTACTCAGGACAAATTGCACAACAATTTGTATGGAGCAATTTCTCCTGTTACTCTTATGAAAATCTAAAATTTGGAGCTAAAATTCATTTTTGTGGGAAAGATGTGATTTTTTTTATTTTCATAGTTCAATGTTATAAACTTCTGGGGATTCAAGGTGCTCAATACAATACATATCTAGATAAGTTCTCTGACCGGTCTAGTTTCCAAAATGGTGTCACTTGTGGGGGGTTTCCACTATTTAGGCTCACATCAGGGGATCTCCAAATGCGACATGGCGTCCGTTATCAATAATAGCCAATTTTGCGTTCCAAAAAATCAAGCGCTTCTACTTCCCTTCCTAACCCTGCCATGCACCCAAGTGTTTTTCTCCCACATATGGGATGTCTGTGTACTATGTCAGGAGAAATTGCTACCCTTGTGAAAAAAAATTGGGGTAAAAAATCATTTTTGTGGAAAAAATTGGATTTTTTATTTTCACCTCTCAACGTTATACATTTCTGTGAAGCACCTGGGAGTTCAAAGTGTTAACGGTCACACATCTAAATAAATTCCTTGAAGGGTCTAGTTACCAAAATGGGGTCATTTGTGTGGGGATTCCACTCTTTAGGCACATCAGGGGCTCTCCAAGTACAACATAGCATCCGCTAATGATTCCTGCCTATTTTGCATTCGAAAAGTTAAACGGTTCTGAGCCCTGCCATGCACTCACACAGTGGATTTCCCCCACATATTGGGTATTGGTGTACTCAGGAGACTTCTTGTCTCATTTGCACAATAAATTGGTAGGGTCTATTTTCTCCTGTTAAAAAATATTAGGTCTAAAGTAAAACTTTTGTGAAAGAAAAAATTTATTTTTTCCTCCCACATTGCTTCAGTTCCTGTGAAACACCTGAAGGGTTAATAAACTTCTTGAATGTGGTTTTGAGCACCTTGAGGGGTGCATTTTTTAGACTGGTGTCAATTTTGGGTATTTTCTGTCACATAGACCTCTCAAAATCACCTCAAATGTGATGTGGTCCCTAAAAAAAATGGTTTTGTAAATTTTGTTGGAAAAATGAGAAATCGCTGGTCAACTTTTAATCCTTCTAACTTCTTAACAAAAAAAAATAGTTTAAAAAATCATGCTGATGTAAAGTAGGCGTGGGAAATGTTATCTATTACGTATTTTATGTGACATAACTCTGATTTAAGGGCATAAAAATTAAAAGTTTGATAATTGCAAAATTTTCACCAAATTTCCGATATTTTCACATATAAACGCAAGTCATATCAAGCAAATTTTACCACCACCATGAAGTACAATATGTCATGGAAAAACAATCTCAATCAGTGGGATTTGTTGGAGTTCCAGAGTTATGACCTCATAAAGCGACACTGGTCAGAATTGTAAAATTTAGCCTGGTCAGGTAGGTGAAAACAGACTTGGGGTGAAGGGTTAAGGAGGTTTTCCTATAAATGATGGTCCATCTCAAGGACATGTCATCATGTGATGCTCAGTGGGGTCTGACTCAGACCCCGACTTACACTAACAATGGGGCTAGCTGTGCTGTTTTTTGCCAAGCCGCACTAGTTTTCCTGTATATCTGTCCCCTGCCGCTAATCTTTGCAGGGGAACAGCCGTTCGCTTCCATGCACATGAAGGTGGTGGGCTGCAGCTCCCTGTACAGCCAGGTGGCTGGAGTCCCTGAGGTTGGACCACTGCAGCCGATCATTGATTGATGGGATCGCTTGGTGATATGTGCCAACACAACATAATACCCATCCCCTGCAGAGCTGCAATCACAATTCTGCAGGTTGTCACTTGTAATTCTTGTAAATCTATATCATCTAGTCGCCAAGCGACCCTAAAATTAAATACCGGTATATCTTTCATGTGCGTGTGGACCCCAGGATTCTGACCTGTGACCTCCTACTGATGTGTCTCATTCACTACAGGAGCTGAAAAAATGTGAATCCAAGTCTGATGAGATGGAGGCGGCACTGAAGGGCAAGCTCGGCAAGCTGGAGAGCGAGAAGGGCCAGGTATGGAGACTGCACATGTATGGGAGAGGCTGCGGCATGTATGGGAGAGGCTGCGGCATGTATAGAGAAGCTGTACAATCACAGCCCTGGCAAAAATTAAGAGACCACTTCCAAATGTTCAGTTTGTCTGATTTTTCTCTTTATAGGTGTATTTGTGAGTAAAATGTAAATTGTTCTTTTTCTGACAAAATGTCTTCGAATTTTCAAGCAATAAATTTTGTTTTTTTTTTTCTGAAAAGGAGAAATGGTCAAAATTACAAAAGACAAAACAAATAAAAACATTGCTTTCAGACCTCAAATAATGCAAAGAAAACAAGTTCATTATCATTTAGAAACAACAATACTGGGGCGTGGCCTAGCGCACGATGTGAGAAGACGTGCAGTGGAGCTCTCCCGCCACAATCTCCCTTATTAATGATACTTGAGGCGCCGCCGAACGCTGAAATCGCTCCAAAGAGTGTGTGCAGAGACCTGGGGAGTAGCAGTGAGTGGAGGGCAGTCTGGTGGAGAGGAGTCCCGCAAGAGGATGACGCGCAGGAGACAGAAGGAGCTGGCAGCGTTGGGAAGCGCTCAGGCCCAAGATGGCGCCGAGGCTGCAGAGGAGGCGGCAAGGGCGAGCGCGGCATATCAAAGGATGGAGGTGATCGCTCGGCTGGAACGCTTTGCGAGGTTAGAGGAGGCTGCTAATGAGAGGTCAGCGGCTGAAGGTGAGAGACCTGACACAACGCATGTCCCTGGGAAACAGCAGGAAGGAGGGGGCCAGCCACAGAGTGGTGGGGGGGAACAGAGATCCCCTGTTGTGGCTGCACGTGCTGGCCAGCTTGAACAGCCGGACATATTAGATATAACAGAGCCGACGCTCAAAGATATATTTTCTGTGGTAATCTACAACAAGTCAGCCCTTGCGGCTCTGAACAGTCGTGTGGATGATTTAAAGGGAAAGATGGCTGCGATTAATGCTGCAGTGTGCAAAGTTGAACAGAGAATGGAGGTGGTGGAAGAACGTGTGGGGAGCGCTGAAGACCAGGTTAATGAACTGTTGAAAAGGGAAAAAAAAGTATGTGCAACGTATAGCTGAACTGGAATTTAAAACTGATGATCTGGAGAACCACTCCCGCAGGAGCAACCTGAGGATTGTGGGGGTACCAGAAAAAGCGGAAGGAAATAACCCCACTGAGTACATTGAGTCATGGCTGAAAAATACTGTAGGAGGGGGTGGTCTCACTAATGTTTTCCGTTGAAAGAGCACATCGTGTGCCCACCAGACCCCTGCCCCCAGGATCAACCCCAAGAGTCATCTTGGCTAAAGTTCTGAATTATCGAGACCGGGATACTCTGCTGAGGAAAGCCAGGACCTGTGCGGAACTTACCATAGATGGCAATCGCATCTCCATCTACTCAGAGGTTCAAAGGCTCCGGATGACGTTTGGAGAAGTTAAAAGACGACTACGAGACATGGATGTGCGCTATTCAATGATTTACCCAGCTAAGCTGAGAGTCGTAGCTTTGGATCGAGTGCACTTTTTTCAAAATCCAGAGGAGGCGACACTCTGGCTTGAATCTAACATAAAAAATATCAGAGCGGGACAGTCCCGTTGAAGCATACTCTGAGTGATGTTGAAACAGTGACTGTTAGTTTGAATTTGATAAGTTAATGGTCATCTCTGAGATGAAGTAATGCCATGTTGGTTTATGTGGGTTGTGTTCGGTGGTGCAGCACTTATTGCAGTTTGATAAATGTGGACGGGAGAGTAGTTGGAGTGCAGAGCTTGTATTGTTAGGCTGTAAAAACGCCCTTCTAGATCTCAAATAGAGAGGGAGAGAGAATTCTTATCAGCTTAAAAGTTGTGGGAGACAACTAATTTTTCGGGAGGGAGACAGGGGGGGAAGGATGGGAGTTATTTCAGTTGGAAGGTTGGGACAGGGGGTAGAGGCGGGAAGGTGGGGGGGGCGGGGGGGAGGGTTAGGGGGGAGGACCGAGATTTCAGTTATAACGAGTCAAATGTTTGGTATTGCAACATATCATGGGGGGTAGAATTAAAATTCTAAGCTGGAACGTTAGGGGACTCGCTAACGTCTCAAAACGGGCCGCAATTTTACAATATCTACTGAAGCTGAGGCCCTCAGTGATTTGCCTCCAAGAAACACATCTGGTAAATGACAAAGTAGCTATGTTACAAAAAAGATGGGTGAGGAAGGCTTATCACTCGACTTACTCAGCCTATGCTAGGGGAGTGTCTGTGTTAATCCACACTTCTACTCCATATGAAGAAGTGGAGGCTTTAATAGACAAGGATGGGCAATACGTGTTTATTGTATGTAGGATATTGAATAGATTATTATGTATTGTGTCTTTGTATATCCCTCCACCATTTTCTGGAAAAAAGATACAGGAAATTCTGGACTTATCCGGGAAATGGACTGGGGTCCCGTTGCTTGTAATAGGTGATGTGAATAATATTGCAAATGATCGTTGGGATAAGGGTAAACATACGGGGAGCAGAGAGGGAGGGAATGTGACACCTTTTGGAAACTACATGAGGGAAATTGGTTGAATAGACTAGTGGAGAGTTCGGAATATGGAGAATTACACTTACTCGTGCTACTCGGCGACGTATGGTTCCCTGTCTCGCATTGATGTGGCTTTGGGAAATGAGGGGATGGATAACTTGGTACAGGAAGTGGAATATTTGCCCTGAGTCCTATCGAATCATTGTCCACTGGTGGTATCTCTACAATTGGGAGAACGGGGGAGGTTGACAGGTATGGGATGGAAAATTCACCCCTTTTGGTTACGGTTGCTGGATATGGGAAAGATGGGAGAGGAATTGGGAGAATTCTTTAGGACAAACGAAGGTAGTGCAGAGGGTCATATAGTCTGGGATACTATGAAGGCGTTTTTGAGAGGGATTTTATTCAGAGAAGTATCTCGATATAAGACTAGGTCTCAAAATCTAGACAAAGCAGTGATGGAGGAATTAAGGGCGGCGGAGGAAGCGTTGGGTGCGCAGTGTACTAAAGCTACGCAGACCCGCATGAGAGTGGCCCTGTCGGAAGTTAATAAACTTCACGTCCGCAAGGCAGAGAGACGGCGGGCATTTCAGAATGAGGCATTCTATGCGGAGGGTGAAAAAGTGGGGCACCTGCTCTCAGTGATAGCTTCGGCACAACGGGAATCCTCACATGTGTATGCAATTAAAACTAAGGAAGGTAATGTGGTTACACAGGAGGATCAAATTTTGGATGTATTTAAACAATTTGACAGTGACCTATACTCCTCAAAGATACATAAAGGTCAAGAGGAGATGGACAGGTATCTGAGGGCGATTAAGCTTCCTAGATTAGGGGATGAAGACAGAGAATGGATGGATAGGTCGCTTACAGCGGAAGAGTTGAGGGTGGCACTGGCGGACATGGCTGGTAATAAGGCCCCGGGGGCGGATGGCATTCCGGCAGAGGTGTATAAAATTTTTAATGAAGAAGTAATAACTAAATTGGAGAAGGTATTTAATGAGTCGTTGGGGAGGGGAGTGTTACCTACATCTATGAGAGAGGCCATTGTTGTGGTCATTCCTAAAGCTGATAAGGACCCATTGAATCCAGAGTCCTACAGACCAATTTCACTCCTTACGGCAGATATAAAGATTTTTGCGAAGGCCTTGGCCAACAGACTGACCCACGTGATTGATAAAGTAATCCACCCAGATCAATCGGGATTTATGCCCAATAAATCTACAGCAATCAATTTAAGGAGGCTATATTTAAATATGCAAATTCCAGCCGAAAATGAATGCTGGAAAGAGAGTAGTAGTGGCTTTGGATGCCCATAAGGCCTTTGATTGTGTAGAATGGAAGTACTTGTGGTCGGTTTTGTTGGGCCTTGGATTCGGGCCTAAGTTTATATCTTGGGTGGGGTTGCTATACTCCTCTCCAACGGCAAAAATTAGAGAAAATAATGAATTATCTGATAGTTTCTCATTAAATAGGGGTACGAGGCAGGGATGCCCATTGTCTCCGTTGCTGTTTGCCCTCGCCGTGGAGCCCCTGGCCACTAAAATAAGAGCTGCACGAGAGATAAAAGGATTTGTCTATGGAGTGAAGGAGGAGAAGGTGTCTTTGTATGCCGACGATATTTTGTTATTTTTGGAGGACTCAGGGGAGAATTTGGATAACGCGGTGGCATTAATTGAGGAATTCGGGGAATTTTCCGGACTCAAAATCAATTGGCACAAATCGTGCATTATGCCCATTGATGAGGTAGATAGGGATATGGGGGAGGTGGAAATGTCAGCAAAATTGAAGGTAGTTTCGAGATTTAAATATTTGGGGATACAAATCGTCCTTCCTTTGACTAGGTTTGAAGAACTTAATCTAAGCCCTTTGTTACAAAAAATTCGTTCCAAAATTTCGGCATGGAATAAATTACATCTTTCGGTAATTGGAAGGGTGAACCTTTTAAAAATGCTTGTGATGCCACAGCTGTTATATGTACTGCATAATTCTCCAATTTGGATCCCGCAGAGTAGGTTCCACAAAATTAAATCGCTGTTTGGCAAACTAATATGGGGGGGGGGGAAAGCCCACGGTTTCAACAAGAAACTTTGCAGAGGCCAAAGGAGGAAGGAGGTTTGGCGCTTCCTAACCCCTGGGTATATTTTTTAGCAGCACAATGTCAGCATATGGGGGAGGAGACGGGACAGGGACAATCGCCCAGTAGTTTGAGATATTTGTTTGGAAAATGGCCTCTGGGAGAGAGTTTGCAATGGGGGCATTTTTTAAAATTAGGCTCTCGGTTTCCTACTGTTCTCCTAATTCATAAGGTATGGGAAAAAGTTAAACAGATTAGGGGTGTCACAGGCTTTACCAAATACTCTCCTATGTGGGATAATATAAATTTGCAAGAATTCAAGCAAATGGAAGGATTTGGGCCCTGTAGAGAGGCAGGAATCAGAAGGATGGGTCAGGGGAGACTTAAGTCATTCGTGGAGCTACAATCAAAATTCCAGCTATCACATTCAAATTTATATCATTATAAAAGAATTCAGCATGCGTATCGGTCGCAATGTCGGAGAAAAATTATTGAGATCCAGATTGATATCACGCTGGCCTCCATTTTGGAGAACAGCGGGACAAGGGGAGCTATCTCAGAAGTGTATAGAGATTTACTATTCACCTTTCTAGTCAAACATCCCATCAAGTCTAGAGTGAAATGGGAAGCTGAATTGGGAGAGATAAATGACGATAGATGGGGATCTATTTTAGAATATGCGCCTAAGATCTCAATGAGCGAACCTGGGAGGATGTCTCAGCTATACGTAATTCATAGAGCTTACAGAACTCCAGATAGACTGTTTAAGATGGGTTTGAGGTCTGATTCCGAGTGTCCACGATGTTTGCAGGAACGGGCAGACATGCTGCACATGCTGTGGCATTGCCCTAGATTGTCTACCTACTGGACAGTTGTATTGAATCGGATTGAATTGATATATAGGTGTGTAATCCCCAGAGACCCTTTGGTCTGTATATTAGGTTATGTGGAATAATTAGTAGCGGTATCCATGGTCAAACTGGCGATTGCTAGACTGTTGTTCATAGCAAGGAAATTGATCGCTCGGTTCTGGATCAGAGAAGAGCCTCCGACTAGACGAGACTTTCTTACGCAGGCGGAGCATATAATTTCATTGGAAAAAAGTATCTATACTAAGAGAAATAAACTCAATGTATTTCAAAACATATGGCAGCCATGGGTAGCATGGAGTTAGATTTGTGGGGAGGATGTATTATGATATAGATGATGATCATACTAAACAATTTTATATATGGATGTGGGAAAGAGTACCGGATGAGAAATGAGGAAGACACTGAGGGGGTCTTGGAGGGGGGGGGGATAGGGGGGAAAAAAGGGGGGGGGGGGAGTTATGTTAATAAAAATATATGATTATCCCACCAAGGACAACATCTGCAAGGAGTTTGTATGTTCTCCCCATGTTTGCGTGGGTTTCCTCCAGGCACTCCGGTTTCCTCCCACATTCTAAAGACATACTGATAGGGAATTTAGATTGTGAGCCCCATTGGGGACAGTGGCGATAATGTGTGCAAACTGTAAAGCGCTGCGGAATATGTTAGCGCTATATAAAAATAAATATTATTATTAAAGATTATTATATGTGAACAATTGCTTGATGTCATATATGTTATAATTGTTATCATTAATAAAAAAATTTATATGATTAAAAAAAAAGAAACAACAATACTAATGTTTAACTCAGGAAGAGTTCAGAAATCAATATTTTGTGGAATAACCATGATCATCCTCTTGATTACATTCCAGAGGTTTTCAATGGGGTTCAGGTCTGAAGAATGGGCTGCCCATGACAGGGTTTTGATGTGGCGGTCTCTTAATTTTTGCCAGAGCTGTATAGAGAGATTGCACATGTATAGAGAGACTGATGGGATAGAGGCGACACTGAAGGACAAGCTGGAGAGCGAGAAGGGCCAGGTGGAGAGACTGCTCATGTATAGAGAGACTGCACGACATAGGCCAGGTGTGTAAACGGAGACTGCACCTGACGTTGGGGTCTTATGTGTTGACACTTCTGTGTTTCCATTCTCTGCCCTTATTATAGTTGCAGGAGGAATTGGAGAGATACCGGAGGAGGCTGGATCAGAGCGAGGGAGGTCGGGAGTCTCTGCTCTGTCAGGTGCTGCATCCACATAATGTTATCCTTTATTAGCAGAACACGTGAACAATCGCTGCGTTATCTGTTAAACGCTCTGCACCTGGCTCTATTGGGAATCAGATCTGTCAGGATGTATCAGTAATGTAGCACCAGTGGTTGTATAGGTCCAGTCATAACAAGAAGAAATGCATTATAGAGATCACAGGACAAGATGGTACTGATATGCAAATGATGACAAATGGGGAATAACATGATCACAACCTCTGGATTACTCAGTCCGGAGGCTGAGCTTCATGTAGAAATCCCGGCACCTCCGGCCTCGGCTGCTGTCACTGAGGTCATTAATGGTCATCTGAGGAAGGTTCTGCCGCTGGAAGCACTTAAGCCAAGTAGGGAACTCACAGTAGTACGAGGAACATACGGCCGTGGATTGTTCTGATCATATGCTGGCTTATGAAGCCTCTTCATACTGTCGCTCACGTGGTCTCAAGACAAATCTACTATTGCATCCAAGACAAAATCAGGACACACTTCCATTCCAGTCTCCATTGTCATCTTGCACTGCATCGTGATTGTCTTTGATAGTGGTGATGTGAGATCAGTAGAGCAGCTGTAGCCAGACATCCAGCTGGTAGCCCAGTGTCCTGCAGACACTTCCTGATGGTTTGTGAAGACAGGAGTGTGACATCTCGGACCCGGTGTGTGACGTTTAAGTACAGAATCTTCGAATCTAATGAGACCACATGGGCAACACCATGAAGAGACCATTGTGAGGGAACGTCACACCAGTTCTACTCCCATGATTATGGTGTGCGGTGGCATAATGTACGGCAGCCGGACCCCTCTAGTCTTCATTCCCAGCACTAATAGCTCACAGGGGTGATCCATGGCATCCGGCTGTTGCCGGCAGCGGATCTGTAATTGTCTCCATCGGGGACGTCATTGGTCGGTGATCACACAGGAGCTGCCCGGCAGCGCATCTAGATGATTTTCCCCATTTCATTCAACGCAGCAGAAAGATAGCATTAGACTGTAGCCTGACGTGTAAATGTGGGGTCTTCTGTGCGCACCAATCATTTACAGATCAGTAATCTGTCTATCCATCTTGTGATTTCTATCATTCCCCAACTTTTCCTTTTTTGTGTTTCGATTTCACTGTTGAGGAGTGTATTTTGCACAGGAGCTGCTCTGCAGTACCTGGCAGTGGCCACTGCACATTGGATGGCACTGTCGAGCCCCTTTCATAGTATTTACATCCGGAGGTTGCTGGCGCTTCTACCAGCTGATCAGGGGGAATGTTGGACCGCCACTCATGTAATATCCCCTGGATAGGTGATCATTATGTCCTTATCGGAAAATATCTATTTGCGGATGTTGCTTAGTGACTATGTGGCATTGATGTTTGCTTTACTTGTTTTGTCGCAGTGATGTTACTATATTACTATTGCAGAAGAGCCTGCAGGTTGCCTTCACCGCTGTGATATTTCGTGAGGGGTGATTGAATGTTTTTTATACTTTACATTGTAGGTGGAGGATCTCCGTAGTCAACTGGTGAAGCTGGAGGAGGACCGTGGACAACTGCAGCACCAAATCTCAGTACAAAGCCAGCATGAGACCTTGGAGGAGCAGCGCAGGGTCCGGGCAGGTAACGTCTCCAGCTCCCCCTGCTCTATAGATTGTGAGTACAGAAGCTAATGATGCATGTGGAGACCATCGTGAAAGTTCTCTTCTGCTTCCCTCCAGCTGGAGAGCGGTCTGAACGGGAGAAGCTGGAGCTTGAGCGGCAGATTTTAGAACTGCGCACACAGCTTGACCGAAGCGCCGTGCTGGCTGAGATGGAGGAGCTGAAACGCAGCCTGGGCCAGAAGGACAGAGAGAAGATTCAGCTGGCGGAGCACCTGGAGGTACAACAAACTGCAGAGCTTAATCCCCCTACTCTGCCCCCCATGTGTGACTCCAGCATAGGACCTTCCCAGTGTCCTTCCTTGGCTACTTGCACCCTCATGGGCCTCATGTTATTGATCTGTCATAGCACAAGAAGTGACAGGTTATGGACTTAGTGATATATTCTCTCCTTGGGTTTTTCCTTGCCCTCTAATGTTACAGACTGTGGTAGAATGGTAGTGATGCATAGCAGCCAGCCTTGACAGAATGGGGGTGATACATGGCGGCTTGCTGTGACAGAACGGGGTTGATACATGGCAGTCGGCTGTTGTAGCACAGGGGTGATGTATGGCAGCCAGCTATGATAAAACGGGGGTGATACATGGAGGCCGGCTGTGGCAGAACGGGGCTGATACATGGCAGCTGGCCGTGACAGATTGGGGGTGATACATGGCAGCCGGCCGCAGCAGAATGGGGGTGATACATGGCAGCCGGACACATTACAACTGGGGTGATATATGGCAGCCAGCTGTGGCAGAATGGGGCTGATACCTGGTGGCCGGCTATGTTTATTCCACAAGATGTTCTTCTTTAGAGAGCAGTTTATTGTTGCAGCTTTGGAGGTGATTACTTGTCGTCTGTAACGAGCTACATTACCCATCCGTGCGAGGTTCAGCCTCCAATTTTTCGCCTGGTGGCTGATAAATGCCAGCGCCATCGTGCCATCCTGCCATCCTAATGCCGCACAAGCTTCTCTCATAAGCAATTAGACATCACTGAGGTTATAAATCCCAGCACACAAGGTGACTGCGGCGCCCGCACTGCCTGATCTACACAAGAGTCTTTTTTCTTAGACTTGGCTGACGGCGGACACAGAGTAATGGCGGGAATGCTTCACCTGGAAACGCTGCACTCTAACCTAGGACAAAACAACTTGTCCACCAGCACTCCCATAAATTGAGTCGGTTTCAGAATATCCTCTTAATCTTACAAACTGGAGAATTCAGCAATGACGGCGCCGAGCTGTGCAGACTGCGTCCCAAGATCCACCAATTAGCCGCCTGTAGTGTCATGTTTTATTCGCATCCCCTTCAAGACTTCATGTAACCAGTCAAGGATTTTGTGAGGGGGATTATCTGCTGAACACAACAATGATTTATAAATGGCCACATCCCTGATTTATACTCTGCCATGTTCTGGATTAGTGGAAGCTGTTTGTAGATAATTGTGCATCACTGGGCTTTGTAGTGTTAACCATTGCAACAGCTGTGTCATTTGAGCTGCTGCTGAGTCAGTTATACGGTCCAGTCTGCTGCTAGGTCACTAGCCTAAAAAGGGGGGATTCCTGCTCTTTTGGTGAAGATCAGCAGGTGCTGAGCTGGGTGCAGAACAGCTGGTGCTGGGCAGATGAGCTGAGTGCAGAACAGCTGGTGCTGGGCAGATGAGCTGAGTGCAGATCAGCTGGTGCTGGGCAGATGAGCTGGGTGCAGATCAGCAGGTGCTGGGCAGTTGAGCAGGGTGCGGATGAGCGGGTGCTGGGCAGATGAGCAGCGTGCGGATGAGCGGGTGCTAGGCAGATGAGCAGGGTGCAGATCAGCGGGTGCTGGGCAAATGAACAGGGTGAAGATCAGTGGGTGCTGGGCAACTGAGCAGGGTGCAGATCAGCGGGTGCTGGGCAAATGAGCAGGGTGCAGATCAGCGGGTGCTGGGCAGTTGAGCAGGGTACAGATGAGCGGGTGCTGGGCAGATGATCAGAGTGCAGGTGAGCGGGTGCTGGACAGATGAGCAGAGTGCAGATGAATGGGTGCTAGGCAGATGAGCTGGGTGCAGATCAGTGGGTGCTGGGCTTTTGACATGCCATCCTCCCCTGGAATAGCTTTACTGAGTTGATATATTATTATAGGCCCAATAAGCCATAGTTGACATATGACGTGGGTCTGCCTGGGTACGACGCGTCTGCAGACCATTAACTCTTGAGGCTTTTTCATTGTTTTCCTCCCGCTTGTGTGTTATTGAATTGCTGTTAATGCTGTTCCCCCATATCCCGGATGCTTTATTCTCTCCTTCATCTTGCAGACCTTGAACTCAGACATGGAGAAGCGGGAGCGACAGCAGCTGAGGATGTTACAGCAGGTGAAGGACATTCAGAGCCGCTATGAGATGTGTGAAAAGGAGCGGAGACAGTTTGAGATTCACAATTCTCAACTGGGGCAGCAACTCGAGGAGGTGACGCAGGAGGCTGAAAGGTGCCTCTCCGAACTGAGGCAGGCGGAGGCCTCACGTCTGGAGGCTGAGAAGAAAAAAGAAGATCTGAAATCTAAGGCGCAAGAGACCGTGAAGTATTGGAAGGCGAAATGTAACAAGGTGGAACGGGAGCTGCAGAGGAAAGAGGAGTCTGTGACCACCGTGTCTGAGCGCTGCTCTCAGGTAAGTGGCCCGCACTGGAGTCGTGGTCGGCCTTTGTCCTGGAGTCTCCTTATGTAAGACTTTATGGCCGTCTTACGTCTGGAACTGCCCATGGATTGTGCTGCTGACCAGCGATGGGTCGTACACCTGCATAGAAGGTGCAGGCAATCGTCTGGTTGTTCAGCGACATGTTTTCTCGGGGATGAGCGCTCTGCGCACTGCTCACCCGTCATCCGCCTATCTACAGGGGCCTCGTTTCTGGGAATAAGTGACCTCCGGTCATTTACATTTCTTACAATTAGTTTTTTTTTTTTTTTCCCTCATTTACCTTAGTTTCTTACTACTGTCGCTGGCACCGAAAATGTTGTTGCTTGAGTGTAACTGGATGTTTGTGCCAGACAGAAACCCAATCTCAGATCTATGGGGACTGGGGGGATTTAATTTACCCTCGATCATTGCTTTCCCTGGAGACAAGGGGCGGGGCTACAAGCACTCAACCATATATCCGCCATCTGTGCCGTACAATATATCCAAGTGATCACATCTCTTGTGTCTATTTACAGGCAGTTAAAGAGAAGGATGAGCTGAAATGTCAGCTTAAGGCCACCGTACAGCAGGCAGAAAGTCTGCGCAAGGAGCTGGCAGAGGTGCTAAGCCGCCGCGCGCAGCAGGAGGAGGAACTACATCTGCGTCAAGTGCGCATAACTGACCTACAGGATCGACAGCTGGAGCTGGAAAAAGACGTACGCGAGTCCCAGGAGTTGGCGAGCCGGATGCAGGGTAATAGGCACTAAGTGTAACGGGCACTGAGTGCATATCAGAGTCGCTGCTTTTACTGCACCGTGCCGTCATCTGATGCAATCAGTAAGGACGAGCTGCTGCTCCAGAATGGAAGGAGTCTAGATCCAGTCTGATTAGCACAAGTGTACGGTTCTTACAAAGGGGGCTTGTTACAGGAGGACTTGTTACATAAGGGCGCTTGTTACAGAGAGGGGCTCATTGCGAAAGGGCTTGTTACCGGAGGTAGCTCGTTACTGGAGGTATCTCGAAAAGAAGGGGCTTGTTACAGGGATGTGATTCTTACAGGGAGGGGCTCTATTCCTGGCGGTTTCTGTCTCCTCTGTGCAGTGTATATTATATGACACAGGCTGCAGTAGATGGCGCACTCTGTGCTGTGCTTTATTCCTGTCGGTCTCTGTAAAGTTCAGATACAAACCAGACAGGACTAAATGCATCTGCACTAATACAGGGTGTCTGTAAAGTGTATATTACAGTTGTGCTCAAAAGTTTGCATACCCCGGCAAAATTTTTGCTTTCTTGGCCTCTTTTCAGAGAATATAAATGATGGCACAAAACCTTTTTCTCCACTCATGGTTAGTGGTTGGGTGAAGCCATTTATTGTCAGACTACTGTGTTTTCTCTTTTTAAATCATAATGACAACCCAAAACCTCCAAATGACCCTGATCAAAAGTTCACATACCCCTTTTCTTAATACTGTGTGGTAGTTGTGATTGAGGTTCTTTATTTTCTCAGATGGTAAAGCTGCCCACTCTTCTTGGCAAAAAGAGTCCAGTTTCTGTTAATTCCTGGGTTGTCTAGCATTAACTGCTGTGCTTTAGACCTCCCCAGAGTGCCTCAATGATGTTGAGGTCAGGAGACTGAGATGGCCACTCCAGAACATTCACTTTGTTCTGCTGTAGCCAAAGGCAGGTCGACTTGGCCTTGTGTTTTGGATCGTTGTCATGTTGCAACGTCCAAGTACACCCCATGCACAGCTTCCGGGCTGATGATTGCAAATTTGCCTCCAGTTTTTTGCTGATAACGTGCTGCATTCATCTTTCCTTCAAATTTGACCAAGATTCCTGCGCCTTTGTAGCTCACACATCCCCAAAACATCAGCGATCCATCTCCATGCTTTAAAGTAGTGTGGCGTGGCTAAGGGTTGTATAATCGATGGGAGATATGTGTCTCAGAGATGGCTTGTCTCCGTAATGTAAGGCATAATAGATATTGCTATATTACTAATGTTTTTCAAGGACCTGTGGTGAGGTCACAGTCACGTGACCAGTCAGCTGCTGTGTTCGTGGGTGTGGCTACACACTTATAATGTAGCCTGCTCCTGAACCAGGCAGTTGTAGGTGGGGAGAACTAAGCCTCCCATGTGTGCTGAGAGTCCCGGTCTGAGTCTGAAGCCATAGACGTTTGTGTTCTTTTTGCCTAAGCTAAAGGCTATCTTTGGTGATACGCTGCTTTGTGGGTTTATGACGCAAATAAACCTCATGAACTTTGGAAGAACCTGTCTCATGATTGTCTCCCGCTGCTCCCAAGCGAGTCGAATCCCTACAGTAGGAATAGTGTTCCTTTCATCATATGCCTTGTTGACCTCTCTCCAAATGTAAGATTTATGGTTGTGGCCAAAAAGTTCAATTTTGGTCTTGTCACTCTAAATTACCTTGTTCCAGAAGTTTTGAGGCTTTTCTCTACTGTTTTGCGCATTATAGGTGAGATACTTTTAATAATAATAATCTTTATTTTTATATAGCGCTAACAGTTACAGTTTGCACACATTATCACCACTGTCCCTGATGGGGCTCACAATCTAAATTCCCTATCAGTATGTCTTTAGAATGTGGGAGGAAACCGGAGTGCCCGGAGGAAACCCACGCAAACACGGGGAGAACATACAAACTCCTTGCAGATGTTGTCCTTGGTGGGATTCGAACCCAGGACCCCAGCGCTGCAGCGCTAACCACTGAACCACCGTACTTTTGACATTTACGCGCTAATGGCTTTCTTCTGGCGACTCGACCATGCAGTCCATTTGTCTTCAAGTGCCTCTTTACTGTGTATCTTAAAACAGCCACACCACTAGTTTTCAAAGAGTCCAGTATTTTTTTTAACTGTCAATAATTGATAAAACTTTAATAAATATTTACAAATGGTGAAAAGACAAAGTTTTACAAGGCAAAGCAGATGAATTTAGGAGAATAACAATAACTCTCTAACACACCAAGTGGATAACCCAAAACCATTTATCAAACATATGACCCTGTTGTGAACAAACATAAACACAAGACACACCAGAAGGAAGGGGAGGGAGCAACTACCAGAGGGAGGAAGGATCGAGATTCAAGTACTGATTTAATCCTCCCTCTGCGTTTAAAAGTAGTCCCAAGGAGCCCAAACTGAGTCAAAGTTCTCCACATTTGCATTAAGAATCGCCATCATATATTCCATCCTTCGGATGTCGTTAACTCTGTATAATCAATGAAGAAAACCTACCTCCAATTGAGTGCGATCAGACATCTTGCCGCCGTAAGAATGTGTAGTAGCAATTTGGCAGACTTTTTCCCCATCCCCTTAGGGGTGAGGTTAAGCAGATTTATCATCGGTTCTAGCCCCACTTCAGCAAAAAGCATCTTAGAGATCAACAAAGCCACCTCCCCTCAGAAACTCCAAATCCCTGCACACGACCAGAAGATATGACACAGCGTACCCACATCGAGGCCAAAACACATCTGGTATTGCGGGGTTCAGTCTGTGTAGAAGGTCAGGAGTATGGTACCAGAACATTAGTATCTTGTACTGGTACTGCTTATGTAGGATGCAAACAGATGACTTAGCCGCCTTTTCCCAAATGATATGCCATTTTTGGGGCGAGAGTTCCTTTCCCAGAATAGATTCCCATCTGCACATATAGGGGTGTTTTGGATGACCAGCTCGAGGAGAACACAGAATTTTATAAATTTCTGAAATCAAACCTTTGGTCGACGGTCCTCTCCTGCAAATCCTCTCAAAATCTGACGGCAGAGAGATTCCCATAGAACCAAAAAGGGAGAAGGCAAAATGTTTAATCTTCAAGTACTGATAAAATTGTTTGTTAGTAATATAAAATTTAGATTTGACGTCATCAAATGAAAGGAGCTCAAGTGTATCCCTGTCTACCACATCCGCAAATCTAAACAGACCCGCAGAGGACCAAGGGTGGGCCATTGCATGTTCTAAACTGCTTGGCAGCAGGGGATGAAACATAAAAGAAATCATAGCCGAATTAGGAGAGGCCAGGCCAAACTTCCTCATACAGGTGAGCCAAATCTCCCTCATGAATCGAATGGGACCCAGTAGGGGCTATGTAGTTACAATGGTCCTATTTAACCACAGTAAAGAATTTGGATGGATAGGTGCAATACATAATTTCTCTATTTCTGTCCACTTATGCACAAAACGAAGCCCATGAAGGAATTCTACGAAGGTAAGCGGCCCAATAATATTTAATAATATCTGGGACCGATAGGCGTCCCTATGACTTAGGGGAGATGAGGACACGCTTAGAGATCCAGTGACGACCATCTTTCCAAAGGAACCTCATCATAGCTGCCTGAAGAGACTTAAGCTCACGCATGGGAACGTTGACCGGCAAGTTCTCAAAATAATAGAGCAGTTTAGGAAAGGGACATCTTAAGCAAGGAAATCCTGCCTAGTAATGAAAGCGGGAGCGGCTTCCATTTGTCCAGCTACCTCTTCAATTCATTCAGGAGTGGAGGGAAATTGGAAGAAAAATTACCATAGGAGGAAGACAGATTAACCCCAAAGAATTTAATAGTCTCCACTTTCCATCTGAATGTAAAATTTAACTTCAGGTGATCTAGAACATCAGAAAGGGATACAGTGCATTGCGAAAGCTCCCTGGAACTTTTCAACCTTTTCCCACATATTATGCTTCAAACATAAAGATACCAAATGTAAATTTTTGGTGAAGAATCAACAACAAGTGGAACACAATTGTGAAGTTGAACAGAATTTATTGGCCATTTTAAATTTTTGTGGAAATTCAAAAACTGTGGGGTGTGCAATATTCTTCTGCCCCTTTACTTTCAGTGCAGCAAACTCACTCCAGAAGTTCATTGTGGATCTCTGAATGATCCAATGTTGTCCTAAATCACTAATGATGATATATAATCCACCTGTGTGTAATCAATTCTCCGTTTAAATGCACCTGCTCTGTGATACTCTCAGGATTCTGTTTGAAGCACAGAGAGCATCATGAAGACCAAGGAACATAACAGGCAGGTCCGTGATACTGTCGTGGAGAAGTTTAAAGCCGGATTTGGATACAAAATGATTTTCAAAACTTTAAACATCCCAAGGAGCACTGTGCAAGTGATCATATTGAAATGGAAGGAGTATCATACCACTGCAAATCTACCAAGACCCGGCCTCCCCTCTAAACTTTCATCTCAAACAAGGAGAAGACTTATCAGAGATGCAGCTAAGAGGCCCATGATCACTCTGGATGAACTGCAGAGATCTACAGCTGAGGTGGGACAGTCTGTCCATAGGACAACAATCAGTCGTACACTGCACAAATCAGGCCTTTATGGAAAAGTGTCAAGAAGAAAGCCATTTCTCAAAGATATCTGTAAAAAGTGTTGTTTAAAGTTTGCAACAAGCCACCTGAGAGACACACCAAACATGTGGAAGAAGGTGCTCTGGTCAGATGAAACCAAAATCAAACTTTTTGGCAACAATGCCAAACGATATGTTTGGCGTAAAGGCAACACAGCTCATCACCCTGAACACACCATCCCTACTGTCAAACATGATGGTGGCAGCATCATGGTTTGGAGCTGCTTTTCTTCAGCAGGGACAGGAAGATGGTTAACCCCTTCCTGACATCAGATGTACTATCCCGTCCATGGGACCCGGGCCCCTATGCCCATGGACGGGATAGTACGTCTACCGCGATCAGCGGCGCCCACGTGGTGAGCGCCGCTGATCGCGGCCGGGTGACAGCTGATTATCACAGCTGACACCCGGCACTATGTGACAGGGGTGGTCACGGACCGCCCCCGACACGTTAACCCCTTGCACGCCGCGATCAAACATGATCGCGGTGTACCGGGGGTTAAAGGGAAGCATCGGCAGGGAGGGGCTCCCTCCGTGCTTCCCTGAGCCCCCCACGGCAGCGCAATGTGCAGCGCTGCTGCGGAGGTCTCTTTCCCTACAGGCCCCCGAATCCAAGATGGCGACGGGGGCCTTCGGGGGACTGTAGGGAGCTGACTTCCTAAGTGCCTGCAAAGCGCAGGCATGAGGAAGTCTGCAGAACTGCCTGTGACAGATTACTGATCTGTCACAGTGATCTGTGATGTGACAGATCAGCGATCTGTCACAGGACAGTGATGTCCCACCTGGGACTACCGTATGTAATAAAGTTAAAAAAAAAAAAAAAAAAAGTGTTAAAATAATTAAAAAAAAATCGCCAAATAAATTAGGGGAAAAAAAATATTCCCCCAATAAATCCATTTTTTTTAAATAAAAAAAAAAACAATAAAAGTACACATATTATGTATCGCCGCGTCCGTAACGACCTGCCCTATAAAACAATCCCATTAGTTAACCCCTTTAGCGAACCCCTTAAAAAATAAAAATAAAAAACGAAGCAAAAAATGATTCATTATCATACCGCCAAACAAAAAGTGCAATAACGCGCGATCAAAAAGGCGCATATAAATAGCCATGGTACCGCTGAAAACGTCATCTTGTCCCGCAAAAAACGAGCCGCCATACAGCATCGTCAGCAAAAAAATAAAAAAGTTATAGCTTGCAGAATAAAGCGATACAAAAATAATTATTTTTTTATATAAAATAGTTTTCATTGCATAAAACTGACAAAACATAAAAAAACGACCTAAATGAGGTATTGCTGTAACCGTACTGACCCGAAGAATAAAACCGCTTTATTAATTTTACCGCATGCAGAACGGTGTAAACGCACCCCCCCAAAAGATATTCATGAAACGCTGGTTTTTGTTCATTCTGCGTCCCAAAAATCGGAATAAAAAGCGATCAAAAAATGTCACGTGCCCGAAAATGGTACCAATAAAAACGTCAACTCGTCCCGCAAAAAATAAGACCTCATATGACTCAGTGAGTCAAAATACGGAAAAATTATAGCTCTCAATATGTGGTGATGCAAAAACTATTTTTACAATAAAAAGCGTCTTTTAGCGTGCGACAGCTGCCAAAAATAAATACCGCCATAAATAGTAAATCAAACCCCCAGTTATCACCCCCTTAGTTAGGGAAAAATAATAAAATTAAAAGAAAATGTATTTATTTCCATTTTCCCATTAGGGTTAGGGCTGAGATTAGGGTTAGGGGTGTGTTGATGTTAGGGTTGGAGTTAGAATTGGGGGTTTCCACTGTTTGGGCACATCAGGTGCTCTCCAAATGCAACATGGCGTCTGATCTCAATTCCAGCCAATTCTGAGTTGAAAAAGTCAAATGGTGCTCCTTCCCTTCCAAGCTCTGCCATGTGCCCAAACAGTGTTTTACCCCCACATGTAGGGTATCAGCCTACTCAGGACAAATTGCAAAACAACTTTTGGGGTCCAATTTCTCCTGTTACCGTTAGGAAAATAAAAAATTGGGGGCAAAAATATCATTTTTGTGGAAAAAAAATGATTTTTATTTTCACGCCCGGGCATTATAAACTTCTGTGAAGCACTGGAGGGGTCAAAGTGCTCACCACACATCTAGATAAGTTCCTTGGGGGTCTAGTTTCCAAAATGGTGTCATTTGTGGGGGGTTTCCACTGTTTTGGTACATCAGGTGATTTCCAAACGCGACATGGTGTCAGATCTCTATTCCAGCCAAAAACGTCAAATGGTGCTGCTTCCCTTCCGAGCTCTGCCATGCACCCAAATAGTGGTTTACCCCCACATGTGGGGTATCAACGTACTCAGGATAAATGGCACAATAACTTTTAGGGTCCTGTTACCCTTGGGAAAATAAAAATTGGGGGTGAAAAGATCATTTTTGTGGAAAAAATATGATTTTTTAATTGTACCGCTGTACGTTATAAACTTCTGTGAAGCCCTTGGGGGTTCCAAGTTCTCACCACATATCTAGATAAGTTCCTTGGGGGGGTCTAGTTTCCAAAATGGGGTCACTTGTGGTGGGTTTCCACTGTTTAGGTACATCAGGGGCTCTCCAAACGTGACATGGCGTCCGATCTGAATTCCAGCCAATTTTGCATTGAAAAAGTCAAACGGCGCTCCTTCCCTTCTGAGCTTTGCCATGCGCCGAAACAGTGGTTCCCCCCAACATATCAGGTATCAGCGTACTCAGGACAAATTGCACAATAACTTTTGCAGTCCAATTTCTCCTGTTACCCTTGGTAAAATAAAAAAAATTGAACCTGAAGTATTTTTTTTGTGAAAAAAAAGTTAGATATTCATTTTTTTTTTTAAATGTTCAAAAAATTCCTGTGACGCACCTAAAGGGTTAATAAACTTCTTGAATGTGGTTTTGAGCACCTTAAGGGGTGCAGTTTTTAGAATGGTGTCACTTTTGGGTATTTTCTATCATATAGACCCCTCAAAGTGGCTTCAAATGTGATGTGGTCCGTAAAAATAAAATGGTGTTGCAAAAATGAGAAATCGCTGGTCAATTTTTAACCCTTATAACTTCCTAACAAAAAAAATTTTGGTTCCAAAATTGTGCTGATGTGAAGTAAACATGTGGGAAATGTTACTTATCAAGTTTTTTGTGTGCCGTATCTCTTTGATTTAAGGGCATAAAAATTCAAAGTTGGAAAATTGCGAAATTTTCAAAATTTTCTCCAAATTTCCATTTTTTTCACAAATAAAAGCAAGTTATTTGAATTAAATTTTACCACTATCATGAAGTACAATATGTCACGAGAAAACAATGTCAGAATCACCAGGATCCATAGAAGCGTTCCAGAGTTATGACCTCATAAAGGGACAGTGGTCAGAATTGTAAAAATTGGCCCGGTCATGAACGTGCAAACCACCCTTGGGGGTGAAGGGGTTAAAATTGATGGGAAGATGGATGGAGCCAAATACAGGACCATTCTTGAAGAAAACCTGTTGGAGTCTGCAAAAGACCTGAGACTGGGACGGAGACTTGTTCTTCCAACAAGACAATGATCCCAAACATAAAGCAAAATCTACAATGGAATGGTTCACAAATAAACGTATCCAGATGTTAGAATGGCCAAGTCAAAGTCCAGACCTGAATCCAATTGAAAATCTGTGGAAAGAGCTGAAAGCTGCTGTTCACAAGCGATCGCCATCAAACCTCACTCAGCTCGAGCTGTTTGCCAAACAAGAATGGGCAAGAATTTCAGTCTCTCGATGAACAAAACTGATAGAGACATACCCCAAGCGACTTGCAGCTGTAATCGCAGCAAAAGGTGGCGCAATAAAGTATTAAGTTAAAGGGGCCGAATAATATTGCACGCCCCACTTTTCAGTTCTTGAATTTCCACAAAAATTCAAAATAACCAATAAATTTCGTTCAACTTCACATTTGTGTCCCACTTGTTGTTGATTCTTCACCAAAAATTTACATTCGGTATCTTTATGTTTGAAGCATGATATGTGGGAAAAGGTTGAAAAGTTCCAGGGAGCCGAATACTTTCGCAACAAACTGTATTTAATGGGATGGCCTCTATTTTGATGTGTTCAGCTTATCAGTTTATACCCGATAACTCGCCGTATTTTTTAAGATTCTCCATCAGGTTAGGGAACGTAATATGTATATTTGTCACAGTCAAAAGGACATTGTCCGCAAATAAGGAAATCTTAAACATCTTATCTCGTACTTCTATCCCTGATATGTTCAGGTTTTGCCTGATCATCGTCGCTAACGGCTCAATGCATAAAACATACAGCAGGGGAGATAGAGGACAGCCCTGACGAGTCCCATTAGATATTTTAAATGAAGTGTAGTAGGGGAGCTATTCAATACTCTTATAGCTGACAAAAAAGGGCCCCAAAAGCCTTCAGAGTCTCGAACAAGAAAAAACAGTTAAGGCGGTTAATGTCAGAGACTGTAATTTGTTTTTATTAGCCACATCAATTAGGTCACTGGTCTAGAGGGGGTTTTACACATAGCAATATAGCTAGCAATATCGCTAAAGCATCACCGATTTGGTGACGTAGTAACGATATCGCTAGCGATATCGCTATGTGTGATACTTACCTCCGACCGGCTGCCCCCCGCTCTCTGTCCTTGATCGCGCAGCTCCATTTCTCGTCGGGCGCTTCCTGCTGGGCTTCCTGTGGCGCCGATGAGCGACGTGTGGAGGCGGGCGGGAGGACGTCAGGATCGCCGCATCTGAAAGGTAAGTATCGTCCGCTGTATCGATGCTGCATCGCTGTGAGATCTGCCTGTGTGGCAGCTCACTAGCGATCATTAAGCGATGCACCGGCGATCCTGGCCGGGTCGTATCGTGGTCGGTATCGATGGTGCATCGCTAAATGTAAAAGGGCCTTATGCCCTTCTAGTGTTGTCTCCCCCCTGCCGGTTAGGGGCAACACCCACCTGATCCTTGTTGATAAGCTGAGGAAGCCAGCAGTTCAATCTATTAGCCAATATGCGGGTAAAAACTTTAAAATCAGAATTTAGCAGTGCTTTTGGGCGATAGTTTGAACAGTCCAGAGGATCCTTCCCCACTTTTGGGAAAAGAACCAAGTAGGAATGAGCCAATGTATCCGGTATGGGAGTGCCCCCCAGAAAAGAATTTACCATGTGAGGGGAGAGCTCCTCTGCAAAGGTTTTGTAGTACAAATATGTCAGCCCATCTGGGCCCGGATATTTATCCAAGGGGAAGTCACTCAGAATGCCTAAAAACTTCCTCCTGCGTCACACTCTGATTAAGAGACAAAAAGGCCTCAGTGGGAAGAGTTGAAAGATTTAGACTTGACAAAAATTGATGCAGAGGTCCAATTCTATCAGACTTTTTTAAAAAGATAGTATCCTGTAAATTATATAATTTACTGTAGAAACTATAGAACAAGTCAGAGATTGCAGAAGGATCATAAAGAATCGTGCCGTCAGAAACTCTCAAAGCCTGAAGGTGAGAATTCAGGGCTCTATCCTTTAACAATCTGGCCAAAAGTTTGTGGGCTTTGTTTTCTTTTTCGTACTACTTTTGTTTAGAATAAAGAAGGAGTTTTTCAACCCTGCGTCATGCTATATCCTTCAACTTGTTTCTAAGTGCCACAACCTTATTTAAGGCCCTCACTGATGGCGAGGCTACCAACTTATGCTTCTCCCTTGATAATTGGGAAGTCAACTTGTCAGATTCTGCTTTAACGTTTCTTTTTAATCTAGAACCCTCCTTAATACAGTACCCCCTCATGATGGCCTTATGGGTCTCCCATAGAACAGCAGGGAAAGGAACCGAGCCCTCATTCAAGCGGAAGAAGTCAGAAAGATGGTTCAGCAAGGACCTCCTAATTGTCGGGTCTTTTTTTTAGAAACTCGTTCAACCGCCAGTGACACACCATGGAAAATGGTTGAGTGGATTTAAGGTCTACAATCACCGGGGCGTGATCAGACCAGGTGATGTGTCCCATCTCTGCCTTCGCCATCATCCTGAGGATCGGAGTGTTCGCAAAAGTAATCTATTCTAGAATGGGTGCGATGAGGGGGAGAGAAGAAGGAAACGGTCCTGTCCCTGGGGTGGTCTATTCTCCACAAGTCAAACAAGGAGTTAGTCCTAATTAGTTTTCTAAAGTCTCTCGCTAAGTTGATGAGGTTGTGTGAAGGGGGTTTACCATTTAAAGAGAATCTGTCAAATTGCTCCGAGAAAGGGATATTGAAGTTTCCACCCACCAGTAAGGTAGCCAGCAGAAGATTTTGAATCAGGGAAAAAACCCTTCTCATAAATTTAACCTGGCCTTAATTTGGAGCATAAATATTACATAGAATGATAGGGCCTCTCAAGGAGGCCTCCAATATAATGTATCTACCCCCTGGATCGATGTGTACCTCATTCACCTGTAGAGAAAAACTCGAGGAAATCAAAATAGCCACTCCCCCTCGAGATTCCACTATTTCAGATGATGTTATTTGTGGGTTTTTCTTTGTATCCAGTACAATTTTCCTGGTAGTTGTGGACAAAATTTTTTTGGTCTACCTGACCGTGGTTTTGTTTTTACAGAGCCCCTGATTTTTCCATTTGTTAATCACAGTTTGAATACTGCTGACTGGCATTATCAATTCCTTGGAAATCTGTATATATCCCTTTCCTATTTTATACAGTTCAACTACCTTTTGCCATAGATCCATTGAAAATTCTTTTGCTTTCCTCATAACTCACAATCCTGAAACGTCAGTGGCTGGATGAAAGATGTAAGAGTCTGTCTGGATCCCAGAAACACACTCCGCTTTTATGCACACACACTGATTACAAGCAAACAGGTCACAGGTGAGGATGTTACCTTTAGTAGCCATTCAAACCCATTTGTGTCATCGTCTGTGCATGTTATCAGGCCAAAAGCACCAGGGTATGTGAACTTTTGATCAGGGTCAGTTGGATTTTTTGGGTTGTCATTATGATTTAAAAAGAAAAAACACAGTAGTTTGACATTAAACGGCTTCACCCAACCACTAACAATGAGTGGAGAAAAAGTTTTGGTGTTATCATTAGTATTCTCTGAAAAAAGGCCAAGAAAGCAAAAAATCTGGCAGGGTATGTAAACTTTTGAGCCACAACTGTATATGACACAGGCTGCAGTAGATGATGCTTTCTGTGTTGTGCTTTATTTCTGGCTGTCTCTGTCTTAAGTGCGGTGTATATTATGACACAGGCTGCAGCAGATGACGCTGTCTGTGTTATGCTTTATTCCTGATTGTCTCTGTCTTTTGTACAGTGTATATTATATGACCCAGGACACAGTAGATGACGCTCTGTGTTCTGCTTTGTTCCTGGCGGTCTCTGTCTCCCCTGTACAGTGTATATAATATGACACGGGCTGCAGTAGATGACGCTCTCTGTGCTGTTCTTTGTTCCTGGTGGTTTCTGTCCCCTGTACAGTGTATATTATATGACTCAGGCTGAAATTGATGATGGTTGTCTCATGCTTTGTTCCTGACAGTTTCTTTCCCCCATACAGGAGAGCTGCAGCGGCAGGTTCAGCTTCAGCAGCAGGTGGCGGAGGACCGGGAAAAGCTGCAGGAAGAGGTTCTGTCCGCTAGGCGAGCTCATGAGAAAACCAATGAGAAAGTCCTGGAGCTCCAGGAGTCCGTGCGGGACCTAAGTGCCGAGAGGGCCGAGCTCAGCAGCCGCCTTGCCCAGGAAGAGAAGAGCAGCAGAGAGCTGAGGAGGAACCTTTGTGAGGCCCAGAAACAGGCAGAGTTTGCCAGAGAAGAGCTGAGCTCAGCAGGACGGCAGCTAAAGATGGAGAGAGACGTGCACCAGCGGGAGCTGACCGACCTTCGCTCTGCTGCCCAGACCGCTAAAACCAAGCATGAGCGCAACGTCCAGGAGATGCTGGCACACTTCAGGCAGGAGCGGGAGGAGCTGGAATCTCATATCCGCACGCTAAAGGTACGGGAATATGGGGGACCGAAACGGGCAGATAAATATTTTACCTCACAAAAAGAATCAGTTTTGATCCCATGCTGTAATGTCGGTATAGTCTTTTTCTCCCCCCTGCCCAGGAGGTGTGGCATGATCAGACCATGTTCCTGTATGGTCAAACACATCCATTACACAGTACGGGCACATTTATATGATTATCTCAGCACAGGAACATTTTATTTATCATCTTATTGTGGATATTATTATTCCAAGATCTGGTGATTATAATGGAGTTTGTTCTTGGTAAAGCACTTTAAGTGAGCTCTGACTTCTCTGCCTCGTGTTTTATTGGCTGACGTTGTAACTGATTTCAGGCAGAGCTTATTGACAGCAAATCTTTGGTGAAGTCGGAGCGACAGCGGCTGGAGAAGATGAAGATAGAGTGTGATAAACTATCGGAGGAAATGCTTCGTGGCAAGGAGGAGAGTGCCGCTCTGAGGTGCAAGTACCAGCTGGCGGCCCAGGATGTGGAGGAGAAGGTGGGTATTGTATTGTGTGATGGGTTGAGGTAACATCGGTACGCCTCGTAGGTCCAGACCCATCCTGGAGAACCCGTCTAGTATCAGCACTGCACACTGTTAGGTACACATAGAAGTTTTCATTGTGTCCTTTATTTTGTGACATATGCTTGTGGACTGCCGGGGAGGGGAGCGGATGGCAGCCCCCCCAAGACTGCGGATGGACGCTTTGCCTTGCTTTTCACTTGTCAGACAGGGGGACGTGGCAGCGTCCGCAGTCTGAGGAGTCTGTGCACGAGAGCATATATGCATAAATGCCCCTGCCCCCATAACTGTCCACTGCCTCAACAATCAGTGCCGACTTGTAGGTGATCACTTTAGGCTGCCATTGTGCAGTTCTTACACTAACCACTGGGAGGTGCTCCAGCATTATTAACGCCGTCTCTTGCCTGTAGATGGATGCAGGACATTTCAGAGGTGAAGGTTTAGTGCCACGTGTTCAGAGATCTCCAGGTATTGGTGACACCGTGGTGAACATTGCACTCTATGTACGCAGGACGGTCCATGATAGCTGCTGAGTAATGCATGCGAGGCACATGTGAATGGAGCAGATTTTTGCTTTGATCCTGTGGATCACAGGATCTTTATCTGCCTTACATGTGCGTGGGGGAAGCCTCAGCAGGAGCTCAGCGGAGGGATGCTCAGCGGGGGTCCACTCTGCAGCCACTTCTCTTATGTGGCAGATGTAAAGACAGCCCTGACATGTGCTGAAGAAGCTCGGTCCTGATCTCTGTCATCCTGGCGGAGGGAGACCATAGGGGCTGATGACCCTTGTACCCACAGGGAGCCATGGTGTCTGTTGATAACACAGGGAACAACTCTGCCAGTATGTGATCTGTGCTGCCATGATGGCTCTTTTATCACCCGCAGCACGGGCGGTGTACAGCTGTCCTGTTCGGAGGATGCAGCTCTCCTCTGGTCCCGACCTGAAATGGTGCAAGACACGGAGGAGCAGATGGTGATGGTCACTTCTAATATCCGGGTTTCTTTTACAGGATCAGCAAGTGAAGAAACTGGAAGACGTCAGTCACACACTGAGAGAAAAGCTGAATGCTCTAGAGACTGAGGAAGAGACCATCCTAAGTGCCATCGAGACCGAGATCAACGCTGCCTGTCAGATCCTAGCCAGGAAGTCCACCGACAAACTCCACGTAATCCCTCGTTATTAACCCTTGTTCTGACTCCCTGCAGATTATTATCCCCTACTGTCCTTGGCATTGACGTGAACCCCAGTCATATGGACAGCAGTGCTGCCATTTCTTATGTGGAGCAGCAAGAAACCGCTTTCAGCAAAAACAAATTGCACCCAACCACATTAAACACTAAAAAACAGAAAGGGGAAATAAGGAAAGTCAGCTCACCAAAGTGCCTTGCACCTTGTTCATGAGTATCATCTGCGTGGAGCAGTCCCAGTCTCAGACTCAGTCGATGAAGGAAAAAATAAAGGAAAGTTCTCCAACGATGAAAAGATGATCCCAATGGAGGCATAAAAACAACTTTTTTATTTAAATCATTTAAAATTGTAAGCAACCAATATGGGGAACTGTACAGATGATGCACATATGAGAAACCTACACGTTTTACCATGACTAAGGCTTATCGCTGAAATGCGTAGGTTTCTCATATGTGCATCATCTGTACAGTTACCCATATTTGTTGCTTACAATTTTAAATGGTTTAAATAAATAGTTGTTTTTATCCCTCCATTGGGACCATTTTTTTCATCGCTGGAGAACTTGCTTTTATTTTTTCCGTCAACCCCTTTAAAGGGACATTGTATAACGTTTCCTCAGTGCACATAGTGATGAGCTAGCATGCTCTGATAACGTGTTACAGTGGGGAAAAAAAGTATTTAGTTAGCCATCAATTGTGCAACTTCTCCCACTTAAAAAGATGAGAGAGGCCTGTAATTGACATAATAGGTAGACCACAACTGAGAGTCAAAATGAGAAAACAAATCCAGAAAATCTCCTTGTCTGATTTGGCAAGATTTATTTTTCAAATTATGGTGGGAAATAAGTATTTGGTCACCTAAAAACATTTGCAAACCTCCAGTAGATTATATATTCAGGATTATGTACTCTAAACAGAACCAGAAAAAGAATAATCCCTAAAAATTAACTTTTAATTCAATCACTAAAAAGCATAATGCAGTAAAATTACCTCAATACATAGGGAGGTAGATAAATAGATAGAGGGTCAGGTAACCAAATGGGAGGTCTAGGGCGTTACTAGGGACACCAACGTTGAGCGGGGGCGCCACATCGTCAACAACTAAGGTGCTAACCTCCGCGGTCAGGAAGGGTCTTGGTAGGGCATACTAGGGCGAAGTAGCTTTTGGCCTTTAATGTCTGTGAATTATTGAACCATTTGGTTACCTGACCCTCTGTCTACCTCCCTATGTATTGAGGTAATTTTACTGCATTATGCTTTTTAGTGATTGAATTAAAAGTTAATTTTTAGGGATTATTCACCTAAAAACATGCAAGATTTCTGGCTCTCACAGACCTGTAACTTCTTCTTTAAGAGGCTCCTCTGTCCTCCACTCATTACCTGTATTAATGGCAGCTGTTTGAGCTTGTTATCAGTATAAAAGACACCTGTCCACAACCTCAAACAGTCACACTCCAAACTCCACTTTGGTGAAGCCCAAACAGCTGTCGAAGGACACCAGGAACAAAATTAGCCCTGCACCATGCTGGGAAGACTGAATCTGCAGGTAGGCAAGCAGCTTGGTGTGATGAAATCAACTATGGGAGCAATAATAACATGGAAGACATACAAGACCACTGATAATCTCCCTCGATCTGCGGCTCCACGCAAGATCTCACCCCGTAGGGTCAAAATGATCACAAGAACGGTGAGCAAAAATCCCAGAACCACACGGGGGGACCTAGTGAATGACCTGCATAGAGCTGAGACCACCATAACAAAGGCTACCATCAGTAGCACACTATGCCGCTAGAGACTCAGATCCTGCAGTGCCAGACATGTCCCCCTGCTTAAGCGAGTACATGTCCGGGCTCGTCTGACGTTTGCTAGAGAGCATTTGGATTATTCAGAAGAGTATTGCGAGAATGTGATATGGTCTGATGAAACCAAAGTAGAACTGTTCGGTAGAAACAAAACTCTTTGTGTTTGGAGGAAATAGAATGCTGAGTTGCATCCAAAGAACACCATTCCTACTGTGAAGCATGGGGGTGTTATCATCATGTTTTGGGGCTGTTTCTCTGCAAAGGGACCAGGACAACTGATCCATGTACATGAAAGAATGAATGGGGCCATGTATTGTGAGATTTTGAGTGCAAACCTCCTTCCATGAGCAACGGCGTTGAAGATGAAACGTGGATGGGTCTTTCAGCATGATAATGATCCCAAGCACACCGCCAGGGCAACGAAGGAGTGGCTTCATAAGAAGCATATGAAGGTCCTGGAGTGGCCTAACCAGTCTCCAGATCTCAACCCCATAGAAAACCTTTCTGTGTTACCCAGCGACAGTCCCAAAACATCACTACTCTAGAGGAGATCTGCATGGAGGAATGGGCCAACATACCACCAACAGTGTGTGCCAACCTTGTGAAGACTTACAGAAAACGTTTGACCTCTGTCATTGCCAACAAAGGATATTTAACAAAATATTGAGATGAACTTTTGTTAATTACCAAACACTTATTTTCCACCATAATTTGAAAAATAAATCTTGCCAAATCAGACAAGGTGATTTTTTTGGATTTGTTTTCTCATTTTGACTCACATGGATGTTGTCTACCTATGATGTCAATTACACGCCTCTCTCATCTATTTTTAGTGGGAGAACTTGCACAATCGGTGGCTGACTAAATACTTTCTTTACCCACTGTACATGGGCGTATTCGGATGCTAACTGGGTGATTCTGCGTGCTCGGATAATATGTCCGAAGCCCTGCGGTTGCATGTCTCGGTGTGGTTAAACAGCCGTAACACATGCAGGGATTGCCCAACAGATTGTCTTATCTGGTTTAAAAAAGTTTTATTGAATTTTTCAATATACAGCCCCCTTCCAACGCGCCCCCCCCCCCCGCGCTGCGGACCACATAGCAATTAGCAAGTATCGCATTATATTAAACATATTTAAGCTGAAACCAGCAATCTGTACACTCGTGTATTTAAACATTATGAAAGATAAGTCCCAGGTCTCCAAGTTCTTTAGTTTTCACCTGAAACTGGAAGGACATTATGGAAACAGATTTTAAATGGATCACTCCAAGGACCTTAATCGGACATAACTCGCTCGACACAAGAAATATTACCCATCATATTATCTATGCCTTGGTGAACCTTCCAGTCCTCCCATATTTTACAGAATTTATGCAGGCCTCTCCTCTTTTGCTATACTCCTTCTTCCAGCCGTAGTAGTAGATTCATTTTTTCCATAAATTCCCTAAATGTAGGTGGCGCCCTGTCCAGCCAGTGCACTGCTATAGTTTTCCTGGCTTGATATAACGTTCTTTTAAGTGCCAAGCTTATGTTTGCATCCTCAGCAACCCTGTCCACAAAACCCAAGACACAAACCAGAGGATGCATAGGACTCACACCCCTAAACACCGTGTTTATGTGGTCTATGACTTGGGTCCAGAAATTCCCGATGGAAACACATGACCAAAACATATGTAGCAAATTGGCAGGGCCCGAACCGCATCTCGGGTACAAGTCATCCTCTCTTACCCCAATTTTATGCAGAAATTTGGGATTCCTGTATACCCGATGCAGCAGATACATCTGTGACAGCCTTTGTGCCTCGCAAGTGGACAGCTTGGGGAATCGAGGATATGTGATCTCACTGCTCATTGTCATTTACCCCAACATGCTGCTCCCATTTCTCTTTAAGCTTCAACGGATGTTAATCTATAACCTGGGCAAGGAGTAGTTGATAAAATCGAGATTGCACCAGCGATACAAACCTGTTCCCAACCTTAGGAAATAATAAATGGTTATGAGTTCTAAGCGGAGTAAGGGACTCCTGTTTATGCCATGCGTGTCTCAATTGAAGGTACTGAAAAAAATACTTATGTGGTAGCTGGAATTCATCTCTTAACTGCTGAAAACTTTTAAAGACTCCATCCAACTGAAGTTGATCTATAAATAGGATTCCTGCTTGCCGCCAGGGGCTAAAGCCCTCTAACCTGAATTTTTCCAGCAACTTTGGGTTTTGCCATATAGGAGTTCCTCGAGTAAACCCATCAACATGAAGGGGTTGCCTAGTTTTTTCCCCAGGTTTTACAAACAGGCTAACAGCTGTGAGACATGATGCTGCAGGGAATTGGACATATTATCCGAGCACACAGAAGTCCCCTGGTTATCATCCGAGCATGTTCATATAAGACGTTTTCAGATCACGCTCTCTCATCACTACTGCAAAGTTTCCAGACCTCTGCTTACTGTCAGTGACAGGAATTTTTATTCTTGTCCAAGCTTGCTGATGTTTACCGCAGGCTCACGTTTCTTTATGGGACCTTTCTGGCTTTTATACAGGTTTTTTTTTTATAATATGTTAAGTAAAAAGTTACTAAAGCAATAAATTCTGTGGGCACACAACTGTAATCCACCGCTGGCAGCTGTACGTGAAGACCCCCGTCCTTCTAGCCTGTTTTAGCTGCCATTTAAGCCCTGAAGACATGAAATACGGCATCCCAGAATGTCTCTCTTCTGCTTTTATATAAGAAGCATGTCATAGTGCCATATAGAGCGTGGAAAAGTCAGGAGCTACAGCAACCTCCTGGCAGCAAAAACTGCACAGCTCATGACGGGTACGAGATGGTCGCCCCGACTGAAACCATGAGCAAAGCGGCCACGGTGCTGACCTACCTGTTATTAGTGATGGGGTTATCAACTCGTTCTACCCTGATAATTTATAGAATGAATGTATCTGTAGTATCACAGCGCGCCCACAGTCAGCCATGCAGTTACTGGAGCAGAACTAGCTGGGGACAGAAGCGTTCATTGACAGCAAGCACATGTGTTATATGAGTGCCATTGCTTGTGGATTATATGTCACACAGAGTGTTAGAAAGTTTCATAACTTTTTATCCTAGTGTTTAAGCTGCAGATAAATTTGGTCGTTTGCTTTAATGTTCTGTGGCCCCTGTCTGGCCCTGAGCGGCCCCTGTTCGCCCCGAGCAATACATATTACTGCCATCAATGCGCTTTGGGTGCTTTGATGTCTGACAATGGCTCTCTCATAGGGAACACAGGTGATCGACTGAACGAGCATTTCTGCGTATAGGAAAGACGGGCAAGACACCTGCCGTTGTCCATCTGACAGCCATCTAATGTGTATGGGGGGTTTATGGTCACCTCTGTGGGGGCTGCTGGCAGTTATTGTGCCTTAGGACCAGAGTTTAGGAGTCTGTGATCCCAGCATATTGTGGCCATGTTACCATCACGTAATGATCCCGTGATGGTGGCTGCTTCTGATGCTTGGTGTGTTTGGCCACATTCACACCTGCGGGATCTGAACATCAGACAGACGGTTCTCACCACTGCTCAGACCCTTATTCGAGCTCCTACCACTTCTCCACACCATGACCCATAGCCTGAAGTGTTCATAAAAGCGCCAAGTTTCCCTCATGGTGGTGTCCCTGTCTGTACTGGGGGTTTCAGCTGCACGTCCACCTTCCTTGCTCACTAACAATAATAATGCTGTTATTTCTATATCTCTGGCATATTCCGCAGCGCTGTACAATAATCGGGGACATGTACAGATAATAAAGACACAGAGGCCATTGAATGCTAAAACTGTATCCTGTCTTCCAGTCGGTGTCCAGCGCTGCCCACCTGAGGGACGACCCCCACTACTGGCTAGCAGAGACTAAGGTAAGGCTGTGCAAGCGATGACCTGGCCATGAGCTCCGTAGAGCTGTAGTGTCTCCCTGGGCCTCTGGATATGATGGCGAAATGTCCCGGCTCTGAGTCGCCTCTGCCTGAAACGAGCAGCTGTGGGCCACACAGACTGCTGCAGCTGGACAGAATCCCCCCATCTGCACTCCCCTCCTCCATCCCGGCCTGCGCCCAGATTCATCTATTCCTATGATTTATCACAGTGTACAAAACGTAATTGTTCTGTACCCAGGACATACTGTACACACATCACCCCATCCAACTAATATGAGGACTGCAACCTACCCTAATACACATACTCCCGTCGCCTAAGATACAGACATCATGTACACACATATAAGCCCCCCGACCTCTTCTCCAGGTACACACATATAAGACCCCCAACCTCTCCTCCTCGTACAGACATATAAGCCCCCCCCCGGACCTCTTCTGGTACACACATATAAGCCCCCCGAACACCCCTCCTGGTACACACATATAAGCCCCCCGACCTCTCCTCCTGGTATACACATATAAGCCCCCGGCCTCTCCTGGTACACACACATAAGCCTCCGACCTATCCTGGTACACACATATAAGCCCCCCGACCTCTCCTCCTAGTACACACATATAAGCCCCCCAGCCTCTCCTCCTCGTACAGACATATAAGCTCCCCCCCCGACCTCTTCTGGTACTCACATATAAGCCCCCCCGACCTCCCCTCTTGGTACACACATATAAGCCCCCGACCTCACCTCCTAGTACACATATAAGCCACCCGACCTCTCCTCCTGGTACACATATATATATAAGCCCCCGACCTCTCCTCCTGGTACACATATATAAACCACCCGACCTCTCCTCCTGGTACACACATATAAGCCCCCCAAACTCTCCTCCTTGTACAGACATATAAGCCCCCCCGACCTCTTCTGGTACACACACATAAGCCCTGCCGACCTCCCCTCCTGGTACACACACATAAACCCCCCAACCTCACCTCCTTTTACACACATATAAGCCCCCGACCTCTCCTCCTGGTACACACTTATAAGCCCCCACCTCTCCTCCTGGTACACACACATAAACCCCCCACCTCTTCTCCTGGTACACACATATAAGCCCTCCGATTTCTCCTCCTGGTACACACATACAAGCTCCACGACCTCTCCTCCCAGTATACATATATAAACCACCCGACCTCTCCACCTGGTACACATATATAAATCACCCGACCTCTCGTCCTGGTACACACATATAAACCCTCCGACCACCCCTCCTGGTATACACGATGTAACTCTGGATCAGTACATGATCAATAATGTAATGTATGTACACAGTGACTGCACCAGCAGAATAGTGAGTGCAGCTCTGGAGTATAATACAGGATGTAACTCAGGATCAGTAATGTATGAACACAGTGACCGCACCAGCAGAATAGTGAGCGCAGCTCTGGAGTATCATACAGGATGTAACTCAGGATCAGTAATGTATGTACACAGTGACTGCACCAGCAGAATAGTGAGTGCAGCTCTGGAGTATAATACAGGATGTAACTCATGATCAGTAATGTATGTACACAGTGACGGCACCTGCAGTATAGTGAGTGCGGCTCTGGAATATAATACTGTGGTTGTCATGTGAAGGGAAGACATCTAGGGATTCATCTTATGTGTGTCTTTTCGATTAGACAAAACTTCATTGGCTTTGTGAAGAGATGAAGGAGCGAGAAGGCAGAGAGCGGAAGCTCCGCAGTCAGCACCAGCAATATCGTGAGCAGCTGAAGGAACACAAAGTGAGGAAAGAAGCCGAGAAAGAGGAGCGACGTCAACAGATCAGCAAGATGGAGCAGCAGCTGGAGGAGGCTCACAAGGACAAAAAAGGTAAAGTGGGATCTTCAGGCTGCTGGTGGTACTTTTATACAATGTACATGAAGGATCTCTGCACTCTGTGCCTATCACATTGCTTGGGGTCATGTGAGGTACTTGGCCTGGAATCTTCTGTATCACTTCATTCTGTGAGCGCTGGGGAAAAGATGTTCTGCATCAGCAGATTTTTGGGTGTGTGATGTATGTGAAAATGTGGCTACTGATAAACTCCAACCTCCAAACATTGCTCAGAGAGCACAAATATTATGTTGATTTGCTAATTTCTTCTCTTTGTCAGGTATTTAATGTGCTGATTTTGAGAAAATTGTAAATATTGTCGTTTTTTTTTTTTTGTAAAAACACTTATTGCTAAAAGAATTGAAGAACGGCTGAGCGAACAGAGAGTTCATGGCAGAGCGTCATAGAATCCTAGAATGTTATCTTGAAAGGGACCTCCGGGGTCATCGTGTACAACCCATTGCCCAATGCAAGAGTCATCAAACAGAGGCTGGACAGACATCTGTCTGAGATGGTTTAAAGACTTCCTTTGAAGGAGAACTCACAACCTCTCGTGATAGCCTGTTCCACTCACTGTCTAAAATTTTTTTCTATCATCTAAACTGTATCTTCTCCCTTTCAATAGAGGGGGATAATGACTTCACCTGATCCTAGACTCTATGCTTCTCTTAATACATCATAGAACTGTGCTTGCCTTTTTTGCTCCTGCATCAAACTGTTGCCTCATGTGCATATGTTAGTATACCCAAGTGTTTTTCATGTGCTGTAGCTTAATGCTATTCCTCCCATTCTGTAGATGTAATTTTTTGTTTTTCTTGCCCAGATGTCAAAGCTTGCATTTTTCCCTGTGAAATACCGTTCTATTAGTAGCTGTCCATTTTCAAGCTTATCTGTATCCTTCTTAATCCTTTCTCTGTCTTCTCTAGTGTAAGGGTACCGTTACACCTAGCGATGCACCAGCGATCCCGACTAGCGATATGACGCGGTCAGGATCGCTGGTGCATCGCTGGGTGGTCGCTAGTGAGCTGCCACAAAGGCAGATCTCACGAGCGACATCGCTGGGGACGGGGGTCGCTACTTACCTGTCAGACGCGGCGATCCTGCGTCCTCCCGCCCGCGTCCACGCGTCGCTCGTCGTCACAGCAGGAAATGCCGCGGGAAGTGGACGACGAGAAATGATCCAGCAGCTTCTCGCGCGATCAGCGATTACCAGCGGGGGAGCCGGTCGGAGGTAAGTATCACATGCAGCGATATCGCTAGTAATATCGCTGTAACGTCACAAAATCGGTGACTTTGCAGCGATATTGTTAGCGATATCGCAGTGTGTAACGGGGGCTTTAGCTATCACTCCTAGCTTTGCATTGTCTGCAAATTTGATGAGTTTACCTTCAGTTCCCTTATCTAGGTCATTTATAAAAATGTTGAACAACACCCTGGGGCCAGGACAGAGACTTGTGGTACCCCACTTGAAACACTTTTCCAATTGGATGTGCAACCATTTATGACCACTCTTTGAGTACGCTCACTGAGCCAGTTATGAATGCACCTAACTGTAGCCTTGTCAATCCCATACTTGGTCATTTTGTCTATAAGGATAGTATGAGATACTTGATCAAATGCTTTCATGAATAGGTGGCATTCTCCGTGTTGTCACCTCTGATCACTAGTGATGGATAGGAGGCATTCTCAGTGATGTCACCTCTGATCTGTAGTGATGGATAGGAAGCATTCTCAGTGATGTCACCGCTGATCTCTAGTGATGGATAGGAGGCATTCTCAGTGATGTCACCTCTGATCTGTAGTGATGGATAGGAAGCATTCTCAGTGATGTCACCGCTGATCTCTAGGGATGGATAGGAGGCATTCTCAGTGATGTCACCGCTGATCTCTAGTGATGGATAGGAGGCATTCTAAGTGATGTCATCGCTGATCTCTGGGGATGGATAGGTGGCATTCTCAGTGATGTCACTGCTGATCTCTAGTGATGGATAGGAGGCATTCTCAGTGATGTCACCGCTGATCTCTAGTGATGGATAGGAGGCATTCTAAGTGATGTCATCGCTGATCTCTGGGGATGGATAGGAGGCATTCTCAGTGATGTCACTGCTGATCTCTAGTGATGGATAGGAGGCATTCTCAGTGATGTCATCGCTGATCTCTGGGGATGGATAGGAGGCATTCTCAGTGATGTCACTGCTGATCTCTAGTGATGGATAGGAGGCATTCTCAGTGATGTCACCTCTGATCTCTAGTGATGGATAGGCGGCATTCTCAGTGATGTCACCTCTGATCTCTGGGGATGGATAGGAGGCATTCTCAGTGATGTCACCTCTGATCTCTAGTGATGGATAGGCGGCATTCTCAGTGATGTCACCGCTGATCTCTAGTGATGGATAGGAGGCATTCTAAGTGATGTCACTGCTGATCTCTGGGGATGGATAGGAGGCATTCTCAGTGATGTCACCTCTGATCTGTAGTGATGGATAGGCGGCATTCTCAGTGATGTCACCTCTGATCTGTAGTTATGGATAGGAGGCATTCTCAGTGATGTCACCTCTGATCTCTAGTGATGGATAGGAGGCATTCTCAGTGATGTCACCGCTGATCTCTAGGGATGGATAGGAGGCATTCTAAGTGATGTCACTGCTGATCTCTAGTGATGGATAGGAGGCATTCTCAGTGATGTCACCTCTGATCTGTAGTGATGGATAGGCGGCATTCTCAGTGATGTCACCTCTGATCTGTAGTTATGGATAGGAGGCATTCTCAGTGATGTCACCTCTGATCTCTAGTGATGGATAGGAGGCATTCTCAGTGATATCACCGCTGATCTCTAGGGATGGATAGGAGGCATTCTCAGTGATGTCACCGCTGATCTCTAGTGATGGATAGGAGGCATTCTAAGTGATGTCATCGCTGATCTCTGGGGATGGATAGGAGGCATTCTAAGTGATGTCATCGCTGATCTCTGGGGATGGATAGGTGGCATTCTCAGTGATGTCACCTCTGATCTCTAGTGATGGATAGGAGGCATTCTCAGTGATGTCACTGCTGATCTCTAGTGATGGATAGGAGGCATTCTCAGTGATGTCACCTCTGATCTCTAGTGATGGATAGGCGACATTCTCAGTGATGTCACCGCTGATCTCTGGGGATGGATAGGAGGCATTCTCAGTGATGTCACCTCTGATCTCTAGTGATGGATAGGCGGCATTCTCAGTGATGTCACCGCTGATCTCTGGGGATGGATAGCAGGCATTCTCAGTGATGTCACCGCTGATCCTCTAGGATTGGATAGGAAGCATTCTCAGTGATGTCACCGCTGATCTCTGGGGATGGATAGCAGGCATTCTCAGTGATGTCATCGCTGATCTCTAGTGATGGTTAGAAGGCATTCTCAGTGATGTCACCGCTGATCGCTGGTGAAGGATAGGAGGCATTCTCAGTGATGTCACCGCTGATCTCTAGTGATGGGTAGGAGGCATTCTCTGCCATGTCACCACTGATCTCTAGTGATGGATAGGAGGCATTCTCAATGATGTCACGGCTGATCTCTAGTGATGGATAGGAGGCATTCTCAGTGATGTCACTGCTGATATAGGAGGCATTCTGTCTGTTGTGCTCTATCTGTTGTGCTGTGCATTGTGCTCTTTTCTCTGCCTGTTGTGCTCTGTGCATTGTGCTCTATCCGTTGTCCTCTGTGCTCTGACAGAGATTCATGGCCGTCTGCCCCATCTGGACACAAGGTTGCACGCACTGAGGGTAGGTGGGTTATATGGGATATTTTTAGGGCTCTTCTTAGAGAAGCGACCCCCTAGTACATTATTATGTGCTGTGATCACTTCTGTCTGTGAGACCCTGTGTCTGCGCTAACGAGGCACAAGCTGTGACACATGTCAGACATTCTGCCATTGTGGCCTCATCCCTCTGATTATCCCTAAGGAGGCTGAGTAATAATAGTATTAGCCAAATAAAGGAAACATGAAAAATAATAGTGCTAATGAGGAGCGCAGGCCCGTCCTGGAGGGAATCGAGAGATGGGGGTGTGTGAGGAGTGAGAGACGTGGGGTGCGAGAAGCAGGGGATAGGGGGGTGCGAGGAGCGAGACCGCCACTACTTGGCACTTGGAATATTTTTCGGCTCATTCAACTTCTGGTACTTTAATTATTCCCTGTCGGGGCCTTGTTACTGATGAACCATTGATTGAAGACTGGCGGTGATTACCACCTCTATGTCCCACTGCTCATCCTGAGCCACCTGTTTCATGGACAGAATACAAAGCAGTATTATATATATGTGAGTCCGGGGCTCTGGAGATGGGTGACAACAACCTGCAGTTCTTAGGGACAGTACGAGCCCCTCTGAAGGGGAGTACGGGCACCTCTAGTGGGGAGTATAGATCCCTCACAGACAGCATTTAGTCTCTTCCCCTTGGTGGGTGTCTGCCCTCTCTTCTACTGGTGCTTGCGCCCCTTGTTCTCTTGCTTTAATGGCCTCGGTCGCGTTGTTGCTGCTGCTCTGTGGGGTGCAGACAGACTCGGTGCCGTTTTCTGAGCTTGAGGTCAGCAGTGACGGAGGACAAAGACCTCAGTGACGGCCTTCCTGGATAGCATGTGGCTGCCGTGTGTCGCTGATGAATTCAAGGCCCCCTCTTATGTCAGAAGTGGTGGGAGGCCGGAGCGTTAATGTTCCAATGTCCTACTTCTGTTGTGAAGCCCCTTCATTGTCTCCATGTGGGAAAGTTCCTGACACTTTCTGATGAGTGAATGAATATGGATGATCCCAGACGGAACCATCCTCAGGCCTATGGCTGTCCAGCACATACACATCGCAGCAGCTAGATCCCTTCTCACAAGCCAACTGCAGCCATTGGGAGATCAGCCAGGCTGAGATAACGTGACAACTTAAATGTGAAGACTGCAGAAATGTGGGGATGGCTGTGGAGACGGGGGGCAGTGGGTGGTCTAGTCTACTATTCCGAAACCGCATGGATCAGGGCTCATCCCACTAAACGCCCACTCTCCTTTTCCCTTGGGCAGAATACTACTCAGACAACACAGCGTGAGGGTAAAACAGTGTGGCAATACTTTATTGATCCACAAAACAGGTAAATAACACATAGAACAATCCCAGCAAAATACCCAAGATGGTGTATAGAGTCTCACCCTCACGCTGACTCACCGGGATAAGAGCAGCTGTGACTTCAGAGCTTCCAGGGCCGACTGTGGAGACCTGTGTGCCGTAACCACTGCCTCCCCCCTCACTCCATTCCCATAATGAAACACAAACAAACCTAGATGGGTTGAAGAGGTCGGTCACAGTTTATTAATTACATAAGCAGAGCAAGGCAATTACACTTCGTAATGGGCGTCTCGCGCCGAGCTCCTGTCCACAATTGACAGTTGAGTTGGCCCAACGAGCGGTTACGAACCTTTGCCATCATCCGCTTCTACCGCCACGGAGGATCCTGTGTATAACCTACACGGGACTCCGACCCCCACCCATCAGCTTTAGGGCCTGTTCAACCCCATCCTGTAAATCAGACAGAAAAATATTGAGGCGAATGTCCATCAGGTGATCTCCGTCCGGTCTTAATAGTCTCGTGTTAACCCCTTGCAGCTGGTGGTGACGGATAAAGAAACCGCCTTTTCCTGTCACAAATTTTCCCATCCGGGCGTTGAATTTCCTCCTTGTGCGCTCTTTGGCTTTTATATCTCTTGCGCCACGCCAGACAGCCGTGGTATCATCTCTGACCACACCAGAATCATATTTGTGAATAGACAGGTGTACCGTTCTATATCCATTGCCACCCGCGTGCAACACCATTATCACCGGGCGCTTTGCCCTCCTTGAAATGTCAACCATCTCTTTGAACACCTGCTTCCACTGGAGGCCTCTGATACTCCTCCAGTTAACCTCTAGGCTCGGGAGGCCAAGATTTCTTCCTCCCGGACGCAGTTTGGCCCTTTTTTCCGACCAATAGACACAGGAATGTCCTACAACCCAAACTTCAACTGCTGTAAGAGATAACATAGGTTAATTCAGCAAATCAGGTCTTATGTATCTGGCGAAGCATGCGGATTTCCAACGACCCATTCTCTGCACCTCGACCTCTGACACTCCTGCCCTAGCTGCTTCTGTGGCTGCCCTGTTTTGGAACGAATGTGTCCCATACTCTTTTTGGATTTGCGCCGTTTTTTTCCAAGCATAGCTTGAAAATTGCATGGAATTGGTACTTTGTCAGAGGGGAGCTGTTTGTATAAGTGAAGAAAAATCTACTTGCGTGTTTTATTACGGCGTATCTTTCAACTATCTTTAGCGGGCAAACTGTGCCATTTGATGTGTTAACCAGAACAATTCGTGCCGAATGTGTGTCTTATGAACGGTTTCGAACATATTTCGAAATTTCTACTCCCTTTGACTCTAATGACATTCGACTGTGTTCGACGAATATTGCAAAAAACCATATTCGATTACGATCGTATTCGGAACGGAATCCGAACAAATTCACTCATCTCCACCATTGAGGTACAAGGCCAGTTGACCGGAGGGTCACAACCTGGCTTCTCCAAACATCTCCGTGAAGCCAGGTGACTGGTGGGTCTCAATCGTGGCTTCTCCAAACGTATCCATGGGGCTCAGGTGACCGGTGGGTCCAAATCCTGACTACCCCAATCGTATCCATGGGTTCAGTTATGGTCAATGAGGCAGATCTGTATTCTTTGAGCCAGGGCCGTGGTTCCCTAAGCTGGCATCCTGTAGAATGTCAAATGTGTGTACTTCGTGATGGAGCCAAGATGCTGTGGCAGCTATCCTGTAGAGCGCTCCTGGCTGTGGTTTTGTAAAGAGTCCCTGGTTCTTTGGATTTCTTGAACTCTTGGATAAGCTGTTGCAGAAGCATGTCCCCTTTTTACAGTTCACAACTGTTGTCCTTCAAGCCATCATCCACAGGTCAAGAGTAAGGTGTGGTGAGATTAACTCGCATTGTTTTACTATTCAAGCATTTTGCACAAGTTTTACTCCTCTGTTTTGCAAGTCAACAAGCCACAGGACCCACTCAATGGTCATTCAACATAATAAGCAAACATCATTGTTCAATGACCCAGCATTGCTGTCTTGCAAAGATAGCAGACAATAAGCTGTAGGAGTTGATATAAGAGGTAAACAGCAGCCTTTCATAAATTTACAAATATCAATTCAACTTACAAGAAGAGTCAGCATAAAGATAAGTCTATTCCTCCTGGCCTACTGAAAGTAGATGTCTGGATAATTACGGTAAGATTAAATACTGTGTCGTCACAACGGCTTAAATGTGAGGACGGCGTAAATGTGAGGATGGCAGCACGGTGGCTCAGCGGTTAGCAACATCTGCAAGGAGTTTGTATGTTCTCCTCGTGTTTGCGTGGGTTTCCTCCGGGTACTCCGGTTTCCTCCCACATTCCGAAGACATACTGATAGGGAATTTAGAGTGTGAGCCCCATCGGGGACAGTGATGATAATGTGTGCAAAACTGTAAAGCGCTGCGGAATATGTTAGCGGTATATAAAAATAAAGATTTATTATTATTATGGCAGCCAGGAGAACATCTGCACATTGTAATTGCGGAGTAGGCAGGGTCGGTGTAGCGTGTTGTGGCCTCTGGGTGTCGGTCTGGGAGGGTTCGGTCACGGTCGTACACCCAGTCATGGTGACCACTATCTGCAGCAGAATATATGCTGATCATCCTAGGTGTTCAGTGCAAGCCCCGACCCCGGCGTCATTTACACGTACTGCTCTCCACAAAGGAGTTCTCATGGGAACGGGAAACTTTTACTTTCTCACCCGTTGTAGATTGCTCAGCATCTCCATAGCCTGCACTGGCTGACAACAGCGGACAATAGCATCATCCCCAGCTGGCAGGATTGACACAGATTGGGCTGTGACATCTTGAATGAATGTAGTGTATTTCCCTCAGAGTAGCCCTGGCCCTGCATGTATGCACATCGGAGCCTTCGCCGCGATCCAGCACAGTCACTTATATCATCCCAGCTTTATTAGATGAGTGGGATCAGCACGGCTCCCCGTCCTCAGGAACATATAGTACAATCCAGGGGCTATCACTATGGCTCTTGGCTTTCGGCAGCTGATGCTTGCTTTCCAAACTGTCAGTACAGGAACTCGATGGATTCTTTATTATATTATATCTAATATATGACTGAGTGTGAAACGTCTTGCAGATTGGTGGGGTCCTGGGTGTTGACGACGGTGGTGATATGTGTGCTGCCTGGAAATGTGAACGGCAGGGGGTCAAATCAAGTAATGTCACGTCCTACAAGTAATAAAATGGTGCAAGTGCCCTTTAATTTGTGCACTTCTGCCTGCAGTAATCCTGTGTTACGCTGCGGGGGGGGGGGTCCGTGACCACATTTTCTTCCCATCACTGGCTGGACACAAGGGTGACGGTTTGTGAAATTCCACAGGAGATTTATTCCCGTTTGTGCCCCCCAGTCACACATCGCGGCTCGCCGTCACCTGACATTTCCCAGGAGACGTTTGCTGGTTCTTTTTGAGAGCCCTGATTTTATGTAGTTTGTTCTTTAGAGGGGCCCAGCACGACCCTTATGAAGACCCGCAGCACGACCCCCACCTACATTCAGTGCCCTTCCTTCTGCCTCTGTCTAAACTTCAGCACCTCACTCCTATGTCTTTCACCGCATCGGATTGTGGGTCCCATAGTCGGGGGTTTGCAGTTCTGGCCTTTTAATATGCGCCAGCTTCTGCGGCTTTATAGAATCTGATGATTTGCAGTCATCGCCCCGGGGCGTTGTGAAACCTGCTCATGACAATCTACAGTTTGCCGTTCTTCCCAGCTGGTTCATTACAATGTGCGCTCTGGATGTCTCTCCCTCCTGTTTTGTTTTCCACTGCAATAATGAAGAGTTTTTTGGACTCAGCTGCTGGGGTGTTTAGGTTTTGGGAAGGGCACGGCCCTGCAGACCTCGGTGCCAGGCCATGTCTGTGTTGCATTAAACATTGTAAGTACATCTGATCCCTGTAATCTCGGAGGCTGTCACACTGAACCCATTGAGTGCCTGGCGGAGCCACTGCGCACTGTCGGAGCTTATCACCAAGGATTCTGGTGAGGATGAGGTTAATGGCGTCCTCTTCTGGAGAGAGTTATGGTTTCTGAAATGACTATGAACCGAATCCCCCAGCAGTGTCCCATGTTAGCAAGGCCGGGGACGGGACGTGCTCAGAGTTTGTAAACTTGGGGGGAAACAAACAGGGTAAAAAAGGTCTGTGAATGTCTGGCCTGACGTTCCCTATGTGTCCTCTTGTGATCTCTGCTTCTAAGGCTGCTGTGTGACCTGAACAGAGACCTGGCTTCTGCAGCACTTATCACTGTGGTGGTGGGCTTGAAGAAACATTCATAGGTCCAGCACAGACTTCTTATTCTGGATGCTGAATCCATCATCCTAGTGACCAAGACGTAGGGACAATGTGCTGGATACGGTGTTCCCCCACTGTGAAAAATCTTTCTGTAGACCCTCCTTACTGCTCTTCTTTTGCACCATCTGGCAGCCGAGCACTGTGCTGTCCATGTTTGCAGCAGTACCTGGGTTTTCCTACATTGGAAATGCCGATTCTGGTGTCATTCACAGGAGGTTAGAGCCTGTAAGTGATGTAATGCTGCTGGCGTTCAATCACATGTCCCTGCCCCGTTGTCGGGAGGTCGGCTCGGATTTTGCCGTGCTCTCAGCGGCTCCTGATGGAGTAATCTGCTGCTTTTTCTTTTTTTCTTTTTTTTCTTTAGGGAAGGTTCACACTAGGCTTTTTTCACTGTTATTTTTCTTCAGCAAAACCTAATATCTTGGCAGGAAAGAAACTGCAGAAAAAAAGCAGTTTTTTTCTTGCATTTTTTGCTGCATTTTTTTCTGTATTTTTGGCGTGCTAGATTTGTCTATTGTGCATGCCGATAAAGTTTAGTGAAAAAAAGTCCTATTCTACAGAATCAGGTTTTGGCTCAAAAACAGCAAAACCTGATACCTGCGGATTTTCAGCGTCTTTTCACCACCCATTCATGTCAATTGGTGAAAAATGCTGAAAGAAGTGAAACTCTCTATTGTGCAAAAAAACATGCAAAGCACAAAATACTGATGACAAAAGCAACAAGATTTCTGAAAACTCATATACTTTGCTGGTACTGTAAAACACAGCTGAAAATTTTCATTAAAAAAGCTGAAAAAGCGCCTAGTGTGAACTTAGCATTAGCTTCTTGGCCTTCAGAGCTCATGACCACACTTGACAAATCTAAAGCCCCCGTCACACATAGCGATCTCGCTAGCGAGATCGCTGCCGAGTCACAAGTTTTGTGACGCAACAGCGATCTCACCAGCGATATCGCTGTGTGTGGCACTTATCAGCGACCGGCCCCCCTGCTGGGTATCGCTGATCGTCCTGCAATGGCCAGGACATTTATTTTGATCGCTGGTCTCCCACTGGCCAGCACGCATCGCTGCGTGTGGCAGGCGGGAGACCAGCGATCAGCGAGCTGTCGCTGGTAACTAAGGTACACATCGGGCTTCTAAGCGGCGCGCAGCGCTTAGAAACCCGATGTGTACCTTAGTTACCAGCGCGCTGGTGCAGGGAGCTGATAACCAAAGTACACATCAGGTTTCTAAGTGCCGCTCGCCGCTTAGAAACCCGATGTGTACCTTGGTTACCAACTCCCTGCACCAGCGCGCTGGTAACTAAGGTACACAGTGGGTAACTAAGCGACGTGCGTCGCTTGTTACCCGCGTGTCGCTGGTGCTGATCGCTGGTGAAGCTGCCTGTTAGCTCACCAACAATCATGTAGCGATGCACCAGCGATCCTGACAAGGTCATATCGTTTTCCCCCTCCCATACACTAATGTGCCACAAACAGGAAGTTATCACCATCCATTCCCATTTTATTTAGGTGTATCCATATAAATAGCCCACCCTGTACAATGTGAATCTCTCTCTTTTCCCCCATTAAATATAAATTAAACAAATTAAACTGAACCTGTGGTGTCAGAATCTACATCTGTAGGATCCATCAAATCTAAACCTGGAAAGAAAAAAAAAATCAGTACACAAAACAAAGGGATCCAAATGTCGTATCTACCCCCGGTGTCACTAACGTCCCCAGATGGCACAATCCCCCAGCTCCTCCATGCACAATGTGCTGACAAATGTTTGACTTATATTCCACCACTTAAATAAAAAAAATCCAACACAAGTTTGGTGTCTCCGTAACCCACCAACCCTGAGAATGGCACTGTGGGGTCACTGTTGCCTTACAATAACCACCATAATACCAAACCCCAATAAACAATGCCTTTTTTGTTCATTTCCCCCTCCCAGCACATTTTTTGGTGTCATTCACATGTTTGGTGTCAGGTGATTATTGGCCCAATGGATGAGCCAATATTTGAACAACGAGCTTTGGTAGGAATAAATGCACCAAAAACTGGCCAGCGCCTCCGAACAAAATGAATTGTGAACATGTGTGAGCGGCTATGATTGCATAACTAGCAGAGGTCTGTGTGGCCCTCATGTGTCTGTCAGCTGATGGGCAGCAGCTCTCTCCCAGATATGATTATAAAGGGCGATTTCTATTGAGCTGCAGGTTGCGCTGCCTGCCCGGGATGCTCAGTTTCTGGGCAGGAAGGAGTTACTGCTTTGATGGCACCAGCGCTCGTAGTAATTAACATGTTGGCAGATATATATGGAGTCAGGTGAGTTATTTATTGATGTCGCATTTCTGCTCTTCAAGGTCTGTCTGTATTTGGTGTATATCACGGGCGATGCCGGATGCACAATCTGCACCACCTGTCACATGTGATATGTGAGGATCATTCTCTGCATTTCTCTGCACGGCCGGCCGTTCCGATCGCAGTATAGATAATGCAATAAGGGGACCGGTGGGTTGTGAACAATAAAACACAGGGGACGTCGCGGCTAATCCATCACCTGCACTTTATGGCTGAGCAGATCTTGGCCGGGAGCGCGATAGAGACATTTCGGTGTATCAGGTAGAATGGATCTGTAATCTCCTCCCTGCAGCTGTGGGCCGGAGATCTCATGATTACTGTGCAGTGGATTTAGCTGCCATGTGGGGAGGAGATAGCGGAGCTGCTGGGACGAGTATTTGAGGCCTGGGGGAGTCTGCTGAGCTTGGGGGTCACAGGACACTGCTGCTTTGCCACCTGGGGCTGTTACACCCCCATCAGCCTTGTGTCTGGCTTTGGGGGGGCCGGCAGACCCATGTAAAGCTAGATCCCAGTATTGTGCGCTTAGGCCAGCTTTGTATAGCAGCCATCAGGCCTGGGGCTCGTACCACACGGCACAGTGTGAGACACTAATTACGGTACTTGCTGCCATACTGATTCAGGTACCTCCTTCATATTTATACACTACTGCCAAGGACGCAGCATGTGTTACCGCCATAGCCAGGGACCCCTGGGGTGGACCGACACCTCCTTTATGTTGCTCCTTGTGGACAGACGAGCTCTGAGAACCGACATTCCTGGTGTCTTTCAGTGCATCTCCCTCTGTCATATTGCTGGACTTCTGTTCATGTTTTATTGTAGACCTGCAGGGTGAAGCTTTGACTTCTGCCATGGCCGCCAGTCCGCTGGTCCTAATCAGAGCTCTGCCATCATCACGCCTGACACATGCAGCATCACTCAGTGTGTCAGAGGTGAAGTGCTCCAAACTCTGCTGCCTCAGACTGTCTTCATGTATTTGATTCATCTTTATGTCCAGCATTGATGAGGGTCTGCACTCTCGCTGGTGGAGCTGGGCCCCCAGAATTTCATCTTCATCTTGCCTCAATGTGGAACTTTCAGTGTATGTATGGAGGTATAAATCTTGACCCTGCCACCTGCACTGCACGGCTCCATATTATTAGTCAATTACAGGCCGTCCGCACGAGAAGCAAAAATATATCCGGGTTTGTAGAGATGATCCGCCTGGACCACCCAACACGCTCCAACACTCGCTGTCCAGGATTCGGGGAACACCCTATAAATGGAAACACAACTATGCCCACTTCCTCTGTGTGAACGTGGCAGGCCGCCATGACATTTACTCATCTGATGCAATGCGTCATTCTTCAGTCACATCCAGAGCTGTATTCACACTTCTGTTTACTGCTCTGGGAACTTTCTGCAGTTCATCTATAGTCTTACATTTCCAACTCCCTGTTTCCAGGTCAAGAAGCAGGATTGTGAATGCAGCTTTGGAGTACAAGACTGGTACATGTTGAATCTAGATTTCAGGAGTGAGTTTTTAGATTTGTGACAGACATCATCCTTCTGAGATCTATCATCTTACATTTGGTGGTGCCAATCCTAGAATTGCTTTCCTGTCCCTAGAAGATATGCTGCTGTTCGTGGAGACACTAGGATTGACTGACATCTGGCCTAGGGCTGGCCGGTGCTGCCTGGTGGCATCCATGATGGACTGCTCTTGGTGTCAGGATTTTGCTTTGACATCTATGATATATACGCATCTGACTGAAATATGAACTGGAGAAAGATCCATTTCCTAAATAATTTTTTTCTTGCAAAAGTGCCCCAAACAAAATCTGCAGATAATCGCTGCACACATGTGTAGTGCCCTTTTCGTGCATGTGCCAGACAAGCAGCGGGCAGAGGAGTGACGGCCGGGGCGCACACAGGGCCGCACCAGTCAGTGATCGGAGTAAGTGATCGGTCTTGTGTTTGCTTACTGGGCTGATAATCCCCTTTCTGATGAGTCAGTGGCTCTGGCACAGAACTGCACCCGCCGACATCAAACATTTCAGTTTCCAATTGGGTCACTTGGCACCGTGTGCGACCCTGCAAGTCCTGGAATGTGTCCTGTGCTCTGGCCACAGCTGGCAGCGCTTCTATGTACTCGGCACAATCTTATGAGCACTTTTATTATTTCTTTTATCTTGCCTTACAAACCATACAAAGCCTCAAATGAGGAAGAAAATGTTTTCCCATAGATTTCTGCCCGACTGTGGTCACATGAGCTGCAGGCCTTGGCGCTGACTCCTTGGCAGTTTACTGCGACCCTGTGAATACTGGCAACTGGAGAAATGACCCCTCGTAATGAAGTGATTCAGGTGCTGATTTTACTTAATAGGGGAGAACCCAATCTTAGAGAAATATCAGCTTTCACTTGTGATCCATGTCTAATAGATGTCCTCCACTGTTACTCCCAGGTCTCCCCTCTGATCACGGACACTGCTCTCCCAGACTGTTGAGCACGGACACTGCTCTCCCAGACTGTTGAGCACGGACACTGCTCTCCCAGTCTGCTGAGCACGGACGCTGCCCTTCCAGTCTGCTGAGCACAGACACTGCTCTCCCAGTCTGCTGAGCACGGACGCTGCCCTCCCAGAGTGCTGAGCACGGACACTGTCCTCCCAGAGTGCTGAGCACGGACACTGTCCTCCCAGAGTGCTGAGCACGGACACTGTCCTCCCAGAGTGCTGAGCACGGACACTGTCCTCCCAGAGTGCTGAGCACGGACACTGTCCTCCCAGAGTGCTGAGCACGGACACTGTCCTCCCAGAGTGCTGAGCACGGACACTGCCCTCCCAGAGTGCTGAGCACGGACACTGCCCTCCCAGAGTGCTGAGCACGGACACTGCCCTCCCAGAGTGCTGAGCACGGACACTGCCCTCCCAGAGTGCTGAGCACGGACACTGCCCTCCCAGAGTGCTGAGCACGGACACTGCCCTCCCAGAGTGCTGAGCACGGACACTGCCCTCCCAGAATGCTGAGCACGGACACTGCCATTTGTTGTCACACTGCATTCCCAGAGACAGGATTGAAAGCTGAGGATTTTCTATTTTTTCCTACCCTTTCCTGGGTTGTCAGGATTTGTGGCTGCTAGGATTCTGCAAGCTGTGTCTGTTAGGCCATGTGTTCCGTAGCCACCATGTTATCAGACAGGATTGTGGATAAAGGTGGATTGTCCTGTGCTGACTGTGAAGAAGTACTAGTTACTGTCTCAGGCTTCAGGCTAAAAACTTCTTTAAGAAAGGGAGTTGCACTGCGGCAGAAACCTAAATAATGTTCTAATTGAGAAGGGTAGAACCAGTGTTGCAGATTAATGTGCAGGTTCTAGGGTTGTGGGCCTCGGGCTGCACGCCGCCTATCAGATAAGTTGTGTGCTGTCCCCTAGAGCTCTCCTGACACTGACTGTACAGCGCCTGCCAAGGGACTCCGGGTTATCCCAATACTAACATCTCCCGACTGCCAAGTTCCGCAGCTATCAGCATGCCAGTTCGTGCCTGCTCCTCTTATATAGTGAGCGATAAGCCATCATTAATGTGTAACAGACTGATCAGTGGCCTGGAATCTCGGCATCTATTGAGCATTCAAGCAGACTCCAATCCTGCAAATTATGGAACAGTGCACATTAGTGACTGTGTATAACAGACCTCAGTCCCCGATGTGAGCGGGCAGAGGGTGGCGACCTGGAGAGTCGGCAGAGGACGGCGACCTGAAGAACGTCACCAATGGTCACTGGAATTCTCTTTCCTCCTCCATGACGATATCAAGGAGCGGTTGGAAGTTGGAGACCTTCGCTCTCCTTCACCTTCTGATTGATGATGCCCCACAGATGCTGAATAGGGTTTAGGTCTGGAGACATGCTTGGCCAGTCCAGCACCTTTACCCTCAGTTTCTTTACAAGGAGAGTGATGGTCTTGTACAGTAGGCGTGTTTGGGGTCTTATGGTGAAATACTATCCTGCGGCCCAGTTTCTGGAGGGAGAGGATCATGCTCTGCATCAAGATGTTGCAGCACATGTTGGCATTCATTATTCCCTTAAAGCAAACCTGTCACCAGGTTTGGCCGCTATAAGATACGGCCACCGCCTTTCAGGGTTTATCTACAGCATTCTATAATGCTGTAGATAAGCCCCCGATCCGACCTGAAAGATAAGAAAAATAAGTTTCATTATACTCACCCGGGGGGCAGTCCGGTCCGATGGATGTCACCAAACCTGACTGTAGGCAGGACACACAGTTGTCTTTGTGCTCCTCACCTGGTTACCGCCTGACATGCTTGATACCATCTGAACAAATACGTTTATCTTTGTCTCATCAGACCACAGGACACGGCCCCACTAATCCATGGCCTAAGTCGGCTTGTTTTTAAAAAAACTGTTAGCATTGTCTTGTGCATCATCTTTAGAAGAGGCCTAATACTGCCATGCAAATCAGTATGATGCAGTGTGCGGCGTATGGTCTGAGGACTGACAGGCTGACTCCCCCTACCCGTGTAACCTCTACAGCAATGTGTATGGTATGGGCACAGACAGGTGGATCCCCCCACCCCTGTAGCCTCTGCAGCAATGTGTATGGTCTGAGCATTGACAGGCAGACCCCCCCCCTACCCCAGTAACCTCTACAGCAATGCGTATGGTCTGGGCACAGACAGGCGGACCCCTCACCCCTGTACCCTCTGCAGCAATTTGTATGGTCTGGGTGCTGACAGGCATAGCCCCCACCCCTGTACTCTTTGAAGCAAGGTGTATGGTCTGAGCTGTCAGGAAAATATGAATTATTTCCTAATACCCCAGGTACACATCCAGAGATGAATTACTGCCCTTCCCCCCACTGGTTTGTAAAGAGCAAGCTTCACCAGTGATTCCTCCTCGCAGCTGCAGCCCCCCTCGCTCTCTGCTAATGTGAAATTCAGCTTCACCAGCGATTTCCCCTCGCAGCTGCAGCCCCCCACTCCCTGCTCCTTTGAAACTCTATCCACTCCCCCATCCCTTCAGCGGATGGTCACTTTTACTGCATCTGGCCAGTTAAGTGCGGTTTCTCTCACCAAGGGTTCCTTTGTCCACTCCAGGTCAAATTTAATAACTCAAAATAATCATAGAGACAGGAAAAATATATTTCCAGAATCCGTATAACTAGGGCTACGCATGGCGGTGTTTTGTAGAATCCGGGAAAACAGTTTCTGCTCCCCAATATCACGCAGGCATGTCATATTTGGTCTCAAAAGAATGGTCACATTGCAAGGGAAAAGGTTATGCCCCAGTCATCACCCTGTGAGCTTTCAAGCCAAAGATATGGAAAGATAGACGTTATAATAACTTTTAACAAGGGTATACATTCTTTAACACAGCCCACCAAGTGAGGTCAGCAAGGGAGGAGTCCCTTGGTTTTGGGTCAAAGCATAAAACTGAGACGCCCCATTCAGAAGGTTTCAGATGCCAGGAGAGTCAGCTAAGATGCTGTGCTGATGAACCATTTTCCTTGGGAAGGCCCTCCTACCCTTTATCGACACGTCGTACCTGTGACTGAGAGTAAGTTTCTTATTTTAATCCCTTTTATTTGTAACGGTCTGTACATACTGTATATTGTCTCCTTTTGTAATATCTTTTGTATTTTTGTAAACACTGCCTAAATTTTCTGGAGTAAATCACGCTACCTGTGGGTTGGTTCCTGACCTGATATAGACTTTAGTATCAAATGAGGAACTGGTGGCAGCATAGCGTCCTGAGGTTTTGGGGAACCCTGGCAGTGACTGATGGGAGGTTTATATGTGTAATCCCTGCCTGGGACTGGTGATATACACACTGTCCTCACTGCAAAGTGCCCAATAGCCAGTACGCGACAAGGCGGCTAGGTGCAGTTCCCTAACTTACCCAAGGATCAGGGGGGGCGTCAGAGAGCTGTGGTTTCCTAACCGTAACCTCAACAGCAATGTGTATGGTCTGGGCGCAGACATGCGCATCCCCCACCCCTGTAGCCTCTGCAGCAATGCGTATGGTCTGAGCATTGACAGGCGGACCCCCCTCCCCCTCCCCTTGTAACCTCTACAGAAATGCGTATGGCCTGGGCACAAAGAGGCGGACCCCGCACCCCTGTACTCTCTGCAGCACTATGTATGGTCTGGGCACTGACAGGCGGACCCCCCACCCCTGTACCCTTTGAAGCAAGGTGTATGGTGTGAGCACTAACAGGCGGACCCCTCACCCCTGTAACCTATGCAGTAATGTGTTTGGTCTCAGCACTGACAGGCAGACCCCCACCACACTTGTAACCTTTGCAGCAATGTGTTTGGTCTTAGCACTGACAAGGGGACCCCCCACCCCTGTAACCACTGCAGCAAAGTGTATGGTCTGAGCTCTGACAGGCGGTTCCCCACCACTGTAACCTCTGCAGCAATGTGTATGGTCTGAGCGCTGACAGGCGGTCCCCCACCACTGTAGCCTCTGAAGCAATGTGTATGGTCTGTGCACTGACAGGCGGTCCCCCACCACTGTAACCTCTGCAGCAATGTGTATGGTCTGTGCACTGACAGGCAGTCCCCCACCACTGTAGCCTCTGCAGAAATGCTTATGGTCTGCTCACAGACATGTGGACCCCCCCACCCCTGTAGCCTCTAAAGCAATGTGTATTTACTGAGCACTGAGAGGCGGACCCCCCACACCTGTAGCCTCTGCAGCAATGCATATGGTCTGGGCACAGACAGGTGACTCCCCATCCCTGTAGCCTCTAAAGCAATGAGTATGGTCTGAGCACAGACAGGTGGACCACCTCCTCCACCGCTGTAACCTCTGCAGCAATGTGTGTGGTCTGAGCACTGACAGGGGAAACCCTCACCCCTGTTACCTCTGCAGCATTGTGTATTATCTGAGGGCTGACAGGCGGATCCTCCACCCCTGTAACCTGCACTGACAGGCGGACCCCTCACCACTGTAACCTCTTCAGCAATGTGTATGGTCTGAGCGCTGACAGGCAGACCCCCGACCCCTGCAACTTCTGCAGCAATGTATGGTCAGAGCACTGACAGGCGGATCCTCCACCCCTGTAACCTCTGCAGCAATGTGTATGGTCTGGGCACTGACAGGCGGACCCCTCACCACTGTAACCTCTTCAGCAATGTGTATGGTCTGAGCGCTGACAGGCGGACCCCCGACCCCTGCAACTTCTGCAGCAATGTATGGTCAGAGCACTGACAGGCGGACCCTCCACCCCTGTAACCTCTGCAGCAATGTGTATGGTCTGAGCACTGACTGGTGGACACCCCCACACCCCTGTAACCTCTTCTACAATTTGTAAGTTCTGTGCACTGGCTGGCAGACCCACCACCCCTGTAACCTCTGCAATATTGCTGGCAGTACTCATATGTCTCTTCTGACCAGACGACCTCTGGATACGACTCTGAGCACATACACTCACATTCTGTAGTCGTCCATGGTGAGGTTGTTCCTGAGCGGACCCTGTCTTGTTACACCACTGTACATGGTCTGTGCCTCCGTGCTGCGGCTCAGTGTCAGGTTGTCGACAGTCTTCTTATAGCCTAGGCCATCTTTATGTAGAGTAACAATTCTTTTTATCAGATCCACCGAGCGTTCTTTGCCATGAGGTGCCATGATGACTCCAGTGACCAGTAAGAGAGCGTGTGAGAGTGATGACACCAAATTAACTACCGCTGCCCCCCATTCACACCTGACATCTGATAACACTGAGTCACATGACAGTGGGGAGGGAACATCGCTAATAGGACACAATTTGGCCATTTTCACTTAGGGGTGTACTCACTTCTGTTGCCAGCGGTTCAGACATTAATGACTGTGTTGTGTTATTTACAGGCATCACATTTACACTGTTATATAAGCCGCACACTGACTACTCTACATTGTATCGAAGGGTCAGATATTCAGTGTTGTCCCATTAGAAGATATAAAATATTAACTCAAATGTCAGGGGTGTACTCATTTTTGTGAGATACTGTACATCAGTCAGCGTTTTCTGGTGCCTCTGGCGCTTTGGCTGACAGAGCTGGAGGACCTGACAAGTCTGTACATTGCACACAAACCCATCATTCCCAGCAGATCGCTGCAGATCCCAGTATCTGGACGTCGGGTTGTCTGCTTATTTTTGGTGTTTTATTCTAGTTGGGAGCCCCTTAATGTGATCCTATCCTCGGGTCTTCTTCTTGATCAGCAGAGTATGGAGAGTGGAGGACCAGTTTCCCTACCGCACAGTACAGGAATGATCTGCAGTAGATGGAGACCCCCTTTAATGTGCCCTATTACATCCACAGGTTGGACTACAGGATTTGAGTTGGGGTCTTGTCTCCTTTATCTGCCCCTCGATGTCTCGGGGTATGTCCACATAAGGGATATGATTGTCGGGTCCGGAGTATGGTGGGGACATGTCTTTTAAAGAACCGTGTGCGTGACCTTCGAGGGTTAACCTCCGAGCCCTACAAGCTTTGGCTATGACTAATCTCACAAGTAGGATCTTGAGCCAGATCTTCCTTATCTGAAGGGAACTCCCAGCAAATGCCAGGCACTGCCAGCCAGGATCGCGCCGCTCACGTCCTGTCACGGGATCCAGATTGCTGCCACTTGGCTGCAGCTCAGCCTCCCCTCCTCCAATACAAGGTGTTACCGAGCGGAGCGCTGGTGCAGTGGTGGGCGCTCTGCCCTGGCACCCCGTCACTCACCTCCCCTGCTTGTCTTGCCAGTTTCGTGCTTTCTACACCCAGGAGATGAGAACGTTATCGGCCCGATAAGTACAGATGAGGAATGTTCCTTCTTGTCAGATATCCTGATCACATTCAGATGCCGGCGCTTATCGGCAGCTGTGACACAATCCAGCACATCCCCACAACTCATCTAGAGCCTCCGGCTTCATGTGCCAGGACTGAGTTTCCCCAGACAGTCACAGGGATTAAAAACACATGTGACATGCACACATATGAACAAGTCGGTAGGACACTGTTCATACCACCCACTGACTCAAACACAAACCGAGAGCACAGAATGACAATTGTGCAGAAATATCCTGCAGTAAAACATATACCAGTAGTCAGCAAGTGCTGATAAAAAGATAACAAATACAGGGTATTTAGTCGATACGTTTTTTTGCAAAAAAAAGTATACCAAGCTGCTCCACCGGATCAAGATAACCCCTATTGAAGCAGTCCCTATCTAATGTATTTAAAACCTGAACATGTTAACAGTGTCTAAATGAGCAGGATGAAGACAGGCGCTTCCTGGTATGGGCACGTGGTGTAAGCCAGCTCTTTATGTGCATGTCACAGGGATGTAACTGTATAAACCAGTGGGGAACGTAATTGTTCCTCCTGAGTGATTGTTATAAAAAAGTCACTATCCAGAGAAATAAGTGGATATGGATCAATAATGAGAGTATATTAATATTGCCTCCAATCCCATACACAGGTCAGTCGTTCTGACCCCGTACATCAGAAGTGCAAAGATATAGTGAGTGATGTAGGCCGGGTGCTGACACCGGCGGCCTCTATACACTGCACAGATCAGTCATCCTGACCCCGTACATCAGAAGTGCACGGATGTAATGGGTGGCGTGGGCTGGGTGCCGACACCTGCTGACACCGGCGGCCTCTATACACTGCACAGATCAGTCGTCCTGACCCCATACATCAAAAGTGCAGTGGGTGAAATTGGCCGGGTGACTGTACCTAGTGACACCGGCAACCTCTATTCACTACACAGATCAGTCTTTCTGACACCGTACATCAGAAGTATAGAGATGTAGTGGGTGATGTGGGCCGAGTGCCAACACCTGGTGTCACCGGCGGCCTCTATACATTGCACAGATCTGCATTTTTCTCTATAGGATCCTCCATGTGTCTTTGTAGCTGTGGGGCACTCTTCTCTATAGGCTCCTCCATGTGTCGCTATAGGTGGGGGGCACTCCTCTTTTGGCTCCTCCATGCGTCTCTGTAGGTCAGCGGCACTCTTCTCTATAGAACCCTCCATGTGTCACTCTAGGTGGGGGTATTCTCTTTAGGATCCTCGAATGTGTCTCTGTAGCTGGGGGGCACTCTTCTTTATACGCTCCTCTATGTGTTGCTGTGCTTGTGGAGCACTCTTCTCTATAGGACCCTCCATGTCTTGCTGTAGGTGAGGGCACTTTTCTCTATGGTCTCTTCCATATGTCACTGTAGGTGTAGGGCAATCTTTTCTATAGGATCCTTCTTGTGTCATTGTATGTGGGGGGCTCTCTTCTGTACAGGTTCCTCCATGTGTCGCTGTAGGTGGGGGTACTTTTCTCTACAGGCTCCTACTTGTGTCGCTGTAGGTGGGTGCACTTTTCTATTTATGATCCCCCATGTGTCGCTGTAAGTGGAGGCACTTTTCTCTGTAGTCTCATTCATGTGTCACTGTAGGTAGGGGGCTCTCTTCTCTATAGGATCCTCCATGTGTCGCTGTAGGTCGGGGGCTCTCTTCTCTATAGGAGCCTCCATGTGTTGATGTAGGTGGAGGGCACTATTCTCTATAGGCTCCTCGTTCTGCTGTAGGTGGTTGCATTTTTCTCTGTAGGATCCTCCATGTGTCGCTGTAGGTGGGGGGCTCGCTTCTCTATAGGCTACTTCATGCGTCTCATTGGTCCACAGGACTTGTTCCCAAAATGCATCAGGCTTGTTTAGGTGTTCTTTTGCATACTTCTGAAGCTGAATTTTGTGGAGAGGACGCAGGAGAGGTTTTCTTCTGACGACTCTTCCATGAAGGCCATATTTGTGTGGGTGTCTCTGAAATGTAACACAATGTATCGCATCTCCAGAGTCTGCTAAATTTTTGAGAGGTTTTTTTGCAGTTAAGCAGGGCTTCTGGTTTTGCCCCTCTGGCAATCCTACGAGCAGCTCTCTCCTGAAATTTTGCTTGATCTTCCAGACCTTATCTTGACCTCCATTGTTCCTGGTAACTGACATTTTTTAATTACATTTCGAACTGAGGAAAGGGCAACTCGAAAACGCTTTGCTATTTTCGTAGAGCCTTCTCCTACTTTGTGTGCCTCCACTATGTTCATTTTCAGAGTGCTCAGAGGCTGCTCAGAAGCACCCATGGTTGCTGTTTTTTAGCACAAGGTTAGAGGAGGCTGGGCTTTTATGAAGCTGGGAAATTTTCGCACAGTCTTTCCTAACAAGCCATGACCCAAACAGGATAATTAATGTCTGAAACTTTCGTCAAAGTTATCTGAGAATGCAAATCTCAAAAGGTGCCCAAACATTTGCATCTGCCCATTTTCCTTTTTGTAATTTTTAAAATAAAAGAGAGACACACACACACATCATTTTTTTTTCTTATTTTTTTTCCATAAATTTCAAAGGAAATGTGTCATCTTTAATTTTGAGGCTTTTAGAGATTATTTAATCTTCAACTTGCTTAATTGTTAACAGTAAGGCTATGTGCACACGCTGCGGATTCACCCGCGGATTTGTATCTGCGGATTCGCAGGTAAAACCGCAGGTAATATGACCTGCAGTTTTACCTGTGGATCGGCCAGCAGTTTTCCCCTGCGGTTTGACACCTGGACAATGGAATAGGTGGCAAACCGCAGCGGAATCCGCAGAAAGAATTGACATGTCAATTCTTTCTGCAGATTCAAAACCGCTGCTTTTCCGCAGTTGAAAATCCGCAGCATGTGCACAGCAGAATGTAAATCACATAGACTTACATGCTACTGTACACTGTCTGCAGAACTGCTGCAGATCCGCAGCGGCCAAATCCGCAGCGGATCCGCAGCAAAAACCGCAGCGTGTGCACATAGCCTAACAGTAATTTTGACGAGGCGTGACCAAACCTTTACATGTCGCAGTATACACGCCCCCCATCCTGGTTTGCACGCACTCCACCCTGCTATAACGTGTCTTGTTATACATTAAAAACAAACTATACTACTCACCTTCCCCCGCTCCCATGCCACGCGGGGGTCCTCTTCTAAGGCCAATGCAGAAGCCAGCAGCTGACTTTGGTCCCTGTCATGGTGCATAAACTCACTGCCATGCGCCCCCAGTCACAGCAGTGCCATTGTCACCTGACGGCCTCTGATTGGCCAGCAGCGTGTATTGCAGCGCAGGAAGCTGGCGGGAAGCTGCACTCCAGTGCATTTCAGTGCATTTCAGCTAAATGTGTGTCTGAGTACATATCCAGCTGAAGTAGTCGCTGGTGACGGTGGGTACCGCTCCACCTCCGGAACCCTTGTGCAGCTGCTCCGGCGACATGTCTGCCCCTTTGTGCGTGTGTATGTATGTGTATATATATACATACATACATAAACACACAGGGGCAGACATATCGCCGGAGCTATTCTTACAATAAATCTTTATTCTTATATGCGACTCACATACTATAATGACAACATGTCTGTGGCGAGTATACCATATTTTGTCACCTGTGACAGCAGAGTAGCGTTTTACTGTCCCACCATAGTGACCTTCTGCCATCTCATTCACATGTTGCTTATTTTCCCTTGCTGATTTGAAGCAGTTTCATCAACTATTTTGCCCTTTTCACCCATTCTAGTTATTGGGAATAAAACACAGGTTTTTATGTAGCTTTTTTCCTGCCAAGAGACAAGTTTTGGATCCATAAATGTCTGCCGTGATTAAGCCGTGCACACTCCCTACAGTTCAGGATGCTCGTTTGTGCTACGTTTGGCCCAGGTCAGTGGATACGATGAGGATCCATTGATCTCATTCTTTTAACTCTTTAGGCATAAAGGCACGGGGGCAAAGAGAACAGTCTTGCATCTTCCACCAGTCTCTGTCTTGTGCAGCGTCCCGGCTTGATTCCTTCCCCACTTTCCACCCTGCATGTCCCCGACTTCTGTAACAACTGATAAGATTTCAGTCTCAACAGAGTATAAACCTCTTTACTTTGCTGCAGAATGAAGGTGCAGTAATGATTTACTGCTTCCTGGAGGGAATATTACAACAATAGCGGAATCAAGAGCAGAGGAAAGTCAAATAAAGGGTGTTAGAGTGCTGGTTCTGGTAGTAGACGGTGACCTCCTCACGTCCCGATATCAAAGCTCATGTATCGGACTGCTGCTGCACCGTTCGTTTGGGGCTGGGGAGGGGTTTTCTATCTGACCTGACAATATTCATAGGGTATACCACCAAAAGAGAACAAAAAAGGAGCAAAAAGATCCAAAAATACAAATGTTATTTCAGTAAATACAAAAGTATCATATTATATAAGTACATAAAAGATACAGAGCACATATAAAGAGGTAAATACCTCACCTGGATGGACAAACAAGCATTATTGTGGATTAGAAAAATTGTATAAGGTCACAACATATAGGCCAAACCCAGCATGAACTCATGTAATGCAGATCACAATTATGCACCATGCAAGGGGATATAAGAACATTATTACTTCATAAGCAAAAAACTTTTGCTCATATGATATATATCCCCCTAGTGCGTCAGATGGGAAATAGTATAAATCCCATGAGGTATAGATAAACATCACAACATTCACAGTACATAAAGTGTAAATATACCTGTCGTCATGCTGCCACCTGGTTGTAGACCTGTAACGCACCCCGACGCGCGTTTCACCGCCTCTGCAGTTTCATCAGTGCATAATTGTGATCTGCACTGATGAAACTGGTGGTATGTATTGATTCTGGAGGGATCACTGTTTAATTTTTCCATGATATGAGGTTTAAGGTGTTTGGATTCTTAATATTCATAGGGTATGTCTCCACGTTCCGTATATGCAGTGCTTTGGACGCAGCTCCACCAAAAGCGCTGCCGGCTTTTGTACGGTGTCCTATATATAGACTGTGTAATTATCTTGCGGAGACTGAGCGTCTCCACAAGATACAGTACATAGACATGCTGCGGTCTATAAAGACATATGTATGTGCGTATACGCAGGTCTGCCACCTGCGTTTTTGAATGCATAGTGGAGATGGGATTTCATAAAATCCCCTCCACTATGTTGCAACATCTGGCCGCTGCGGAGTGGATGCTGCGGCTGTGCGCAGGGTACAAACCGCAGCTTTTCCTGACCGTGGAAACATATCCTTAGGGTCACAGCTCTTTACCGGTCCAGCCTCTATTCCCCCGCATACTACACAGCAGCATACTCTGTTGGTAAGTAGTTCCCATGATGGGACATTGCTGTATGCAGATTTATACAGAAGGAAGTAATTCATCAGTCTGGAGTATGGTCTGCCAGGCGATATTCTCCTTCCAATCCCCAATCACTCTTTTGCGGCTTTGTCCATGTACCGTGACTGTCTCCAAGTTTTCTCTTTCATCAGAGATGGGCATATGACCTCTGCAGCCAATCACTGGCCGTAGCATTTATATATTAGTGACTGTCTGAAGATGCAGCTTGTCTTCTGGTGGGGACTCGGGCAGCATTGCAGAGGAACCACTGTGGGCAGAAATTTTCAAGTGTGGACAACACCATGTAAGCTAAGAGAAAGTTAATCTAAAGTGAAGATATTTTTGTTTACGGACCCCTAGTAATTAGGTTTACAGATTTACAACCACATGTTGGACCTGACAACTTTCTCAAAGAAGATTGTTCCTGACTGGGATAAACTGGGTGCACATAAATATTGTGCAAACATTGGACTTAATCCAGGTGATGAGCCCCATGTACCTAACTGCGGGGGCACAGGCGCCCTCCTTGTTCTGTACTCCATCCACATCTCGGCCTCCATTGAGATTACTATTCCCCTTCCCTTCGGCAATTCAGAGCATGTGACTAAGAAGAGAACATGGCTACTTGAATGAAGGTGACTGCTTCTGTCACATTCCTCGTAGGACATATCTTAGAATCCTAGAATGTTAGAGCTGGAAGGGACCTCCAGGGCCATCATGTCCAACTCCAATCTCAGTGCAGGAGTCACTAAACCATCTCAGACATATGTCTATCCAGCCTCTGTTTGAAGACTTCCATTGAAGGAGAACTCACTTTCTCTCGATCTCTCGTGGCAGCCTGTTCCACTCATTGATCACCCTCACTGTCAAAGTTTGTTCTAATATCTAATCTGTATCTTCTCCCTTTCTGTTTTATTTCATTGCTTCTCATGTTTCCATGTGCAAATGAGAATAAGGATGATCCCTCTACACTGTGACAGCCTTTCAGATATTTGTAGACAGCTATTAAGTCTCATCTTAGCCTTTTTTTTGCAAGCTAAATATTTCCAGGTCCTTTAACCGTTCCTTTTTTAAAATGTGGTGCCCAAAACTGGACACAGTATTCTAGGTGAAGCCTGACCAGGAAGGAGTAGAGGGGGATACTTACTTCACGCGATCTAGATCTATGTTTCTCTTAATACATCCTAGAACTGTGTTTGCTTTTTTTGCTGCTGCATCACACTGTTGACTCATGTGATCTATTAGTATACCCAAGTCTTTTTTACACGTGCTGTTGCTTAATTCTATTCCTCCAAGTCTGTATATGTAATTTTCATTTTTCTTGCCCAGATGCAGAATATTGCATTTCTCCCTGTTAAATACAATTCTATTTAGTCGCTGCCCATTGTTCAAGCTTATCTAGATCCTTCTGCATCCTTTTTCTGTCTTCTTTAGTGTTAGCTATCACTCCTAGCTTTGCATTGTCTGCAAATTTGATCAGTTTACCTTCAGTCCCCTTATCTGGATCATTTATCAAAAATGTTGAACACTGAGGCCAGGATAGAACCTTGTGGTACCCCACTTGAAACACTCTTACAATTGCATGTGCAACCATTTATCACCACTCTTCGGGTACGATCACTGAACCAGTTATGAATCCACCTAATTGTAGCCTTGTCAATCCCATACTTGGTCATTTTTTCAGTAAGGATATTATGAGATACTTTATCAAATGCTTTGCTGAAGTCGAGATATATTATATCTACTGCATTTCCCTGAGCCATCAAGTCAGTGATTCCATCTGTCACACCGCCTGGGGGCGAGACCACGTGTTCGTCCTCACCACTTCCGGTGCCTCGGCCGCTCCGAGGGTTCCATCGGGTGCGTCCGTGGTTGCGCTATGTTCCAGTGTGCATGCGCGCTCTATCCAGCTCTGTCTTCGGTCTTGCCCTCTCTATGATACTGGAGGACTTGACCTGGAAGTTCTTGCTCTCATGTGTTATGTCAGGCTACCTCTTCCTAGTACTCACTACCACTGATCCCGGAGCTCTTCGACTGGCTAAGAGAAGCACAAGTTTTTACCAAGTTGGATCTTCGTGGGGCCTACAACTTAGTCCGTATTTGCTCCGGAGACGAGTGGAAGACCGCCTTTAACACCCAAGATGGTCACTGAGTACTTGGTCATTCCCTTCAGTCTTTGCAACGCTCCAGCGGTATTCCAGGAGTTCGTGAATGACGTCTTCCGGGATATGCTGTGCTCCTGCGTGGTAGTCTACTTAGACGATATCCTTGTGTTTTCCTCTGATCTGTCTGCTCACAGAAAAAATGTGCGCCAAGTCCTCTTGCGCTTGAGGGAGAACTGCCTTTACGCCAAGCTCGAGAAATGTGTCTTCGAACAGACGTCCTTGCCATTCTTGGGGTACATTATTTCAGACTCTGGTCTACGAATGGATCCGGCGAAAGTGTCTGCCGTCCTCGATTAGCCACGGCCCCATGGAGTGAAGGCAATCCAACGTTTCCTCGGCTTTGCGAACTACTATCGGCAGTTCATTCCCCATTTTTCTTTGTTGGTTCGCCCTATCTCATCCTTAATCCACAGAGTGGCTAACCCGATTGCTTGGTCTCCAGAGGCAGAAGAAGCTTTCCAGTCCTTGAAACAAGCTTTCCCCTCGGCTCCAGCGCTTCATCGACCTGAGGTTAATAAATCTTTCACTCTTGAGGTGGACGCATCTTCTGCCGGGGTCGGCGCAGTCCTACTGCAGAGGTCATCTTCCGGACACCTAGTCACCTGTGGCTTCTTTTCTAAAACCTTTTCCCCGTCTGAGCGAAACTACTTCATCGGCGACAAACAGCTGCTGGCCATTAAATTGGCTCTGGAGGAGTGGAGTTACCTACTGGAAGGCGCCATACATCCGTTCAAGATCTATACGGACCATAAGAACCTGGCGTACGTCCAGTCCGCTCAGGGACTCAATCCCCGGCAAGCCAGGCGGACGCGTTGTCAAGGTCTTTCCAATCGACCAATGCTGAAGAAGAGCCTTCTCAAATCACCGACCCGTCTAAAGTGATTACCGTGGCTCCCATCAGGTTGACCACGTTACCTCCGGGAAGAACCTTTGTCGCTGAGAACAAAGGGAGACGAGTGTTGAACTGGGGACATTCGTTCAAGATTGCCGGCCACGTCGGTGTCAAGAAGACACTCTCCCTAATTTCTCGCTACTATTGGTGGCCCTCCCTTTCCCAGGATGTCAAAGACTTTGTGGTTTCTTGTCCTTCCTGCGCTCAGAACAAAGTACCCAGACAGCCACCCTCCGGTGTTCTGCTTCCACTTCCTGTACCTTCAGTTCCATGGCACCACATAGCCATGGATTTTATTACTGATTTGCCTCGCTCCTCCGGTTGCATTGTGGTCCTGGTGGATGTAGACCGATTCTCAAAAATGGCCCATTTCGTTCCTCTTCCCGGTCTACCCTCGGCCCCTGAATTGGCGAAGATCTTAATTTCCCACGTCTTCAGAATCCACGGTTTCCCGCTGCACATCGTATCTGACAGAGGGGTTCAATTCACGTCTCTGTTTTGGAGAGCTCTTTGTGGACTCATGAAGGTGACATTGGACTTCTCTTCCGCCTATCACCCCCAAACCAATGGGCAGGTAGAACGTACAAACCACAGATCCTTACTTCCTATCTCCGGCACTTAACTAATGCTCATCAAAACGACTGGGTCGGTCTACTTCCTTGGGCTGAATTTGCCTACAATAACCACTCCAGCGAATCGTCCACCAAGTCTCCCTTCTTCATTGTTTATGGACAGCATCCCAGTGTGCCTCTTCCGGTACTTCCTGCCTTGGGGGTACCTGCAGCCGACTCTCTATCAGTGGAGTTCTCCAGGGTATGGCAGGAGACCAAAACCACTCTTGAGAAAGCACGTGACAGGATGAAACAACACGCTGACAAAAGGCACCTGGACATTCCCCCGTGTCTTTCTGGTGACAAGGTGTGGCTTTCCTCCAGATACATTCGCCTTAAGGTACCATCTTATAAACTGGGTCCCCTTTACATTGGCCCTTTTGAGGTTATCAGGTGCATTAATGATGTTGCGTACAAACTGAAATTACCCCCTTCGCTCCGTATTCCCAATTCCTTCCATGTGTCCCCTCCTCAAACCTGTGGTACCGAACCGATTCCATCCTTCTACTGGCCACACTCCCCAGCCTGTTGGCATGGGGGATGAGTTTGAGGTAAATTACATTCTGGCCATGAAGAAGGTAAGAGGAAAAACTCTTTTCTTAATTGATTGGAAGGGTTTTGGCCCTGAAGAAAGGTCATGGGAACCCAGAGAGAATATCCATGCTTCTCAGATTTTGTCTAAGTTTCTTTCCAGCCTTAGAAAGAGGGGGTGTAAAGGGGGGGGGTACTGTCACGCCGCCTGGGGGCGAGACGCCGGGTTCGTCCTCACCACTTCCGGTGCTGCGGCCGCTCCGAGGGTCCCGTCGGGTGCGCATGCGCACCTCTCGCTCCTAGCTCCGTAGTTGCGCTATGTTCCAGTTTGCACACGCGCCCTGTCCAGCTCTGTCTTCGGTCTTGCTTTCTTTATGATACTGGAGGACTTGACCCGGAACTTCTTGCTCTCATGTGTTATATCAGGCTACCTCTTCCTATGGGAGGTGCCTGATTATTGTTGTGCTTCCTGGCTTGGTCTTGTTAGTCCTGTGCTCTGTATTCAGGTCCTCTGCATTTTGCTCTATTCCTGAACTCTGCCTTGTGCTCTGTTCTTATACTCTGCCTAGCCGTGCTTCCCAGCACATGCTCTGTGCATACACTCTGTTCTGTGTTCTGTTTAACTTTGCACTCCGACGTGCTCTCTGCGCCCACTCTGACTGTCTCTGTACTGTGGCGTGCACCTTTGCATGCGCCCTGCATTGCTCACACCAGGGCATGTTTGCCTGTACATGCCCTACGTGCTCTCGTGTACTCGCCTTGCACTATCTAGCGTCCAGCACACTCCAGTGTACACTTATAGTATTGTCCTGTACTCTCTGTGCTCCCGTACACTCGTCCTGTTTACTCTGTGTGTCCCTGTGCCCACGCTTTGCACACTCTGGCACTCTGCACAGCCTCGGTTCCTAGACACACTCGTGTCTCCTGCGAGCCGACCACCTGATGCCAGCAGTCGTGGTACCATACCCCCTTGGGCTTGCCCCTGGCACTCCCTGTATAGGGGGTGGTCCTCACTAAGCAAGCTCACCCCGGGAAGGTTGGTGCCACGACCCAGAGGGTCCACTCCAGGAGTCGTCACACCATCATAGAAGGAAATTAGATTAGTCATGCATGACTTGTCTGCTACAAACCCATGCTGGCTCTGGTTAATTACTGTAGTCTTATCCAAGTACTTACATACATGCTGTATAATAATTTCTTCAAAGATCTTTCCTGGTATAGAAGTAAGGCTCACTGGCCTATAATTTCGTGACTCTGTCTTCTTTCCTTTTTTGAAGATAAGGACAACATTTGCGCATCTCCAATCTTCTGAGACTTCTCCTTTTTTCCAGGAATTTTCAAAGATTCTGGCTACTGGTTTTGCAAATTCCTCTGCTAACTCTTTCAGTACCCTAGTATGTAATTCATCTGGACCAGGAGATTTAAATTCATGTAAATTATCTAAGTGTTCCCTCACCATCTCTTTGTTTATGGATAGTGTGGATTATTTTATTCCTTCGATGGCACCATCAACATCAGTTGATGTTACATTTGCTTTCTAGAGAACACAGATGCAAAATAGGAATGTAAAAGTTCGACTTTTCAGCATCATTTTTGACTACGTCACCCTTTTCATCCTGTAAAAATCCTATAGCTTCTTTGACTTTTCTTTTGCTTTTGACATTCCCCTCCAAATCCTTTTTACTGCTTTTGGTCTCACTTGCAAGCCTCACTTACTGGCTTTAGCTCTTCTAACGCTTGCCCTGTGTTCCCTGCAGACAGAATTATATTCTTCTTTAGATATGCTCCCCTCCTTCCCTTTGATATACATTTATTTTCTCCTTTTTAACAAGTGATTACGTTCTGTGTTCATCCATCCTGGTCTCTTTAAATACTTCCAAATTTCCCTTCTTTTTGGGATTGTTACTGATTCTGCGATGAGAATTTAATTTAGCAAAATCTCCTATCCTTCTTGGACAGTTGTGTCCTTTTAGATCATCCAGCCATTGGACCTTTCCTATCCTCTTTATGAGTCCATTAAAATCTGCCTTTCTGAAGTCCAATCTTAAAATCTGAGTCCTCGCTGGTCTTCCTCCTCTTGCAATCCAAAATTCGAGGATAGCATGTCGCTGCCTCCTAAATTTCCAGCCACCTTTACGTCCTCAACCATTTCCTCCCTGTTGGTAAGAATTGGGTCCAAGATTGCAGATCCTCATGTTCTCTCTTCTACCTTTTGAAAGATAAAGTTGTCAGCAAGAGAAGAAGAGAAGATAAAAATTTTCTGGAGCCAGTACTTTTGCCTCTGAGAGATTCCCAACAAATCTTTGGCAATGGCCACAGTCCGGACGCTTGTGCTTTATGCACAACGGAGACGTGTCGGTTCATCATGTTCTTGGGCAGCCCGCTTTACCCGATGTCCCATGTTATATTTTTCCTGTATTATTATGAGGATCCTTGCCCTGACCATGATATAATAAGGAGTCCAACCATGTTCGACAACTCAGGGCATTCATGGAGGCCGCTTGTTCCACCACAGTCATATCATTGGTCATATGTCTTGATGCTGGAGACATGCCCTTTGAATCCTCTTGTTGTAGAGAGTCCTGTCAGTTCTTGTTTAGAAATGTCAACCTTTTTAACCCTAGCTACTACTCCAAGAACCAGCCCTGATGACCTAAAAGCCCTTGTGTTTTGGGACAAGGATGAAATGATGGTCTCTCTGGATCCTAGATTGGTGTGGGGGTTGGCAGATGCATTTTGTGATACTTGTCCTTCCTTTGTGTTAGATCTGAAGACCAGCAGGTCCGCTGTGTCTGGCCAGCCTATGTGAGAGTCTCCTTCACGTTATTTTCCTATTAACACTGAACTTGTGGCTTGTCTTTTTAGTCATGATGACATTTATGCAAAGCTTATTTTTTAAGATTTTTCATCCTGTAAAGAGATTCTACAGTGACTAGAACCAGCAGGATGGCAGGTGTTGGTGACATCTTACGCCACTACAAGTCCCTGACCTGGAGTTCTCCACGTGGCCTCTCTGAGTGGGCTCTTATTTTCTGTAGTGAGAGAGTGTAGGATGGCTTTTTGTGGGCATGAAGAGGTTAAACCTGTGGCTTTCCTTGTGTCTAAAACCCTGGATCCGTGGTGGCGGCAGTGAGCGCCACTTGGCAGGAATCTGCTGTTGTTTCTGGGTGTCAGGAGCAATGTCCAGGACCTCAGGTCTGATCTGCCTTGGCCTGGTGACACACAGTCTCAGTGCTGAGTATGCAGATCTTTTGTTCATGATTTTCTTTTCAGTTTCTGTCCTTTACTTGAATCTCAATGTTTCATCTCCTGTCGGACTGAACAGAGAGAAGCGGCGGCCGCTCAACGCAGCTCTGTATTGTGCTAGAAAATCCAGAGGATATTGCTTGTAGTGATCCGGCCCTGGAGCACAGACTTGGGGGTCTGTGACCAGCCATGAAGGTGGTGCCAGTGTCTTGTATGTCCTGAGATTGCTGCCTCTTGCCAACATCATAGACCTGCAGCAATTTTCACATTGCATTCTTGCTTTGTGAAATGTTCTTTAACCCCTTAAGGACAGGGCGATTTTTAGTTTGTTTTGTATTTTCCTCGCCTTGTTCGATAGCTTTTTTTTTTTTAATTATTTTTGTGGCTTGTTCTGCAGGCCAAGCTGTAGTTTTAATTGATACAACACATTTTACCATATGATGTAGTGCCGTCGCATAGTGAAGAAAGAAAAACGCTATTTCACAATCGTCTTTTGGGGGTTTCTTCTTACGTTGCTCATTGTGCTGTAGCCATGACATGGGAACAAACTTTCCAGCTCGGCATCATTACACTGAAACCAGGACATTTTTTTTTGTTTAGTTTAGTGGTAAAGTTTGGGGAGTAAATTTGGCATTAAAATTCAAATTGCTTGTATTGTCATTTTGTGAGACCAATAACTTTTAGCTTTTTAGCTTCCTGTTGATGGAGCTGTGTGAGAGCTTTTTTTTTTGCACATCAACATGTTTATTTTGTTACAATTTTGGTTACTTGTGACTTTTTGATATTTTTATTCCATTCTTCGGGGTCAATCTGGCGATTTATAATTTTTTTCCCCTTTTCAGCACTCATTATATCCGATAAGTATTTTTTATATTTTATGAGTTTAGGCAATAACACATGCAGCAATAACACTGATCGGCCCATGTAGTAAGCCATGTGCACAAAGCAATTGTGAATATACATCACTGTTTACACAGGAATACTCCACAATATCAGCCAGTGTAAATTGTACTTGTCCAAGTCTTGGGCAGGTGTGGATAAAATGCTACAAAGCATGACTCTTCCAAAAATTAGAAATGTTAATGGTTTATTTCTATCAATTAACAAAATACAAAGTGACCGTCCGGCACCTTCTTCATCAGTATTAGGTGACCGCCCGTCGCTTCTATCATAAATATCTGGTGACCGCCCATCTCTTCCATCATAAGTATCTAGTGACTGCCCGTCACCTCCATCATCAGTATCTGGTGACCGCCTGTTGCCTCCATCATCAGTATCTGGTGACCGCCTGTTGCCTCCATCATCAGTATCTGGTGACCACCTGTTGTCTCCATCATCAGTATCTGGTGACCGCCCGTTGCCTCCATCATCAGTATCTGGTGACCGCCTGTTGCCTCCATCATCAGTATCTGGTGACTGCCCATCGCTTCCATCATCAGTATCTGGTAACCGCCCGTCACCTCTATCATTAGTATCTGGTAACCGCCCGTTGCCTCCATCATTAGTATCTGGTGACCGCCTGTCGCCTCCCTCATCAGTATTAGATGACCGCTCGTTGCCTCCGTCATTAGTATTTGGTGACCATCCGCCACCTTCATCATCAGTATCTGATGACTACTCGTCACCTCAATCATCAGTATCTGGTGACCGCCCAATGCCTCCATTATCAGTATGTTGTGACCGCCCGTTGCCTCCATCATCAGTATCTGGTGACTGCCTGTCGCCTCCCTCATCAGTTTTAGATGTCCGCCCATTGCTTCCATCATCAGTTTCTGGTGACCGCCCATTGCCTCCATCATCAGTATCTGGTGACCTCCTGTTTTCCTCCATCATCAGTATTAGGTGGCTGCACGTTGCTTCCATCATCGTTATCTGGTGACCGCCCGTCTCCTCCATCATCAGTATCTGGTGACTGCCTGTCGCCTCCATCATTAGTTTCTGGTGATCGCCTGTCGCCTCCATCATTAGTTTCTGGTGATCGCCTGTCGCCTCCGTCATTAGTATCTGTTGAACGCCCGTCGCCTCCGTCATTAGTATCTGTTGAACGCCCGTCACCTCCATCATCAGTATCTGTTGACCGCCCGTCACCTCCATCATCAGTATCTGTGACCACACGTCGCCTCCATCATCAGTGTCTGTGACCACACGTCGCCTCCATCATCAGTATCTGGTGACTCCCGTCACCTCCATCATCAGTATCTGTGACCACACGTCGCCTCCATCATCAGTGTCTGTGACCGCACGTCGCCTCCATCATCAGTATCTGGTGACTTCCGTCACCTCCATCATCAGTATCTGGTGACTCCCGTCACCTCCATCATCAGTATCTGGTGACTCCCGTCACCTCCATCATCAGTATCTGTGACCACACGTCGCCTCCATCATCAGTGTCTGTGACCACACGTCGCCTCCATCATCAGTATCTGGTGACTCCCGTCACCTCCATCATCAGTATCTGGTGACTCCCGTCACCTCCATCATCAGTATCTGTGACCGCACGTCGCCTCCATCATCAGTGTCTGTGACCGCACGTCGCCTCCATCATCAGTATCTGGTGACTCCCGTCACCTCCATCATCAGTATCTGGTGACCCCCGTCACCTCCATTAGTATCTGGTGACTGATCATAGCCTACATCGCCAGTATCTGTCACTTACATCATCAGTAGCCTCCATCGCCCATAGCCTCCATCACTTCTCATCGCCTCCATCACTTGTACTCAGGATATGGAGGATCTCCGCAGGAGGTTATACCAAACATCTTGGAGAACTGCCCCCAGATCTCCTGTGTATGAGGCTTGTGTGGATCCTTCTTTCTCTTCATGTGATCCCGGACAGACTGGATGATGTGAGATTAGGGATTTGAGGGGCCGTATACAAGCAGACACTTACCCATCATGTGATGCCTTCGGGGGGTGTCTGATTGGCTCCAAATTTATTCTGCATCTGGACAATGACCCCCAACATCCAGCCAATGTCATTAAGAATGAGGAGTCCTAGGGGTGGTGATGATCCGGCCCCGGGGCTTTGATTAAATACTGATGGGATTTTCATTTCTTTTTTTGTTCATTAAGTTGCATTTTGTTAATTGATGCTAAACTATTAACTTTTCTGTTTTTAAAGCTTCTCACTTTGCAACATGCGATAAATGCTTCTTCCTTCCACAATGATTTACTTACAGAAGACCATACCCTTACTGTTGGTGGGTGAGACGGGCGCTGTCTTGTCCTGCATTGACCTGACTGTTCGTTGTGGTGTGGGTTTGTGGCCTTGGTGCCCTGACTGTGTGGGCAGTCAGTGTTGGCCAGAGTGTAATATGTCTGTGACTGACTCTAGACAACACATGGAGGCCGTACAGGGCACTCAGGGTAAACAACGGGGTGACCCAGCTCAACTGATTAAAATCTCCAGTTATTGTGACACCGGGAACATGGCAGCGGGCAGGACCCTCCACCGTGCCCAGTGTCATAATGACCTCTTCACTTGGCATGCACATGGTGTGCCCATTGAGAAGCACAGCCACAGCCCCTCATGGAATAAATCATGGTGCACAAAGGGCAATTTATTGGTTGTAGGGGCAATAAATAATGGCCCTACAAAACCTGACCTTTCCAACCCAAGCACATTAATTCCATCGCAGTGGCCTCAGTGGGCAGAGATTGTGCTGACAATACAACCATTTGGATTCTTTTTAGTGTGAATTTGGGGGGCTGCGCAGGGAGGTGAGTGCTGGCAAAGACGCCAAAACCCAACAGAAGCCGCGCTTTGCTTTAATTTCCTGCTACTCTCTCACCACCTGTATAAACTTTCCCGCGGTTAATCCAAAAGATTTTCAACATTGCCCTTGAAGTTCCAGCTTCCTCCATCTGAAGGGGCCTCAACAGCAGAAACAGGATTTACATTCGCTTGGCTGCCAGAAGGAACAGAGCTGTGTGAGAATAATATTAGAGCTCGGTCACATGTGGAAAAAGGATCTGGATTCCCAGACGGAGGGAGCGTCTCCAGCCCGCAGCCCCGACAAAGCACAATGCTAATGGCTTTCGACCTTCTAGAGATCTGGAAGGGCTATCACATGAACACCATTGTCTCTAATAGTGGTCGGTCCTGGTGATAGTGGTCAGTCTTGGTGATAGTAGTCTGGCCTGGTTATTGTGGTCCGACCTGGTGATTATGGTCCATCCTGCTGTTACTCACCCGTCGTTGTCCAGTAACCATCCTTCTCATCACCTATAGCGCTGACTGTGAGCTGCCACGTTTTCCGCCATTAATGGCACTTCTTCGTATTGTTCCTGCCAGTCTGGGGACCTCGGGCCAAACCCTCTCCACATTTCTTCCTGTTCACACTGTTACTCCTTGTCCATGAGACTGATCAAGTGTGAGGATATAATGACACGTCATCTGGGGAATACACAATTCCAGCATTTCCAGAATTTAATCCTGGCTTTATCTTCTCTGCACCATTAGTTCTGTAGCATCAGCAATATTTCCCTTCTTTATTCTCGTGACACCGGAGCTGTCTACATCCGAAACCTCTTCTAGTTCTGTCATTCTGGATGCTCCCTTGTAATGATCAGCATTGCTTTTATGTGCAGTACATTTTGATTTCCACTGTTTCTTATAAGTAACATTGAGCACATTTCCTTCCACCGTCCTCAACCCAAGGAGTCTTCCCTAGAAAGTTGCCCACTTGCTGCACAGACATTCACTTTTCTGCGTGGTGGGCGCTGCTGCAGCGTGAGGCCAGCCTCCATCTCTTCACTTCTCGGTATCTTGCTCTGACACTTGTGCCAAGCCTTGCATTTTGTGTACTTATTATTTCCCTGACAGCCATTCCATATCTTGCCGCTTCTTGCGCTCCCAGCAAAAGCTGCAAAACTCATTTTGCTGGAGCCAATTTAATGCAGATAAATCTCAATGAGCAGCAGAAATAGGAATGAGAACGTCCCCGAAACGGGACAGAGATTAGGCCTGGCTGGGGAAATCACAGCAGGGGAGGAAGAGGATTATAGGGACACAGAGAGCCTGGTTGTAAGGTGTAAAATCTGAGAGCAAAGAATCTCACCTTGTGTCGCCTGCAGCCCTGTGCACATTAATAGGGACAAGCCACTGTGGTGGCAGTATTGTCCGTGGCCCTCCAGAGTCACCTGTCGGGTGATGAGGACGCCCTTCCTGAGAAGTAAGAGCTTTCGACCAATGAGAGAAGCGAAAATGTGTTTATAGGATGAGAAACGTCGCCCCAGAGCGCAGTAAGGTGGAAAAGCACAGAAATGCATTTGGGAAGATTGACTGTAACTGAGATTGACTGTAACTGGTGCAAGGAAAAATCAGTGCAGGATGCAATTAAAGGGAATGTCTGGTTCATTAGGGCTCACGCGCCTGCTCTGACCTTTTCTTGGATTTTTCTTGTATCTCTGGCAGTTTGTGCCTGGCCATGAAACCATGATGTCTAGTTTTTTGGGCACATGCCCTCTGAGGCCCGTGATTGGTTGCTTTGGTCAGGTGACTGAAAACAGAAAGTCATTGGATATTTTTTTTTCTTTTAGAAATTGAACAAACCCTTTAATAAAGACCTTTTAAAGAAAATAAAATATCAGTGGTTGGATTGGTGGCTGTCAGTTATTGGTCTTGATATATGGCCTCCATTGTTTGCCGTGGTTGCCACACTCGGCCTTCCCATGGGGTCTCATCTCACTGGACCCACCACATGTTGTGTCCTTTCTGTGTGCACTGTGAGACTGGTGATGACTGCCTGATGTGCTCTCGAGGTCCATTAATGTGAATGAGGCCGGCACCTGCACATATTATTGAGACCTGCAGCATGGGTCCATGACTGTGTACGCAGGCAGATGAAGCAGAGCCGTTCTGCACTGACCCTTGCTGTCTTCTGGTTGCAGAGCTTCTGGACAAGAACCGCAGACAAGATGAGGAGATGTGGCTGCTGCAGGTGAGTGATGTCTGTCAGCATCTTCCCATCTCTGCGGCGTCACACGACGTTGGTAACTTGTTCCCTTCTTCTGGATTGAGAGGATTCAGTAACTTTGCGGAGATCAGCCTGCTCCTGGTTGTATTTTCTGGGTTGCTCTGACCTGTGAGTAAAGGCTCGAGGGATAATGAGCTCTGCTTGACTGAGGAACATCTGAATACTTTTCAATGTTCTGCAATTTGGGTGTAATTATTGGAGCCATTACAGCTCGGTGGCGGAAATGGGGCCGGCGTCTCGCATAGTCGCTCCATAATACGCTCGTCTGGAGATGGATCGGAAGGAAGTGGTTCATCTTTAGTATTTGAGGACACTCCGCTCCCTCTATTTCTGCCATATATAAATTTCGGCACACACACGCCTGACTTTCAATAATCCATTCTGACCACCGATATTAGAAAAAGGTTTTCTTGCACAATCTGGACGGCTTATTAGTCTGGTATTTGTAATCCAGAAGTTTTCAGTCACTGACAGCAAGCCGAGATCTTGAAAATGGTGAAGAAGTGAAACAATAAGGGTTGCAGAACTGTCAAGCAGCATCTTCTCCAGGATACCAGGCACGAGCCGGGGCCATAATCATCTTTGCGACTGATGAGAACTTTTGGGTTAATTGTCTCTGTTCAGTTGGCTGATATTAGGCTGCGTTCACATTGTAGCTACATTGTGGTATTTCGCATAGCGGCACAAACTTTACAGTTTTATTGCAATATGGAATACTGCTGCAAAAGCAATTCTGCCGGATACCACACTATGTGAACATAGTCTAGGTATCCTACTCCTTCCCTACACGTCCTCAGAAGACTTTAATGCCGTGAAGATGATCATGGCCCCCAGACATGGCTGTGCCGGGGTGGGAAGGTGTAAAATCCTGGTATAGTGTGATGCCGATGAAAAGCTTCTACTTCCACAATTAGATACCAGTGAGGCAGGCAGGAATATAATGGGTGTCATGTAACTTGATGTAATGGATGACACTTGTGCTGGACTGGATGACATTTATGTTTTCCTCCCCCAGGATCGGGTTGTGGATCTGGAGCGGGTGAGTTATTTATCTGAAACATCTCAATTGATGCTGAGAACTTATTATGTAGCCATAGGAGTGAGTCAAAGAGCTTGTGCACCCCAGTGATGGGGGATGGTACCTATAGACATATGGGGTATATTGGGCTGCATCTTCTGCCCCACAGCCACAGAGAAGTCAAAGTGACAGTACCTTTCATCAATCTGTACCGACTGTGGGGGCACTGGCGAAAATGCATGGCAAAATTAGAATGATGGTCAGGATGAGAATGACTGGCAGGAAGAGAGTGACTGGTAGGAGGAGAATGAGAGTGACGGGTAGGAATAGTGACAGGCAGGAGGAGGATGAGAGTGACGGGCAGGAATGAGAGTGACCGGCAGGGTTAGAAAAAGGATGATGAAAAGGATGAGGATGAGAGTGACGGGCAGGATGAGAATGATTAGCAGGAAGACAGTGACTGATAGGAGAATGAGAGCGACGGGCAGGCTTAGGATGACTGTCAGGCTGAGGATGATGGGCAGGATGAGAATAAGGATGATGGAAAGGTTGAGAGTGACGTGCAAGATGGGAATGAGGATGATAGGCGGAATGAGAATGACAAGCAGGATGAGAATAAGGATGATGAGCAAGAGGAGAATGACCGGCAGGATGAGGATGAAGGGCAGGATTAGAATAAGGATGATGGAAAAGATGAGGATGAGCGTGACGCGCAGAATGAGAATAAGGATGAAAATGATGGGCAGGAAGAGAGTGACTGGTAGGAGGAGAATGAGAGTGACGGGCAGGAATAGAGTGACAGGCAGGAGGAGGAGGATGAGCAGAATGAGAATTATGGGCAGGATGAGAATAAGAATGATGGAAAGGATGAGAGTGACGGGCAGAATGAGAATAAGGGTGATGGAAAGGATGAGAATGTGGATGATGGACAGGATGAGGATGACGAGCAGGATGAGAATAAGGATGACGAGCAGGATGAGAATAAGAATGATCACCAGAATGAGAATAATGATGACGGGCAGAATGAGAATAAGGATGACGGGAAGGATGAGAATGGCGAGCAGGATGAGAATAAGGATGATAGGCAGAACGAGGGTGACAGGCAGGATGAGAGTAAGGATGATAGAAAGGATGAGGATGAGAGTGACGTGCAGGATTAGAATGAGGATGACGGGCAGGATGAGAATGAGGATGACAGGCAGGATGAGAATGACGGGCAGGATGAGACCGAGGATGACTGGCAGGATGAGACTGGCCCTCAGTAATATATTCAGAGATGACACATTTTATATATTAAATGTAGTTTTATCAGTAATGGCCGTCACACGTTTCCTGAATAATTTAACTTGCAACTTTTGGTGTTTTTGCACCAATCTACGCCAGCTACTACTATATGGGGCAGAATAAAAATACTGGAGTCTTAACTGAGAAAGTAAGTTAATGTGTATGCACAATGTAAGTGCATATTAACACATGACCATTACACAGAGAAAGCAAAAAACACAAATATCCTAAAATAAAAAATTAAAAAATAAACTGCAAACAATGCATAAAGGTAATAATAAGGGTATTTAGTAAACATAATTTTGATCAAAAGAATGTACAAGCCATCCCGCCACGTCAAGGCAACCCTTGTGGGACAGTCCTAACTCTAGTATTTAAAACCTTTCAACTTGCCAAGTGACGTGAATGTGAACAAGGATCGAGGGACTGAACCACTAGTAAAGCATAGACCAAGCAGGATGGATTTCCCAGCTCAGAAAGAGGGAGGTCACACCCATATATGCACAGAATGAACATTGAATTGAATAAAAAAATTGAAGTCTGAACTGAGAAAGTAAGTTAGTGTTTATGCACAATGTAAGTGCATATTAACACATGACCATTACACAGAGAAAACAAAAAACACTAATGTCCTAAAATAAAAAATTAAAAAATAAAGTGCAAATAATGCAATAATCATTATTATTACCTTTATGCATTATTTGCAGTTTATTTTTTAATTTTTTATTTTAGGATATTCGTGTTTTTGTTTTTACTATATGGGGCAGAGCAGGAATTCATGGGAAGTTTGCATCTTTTATGGTGTCTTCATCCAGCATTTGATTGTTGTAGTTTTCTGGTGGAGATACATGAATATTAAGAATAGCACTAATTAATTAAGTGGTACATTGTAAACTAGCAAGCCCTGTGGGCACAAGCCCAGTCTGATGAAGCCGCCCCTGAGCCATTTGGGGTCTTTCTTTAGGACAAAGCTTTTTTTTTTTTTCTTCCTTTTTTCCATCCTCATTCTTGTAGCTAGATTTTAGTTTTCTGTTCCATTGTATTAATGTGTGAGGGCTTGTGTTTTCCAAAATGAATTGTATTTATCAGGCACCTTTTTGAGGTACATATAACTCATTATCTCTTTATAGGAAGAAACATCAAAAAGCAGTTCTACAATTTTTATTTTAAATTTGACGCTGTTCGTGGTGCTGCACAAATACAATTTTGTAGTTTCATAGTTTTTAAGGTTGACTGTCGACATAAGTCAATCAACTCAACCTATAGCCTACAGCAGTGGTGGCGTGCCAGAGGGGCCATGCATAGCCCTCCTGTGGGCATGCACGCCAACCGCCGCTCACTTACCTTGTTCAAATTTATTTGCGTACATAAGATGCCAAGACTGGGGCAGAGGAGCGCCTGTCAGCCCCAGGGCCGTGCAGCCGTGTAATGTCGTCATCACACTACTGACGTCCTCACACTGCCGAATGGCGCCGGGGCCGCACAGACGCAGAGACATTGCGTGCAAGCGTGCGCTGGTTAGAGCTCCAGCAGGAGCCAACATCAAACGTATCATTGTGAAAGGGGTTGCAGTTTTCACAGAGGCAGTGTGTGGGGATGGGGGCTGCCTTATTCAGTGGTACAGTGTGTGTGTGTGTATATATATATATATATATATATATATATATATATATATATATATATATATATATATATATATATACACACACACTAGATGGTGGCCCGATTCTAACGCATCGGGTATTCTAGAATATGTATGTATCTTATTTATGAAGTTTTAATAATAATGCAATAATGCACCCCCCAATCCTGATATGCATGATACCCCTCCCCCCTATCCTGGTATGCATGGTCCCTTCACCCCCCAATCCTGATATGCATGATCCCCTCACCCCCCAATCCTGGTAAGCATGGTCCTCTCACCCTCCAATCCTGGAATGCATGGTCCTCTCGCCCCTCTTTCCTGGTATGCATTGTCCCCCTCACCCCCCTTTCCTGGTATGCATGGTCCCGTCACCCCCCCTTTCCTGATATGCATGGTCCCCTCACGCCCCAATCGTGATGTGCATGGTCCCCTCACCCCCCAATCCTGATATGCATGGTCCTCTCACCCCCCAATCCTGATATGCATGGTCACCCTCACCCCCCAATCCTGGTATGCATGGTCACCCTCACCCCTCTTTCCTGGTATGCATGGTTCTCTCACGACCCAATCGTGATATGCATGGTACCCTCACCCTCCAATCCTGGTAAGCATAGTTCCCTCACCCTCCAATCCTGGTAAGCATAGTCCCCTCACCCTCCAATCCTAGTAAGCATGGTCCTCTCACCCCCCTGTCCTGGTATGCATGGTCCCCTCATGCCCCAATCGTGATATGCATGGTCCCCTCATGCCCCAATCGTGATATGCATGGTCCCCTCCCCCCCAGTCCTGATATGCATGATCCCCTCACCCCCCAATCCTGGTAAGCACGGTTCTCTCACCCTCCAATCCTGGTATGCATGGTCCTCTCACCCCTCTTTCCTGGTAAGCATGGTCCCCCTCACCCCCCTTTCCTGGTATGCATGGTCCCGTCACCCCCCTTTCCTGGTATGCATGGTCCCCTCACGCCCCAATCGTGATATGCATGGTCCTCTCACCCCCCAATCCTGATATGCATGGTCACCCTCACCCCCCAATCCTGGTATGCATGGTCACCCTCACCCCTCTTTCCTGGTATGCATGGTCCTCTCACGCCCCAATCATGATATGCATGGTCCCCTCACCCCCCAATCCTGGTAAGCATAGTCCCCTCACCCTCCAATCCTGGTAAGCATAGTCCCCTCACCCTCCAATCCTAGTAAGCATGGTCCTCTCACCCCCCTTTCCTGGTATGCATGGTCCCCTCATGCCCCAATCGTGAAATGCATGGTCCCCTCACCCCCCAATCCTGATATGCATGGTCCTCTCACCCCCCAATCCTGATATGCATGGTCCTCTCACCCCCCAATCCTGATATGCATGGTAGCCCTCACCCCCCAATCCTGGTAAGCATGGTCCCCTCACCCTCCAATCCTGAAATGCATGGTCCACTCACCCCCCAATCCTGGTATGCATGGTCCTCTCACCCCTCTTTCCTGGTAAGCATGGTCCCCTCACCCCCCTTTCCTGATATGCATGGTTCCCCTCACCCCCCTATCCTGGTATTCATGGTCCCGTCACCCCCCTTTCCTGGTATGCATGGTCCTCTCACCCCCCCAATCCTGGTATGCATGGTCACCCTCACCCCCCAATCCTGATATTCATGGTCCCCTCACCCCCCAATCCTGGTAAGCATGGTAGCCCTCACCTCGCAATCCTGGTAAGCATGGTCCCCTCACCCTCCAATCCTGAAATGCATGGTCCCCTCACCCTCCAATCCTGAAATGCATAGTCCACTCACCCCCCAATCCTGGTATGCATGGTCCTCTCACCCCTCTTTCCTGGTAAACATGGTCCCCTCCCCCCCTTTTCCTGATATGCATGGTTCCCCTCACTTCCCTTTCCTGGTATGCATGGTCCCCTCACTTTCCTTTCCTGGTATACATGGTCACCCTCACCCCCCTATCCTGGTATGCATGGTCCCCTCACTTCCCTTTCCTGGTATACATGGTCATCCTCACCCCCCTATCCTGGTATGCATTGTCACCCTCACCCCCCAATCCTGATATTCATGGTCCCCTCACCCCCCAATCCTGGTAAGCATGGTAGCCCTCACCCCGCAATCCTGGTAAGCAATGGTCCACTCACCCCTCAATCCTGATATGCATGGTCCACTCACCCCCCAATCCTGGTATGCATGGTCCTCTCACCCCTCTTTCCTGGTAAGCATGGTCCCCTCCCCCCCTTTTCCTGATATGCATGGTTCCCCTCACCCCCCTTTCCTGGTATGCATGGTCCCCTCACTTCCCTTTCCTGGTATGCATGGTCACCCTCACCCCCCTATCCTGGTATGCATGGTCACCCTCACCCCCCTATCCTGGTATGCATGGTCACCCTCACCCCCCTTTCCTGGTATGCATGCTCACCCTCACCCCCCTTTCCTGGTATGCATGGTCACCTTTACCTCCCTTTCCTAGTATGCATGGTCACCTTGACCCCCCCTTTCCTGGCATGCATGGTCACCCTCACCCCCCTTTCCTGGTATGCATGGTCACCCTTACCCCGCAATCCTGGTATGCATGGTCTTCTCACCCCCCTATCCTGGTATGCATGGTCACCGTCACTCCCCTATCCTGGTATGCATGGTCACCCTCACCTCCCCTTTCCTAGTATGCATGGTCACCCTCACCCCCCCTTTGTTGGTATGCATGGTCCCCCCCCATTGCTGGTATGCATGGTCCCCCCCATTGCTGGTATGCATGGTCCCCCTCACCCCCCATTGCTGGTATGCATGGTCCCCCTCACCCCCCCTTTGCTGGTATGCATGGTCACCTTCACCCCCCTTTGCTGGTATGCATGGTCACCCTCACCCCCCTTTCCTCGTATGCGTGGGCCCGTCACCCCCCTTTCCTGGTATGCATGGTCTCTGTTAAAATAAAAAATAGTTATATACTCGCCTTCCGACGGCCCACGATCTCCACTCCACGCGCCCGGCCTTGCGGTCCCAGTAATGCCTTGCGCCAAACATCGCTGATGACGTCGCGCTCTCGCAAGAGTGACGTCATCTCCGGCCTAAAGTGCAAGACATTACTGGGACCGCGAGGCCGGGCGCGTGGAAAGAAGATCGGAGGCCGTCGGAAGGTGAGAATAACATTTTTTTTATTTTAGTTTTCTTTTTTACAGATTAAGGCCTGCGCCCGATTGAGCGGTAGGCACAGCTTACCGTTACAAACAGCTCCGCCTGTCGCTGATTGGTGGCGGCCGCAACCGATCAGCGACCCACGATTTCGCTTACAGACAGACAGACATGATAGGACGAATATATATATATACTAGCTGAAGAGCCCGGCGCTGCCCGGGGCATAGTAACTAACTGTGGTTAGTTATAGAAAATTATAATTATCCTCCATCCCATAGTCCCGTGCCCATATACCCATCATACATATCCACGATCCCATAGGCCCGTGTCCATATACCCATCATACATATCCTCCATCCCAAAGTCGAGTGCCCATATACCCATCACACATCCTCCATCCCATAGTCCCATGCCCATATACCCATCATACATATTCTCCATCCCATAGTCTCATGCCCATATACCCATCATACATATTCGCCATCCCATAGTTGAGTGCCCATATACCCATCACACATCCTTCATCTCATAGTCCCGTGCCCATATACCCATCATACATATCCTCCATCCCATAGTCGAGTGCCCATATACCCATCATACATATCCGCCATCTCATAGTCCCGTGCCCATATACCCGTCATACATATCCTCCATCCTATAGTCCAGTGCCCATATACCCATCACACATCCTCCATCCCGTAATCCCGTGCCCATATACATATCCACCATCCCATAGTCCCGTGCCCATATACCCGTCAAACATATCCTCTATTCCATAGTCCAGTGCCCATATACCCATCACACATCTTCCATCCCATAGTCCCGTACCCATATACATATCCGCCATCCCATAGTCCCGTGCCCATATACCCGTCATACATATCCTCCATCCCATAGTCCAGTGCCCATATACCCAACACACATCCTCCATCCCATAGTCCCGTTCCCATATTCCCATCTTACATATCCTCCATCCCATAGTCCCGTGCCCATATACATATCCTCCATCCCATAGTGCCGTTCCCATATACCCATCATACATATCCTCCATCCCATAGTCCGGTGCCCATATACTCATCACACATCCTCCATCTCATAGTCAACCATTATGACATCATAATGAGCGGCGGCGGGGCTTGCAACCTTTGATGACATCAGCGTCGCCATGGCAACCATTGTGACATCATAATGAGGGGCGGGGCTTGGCGCGCACACACTGCTTCCCCAGTATGCAAATAGGGGCATTGTGACATCACAATGAGGGGCGGGACTTGACGCGCACACACTTTTTCCCCCAGTATGTAGATAGGGGCAAAATTGTTTGGTGAATTGGAACGCGCGGGGTTAAAATTTTGCCTCACAACATAGCTTAGGACGCTCTCGGGGTCCAGACGTGTGACTGTGCCAAATTTTGTGGCTATAGCTGCGACGGTGCGGATGCCTATCCCGGACATACAAACAAACACACACACACACACATACACACTTTGAGCTTTATATATTAGATATTGGGCAGTGTGTCTATGTATATATGTGTGTATATACAGTGTGTTTGTGTGTGTGTGTGTGTGTATATATATATATATATATATATATATATATATATATATATTCAGTAAATGCACTCAATACTTGGTCAGGGCTCCTTTTGCAGCAATTTCTGCATTAATACGGCGTGGCATAGAGGCGATCAGCCTGTGGCACTGCTGAGGAGTTATGGAAGCCCAGGTTACTTTGATAGCAGCCTTCAGCTCGTCTGCATTGTTGGGTCTGGCGTCTCATCTTCCTCTTGACAATACCCCATATGGGGTTAAGGTCAGGCGAATTTGCTGCCAATCAAGCACAGTGATACTGTTGTTTGTAACACAGGAATTGGTACATTTGGCAATGTGAACAGGTGCCAAGTCCTGCTGGAGAATGAAATTGCCATCTCCAAAAAGCTTGTCGGTAGAGGGAAGCATGACGTGTTTTAAAATTTCTTGGTAGATGGCTGCGCTGACTTTGGTCTTGATAAAACACAGTGGACATACACCAGCAGATGATATGGCTCCCAAAACCATCATTGACTGTGGATACTTCACACTAGACCTTGGAAATCAAAGTCCCAGAGCCTGAAGGAAGAGTGGAGATACAGACAATCCAAGCTGCCTGAGGTCTAGTGTGAAGTTTCCACAATCAGTGATGGTTTGGGGAGCCATGTCATCTGCTGGTGTATGTCTACTGTGTTTTATCAAGACCAAAGTTAGCGTAGCCGTCTAGTGGCTGGAATGAAAGATGCAAGAGTCTGTCTGGAACCTAGAAACTCAGCTTTTTTGTGCACATGTAAGGAGAAGAACCAGGTCAGGCGTACCTTTTCCGTGACGGATCCGGAACTGTCGGGGCTGTCACCTTTGTTGTACGTGGGAAAGCTTGAAGCCCCAGACCGTTTTTTTCACTCAGTGATAGGGGTCGCGGCTAAGCTTAAAAAGCCACGGCGCGCGAGAAATGAGACAGTCTTGGCGGGAACGCACAGTGCTCAGGTGGACAGTGTGAGTGCTCTGACCTCGGAGCATCGCGTCGGAGCAGGCCCAAGCCTGAGGGGCTGCAGCGTCACAACCAGGGACTGTCGACAGACACTTGTCTCGTGGCCGCCGACTCCACTGCTACCGCTGACACCACTGCTGCTGCTGACACCACTGATACCGCTGACCGCGAGTCAAAAAGCCCGTGGGAGTAACGTAGACACGCGCCCGTGATGGCAGGAAAGCCAGATGACCCGTTTTGAACTGAGCCCTGATAAGTCTGCTTACAGTCGCCGCGCAGTGATAAATTCTGCCCAGAATAGAGACTTTATCTTCTCAGTCCCCTCATCTTCTGGACCCAGGAACATCACCAAGACCACGAGGAATCACCGCCGTCGCCAGGATCCAGGACGCGATCTTCTCCAAGACTACGCCGTACCCCGTACGTCCCACGGCTTTGGCGCCAACGTTTTCACCCAGGACTCCAACTGCTGAAGTCGCTGGTTTGATAAGTTTATTACTTCTGAACTGTTTCCCTTATTTGCCTAGACCTGTTATCCTAATTATAATACTCCCCACTGAGGTAAGCTCTTTCCCCACTTCTCCCTGTTTGGAGTATCGACTTTATTATTAACCCCTTAGTGACGTGGCTAAATTTTTGAAATCTGACCAGTGTCACTTTATGTAGTAATAACTCTGGAACACTTCAATATATCCCAGTGATTTTGAGACTGTTTTCTTTGTGACACATTATACTTTATGATAACGGTACATTTAGGTCGATATGTTTTGTGTTTATTTTTAAAAATAGTCAGAAATTTGACAAAACTGTAAAAGAAATTCCAATTTTCAAACTTTGAAAGATTATCCCTTTAATCAAGATAGTCATACCACACAAAAAACATTAATAAATAACATTTCCCTCATGTCTGCTTTAAATCAGCACCATTTGTAAAATGTTATTTAATTTTGTTAGCATTTTAGGAGGTTTAAAACTGTAGGAGCAATTTTTCATTTTTCCAAGGAAATTTACAAAATATTTTTTTAGGGACCTATCCAGGATTGAAGTGACTTTGGGGGTCATATATTGGAAACCCCCCAAAAGTGATACTATTTTAAAAACAGCACCCCTTGACAAATTGAAAACTGTTGTCAGGTAGTTTATTAAAGTTTCAGGTGCTTTTCAGGAATTAAAGCAAAGTGACATAACAGGAATGAAAAAATACTTTTACGACCTAAATGTCACTAACGTCTGAACATGTTACTATAGCCGGCAGATGCTGATGGGGATAGATAGGAAGCCCCCACACTTAACCATTTATAAGATTTAGTCACTATTGACAGCAGCATCTAAGGGGTTAAACAGATATGGACGGTGCCAACACTCATCGTGGCTAATGCAGCAAGTTGTCAGCTATGGGACACCAGGGGAAGAGTCTTGAGGAGATCATTTGCATATTCCCAGTGCCTTCTGGGATAAGTGAAGAGTCTCCGCGAGCTCAACGATCACTGGGTTTTGGCCGTTGCAGCTGAAAAGAGGAAATCGGAGAAACCAGGGAAAGAGTCTTGAGGAGATCATTTGCATATTCCCAGTGTCTTCTGGGATAAGTGAAGAGTCTCCGCGAGCTCAACGATCACTGGGTTTTGGCCGTTGCAGCTGAAAAGAGGAAATCGGAGAAACCAGGGGAAGAGTCTTGAGGAGATCATTTGCATATTCCCAGTGCCTTCTGGGATAAGTGAAGAGTCTCCGCGAGCTCAACGATCACTGGGTTTTGGCCGTTGCAGCTGAAAAGAGGAAATCGGAGAAACCAGGGGAAGATCATTTGCATATTCCCAGTGCCTTTTGGGATAAGTGAAGAGTCTCCGCGAGCTCAACGATCACTGGGTTTTGGCCGTTGCAGCTGAAAAGAGGAAATCGGAGAAACCGCGCGCCGACACTCATCTTTCATCTTTTTAAGAAATCTCAAGATGGAAGAGGCCAGGAGCCATTTGGTGAGCTGCATTTCTTGCTACATGTTCACAGATTTACCAGTGGAAAAGCCAAACTTCACATGCCACAAATGCAAGCTTGTTACCCTGTTGGAGGAAAAGTTGCAAAATCTCGAAGAGAGGTTAGCTACGTTGAAGATCATTAAGGAAGGTGAAGAGTTCTTGGACAGAGCAGAATTATCTCTTCATGTTACAGAAAGAGAAGAAATTCGAAGTGCACCTGAAGAAACAGAGGAATGGAGACATGTGACCCAGAGAAGCAGGAGGATCAGGAGGCAGTCAGCACCAATACTGCTCAGAAACCAGTACCAGGCTCTCACACAGGAAAACGATGAAGAAATACATCAGGATAAGACTTTGCCAACAAACAGCAACCTTGTACGCCTTCAGAGTCCTCCTGGATGGAGAAAGAAAAATGTTGTGAAGAAGAAACGGAGAGTGGTGGTCATGGGGGATTCCCTGTTGAGAGGAACAGAGGCCGCTATCTGCAGACCGGATATAACTTCAAGAGAAATGTGCTGTCTTCCAGGTGCAAAAATTAAAGATGTGTCTGACAGGATATCAGGACTCTTCAGACCTACAGATGACTACCCATTCCTGCTACTACATGTGGGGACAAATGACACCGCAAGAAACGACCTGGAAACCATCTGCAGAGACTTTGAAGACTTAGGCAAGAAAGTGAAAGAACTGGGAGCGCAGGTGGTCTTCTCTTCCATCCTCCCAGTGGATGGCCATGGAACAAGGAGGTGGAATAAGATTCTGCAGGTGAACAACTGGCTACGTCGATGGTGCCGTCAGCAACGATTTGGATTTCTGGATCACGATGGACTACTTGCTAGAGATGGGGTGCACCTTACGAAGACTGGAAAGCAGGTATTTGGAAGTCGCCTTGCTACACTTGTAAGGAGAGCTTTAAACTAGAACAACATGGGAAGGGAAGCAAAAGACCAGAAAAAGCCATACACCTGACAAATGCTACTGAGAACTCTGCTATTAGAAGTGGAAAGGAAGAACAAAGACGAAAGAATCTAATTAAAAAAAATATTGGAGAAAGAGAAACCAATCACAAACTAAAATGTTTCTATACTAATGCACAAAGCATGGGCAACAAACAAGGAGAATTGGAACTACTAACACAGGAAAAGAAATATGATGTCATTGGAATCACTGAAACTTGGTGGGACAATACACATGATTGGAATACAAGACTAGAAGGATACAACTTATTTGCAAGAAACAGACTTGATAAACGAGGAGGGGGTGTCGCATTGTATGTTAGAAATGCGTATATCTGCACAGAGATTGAAGCTTCAGAGACTGGGAGTTCTGTGGAAACTGTTTGGGTAAGAATACAAGGAAAGAACAATGGAAAGGACACCATTGTAGGCATTTACTACAGGCCGCCTGTGCAAGCTGAAGATATGGATGAACTCTTTATGCATCAAATGGCCAAGTTCTCCAAAAAATATGACATAGTTGTCATGGGAGATTTCAACTATCCAGACATTTGTTGGGAATCTCTCTCAGGCAAAACTAACAGGTCAAGGAAATTCTTATCCTCTCTTGCTGACAACTTTATCTTCCAAAAGGTAAAGGAGAAAACAAGGGGAACTGCTACCTTGGATCTAATCCTTATAAACAGGGAGGAAATGGTTGAGGAGGTAAAAGTGGCTGGGACCCTAGGAGGTAGCGACCATGCTATTTTAGAATTTTGGATAACTAGAGGCGGAAGACCTGTGAAGACTCAGACGTCAAGGTTAGATTTCAGAAAGGCAAATTTTAAGGGATTCAGAAAGAGAATTGGAGGGATCCAATGGCTGGATATCCTTAAAGACAAAAATGTCCAGGAAGGATGGGAAATCTTGAAAAATGAAATTCTCAAAGCACAGTTGTTAACAATTCCGAAAAGAGGGAAGAATAGGAAGCATTTAAGGAAACCAGGATGGATGAACACAGAACTTAAGCACATGCTAAAAAGGAAGCAAAAAATGTTTATAAAATGGAAAGAAGGAGGCATATCTAAAGAAGAATATAATGCTGTCTGCAGAACCTGCAAGGCACAAATCAGATTATCTAAAGCTGAAAATGAATTGAGGCTTGCAAGAGATGTCAAAAGCAATAATAAAGGATTTTGGGGATATGTCAAAAGTAAAAGAAAAGTCAAAGATGCTATAGGATTTTTACAGGATGAAAATGATGAAATGGTAAGACAGGATGTTTGGAAGTATGGAATGGACAAGGCAACTGTTAGGTGGATTCATAACTGGCTTAGTGATCGGACCCAAAGAGTGGTCGTAAATGGCTGCACATCCAGTTGGAAGAATGTCTCAAGTGGGGTACCACAGGGCTCTGTCCTGGGCCCTGTATTGTTCAACATCTTTATCAACGATTTAGATGAAGGAATTGAGGGTAAACTGATTAAATTTGCTGATGACACAAAGCTAGGAGGGATAGCTAATACTAGAGAAGAGAGAGAGAGGATTCAAAAAGATTTAAATAAACTGGAGAAGTGGGCAGCAACTAACAGAATGGTTTTTAACAGGGAGAAATGCAAAGTACTACATCTGGGCAATAAAAATGAAAAAAGCATATATAGAATGGGAGGAATAGGGCTAAGTGACAGCACATGTGAAAAAGACTTGGGTATACTAATAGATCACAGACTGAATATGAGTCAACAGTGTGATGCAGCAGCAAAAAAGGCAAATGCAATTCTAGGATGTATTAACAGAAGCATACAGTCTAGATCACGTGAAGTCATTATTTCCCTCTACTCCTCTTTGGTCAGACCTCATCTGGAATATTGTGTCCAATTTTGGGCACCACATTTTAAAAAAGACATCAACAAACTGGAGCAAGTTCAGAAAAGAGCGACCAGAATGGTGACCGGTCTGCAAACCCTGTCTTATGAGGAAAGGTTGCAGGATTTGGGAATGTTTAGTTTGCAAAAGAGAAGACTGAGAGGAGACTTAATAGCTGTCTACAAATATCTAAAGGGCTGTCACATTGTAGAAGGATCAACTTTATTCTCATTTGCACAAGGAAAGACTAGAAGCAATGGGATGAAGCTGAATGGGAGGAGACACAGATTAGATATTAGAAAAAACTTTTTGACAGTTAGAGTGATCAATGAGTGGAACAGGCTGCCACGAGAAGTGGTGAGTTCTCCTTCAATGGAAGTCTTCAAACAGAGGCTGGACAGACATCTAACTGGGATGATTTAGCGAATCCTGCTTTGAGCAGGGGGTTGGACCAGATGGCCCAGGAGGTCCCTTCCAACTCTACGATTCTATGATTCTATAGTGTACAGCAGACAGCTGCTGGATTGTCATCTGTATGGGGATGTTATTCTCTTGTATCTCAGATCAGTTAAAAGACTTATTGGCTGTCATTAATAGGTTAAACCCCCTTTAACCCTTGCTCTGCCTCTGGTCCATTACTGCATCCCGCGCTCCTGCCTTAGGGTCCCGTTACACATAGCGACGCTACAGCGATCCCGACAACGATTCGACCTGGTAAGGATCGCTGGTACATCGCTACATGGTCGCTAGTAAGCTGTCAAACAGGCAGATTTACTCAACGACGCAGCAACGATCCGGCGATCCATATAACGACCTCGGCGGTTGTTGGGACCTTGTCACACAGCAGCTATTCTGATGACTCAGACCTCAATAGGCGTGCTTCATCGTTGCCTTTTCCACGCCCCTCTGCTCCGATTGGTGGCCACTACTGCGCTATCACTACGCAATTTGCTTCGGCGTCCCTGTCTGAGTCGCTAGTGCGCTATTTATTCGTGGATCCACAGTCACTGCCACGGGGACACGCGATTATTATATCTGTACATGTTAAATGTTATGATTGCATATAATTGATAGCTGACCTATAAAAGGAAACCCTACAAAGATCCTAATTTGAGACCACCAATCGGGGGGCGTTGAAAAGACAAAGCAAAATCACGCCTGCGTCCCTGAGTTCTGAGTCGCCAACGAGGTCGCTCGTCGTTGTTATGGCGTCAAACACAGCGATGCATGCTGGCCAGCGGGACACCAACAATCAAAAAATGGCCTAGGACATTCGAGCACGATCAGCGATATCGCAGCGGGGGGCCGGTCGCCGCTATGTGTCACACGTAGCGAGATCGCTAGCGAGGTTGCTGTTGCGTCACAAAACCTGTGACGTTTCGGCGATCTCTCTGTGTGTGAAGTACCCTTAATCTCTCTCTCTCTCTCACACACACACACACACACACACACACACTTGATTACAAGCAAACAGGTCACAGGTGTGGATGTTACCTTTAGTTGCCATTCAAACCCATTTGTGTCAACTTCTGTGCATGTTATCAGGTCAAAATTACCAGGGTATGTGAACTTTTGATCAGGGTCATGTGGATGTTTTGGGTTGTCATTATGATTTAAAAAGAGAAAACACAGTAGTTTGACAATAAATGGCTTCACCCAACCACTAACCATGAGTGGAGAAAAAGTTTTGATGTTATCATACATATTCTCTGAAAGAAGGCCAAGAAGGCCAAGAAAGCAAAAATTCTGAATGGTATGTAAACTTTTGAGCACAACTGTGTGTGTGTGTATATGTATATATATATTGTGCAGAGGGGCAGTATGTGTGTGTATATTGTACAGAGGAGGTATGTGTTGTGTATATATACAGCTCTTAATGTGCTTCTGATTAGGTTATCACCTGAACCAAATCTTATTTAATGAAGGAAAGTATGAAAAAAAAACCTGCTGTGGTGTTCACAATCCTCTTGCAATAGGACAAGCTGGATGGCAAATCAAGTGCTAGTAATATCCCAAAAGTAATAGGAATGAAAAAATAACTTTTAACCATGCCAAAGGAGTTGAAAACAAAAGTCTTGAGTGAGGAAAAGAAGGGCTCAGTTCTGGCTTTACTAGCAGAGGGATACAGTGAGCCTCATGTTGCCTCCATCCTTAAAATTTCTAAGACAGCAGTCCATTACAACAAGGTCAAGCAGCAGACATTGGGGACAACAAAGCTACAGACCAGCAGAGGGTGAAAATGACTCTCCACTGACCGGGATGACCGTCATCTAATTTGAATGTCACTCAGCAACCGCAGGATGACATCAAGTGACCTACAAAAGGAATTGCAAATGGCAGCTGGGGTGAAGTGCACGGCAAGAACAGTTCATAACAGGCTCCAAGAGGCAGGGTTCAAGTTATGTAAAGCTAGAAAAAAGCCTTTCATCAATGAGAAGCAAAGTAGAGCCAGGCTGAAGTTTGCCATAGGGATTGGACCATAGACCATAGAGGACTGGAGTAAGGTAATCTCTGATGAGTCTAATTTTCAGCTTTGCCCAACACCTGGTCATCTAATGGTTAGACGGGGACCTGGAGAGGCATGCAAGCCACAGTGTCTTTCACCCACTGTGAAATTTGGTGGAGGATCGGTGATGATCTGGGGGTGCTTCAGCAAGGTTGCAATTGGGCAGGTTAATCTTTGCAAAGGATGTATGAATCAAGCCACATACAAGGTTATCCTGGAAAAAGAGTTGATTACTTCTGCTCAGGCAATGTTCCCCAACTCTGAGGACTGTTTTTTCCAGTAGGACAATGCGCCATGTCACACAGCTAAGTCAATCAATGTGTGGATGAAGGACCACAACATCAAATCCCTGTCATGGCCAGCCCAATCTCCAGACCTGAACCCCATTGAAAACCTCTGGAATGTAATCAAGCGGAAGATGGATAGTCACAAGCCATCAAACAGAAGAACTGCTTAACCCCTTAACCCCCAAGGGTGGTTTGCACGTTCATGACCGGGCCAATTTTTACAATTCTGACCACTGTCCCTTTATGAGGTAATAACTCTGAAACGCTTCCATGGATCCAACTGATTCTGACATTGTTTTCTCGTGACATATTGTACTTAATGTTAGTGGTAAAATTTAATTCAAATAACTCGCGTTTATTTGTGAAAAAAACGGAAACTTCGCAATTTTCAAATTTTGAATTTTTATGCCCTTAAATCACAGAGATATGGCACACAAAAACTTAATAAATAACATTTCACATATGTTTACTTTACATCAGCACAATTTTGGAACCAAAATTTTTTTTTGTTAGGAAGTTATAAGGGTTAAAAGTTGACCAGCGATTTCTCATTTTTGCAACACCATTTTATTTTTACGGACCACATCACATTTGAAGTCACTTTGAGGGGTCTATATGATGGAAAAAGTGACACCATTCTAAAAACTGCACCCCTCAAGGTGCTCAAAACCATATTCAAGAAGTTTATTATCCCTTCAGGTGCTTCACAGGAATTTTTTGAATGTTTAAAAAAAAAATGAACATTTAACTTTTTTTCACAAAAAAATTACTTCAGGTCCAATTTTTTTTATTTAACCAAGGGTAGCAGGAGAAATTGGACCGCAAAAGTTATTGTGCAATTTGTCTTGAGTTCGCTGATGCCTGATATGTGGGTGGGAACCACTGTTTCGGTGCATGGCAGAGCTCAGAAGGGAAAGAGCGCCGTTTGACTTTTTTCCAATGCAAAATTTGCTGGAATTCAGATCGGACACCATGTCACGTTTTGGCGAGCCCCTGACGTACCTAAACAGTGGAAACCCCCTACAAGTAACCCCATTTTGGAAACTAGACCCCCAAAGGAACTTACCTAGATATGTGGTGAGAACTTTGAACCCACAAGGGCTTCACAGAAGTTTATACCGTACAGCGGTACAATTAAAAAATCATATTTTTTCCACAAAAATGATCTTTTCACTCCCAATTTTTATTTTCCCAATGGTAACAGGACCCTAAAAGTTATTGTGCAATTTGTCCTGAGTACGCTGATACCCCATATGTGGGTGTAAACAACTATTTGGGCGCATGGCAGAGCTCGGAAGGGAAGCAGCGCCATTTGACTTTTTTGTCTGGAATTGAGATCGGACACCATGTCGCGTTTGGAAAGCCCCTGATGTACCAAAACAGTGGAAACCCCCCACAAATGACACAATTTTGGAAACTAAACCCCCCAGGGAACTTATCTATGTTGTCCAATTTGTCCTGAGTACGCTGATACCCCATATGTGGGAGAAAACTACTGTATGGGCACACGTCAGGGCTCCGAAGGGAAGAAGTGACGTTTTGGAATGCAGCCTTTGATGGAATGGTCTGCGGGTGTCATGTTGCCTTTGGAGAGCCCCTGATGTACCTAAACAGTGGAAACCCACCACAAGTGACCCCATTTTGGAAACTAGACCCCCTAAGGAACTTATCTGGATGTGTGGTGAGCACTTTGAACCCCCCAGTGCTTCACAGAAGTTTATAACGCCCGGGCGTGAAAATAAAGAAAATCATATTGAATACAAAAATGCAGAAGAAAACAAAAAAAAAACAGTAGGTTTTAACCGTTAGTGTAGTTACTGTCTCAAATGGGTACACCTTGCCGTGGTGGGACAGCTTTATACTTTTTTGATCAAGACAGTTAAAACCTACTGTTTTGTTTTGTTTTTTCTTCAGCATTTTTGTATTCAGTACAAATAGGGTGTGGCCTCCTTTCTACTGAGCTGTGTAGTTCATTTATAGTCCCTCTAAAGCTGGGTGTCCGTTTGGGACCCGGAGACTCTGCCACTATTCACACTAGGTAGGTTTTAACCGTTAGTGTAGTTACTGTCTCAAATGGGTACACCTTGCTGTGGTGGGACAGCTTTATACTTTTTTGATCAAAACAGTGTTTACCAAGTACCCTATGTTATTTAATGCACTTGCTTATTTACTTATTTATTTTCATTAGGGTATATACACACATTGTTTTTTCCTTTGGTTTTGCTTGCTTTTATGGCCAGTGTGAACATGCTTTTACATCATGCATGTCATTCAAGTCTACTCCAGTTCATTTTTTTTTCATTAGGTAACAGCAGAACAGTGACTGCAAATCTGGGTGTAACTGGAGTACAATACATTAGGTAACAGCAGAACAGTGACTGCAGCTCTGGGTGTAACTGGACTACAATACATTAGGTAAAAGCAGAACAGTGACTGCAGCTCTGGGATTAACTGGAGTATAATATATTAGATAACAGCAGAACAGTGACTGCAGCTCTGGCTGTAACTGGAGTACAATGCATTAGGTAACAGCAGAACAGTGACAGCAGCTCCGGGTGTAACAGGAGTATAATACTCTAGATGGTGGCCCGATTCTATCGCATCGGGTATTATAGAGTCTCTGTTAAAATAAAAAATAGTTATATACTCACCTTCCGACGACCCCTCGGACTCTGTCCCTCCTCTCACCACGCTCCCGGCATCTTCCGGTCCTAGTAATGCTTACCGAGAAGGGCCGGAGATGACGTCACTCTCGCGAGAGAGCGCGACGTCATCAGCGGTGTTTCGCGCTAAGCATTACTGGGACCGGAAGATGCCGGGATCGTGGTGAGAGGAGAGAAAGAGTCCGGGGACCGTCGGGAGGTGAGTATATCACTATTTTTTGTTTTAACAGAGACTCTAGAATACCCGATGCGATAGAATCGGGCCACCATCTAGTGTGTGTGCGTGTATATATATATATATATATATATATATATATATATTGTGCAGAGGGGGTAGTGTGTGTATATTGTGCAGAGGGGGTAGTGTGTGTATATTGTGGAGAGGAGCAGTGTTTGTATATATTGTGCAGGAGAGCAGTGTGTATATATTGTGCAGGAGAGCAGTGTGCATATATTGGGCAGTGTGTATGTGTGTATGTATGTGTGTGTGTATATATATATATATATATATATATATATATATATATATATATATATATATATATACAGTGGGGCAAAAAAGTATTTAGTCAGTCAGCAATAGTGCAAGTTCCACCACTTAAAAAGATGAGAGGCGTCTGTAATTTACATCATAGGTAGACCTCAACTATGGGAGACAAACTGAGAAAAAAAAATCCAGAAAATCACATTGTCTGTTTTTTTTTAATTTTATTTGCATATTATGGTGGAAAATAAGTATTTGGTCAGAAACAAGCAATCAAGATTTCTGGCTCTCACAGACCTATAACTTCTTCTTTAAGAGTCTCCTCTTTCCTCCACTCATTACCTGTAGTAATGGCACCTGTTTAAACTTGTTATCAGTATAAAAAGACACCTGTGCACACCCTCAAACAGTCTGACTCCAAACTCCACTATGGTGAAGACCAAAGAGCTGTCAAAGGACACCAGAAACAAAATTGTAGCCCTGCACCAGGCTGGGAAGACTGAATCTGCAATAGCCAACCAGCTTGGAGTGAAGAAATCAACTGTGGGAGCAATAATTAGAAAATGGAAGATATACAAGACCACTGATAATCTCCCTCGATCTGGTGCTCCACGCAAAATCCCACCCCGTGGGGTCAGAATGATCACAAGAATGGTGAGCAAAAATCCTAGAACCACGCGGGGGGACCTAGTGAATGAACTGCAGAGAGCTGGGACCAATGTAACAAGGCCTACCATAAGTAACACACTACGCCACCATGGACTCAGATCCTGCAGTGCCAGACGTGTCCCACTGCTTAAGCCTGTACATGTCCGGGCCCGTCTGAAGTTTGCTAGAGAGCATTTGGATGATCCAGAGGAGTTTTGGGAGAATGTCCTATGGTCTGATGAAACCAAACTGGAACTGTTTGGTAGAAACACAACTTGTCGTGTTTGGAGGAAAAAGAATACTGAGTTGCATCCATCAAACACCATACCTACTGTAAAGCATGGTGGTGGAAACATCATGCTTTGGGGCTGTTTCTCTGCAAAGGGGCCAGGACGACTGATCCGGGTACATGAAAGAATGAATGGGGCCATGTATCGTGAGATTTTGAGTGCAAACCTCCTTCCATCAGCAAGGGCATTGATGATGAAACGTGGCTGGGTCTTTCAACATGACAATGATCCAAAGCACACCGCCAGGGCAACGAAGGAGTGGCTTCGTAAGAAGCATTTCAAGGTCCTGGAGTGGCCTAGCCAGTCTCCAGATCTCAACCCTACAGAAAACCTTTGGAGGGAGTTGAAAGTCCGTGTTGCCAAGCGAAAAGCCAAAAACATCACTGCTCTAGAGGAGATCTGCATGGAGGAATGGGCCAACATACCAACAACAGTGTGTGGCAGCCTTGTGAAGACTTACAGAAAACGTTTGACCTCTGTCATTGCCAACAAAGGATATATCACAAAGTATTGAGATGAAATTTTGTTTCTGACCAAATACTTATTTTCCACCATAATATGCAAATAAAATGAAAAAAAAACAGACAATGTGATTTTCTGGATTTTTTTTTCTCAGTTTGTCTCCCATAGTTGGGGTCTACCTATGATGTAAATTACAGACGCCTCTCATCTTTTTAAGTGGTGGAACTTGCACTATTGCTGACTGACTAAATACTTTTTTGCCCCACTGTATATTGTGCAGAGGGGCAGTGTGTGTATATATTGTGCAGAGGGGCAGTGTGTGTATATATTGTGCATAGGGGCAGTGTGTGTATATATTGTTCAGAGGAGCGGTGAGTGTATATATTGTGCAGAGGAGCAGTGTGGGTATATATTGTGCAGAGGGGCAGTGTCTGTATATTGTGCTGAGGAGCAGTGTGTGTGTGCATATTGTGCAGAGAGGCAGTGTGTGTATATATTGTGCAGAGGGGCAGTGTGTGTATATATTGTGCAGAGGGGCAGTGTGTGTATATATTGTGCAGAGGGGCAGTGTGTGTATATATTGTGCAGAGGGGCAGTGTGTGTATATATTGTGCAGAGGGGCAGTGTGTGTATATTGTGCAGAAGGGCAGTGTGTGTGCATGATCTTGTGTATCTCTGAATACAAGGAGCTCCCCCTAGTGGTGACTGCGGACAGGATCTTATCATATATCTCTGTATACAGGGAGCTGCCCCTAGTAGTGACTGCAGACAGGAACTTATATATCTGTGTATACAGTGAGCTCCCCCTAGTGGTGGCTTCAGACAGGATCTTATGTATCTCTGTACACAGGGAGCTCCCCCTAGTGGTGACTGCCAACAGGATATTATCATGTATCTTAGTATATAGGGAGCTCCCCCTAGTGGTGGCTGCAGACAGGATCTTATCATGTATCTCCTGTATACAGGAGCTCGCCCTAGTGGTGGCTGCAGACAGGATCTTATCATGTATCTCTGTATACAGGGAGCTCCCCCTAGTGGTGACTGCCAACAGCATATTATCATGTATCTTTGTATACAGGGAGCTCCCCCTAGTGGTGGCTGCACTCAGGATCTCATCATATATCTCTGTATACATGGAGCTCGACCTAGAGGTGGCTGCAGACAGGATATTATCATGCATCTTTGTATACAGGGAACGCCCCCTAGTGGTGGCTGCACTCAGGATCTTATCTTATCCCCGTATTCCGGTGAGCTCGCCCTAGTGGTGGCTGCAGACAGGATCTTATCATATATCTCTGTATACAGGGAGCTCCCCCTAGTGGTTTCTGCACACAGGATCTTATCATGTATCTTTGTGTACAGGGAGCTCCCCCTAGTGGTGGCTGCAGACAGGATCTTATCATGTATCTTTGTGTACAGGGAGCTCCCCCTAGTGGTGGCTGCAGACAGGATCTTATCATGCATCTCTGTATACAGGGAGCTCCCCCTAGTGGTGACTGCCAACAGGATATTATCAATTATCTTTGTATACAGGGAGCTCCCCCTAGTGGTGGCTGCACTCAGGATCTTATCATATACAGTTGTGGCCAAAAGTATTGACACCCCTGCAATTCTGTCAGGTAATACTCAGTTTCTTCCTGAAAATTATTGCAAACACAAATTCTTTGGTATTATTATCTTCATTTAATTTGTCTAAGGCTGGAGTCACACTAACCTGCGCAAAATACGGTCAGTATTTTACATGCGTAATACGGAAGAATGGCCCCTAAACAGTGCTCCGCATGTCATCCGTAATCAGGGTGTGGTCGCTTATTTTGCGCATGTCTGCATCCGTATGTAATCCGTATGGCATCCGTATGGCGAGATTTTCTCGCAGGCTTGCAAAATGGACATATAATGGAGCCCTATGACAGGGTTTCTAACAGAAACCAAAGAATAGATATAGACACATAGAATGCATATATATATATATATATATATATATATATATATATATGTGTGTGTGTATTCTATGTGTCTATATCTATTCTTTCGTTTCTTTATTAAAACTGTCAGTGTGAGTTTACTGTATAGCACACTGAATTGCCGGCTTTGATAAAAGACACCGGGTGCGTATTTCTCGCAAGTCACATGTGTGGTCCATGTGTAATCCGTATTTTTTGCGCACCCATAGACTTGCATTGGCGTACTACGGGCGTAGTACGCTGACAATCGCAGCATGCAGCGATTGGCATGGAGCCTAGAATACAGATGAGAAATATACGGCTGGTGCGAGTGACCCCATAGAGAATCATTGGTCCGTGTCTAATGCGTGCTTTTAGCGCCTCTCACTCGGCCGTATTCCTCGCCAGTGTGACCCCGGCCTTAAATGAAAAAACACAAAAGAGAATGAGCTCCCCCCTAGTGGTGACTGCCACCAGGATATTATCATGTATCTTTGTATACAGGGAGCTCCCCCTAGTGGTGGCTGCACTCAGGATCTTATCATATCTCTGTATACATGGAGCTCGGCCTAGAGGTGGCTGCAGACAGGATATTATCATGCATCTTTGTATACAGGGAACGCCCCCTAGTAGTGGCTGCACTCAGGATCTTATCTTGTCCCAGTATTCCGGTGAGCTCGCCCTAGTGGTGGCTGCAGACAGGATCTTATCATATGTCTCTGTATACAGGGAGCTCCCCCTAGTGGTTTCTGCAGACAGGATCTTATCATGTATCTCTGTATACAGGGAGCTTCCCCTAGTGGTGGCTGCAGACAGGATCTTATCATGCATCTCTGTATACAGGGAGCTCCCCCTAGTGGTGACTGCCAACAGGATATTATCATGTATCTTTGTATACAGGGAGCTCACCCTAGTGGTGGCTGCAGACAGGATCTTATCATATACAGTTGTGGCCTAAAGTATTGACACCCCTGCAATTCTGTCAGATAATACTCAGTTTCTTCCTGAAAATGATTGCAAACACAAATTATTTGGTATTATTATCTTCATTTAATTTGTCTTAAATGAAAAAAACACAAAAGAGAATGAAGCAAAAAGCAAAACATTGATCATTTCACACAGAACTCCAAAAATGGGCCAGACAAAAGTATTGGCACCCTCAGCCTAATACTTGGTTGCACAACCTTTAGCCAAAATAACTGCGACCAACCGCTTCCGGTAACCATCAATGAGTTTCTTACAATGATCTGCTGGAATTTTAGACCATTCTTCTTTGGCAAACTGCTCCAGGTCCCTGATATTTTAAGGGTGCCTTCTCCAAACTGCCATTTTTAGATCTCTCCACAGGTGTTCTATGGGATTCAGGTCTGGACTCATTGCTGGCCACCTTAGAAGTCTCCAGTGCTTTCTCTCAAACCATTTTCTAGTGCTTTTTAAAGTGTGTTTTGGGTCATTGTCCTGCTGGAAAACCCATGACCTCTGAGGGAGACCCAGCTTTCTCACACTGGGCCCTACATTATGCTGCAAAATTTGTTGGAAATCTTCAGACTTCATAATGCCATGCACATGGTCAAGCAGTCCAGTGCCAGAGGCAGCAAAGCAACTCCAAAACATCAGGGAACCTCTGCCATGTTTGACTGTAGGGACCGTGTTCTTTTCTTTGAATGCCTCTTTTTTTCTCCTGTAAACTCTATGTTGATGCCTTTGCCCAAAAAGCTCTACTTTTGTCTCATCTGACCAGAGAACATTCTTCCAAAATGTTTTAGGCTTTTTCAGGTAAGTTTTGGCAAACTCCAGCCTGGCCTTTTTATGGCTCGGGGTAAGAAGTGGGGTCTTCCTGGGTCTCCTACCATACAGTCCCTTTTCATTCAGACACCGACGGATAGTACGGGTTGACACTGTTGTACCCTCGGACTGCAGGGCAGCTTGAACTTGTTTGGATGTTAGTCGAGGTTCTTTATCCAACATCCGCACAATCTTGCGTTGAAATCTCTTGTCAATTTTTCTTTTCCGTCCACATCTAGGGAGATTAGCCACAGTGCCATGGGCTTTAAACTTCTTGATGACACTGCGCACGGTAGACACAGGAACATTCAGGTCTTTGGAGATGGACTTGTAGCCTTGAGATTGCTCATGCTTCCTCACAATTTGGTTTCTCAAGTCCTCAGACAGTTCTTTGGTCTTCTTTCTTTTCTCCATGCTCACACACACAAGGACACAGGACAGAGGTTGAGTCAACTTTAATCCATGTCAATTGGCTGCAAGTGTGATTTAGTTATTGCCAACACCTGTTAGGTGCCACAGGTAAGTTACAGGTGCTGTTTATTACACAAATTAGAGAAGCATCACATGATTTTTCGAACAGTGCCAATACTTTTGTCCACCCTCTTTTTTATGTTTGGTGTGGAATTATATCCAATTTGGCTTTAGGACAATTCTTTTTGTGTTTTTTCATTTAAGACAAATTAAATGAAGATAATAATACCAAAGAATTTGTGTTTGCAATCATTTTCAGGAAGAAACTGAGTATTATCTGACAGAATTGCAGGGGTGACAATACTTTTGGCCACAGATGTATCTCAGTATACATGGAGCTTGGCATTGTGGTGGCTGCAGACAGGATATTATCATGCATCTTTGTATGCAGGGACCGCCCCCTAGTGGTGGTTGCACTCTGGATCTTATCTTGTATCCGTATTCCAGTGAGCTCGCCCTGTTGGTGGCTGCAGACAGGATCTTATCATGTATCTCTGTATACAGGGAGCTTCCCCTAGTGGTGACTGCACTCTGGATCCTATCATGTATCTTCTGTATACAGGGAGCTCTCCCTAGTGGTGGCTGCAGACAGGATCTTATCATGTATCTCTGTATACAGGGAGCTCCCCCTAGTGGTGACTGCAGACAGGATCTTATGATGTATCTCTGTATACAGGGAGCTTCCACTAGTGGTGACTGCAGACAGGATCCTATCTTGTATCTCTGTATACAGGGAGCTCCCCCTAGTGGTGGCTGCAGACAGGATCTTATCATGTATCTCTGTATACAGAGAGCTCCCCCTAGTGGTGGCTGCAGACAATGTAATTATGTATCTCTGTATACAGGGAGTTCCCCCTATTGGTGGCTGCAGACAGGATCTTTTCATGTATCTCTATATATAGGGAGCTCCCCCTAGTGGTGACTGCAGACAGGATCTTATCATGTATCTCCTGTATACAGGGAGCTCTCCCTAGTGGTGGCTGCAGACAGGATCTTATGTATCTTTGTGTACAGGGAGCTCCCCCTAGTAGTGGCTGCAGACAGGATCTTATGTATCTCTGTATACAGGAAGCTCCCCCTAGTGGTGGCTGCAGACAGGATCTTATCATGTATCTCTGTATACAGGGAGCTCCCCCTAGTGGTGGCTGCAGACAGAATCTTATCATGTATCTTTGTGTACAGGGAGCTCCCCCTAGTAGTGGCTGCAGACAGGATCTTATGTATCTCTGTTTACAGGAAGCTCCCCCTAGTGGTGGCTGCAGACAGGAACTTATCATGTATCTCTGTATACAGGGAGCGCCCCCTAGTGGTGGCTGCAGACAGAATCTTATGTATCTCTGTCTATAGTGTGAGTATTCTTGGAATTCTGTGTCTTGTGGATCTTCGACCAACATATACATTTTATTCTGTAATGAATGAACAATGAATGTGACCTAATAGAATAGAAAATAGACATGTGCATGAGACAGATGAAAGCTGGAGGTGTAACCTTCCTGGTGAGGTGCTTCCTGTGCTGGTGCCTGCCTCCTCTTTGTTTTTTAGCACAGTCTCTGCCAGTTACTGTGACTCATGGACAATTACTGTGATTACCAGTATCACAATTATGTAATGACGTGCCAGATCATTGAAATGAGATTTTTTTTCTCATTTTCACACACAATCTGTGTTCCTGGACTTGTGGTACTCAGCAGTGATTTGTATAGCGGTGCATCGGGAGCTGACATGCGGCGGTTCTGTTGAAGAGCTGTCACTGTCTGTAGGGGCAGAATCTTCCTTCCCTTCTAGACTTTCCCAGTTTTTTCTTCCCAGTTGACAATGATAATTTCCAGAGTAATGCGGGTGACAGAACTCACTAGTTCTTCTGTGTAGAATCCGGAGGGGCTGCAGTGGTCTAGGGGACTGACTCATATTGCATTTGCACTTTTTGTCTCTAATTTTTGTTTTTCATTTGTGCCTATTTTTTTTGTACTTTCCCCTTGTAATGTCTGCCTTATGTGTTTGCCTGTTTTGTTTTTTTATGCATCATTGTGGATATGGGCTTTCCAGATGTTTTCTGCTGAATCATCAATTACAACTTTGGTTCCCATCTGGAGTGATTTTAATATACATGATTTTTTTTCGCAAATGTTTCTAAATTTTTCAGAGTATGCAACTTTGTGCTTAAAATTTAGCAAAAATGTTAAAGGAAGTCTGTGACCACCAGAATAGATATTAAACTTGCTGTACAGTTATTTAGGGGACTTTGCCCCTATAAAAATCATACTTGCTCTGTTCTTTTTAGTTGTGCAGTGCTTGAGAAAATAACTTATAATTTCAAAGTAATGGGGGGTTCATTGCACCTTTGGCTTGGTTGATGGCTCAGCCCACCATTATACCCCCTCAATTTTCATTTTGACTGGCAGCAATTGCTTGAACACGAACACTGCCTGAGCCCAACCCGTGAGACTGCGCATGCGCACGGACACTGCCTCAACTCACCCAGCGTGACTGCACATGTGCACTTACACTGCCTGAGCGCAACTCACTTGACTGCGCATGTGTACAGACTGCCTGAGCCCAACCTGCATATGTGCATAGATACTGACTGAGCCCAACCTGCGTGACTGCACATGTGCACAGACACTGCTTGAGCCCAACCTGCGTGTCAGCACATGTGCAGACACTGCCTGAGCCCAACCTGTGTGATGGCACATGCGCACCGATACTGCCTGAGTCCAAACTGCTTTACTGTACATGTGAATAGACACTGCCTGAACCCAACCTTCATGACTGCACATGTGTACAGATACTGCCTGAGCCCAACCTGCGTGACTGCACATGCGCACGGACACTGCATGAGCCCAACCTGCCTGTCTGCACACGTGCACAAACACTGCCTGAGCCCAACCCGCGTAACTGCACATGCACTGCCTGAGCCCAACCTGCGTGACTGCACATGCGCACGGACACTGCCTGAGCCCAGCAGCGCACACAGTATGTAAGCTCATTCTGAACAGGGTAGCGTTGTCGATCAGAAGTGGGGGCTATCCCCTGAATATTAATTAAGGGGGTCTCAATGGCGCACTTACGCGCCCTCATTTTCATCTTATTAGAATAGTGTTCTCGAGCACTATACCATTAAATGTCAAGCGCTGGTCTGACTTTTCTCCTTCATCTATATATTCTTATAGCACAGCAGTATATTCAGCATGCAGGGTGACATGTGCAGTTGTGAAGAAGCAATAAAACATCAAGGTAAAAAAAAAGATAAGTGTCGTAAAAAATCCCGCCAATGGGCCCTAAGTGTTAGTGAAATCTGAAGTCCTGCCCCAGAAAACCTTGTACTGGTAGGTTCCGCTCTGGACCAATGGTTGTCCTTGTGAAGATCAGCCTCCAGAACTCTGCCATGCCTTAGTGCTTCCATGTGTTCTTATGGACCTGGCCAAAATGATCACCCTGTGCCCAGGAGTAGCCCAGTGTTTCCGACTGTCGGGCACCAGTGACCCCCGGCTGAGACAGATTGTGCTGGGAGGTCTTGTTTGGCACCTGAGCACTTGTAATAGAATCTCATCCTTCTGGGTATAATTTCTTATTTCTTTGTTCCTGGGTTTATCGGGACACTGGAAGGAGCTGACAGATTGTGTTAAGTTACTTTGACACTTTGTATCTGAAGTAACAAACTGCTTGACCAAAATCTGATCTGCCGAAAGGACAGTGGCAGCCTTAGCGGGGAGTTATTAAAGCCTCCGTGGTTCCTGTTGACAGGCCAGTGATTGGAAGCTTTATCTCCCAGGACTGTACTTCTGGGCAATGAGAAGGCATCTCATGGACCGAAGTAAAAATGACCTCTTCAGCTCCCAGGGCCTCGGAAACATCGCAGTGATCAGATGCAGAGCCAGGCTGAGCTTTATTCTGGATATGGCAGAAGCTAAAGGATTCGTTACAAAATGTTCCCACTTGTAATTAACAGCTCACGATCTGGTGAAAGTCTCCGGAGACGCAAACATCCAAAGAGATTCCTGTTTGTAGATCCTGACTTGGATGAACAGGAAGCCATTAATCCTGAAAGCCAGAAGCTAAAGCCGAACTACAGACCAAAACTGAGAACCTGCCCGAGTTCTGGACTTCTATCGCGGCCATTATCTCTCGAGTACTTTTCCCTCCAAACCCAGGAGTGGGTCCTCTCACCCTGTGTTCCCTCAGGACAGGAACAATATCATCCATCCAAAAGGGAGTAGGATCTCCAGAGGAATTCATAGAGTCTCCTGTGGAACTGAGGGCATCACACCATAAGGACAAACATCCAAATCAGGAGAAAAGAAATTAATTTATGCCATTCCAGCCAAGGACCGCCTCCCAACGCATTTCATCCCAACGAGACTCATCAGGGGATATGGCAGCCGGGAAAGGAGATCTCAACCATGGGAGACTCTTGCACATTACCTGAAATGGTTGAGCTCTCCTTTCCTGGATTTCTCCTGGTTTGGATGTTTGTCGTTATGGTGTGAAGCCCTCAGTTCCACAGGAGACTCTATGATTCCTTTGGAGATCCTACTCCCTTTTGGATGGGTGAGTGTGTTCTTGTTATTTCTTTATATGGATCTTCACTGTATATTTGGGCCAATGTGAACTGATTGAATACTATATCATATAATTCTTGTCCTTTTGGTTCATTTGCGTCAGTGTGAACTGATTGAATATTCAATCATTTATTTCTGGCCCTTGTGGTTCATTATGTCTGTTTTTTGCTACATTTCCAGTGGTACTGGCATTGGTGGTCTTGTGATAGGTCCTTTGATTCGACAAATCTGGCTAGTCTATGGCTTGTCCTGTTGAGGGACATTGACTTTTATAGTGTTGTGTCTGTGTATTTTAATAATTCATTAATAATTATGTTTTAAAGACCCTAACTGCTACTTTCGCTCATTCTGTGAAGCCCCCAGCCATCGTTGACTTCTCTGGACTCTGTAACGCTCAGAAGCTATAGCTGCGCTCATTGTATGGTCTTCTGGACTCCTTTCATAGGGAAGTAGAAGACCCTCTTTGTCTACAACAGTAGAAGTTCCAGAAATGGTTCCCACACTTATTAAATTATGGAAGGTTACTTTGACCTCGCATCTGAATACCCCTATAAATTGTATGCGGCCTTTGGCTAATGTAATAAAAAATCTGTGCTGGGACCAACAAAGGTTGTGCCCCTCTGGTCAGGGCAGTCTCTTCTGAGCAAACTTCCCTCTGTCCTGGACACCAGCCAAACATCTTTTACCTGCTGGCTAAAAAGATCATGAACTTCTTCCAAATGTACGTATAAAACCACCAGCTCGCTACGCAAAAATAACACGCTTTCTGATGTAAGATATGCAATCCCAATGGCGTGCAGTTCCCGCAGCGCGATCATGTGGTACAGACAATTAGCCACAAAAACCAGGGGCCAGCTGAGGATCACAATTGTTGCCATATTGGTGCTCCTGTGAAGCTCAGACACAGGCTGGCCTTCATCAGAGACCGGGATTTTTCATATGTGCTCCAATATATTAAGCCAATGATTACATGATCACGGAGTTAGGCTTGAGGAGTAAGTGGCTAGAAGTCGGCTTAACTCCCCTTTAATTAAAGTGTAATCATTCCATAGTGAAGACAACACACATATGAGTGGTGATAGTGGGTTGGACTTTTCTGGTAAAAAATTTTATCTGAATGTGGTTAAATAAAATGTAGAAAAGACTCCTGTACGCTAGGTTCTGGAGTGCATCTTATGTAGCTGACTGATAACCGTCATCTGGTTCTGGCGTGCACCTCCTGCAGCTGGCAGCTGTTCTGTGAGTGCTGCGTCTGCTAGCCGTCCTCTGGTTCTGTGAGTTCTGCACCTGATTGTTGTTCTGTGAGTGCTGCGTCTGTATCCGTCCTCTGGTTCTGTGAGTGCTGCGTCTGATAGCCGTCCTTGTTCTGTGAGTGCTGCATATGATTGCCGTTCTGCAAGTGCTACGCCTGTATCCATCCTCTGATTCTGTGAGTGCTGTGTCTGTATCCGTCCTCTGGTTCTGTGAGTGCTGCGTCTGTATCTGTCCTCTGGTTCTGTGAGTGCTGCCTCTGTATCTGTCCTCTGGTTCTGTGAGTGCTGCATCTGCATCTGTCCTCTGTTTCTGTGAGTGCTACGTCTGTAGCTGTCCTCTGGTTCTGTGAGTGCTACGTGTGATAGCTTTTCTGTGAGTGCTGCGTCTGTATCTGTCTCCTGTTTCTGTGAGTGCTGCGTCTTTATCCGTCCTCTGGTTCTGTGAGTGCTGCGTCTGTATCTGTCCTCTGGTTCTGTGACTGCTGCGTCTGTATCTGTCCTCTGGTTCTGTGACTGCTGCGTCTGTATCTGTCCTCTGGTTCTGTGACTGCTGCATCTATATCCATCCCCTGTTTCTGTGACTACTGCATCTGTATCCATCCCCTGTTTCTGTGACTGCTGCATCTGTATCCATCCCCTGTTTCTGTGAGTGCTGCGTCGGTATCCGTTCTCTGGTTCTGTGAGTGCTGCGTCTGTATCCGTCCTCTGGTTCTGTGAGTGCTGCATCGGTATCCGTCCTCTGGTTCTGCGAGTGCTGTGTCTGTATCTGTCCTCTGTTTCTGTGAGTGCTGCGTCTTTATCCGTCACGTTTCTGTGAGTGCTGCGTCGGTATCCGTTCTCTGGTTCTGTGAGTGCTGCGTCTGTATCCGTCCTCTGCTTCTGTGAGTGCTGCATCGGTATCCGTCCTCTGGTTCTGTGAGTGCTGTGTCTGTATCTGTCCTCTGTTTCTGTGACTGCTGCATCTGTATCCGTCCCCTGTTTCTGTGAGTGCTGCGTCGGTATCCGTTCTCTGGTTCTGTGAGTGCTGCGTCTGTATCTGTTCTCTGGTTCTGTGAGTGCTGCGTCTGTATCTGTCCTCTGGTTCTGTGAGTGCTGCGTCGGTATCCGTCCTCTGGTTCTGTGAGTGTTGCGTTTGTATCTGTCCTCTGTTTCTGTGAGTACTGCGTCTTTATCCGTCCTCTGGTTCTGCGAGTGCTGCATCTGTAGCTGTCCTCTGGTTCTGTGACTGCTGCGTCTGTATCCGTCCCCTGTTTCTGTGAGTGCTGCGTCGGTATCCGTCCTCTGGTTCTGTGAGTGCCACGCTGTATCTGTCCTCTGTTTCTGTAAGTGCTGCGTCTTTATCCGTCCTCTGGTTCTGTGAGTGCTGCGTCTGTAGCTGTTCTCTGGTTCTGTGACTACTGTGTCTGTATCCGTCCCGTTTCTGAGAGTGCTGCGTCTGTATCTGTCCTTTGGTTCTGTGACTGCTGCGTCTGTATCCGTTCCCTGTTTCTGTGAGTGCTGCGTCTGTAAACGTCCTCTGTTTCTGTGACTGCTGCATCAGTATCTGTCCTCTGGTTCTGTGAGTGCTGTGTCTGTATCCATTCCCTCTTTCTGTGAGTGCTGCGTCTGTGTCCGTCTTCTGTTTCTCTGAGTGCTGCATCTGTATCTGTCCTCTGGTTCTGTGACTGCTGCGTTTGTATCTGTCCGGTTTCTGTGAGTGCTGCGTCAGTATCTGTTCTCTGGTTCTGTGAGTGCTGCATCTGTATCTGTCCTCTGTTTCTGTGAATGCTGCGTCTTTATCTGTCCCCTGGTTCTGTGAGGGCTGCGTCTGTAGCTGTTCTCTGGTTCTGTGACTACTGCGTCTGTATCCGTCCCCTGTTTCTGTGAGTGCTGCGTCTGTATCTGTCTTCTGGTTCTGTGACTGCTGCGTCTGTATCCGTCCCCTATTTCTGTTAGTGCTGCGTCTTTATCTGTCCTCTGGTTCTGTGAGTGCTGCGTCTGTATCCGTTCCCTGCTTCTGTGAGTGCTGCGTGTGTATCCGTCCTCTGTTTCTGTGACTGCTGCATCAGTATCTGTCCTCTGGTTCTGTGAGTGCTGTGTCTGTATCTGTCCCCTGTTTCTGTGAGTGCTGCGTCTGTATCTGTCCTCTGGTTCTGTGAGTGCTGCGTCGGTATCCGTTCTCTGGTTCTGTGACTGCTGCATCAGTATCTGTCCTCTGTTTCTGTGAGTGCTGCGTCTGTATTTGTCCCCTGTTTCTGTGAGTGCTGCGTCTGTATCCGTTCCCTGTTTCTGTGAGTGCTGCGTCTGTATCCGTTCCCTGGTTCTGTGAGTGGTGCATCTGTAGCTGTCCTCTGTTTCTGTGAGTGCTGCGTCTGTATCCGTGCCCTGTTTCTGTGAGTGCTACGTCTGTATCTGTCCTCTGGTCCTGTGAGTGCTGCGTCGGTATCTGTCCTCTGTTTCTGTGAGTGCTGCGTCTGTATCTGTCCCCTGGTTCTGTGAGTGCTACGTCTGTATCTGTCCCCTGGTTCTGTGAGTGCTGCGTCTGTATCCATCCTCTGGTTCTGTGACTACTGCGTCTGTATCTGTCCCGTTTCTGTAAGTGCTGCGTCTGTATCTGTCCTCTGGTTCTGTGACTGCTGCGTCTGTATCCGTTCCCTGTTTCTGTGACTGCTGCATCAGTATCTGTCCTCTGGTTCTGTGAGTGCTGCGTCTGTATCCGTTCCATGTTTCTGTGAGTGCTGCGTCTGTATCTGTCCTCTGATTCTGTGAGTGCTGCGTCTGTATTCGTCCCCTGTTTTTGTGAGTGCTGCGTCGGTATCCGTTCTCTGTTTCTGTGACTGCTGCGTCTGTATCCGTCCTCTGTTTCTGTGAGTGCTGCGTCTGTATCCGTCCTCTGTTTCTGTGAGTGCTGCGTCTGTATTCGTCCCCTGTTTCTGTGAGTGCTGCGTCTGTATCCGTTCCCTGTTTCTGTGAGTGCTGCGTCTGTATCCGTCCTCTGTTTCTGTGAGTGCTGCGTCTGTATCCGTCCTCTGTTTCTGTGAGTGCTGCGTCTGTATGCGTCCCGTTTCTGTGAGTGCTGCATCTGTATCTGTCCTCTGTTTCTGTGAGTGCTGCATCTGTATCTGTCCTCTGTTTCTGTGAGTGCTGCATCTGTATCTGTCCTCTGTTTCTGTGAGTGCTGCATCTGTATCTGTCCTCTGTTTCTGTGATTGCTGCGTCTGTATCCGTCCTCTGGTTCTGTGAGTGCTGCGTCTGTATCTGTCCTCTGTTTCTGTGAGTGCTGCGTCGGTATCTGTTCTCTGGTTCTGTGAGTGCTGCGTCGGTATCCGTTCTGTGAGTGCTGCGTCTGTATCCGTCCTCTGTTTCTGTGACTGCTGCATCAGTATCTGTCCTCTGTTTCTGTGAGTGCTGAGTCTGTATCCGTCCCCAGTTTCTGTGAATGCTGCGTTGGTATCTGTCCTCTGGTTCTTTGAGTGCTGCGTCAGTATCTGTCCTCTGTTTCTGTGAGTGCTGCGTCTGTATCTGTCCCCTGGTTCTGTGAGTGCTACGTCTGTATCTGTCCCCTGGTTCTGTGAGTGCTGCGTCTGTATCCATCCTCTGGTTCTGTGACTACTGCGTCTGTATCTGTCCCGTTTCTGTAAGTGCTGCGTCTGTATCTGTCCTCTGGTTCTGTGACTGCTGCGTCTGTATCCGTTCCCTGTTTCTGTGACTGCTGCATCAGTATCTGTCCTCTGGTTCTGTGAGTGCTGCGTCTGTATCCGTTCCATGTTTCTGTGAGTGCTGCGTCTGTATCTGTCCTCTGATTCTGTGAGTGCTGCGTCTGTATTCGTCCCCTGTTTTTGTGAGTGCTGCGTCGGTATCCGTTCTCTGTTTCTGTGACTGCTGCGTCTGTATCCGTCCTCTGTTTCTGTGAGTGCTGCGTCTGTATCCGTCCTCTGTTTCTGTGAGTGCTGCGTCTGTATTCGTCCCCTGTTTCTGTGAGTGCTGCGTCTGTATCCGTTCCCTGTTTCTGTGAGTGCTGCGTCTGTATCCGTCCTCTGTTTCTGTGAGTGCTGCGTCTGTATCCGTCCTCTGTTTCTGTGAGTGCTGCGTCTGTATGCGTCCCGTTTCTGTGAGTGCTGCATCTGTATCTGTCCTCTGTTTCTGTGAGTGCTGCATCTGTATCTGTCCTCTGTTTCTGTGAGTGCTGCATCTGTATCTGTCCTCTGTTTCTGTGAGTGCTGCATCTGTATCTGTCCTCTGTTTCTGTGATTGCTGCGTCTGTATCCGTCCTCTGGTTCTGTGAGTGCTGCGTCTGTATCTGTCCTCTGTTTCTGTGAGTGCTGCGTCGGTATCTGTTCTCTGGTTCTGTGAGTGCTGCGTCGGTATCCGTTCTGTGAGTGCTGCGTCTGTATCCGTCCTCTGTTTCTGTGACTGCTGCATCAGTATCTGTCCTCTGTTTCTGTGAGTGCTGAGTCTGTATCCGTCCCCAGTTTCTGTGAATGCTGCGTTGGTATCTGTCCTCTGGTTCTTTGAGTGCTGCGTCAGTATCTGTCCTCTGTTTCTGTGAGTGCTGCGTCTTTATCTGTCCCCTGGTTCTGTGAGTGCTGCATCTGTATCCAACCTCTGGTTCTGTGACTACTGTGTCTGTATCTGTCCTCTGGTTCTGTGACTGCTGCGTCTGTATCCGTTCCCTGTTTCTGTGAGTGCTGCATCTGTATCCGTCCTCTGTTTCTGTGACTGCTGCATGTGTATCCGTCCTCTGTTTCTGTGACTGCTGCATCAGTATCTGTCCTCTGGTTCTGTGAGTGCTGCGTCTGTATCCGTTCCCTGTTTCTGTGAGTGCTGCGTCTGTATCCGTTCCCTGTTTCTGTGAGTGCTGCGTCTGTATCCGTTCCCTGTTTCTGTGAGTGCTGCGTCTGTATCCGCCCTCTGTTTCTGTGAGTGCTGCGTCAGTATCTGTCCTCTGGTTCTGTGAGTGCTGCGTCGGTATCCGTTCTTTGGTTCTGTGACTGCCGCATCTGTATCTGTACCCTGTTTCTGTGAGTGCTGCGTCTGTATCTGTCCTCTGGTTCTGTGAGTGCTGCGTCTGTATCCGTCCCATGTTTCTGTGACTGCTGCTTCTGTATCCGTTCCCTGTTTCTGTGAGTGCTGCGTCTGTATCTGTCCTCTGGTTCTGTGAGTGCTGCGTCTGTATCCGTCCCATGTTTCTGTGAGTGCTGCTTCTGTGTCCGTTCCCTGTTTCTGTGAGTGCTGCGTCCGTATCTGTCCTCTGGTTCTGTGAGTGCTGCGTCTGTATGGTTCGCCCTCGCACACCCAGGGCAGTGGGGTTCTCGGTACCCGGCCGGTGTCAAGGCGGGAATGTGTCACAGCAGTGGCGACCCGGCCCGTGGCCCTGGGCGCCCAACACCAATGGCGGTGACATTAATGGTGTTAAAGTTTATATGAATAGTTCGTGACGCCACCTGTGGTGTTTGGCAAGTAAGATGGTAAGCCAACGCTGCATACAGATCCGCTGGGACTGATGGTGTGGTGCAGCAGAGATGGTATAGCTCCCCACAGGTGGAGCTGTAGTCCCAGGGCAGTGTAGGTGCAATGTATGAGGAGAGGCGCAGAATGGTATGGAGGCTGATACCCAGGTGTAGTGGTGCGGGAATAACTGGAGGACACCAGAGTATGCGGTTCCAAAGCTTTACTCACTGTTTGCAGTTCATACAACTGCCTGCCTCCGTACCGTGTTCTCCAGGTCAGGGGTCCAGCCAACCTCCAGGCAGGATAGGATTCTCCCTTCCACACTCCGCCAACATGTACCTTACTGAACGACTCCTCCAATGCGCCTTTAGGTGCGAAGCACTCCAGTACTTAGTTACCCTGGAATGCCTCTCTCTAGGCGTTCCTAGTTTTTACTTGTATGACAGACAGCTGTAGCCTGCTTCGGGGACTCCTCACTGCGTCCCGGCTCTCTATTCAGTTGCTGTTGTGTCCAAGTCTATGATGGGAGCAAGGCTTTAGCGGCTCACTACTCCTCCGGTGTCTGTTGCCGGACATAAAGATCCAATCAACCTCGGGGACCGGACCCCGGCCTTTGCGCTCTCTGGACTGGAAGGGTTCTCTATCTTTCTCAACCTGCTTCCCACCGTCCTTCTATTCTCCTTCGTTCCGATCTGTTCTCTCTCTCTTATGGAAGGTTAGGTTATCAATCTTATCAGTCTCTTTCTCTGGTCTTTCTCATGCCAGCAGCCCAGATAACTGGGACCTGCTGCAGCACGTCCCCCAGACACCCATCTTCTCTCTTCTCTCTCCTCTAACCAACTAACCACTAACTTTCACTCTTCCCACTCTTTTGTATCATCTCTCTCCACCCGCCTCCCAGCACATCTCGTGTTACGAAGCAGGGTTCCACGAGGGGTGCTCTGCTAACCCCCAGCCTGAAGCTGTTAGGTGGCCCCACTGAACTATCCTGTGTGTGGAATGCAGGTGTGGAGCGTGGTCAGGAGTTCCCAGCCTACCTGGATGGTGGGGCACTACACCTTAGGAGAAGGTGCAGTACCTCTGTGGCGACTGAAGCCTCAGGGGCGCCACATGTATTCGTCCCCTGTTTCTGTGAGTGCTGCGTCGGTATCCGTTCTCTGGTTCTGTGAGTGCTGCGTCTGTATCCGTCTTCTGGTTCTGTGAGTGCTGCGTCTGTATCCGTTCCCTGTTTCTGTGAGTGCTGCGTCTGTATCCGTTCTCTGGTTCTGTGACTGCTGCGTCTGTATCCGTCCCCTGTTTCTGTGAGTGCTGCGTTGGTATCCGTCCTCTGTTTCTGTGAGTGCTGCGTCTGTATCTGTCCTCTGATTCTGTGACTGATGCGTTGGTATCTGTCCTCTGGTTCTGTGAGTGCTGCATCTGTATCCGTCCCCTGTTTCTGTGAGTGCAGCGTTGGTATCCGTCCTCTGTTTCTGTGAGTGCTGCGTCTGTATCTGTCCTCTGATTCTGTGACTGATGCGTCTGTATCCGTCCCCTGTTTCTGTGAGTGCTGCATTGGTATCCGTCCTCTGTTTCTGTGAGTGCTGCGTCTGTATCTGTCCTCTGATTCTGTGACTGATGCGTTGGTATCTGTCCTCTGGTTCTGTGAGTGCTGCATCTGTATCGGTCCCCTGTTTCTGTGAGTGCAGCGTTGGTATCCGTCCTCTATTTCTGTGAATGCTGTGTCTGTATCTGTCCTCTGATTCTGTGACTGATGCGTCTGTATCCGTCCCCTGTTTCTGTGAGTGCTGCGTTGGTATCTGTCCTCTGGTTCTGTGAGAGCTGCGTTGGTATCTGTCCTCTGGTTCTGTGAGTGCTGCATCTGTATCTGTCCTCTGGTTCTGTGAGTGCTGCGTCGGTATCTGTCCTCTGTTCTGTGAGTGCTGCGTCTGTATCTGTCCTCTGATTCTGTGAGTGCTGCATCTGTATCCGTCCCCTGTTTCTGTGAGTGCTGCGTTGGTATCCGTCCTCTGTTTCTGTGAGTGCTGCGTCGTCCCCTGTTTCTGTGAGTGCTGCATCTGTATCCGTCCTCTGGTTCTGTGAGTGCTGCGTCGGTATCTGTCCTCTGTTCTGTGAGTTCTGCATCTGATAGCCGTCCTGTGGATGTGCTGTGCTTCTGGGCCTTTCCTTGCTATTCACAATTGTGTTTTCCTGGCATGGCAGCTGTAATTATTATTAGGAGGTCAGGTGTGGTCCCACATCACAGGGTCCGCTCCTCCACCACTGTGTGCTCCGCCGCCGTCCGCAGCCTCTGATACAGTCCTGGACTGATTATTTGTTGTGGTTGGGGCTTCTCCTGCTGCAGCAATAAGTGGTCAGATAATAACGCTGAGCGTGCACAAAGAGTATGGGATTATAAATGCTGTAATGTGGGCCTCACGCTGCGGCGCCTGCAAAAAGGAGAGTAATGAAGCTTCATGTGGTCTGTGCTCAGCTGTTGTCTTACATGTCCCCTGTGCAGGAGCCGAGATCTGAGCACGGAGAGGCGGCATCTACCTGCCCCGTCCTGAATCTGTTGCTGCACTGTAGAGATGACGATGACTATTTTACGGCTGTGGTGATGAAGCCGCGTGCTCATCTGGGTGAAATAATGGTTTATAAATGACAGTGCCAGGGATGGTGCAGTCTTTTCTAATGTCCCCTTGGTGCAATGTTCTCTTGTCTGTAAGTCTTTTTATATCAAGACACTAAATGGGGGTGTCGGCAACACCCCTCTCAATATTTGGGGGAGTCCAAGTGACTCTGCAGTGACCATTGTCAGGTCACCTTATATTCTCTAACACATTGATAACATCCCACATACATTCATCTTGTTTCTTCCATAAGGTGAAGCCGCTCGTTTCTCATTTGCTTTATTCTAACAATTTCATTTATTTTCCATCTTATAGAGAAGCCATTATAATTGTCACATATTCTGGCAAATTGGATTTTGGGTGAATTGCTGCAGCTACAGGCGGCAGTGCGAGCTAGTTTGCATTTAGCAGCATCTGTTAGATTGGCGCATGGCGCTTGTTCTGTGCCGTGATGGCAGGCGCTGCGCAGGTACTGCAGAGTCCTGTTCATCCACATTGTAAGTGAAGTGAAATCTTACGCTTCCATATCACTTGTACACTGTGATGAAGCTCCACCGCCGTTCATACCCACTCCCGCTGGCTCCACGGCCGTTCATACCCATTCCTGCTGGCTCCACCGCCGTTCATACCCACTCCCGCTGGCTCCACCGCCATTCATACCCACTCCTGCCGGCTCCACCGCCATTCATACCCACTCCTGCCAGCTCCACCGCCATTCATACCCACTCCTGCCGGCTCCATTGACGTTCATATCCAATTCTGCCGGCTCCATCGCCGTTCATATCCACTCCTGCCGGCTCCATCGCCGTTCATATCCACTCCTGCCGGCTCCATCACCATTCATACCCACTCTTGCCGGCTCCACCGCCATTCATACCCACTCCTGCCAGCTCCACCGCCATTCATACCCACTCCTGCCGGCTCCACTGCATTTCATACCCACCACAAGGATGCAAGAGTCTGGATGCCCTGAGTGGGCGCTGTTGCCCCTGTAGGCTTTAGTGGATGTGAGGTGCCACCTGCTGCTCTTTGTGTTTGATCTTGCAGAATACTCGCATGGCCCTGGATCACCTGGAATCTGTCCCAGAAAAGCTCAGCCTCCTGGATGACATGAAGGATCTCAGTGTGAGTACAGCCAGGATGGCACTCGGTATTCCCTATGGCATCTGTTTTATCTTGTGTTTTTTTACTTTAGTTAGTAAATTAATGTTGATTTGACCCAACAATTAAAAACATATTTTCCAGTTTTGTGGATGCAGTGTAAAGAGTGGAGGGTTCCAGTCTGGTTGAATGGCTACACCTGGGGGTCACTGTCGGTTGTATTCATTCATTACTGTGAAGGTGTTTTGTGTTTTGAGCTTTTTTTCCGCTTCCCTTCTTCCAGGAGCCTTAATTTTGATTTATTTTTGTGTCCGCATTGCCATATGATTTTTTTATTATTCTTTTTATGGGACAAGTCATTTTTTTTGATGGCACCTTTCATATAATCCATTAAAAGACCAGATCAAAATCCCAAATGGAGTGAAAAGAAAAAAATAGATAATAATTAAAACGTCCACAAATTCACCATGTATTTTTGGGGATTTCATGATTTTTTTAGATCAATACGATCACAATGATTCCAACCTGAGTCGGTAAGCCATCAGCGCCCTGCCGTAGTGCAGCGGAGGAGGGCCGAGCCAAGAGAGAACAGACCTCACACTATATTCATCCAAAAGGGAACCTGTCATGGGCACCAATGACCCAAACCTGGCTGCGGCGTCTCAGGAAAGCTGGCTGGTGACTATGATGAGATGCCTGACAAGTCTGGCGCGGTCCCAACCAGTGGCGCCGCTACAGTTGTTGACCGGTGTGAGGGACCTGTCAATCACTGGGCAAGAGGAGAAGTCAGCCGGTGGCTGTGTCGGATTGTGGTCTCTCTCAGTAGCTGGCTCTTCAGATATTCATGGCTTCAAATGCATGGCCAGGTTCGGATTTGAGCTGTCCACGGTCCAGGCTGTCAGAGGTGGGCTCGGTGTGGGATCAGAACCTCTCATGGGGGGCTGAACATGTCATAGAGGGCTTCACATATAGAATGGGGGGTACTCGTCCTCTGTTACGCACCATCAGCAGTGGAAGTTCATGGTCACATTATAAGTACCATGCCAGAGTAAGGCTACATTCACACTGTCAATACTTCACGCCAGTATTTGTGACCAGGAGTCGGTGATAATACAGAAGTGGTGACGTGTTCCTATGGTGCTTTCCTCTGATTGTTTCTCTCCTGGTTTTGGCTACAAATACTGAGCTAAATTACTGATTAAATACTGAAGGTGTGAACGTGGCCAAACACTGCAATCAGTCCAGAATGACCATGTGGCAGCCATGGAATGGACTGTGCAGATTATGATTCCATCTCTGCAAACGGGGGCAGAGGACAGAGTGGTTTACGAGTCGCCATGACAACTAGAAAGAACACCTCCTTCCTTTACACTGCAGGCTGCAGTTCCAGAACTGGAGCATGGCGCTGTACATGCGGCTTCTATGAGTAACCGTTTTATTTGTGAGGCTGAATCCTTTTGCCTTTTCCTTTCATGTGAAAGTGACCCTATTACCCCCGGATGGTCGGGGCCGCGTCTAGTAAACCACGTAGTAATAAGTGTGCAGAGTTCCGACCAAGCCGGCGGGGTCCTGCATGGTAGCAAAGGTCTGTTCTAGCAGAGAGAAGGCAGAGACTCAGGCTATCACCTTTAATCTCCAGACCCCAGTAGCTGAGAAGCGGCCAAGCACTCACAATGTGCAGCTGTGATGAATAGACCCCCAGGACATCGGCATTCACTGATGTAAGGAAATATTCCGGTGTGAGGGAACAATGGTGGAAATAGTGCAGGCAACGACCTTGAGAACATGATCTGAATGGGGCTGGCATGAATGCTCCTATTCTTCAGGCTGCGGTGTCAGGGCTCCACTGTGGTGCGGCTCAGACCCTCGGCTACAATGGGGTCCTGTGGAGGAGAATACACCGCTCGCCCAGTGATGGGAACGTGCGGACGCAGCTATGAGAGATGCATTGTTCTATTCAGCCACGTCTGGAGCTGCGGCCTGGGATTAGCGGCCTCCTGCCACATCGGGACGTTTCTTTCATATTTGTGTAGTGGACCTTACCACGAGAGGACAATCCCAGATAATGGCGGAGGGGGTCTTAATGAGAGCTTAGTAATGGCTTTCGGATGGGATATCAACGGCAGGGACATCTTTGCAGCTCACGGGCTCTATTCTTCTACCAGGGTTTGTTTTATGGGTACAATTAGAGCGGGGGGGTGGACGTTATTCCATATGTGGGGGTGTGTGGAGAGATGAAATGGGAAACAGGTGTGCAGCCGTGGCTCCGCTCTGTGCATCACAAAAGACGGCAGATTCAGCCGCGACTCGCGGCCTCCGGTAATTGTGCAAGAAGCGGGGCCAAGATGTAGAGAATCATTTATGAGGACAAAGAAATCCAATATATTTCATCTCGGCACAATACATCATTCCTGTCGGCTGCTGCTCCGCGCCAGAGGCCGGGAACATTTCTCCGATAAATTCTGATCTTTCAGATTGGAGGGGGAGAGAAATGCAGCAAGGACAGGGTCCATGGCCAAGCCCCATGTTTCCTGACACTTACACCCTGTTGCCCACAGACAGGAAGGAGGATGGTGGGATGCCGGGTACCCAAAGCCATTCCCTGAATCTCTGCCTCTGAGGCCTGTGACAATAATGGGCGGTGGGGGACAGGTACATTAGTTATTGCAGTTTTGACGCTTTTCTTCCTGTAATTTGCGCCTTTTCTGTCTCTTTGATGGAGGTTGTGGTTTTGTAGGTTTGTCATTGTGAGCTGTGATTTGCACCAATTCATTCATTGTGACTTTTTTTAAATTATATTTTCAAATCTCCTCTTGGCCCCACTAAAGTTGTTTTTTTTGTGTCCGTCTGACATGTTTGGGGGAATTTTTTGACGTTTTTGCGCTAATGAATTTGGGGTGAAAGGATAAAGACAAAATTAAAATTCATTTTCAATTTTTTTTGTAAAATTCTTGACTCATGTGATCCTATTTTGTGCTAAAAAGTGTGAATGAATACAACACAAGAAGTGACACCCAAAGCGACGCAGATGAAGAATGGGGACCAGGGAGCAGGTACGTGGCAATGTGGTGCTGCTAGGACCCCCACATTGATTACTGGGGTCACAGCAATGAGAAGTTGTGTTCTTGAGGCAAAGAGCTTATCACGAGTCCAGCTGCCATTTCTAGGAAACCGGTCGCCCTCCAGTATCAGTGCTGCCTCCTGAATGCTTTGGTACGGTTCACTAGCGCCCCATGTTGTGGGAACGTTCAGGCGTCCATGACGTCTCGTCCCCTCGATTATTCCCTGGAGGAGCACGTCTGGTGACATTGTGTCTTCTTCTCTTTGCAGGACTCTCATCTGCAGAGAGAAGTGATGGAGGAACGATACGCTCAGTACCGAGAGATCGTCGGCTCCCTGCAGCAGCAGTTGGAAGACTCCAAGCGTCGAATCCAGGAGTGTCGGGTAAGGGGGTCTCCACCATACAAGTGCCCAGATCTGGAAGGGCGGACGCACTTGGAACTATTTTGCCTTTTTTCTGGCACGTTTGCATTTATTGGCGGTCAGTGACGGACTTGCGCAGGAAGCGGTCAGCGTGATTATCGGACTGTTCCCATCCTTCCCGCTCCACTGAGATCATGGCTGGAAATTCTCTTATTGGGAATGGGGGGAGGGGAACCATCTTCCACGATTGTAAAGTCTATCCATATAATGAGGCCTCTGACATTTGTTATCCTCTGCATTCAGGACTCCACCATAGGTTTCCCACAATCCCAAGGACTGAGGCATTGAAGCAACAAGTCCAAAATCTGCCATTTTAGGCTGCAGTTGACGTCTCTTCTGCCTCTGTCCGTCCTTGTGGCTGCACACAGTAGGGGGCAGTGTAGCTAGGGTGGGCTCTCTCTTACTTGGGAGCCTCATCTATCAGACTTTTATCCTGTGAGTAGAAATAATACAAAAATGTGACAACCACTCTCCCCATCATCCGTGTCTGATCACTGGGGCCTAGCTGGTGACAGTCCCACTCATTCCACCGACAGGGACGCCAAGTACATGAAGCATAATTTCGACATGCGACCACCTCTCCAGGGATCCTATAGAGGCTGAAGGCGCATTGGTCACACATGATCCACACAGGGGACTTTGGTACCCAAGCAGTATGATTAATGGGGGGGTTATCAGCCGAATCCCTGCACTTCCCAACTAAGGGGTAGCCAGGTATGACACCCAATGTAGTTTTAGTATCTGAGGCCCCTGTACACATTAAGCTAAAGTAGTGTGACCCCGCTATTGGCTGAATGCTCATCGTGCACAGTGTATGGAGGGCTTAAGTCTAACTAAAGGGGTTTGTCCAGATATTGTGCGTGCATAGACTCGCCTGACCTCAAATATTAACGGCATATCCATCAGGGCTGTGGAGTCGGAGTCGGAGTTAGTTTTGGTTGGAGTCGGAGTCGGTAGAAATGTACCGACTCCAGCTTTAAAAAAAAATGTATTCATATTTCATAATTGAACTTTCATATGAATTTGATAAATGTTACTCAAATATATATGTTCTATCAAACTATGAACAACAGTGATAAGCAGTTCTGCTGGAGATAGAGACATTTCTTACTTCTTGTGTGGCACTGTTCTCCACTTCCCTTATCTAATCTTATACTTGGTTAACCTCATGCTGCCCCAACCCCCCTACTTACAATGTATGAAACTGAAAGTGAAAATGTGTTGCAGTAGTAGTCTTAGTAGTAAAGCTCCTCCTCTAGACTAGATCATACTAGGTGTGCATCTTCCAAGCATCTCACAGCTGCCTGCTACTCAGAAGAGGAAGACTGTAAGAAGTATTATCCTTTCAACAAACTTTGCATCAGTTAACTGTGAGTACATGAGGAATAATAACAGTATTACTGATCACTATATCAGTTGTACGACCTGGCAATAATTTTGTACAATTGTTTTTAGGAAAAACAATTGTCATTTGGATTGTGAATGCAGAATTAAAAACCTGAGAATGTCAAAGAAGCATCACATTAAATCAGCTGTATTTGAACATTTCACCATCACTCAAGATAGAAAACATTATGTCTGTCAGTGTATGACAAATGATCCAGACGAAAACAAATGCTGTGAAGCCAAGATGAGTGCATATTCAGGCAAAGATAAAAATGCTCCTACCAGAGCTTCTAATCTAAAGAGACATTTACAGCGCTTTCATCCAGAAGTACTGAAAGCAGTGGATGAGAAAGACTGCATCCAAACCAATGAACCAGTGCCCAGCTCTTCCAGCCAAACAAAGGAGCAGAGAACTTTGCAGCCATCAGTTGCAAGATATTTTGTCAGTGACAAAGTTACTGTGACAATGACAGTAGATACATTTAAAAAACAGATCATAGAGCTTGTTGTAAAGGATAGTGTGCCTATTTCATCATTTTCACAACCAGCTTTTATGTGTCTGAATGGGGAAATGGCCCGCAAGCTTGGTGTTTCTCTGGAGAGAGAGAGTATTAGAAAATTAGTAATCGAAGAAGCTTTTAAACAAAAGGAAGAACTTAAAAAAACTCTCAAGGGACGCTTTCTGTTTCTTAAAATGGATGCCTGCACACGTCACAGAGTGAACTATTTTGCCATCAATGTCCGATTTGTTTGTGACAAAAATGAAATAGTTACCAAGACATTGGCAGTAAAAGACACCAAAGCTCATCACACCAGTGAGTTTCTCCAGGTCTTGGTGGAAAAGGTTCTGCAAGACTATGAACTTAAAAAAGAGCAAGTTCTTTCTGTCGTAACTGACAATGCTTCAAATATGATAAGTACTATTAAGCTAATGAATGAGAGTAATGATGGTGACCAGCAGCTAGAAGAACATTCTGGGTCCACAGACACAGAAATGTTTGAAATGGAGGAACACAGTATTGTAACTGAGGAGCAAACTGAAGTTGCTTCAGATGAACAGCAACATGATAGTTTAGATGATCTTGTTGAAACTGTGTCAATATGTTCTTTCATTCATCACATGCGCTGTGTTGTGCATACGCTACAGCTGGCTATAAGAGACAGTCTGCAAGAAGGACATGCTGCTGCACTGATTGGCAAGGTGAGAAAATTGGCTACTGTTGCCAGAACCCCTAAAGTTGACTCAATTTTGAAGAGACGTGCTGGAAAAGGGGCAATTATTGATCAAGCCACACGATGGGGCAGTACTTACTTAATGATTCAGCGCTTAGTTGAACTGAAAACCTTTCTTGTAGACATGGCTAACCCTCAACTGACGCTAAATGAAAGTCAGTGGAATCAGGTGACTGAGCTGGAAAAATTGCTAGAGCACCCATTTACAGTGACTAAAAAATTACAAGCAGAGGACTTAACTCCAGGTATTTTCTTAAAGGAGTGGAAGAACCTGATGTTTCGCCTGTCCCAAAGAGGAGGGTTAATTGCAAGTGGCATTGCTACATCAATGAAACGGAGAGAGGAGCTACTATTACAAAATAACATTCTTTTGACAGCTGTTTATGTAGACCCAATGCATCGGATTCTTCTAGATGATCAACAGCTAAGTAAAGGAAAAGAAGCTCTGTTTGAAATAGCAGTAAGGATGAAAGGGTTGCAGAACAGTCAGGAGGAACAAGAAGAATTTGGTCGTCCTGCCACATCTTCACCCTCATCATCAACTGATGAAGAATTTAATTTCGAAAAATATTTGGATCACAAGGACCGTGCAAAGCGTTCCCGCATAGAAGAAGAGTCATCCCCATCAAGGAACACAGCCAGTACATTTCAGCAGAATTTTTCATGTGCACTAAAAGAAATTGAGAAATTTGACCGTTCATCAAAAATAACAGTGCAACAAGCAATTCCTCTGTATCCTGACATTGTCAGAGATGTTGCCCGAGTGGTTACTGCTTTGCCACCAACACAAGTTAGTGTAGAGAGGTTGTTCTCTGCTCTCAAAATAATTAGATCAGATTTGAGGGCATCCATGAAGGAGGATCTGACAGAGGCAATACTTTTTCTGAGGACAAATTTATAGATTTCTTCTTATTAACTGCATAAAAGTGTTTATTGCATATTTACTTACAGTTTAGAAAAGTTTATAAAAGTTATTTGCTATATTCTAATTGTATTCTAATAAATGTAGTTTTTGCTCTAAGTGGTCTGCTTACTTATATGATGGTGAGAAACTGAATAAGCACGATGTTTAATATTTTACAACAGTAAATTTGTTGTTATGAATTGGCCATTTATGAAGGAGCCGGAGTCGGAGCCTGATAAAATCCAGGAGTCGGAGTCGCAACTGTGGCTTACCGACTCCACAGCCCTGATATCCATAGGATGCCTCTGGGACAGGCCCCCATCTTGAGGATGGGGCCCTTAGTGTAGCGCTGGCTATGGAGACATTCAATTCTCTTGGTGTTATGTAAACTGTTGAGCCCAATAGTTGACATGGATACATCTCTCTGGCGGGGGCTCTGGGAGAAAATAAGAAACAGAATGGTCTTCAGCCCTTTGATGTGTCCTTGTTTTTCCTGGGCCACGTTGTTGTGACAGTGCTGAACGAGGAGCTTGTGTCTGCCGTCAGATCAGCCTTGGTGTTCTCTCACACACTTTTTTGTTCTGTCATTTTTTATGTGAATTACATTTGTTGAGAATCACTGTTTTGAATTTGCAGTAAATGCTTGGAAATCCTGCATTGCAAACTGCGTCCGAGCTGCAAGGCGCATGGACTTCTGATGCCGATTCCTCTTCCAAACTACCTTTATAGCCCCAGAACGGAGCCACATTTGCAAATATAATTCTGTTTTTCTGGTTACTCCTAGGGTGTTTCACTGACACCAATGCTGCTTTCTGAAACTCTTGAAAAGTCAATATGCCTCTGCAGTGTGGCGTCTTTGCTGTGCCTTGTACATCTGCAGATCCTAAGTTCACTTTTCTTGTGCTTTAAAGGAGGAAAAATTCAAGGCCGATGTCCAGAGCGCCCGGTTGTCGGCTTTATCTGCATCCTTGAGGGGGAATGGCAGCTTCCTGTCAAGCTCTCTGCGTTCAGGCATCAACTGTAAGTATTCAGCAGCATCCCAACAACGGCCGAAGCCAACTTCACCAAGCGATGCTCACAAGTGGCACTGCGATGAAATGTTCACCATCTCTCCCACAACTTCCAGATTGGGACAATTTCACAGCAAGACAAGTATACACACATGAGAATGAGAGAAAGGCTTAGCCTAATCCTTCACTGTTCTGCTTGTGGAGTCAGTTTGTCGGTAACCTTCATCTCTAATACTCACATGAGGACACTTGTTTTCCCCTGAAATGGTCCCTAACTGGAAATTGTGTGAGGAATTCTGTGAGAACCAGACTGCGAACATTTACCTTCATACAGGTGTGCTGAAACTTATTATAAGGTAATATATAGAAGTAATGTAATGTATGTACTCAGTGACTGCACCAGCAGAATAGTGAGAGCAGCTCTGGAGTATAACTCAGGATCGCTACAGAATCAGTAATGTATGCACACAGTAACCGGTAGAATAGTGAGTGCAGCTCTGGAGTACAGTACAGGATGCCATAAGTTGCACATAGGGTTCTGGTGTTGGGTCTTCTCATGGTGTTGGCAGCTCTGAGGGTCTCTGCTGGTGGGAGTTTGAGCTCTGTTGTGATGAGTTAATGATTTGTGTGTGGTTATTTCCACTCCTCGGTGAGAGCCGCTGCAGACTTCACCACTTCCTTTTAAGTCCCAGCAGTGTAGTGACTGAGTAGAAAGGTCTTTCTGACCCGGTAACTTAATGAAGTGCGCATTGTAGCCAGGCAAGTCCATTCATCTGAGTGGAGATAATCACATCAGGCCTCATTCCTGGATCCCTTCCCAGTAGTAGTACTGTGTGTATTGGGGTGGGGGGGTGACTCTCTAGGTGGGCTGTATTCCTTGGCTCTCCCAAGTCGGTGATGCTGAGGTCTCCGATACTGAGTGCGCTGTCTGGAGATAGGACATTCCTTACTTTATATCCTGTCAGGTTCTGTTTGGCAGATTAAAGATGCCATGTCAGGTTTAATTTCCTTTAAGAAGAATTGAAAAGTAAAGCTGGAGGTCTGTAGTCTGGGGTTATCAGCGGGGTACTGGGGGGATTAGGGAGTCAGAACTTCTCGCCGATGATATAAAGAATGAATAATTTCATTTCTTAGTGAGTTCTACGTGTCTGTAACATAAGTGGCTGCTGCAGTGAGACACTGTTAGTGGAGGGTGAGACACTTCTAACGTGTCTTACAATGTTACCATAAGGTCATTTAGTGTCCTAACGGCCTTCGTAATGGGGGTTTTTCTCTTAAATTGTGACTCTCCGTGCTTGGCTTTATGTCAGATGATGGGTAACGCTTGTAGGTCAGAGTAGCTGCAGCTCTCATTCTTCCAGATGTCAGATTTGATTGAAGGTTTCATGTGATGTAGCAATGTCCTGCGAGTCCTGGGACAGCCGGTGGTGACACTGTTGGAGTGGTGCCAGTGGTGATGGTGTTGGAGCAGCGCTGATGCTGAGTTTAACTTCTAATATATACGTACCTTGTAATGTCTTCACATTCTGTTCCGTCCAGATATGTCCGGATCCCAGAATTCCAAGCTGCCCAAGTTCACTGACCGCCATGCTGGGAAACCCAAGTGATGGGTGTCTCAATATGGAAACTGCTGGTGGTACCAGCCTCTTGCGTGGTACCACCAGCAGACCATCGTCGCACCACACACACACACACACACACACACTGTATACGCCGTACGCACCACACACACACACACACTGTATACGCCATACGCGGCCTCTTGCGCGGTACCACCAGCGGAACACCGTCGCGAACGCGCCGCCGCGATCAGCCGAATTATTCACTGACCACTGTCATGTGGTGCTTGCATCCTGCACCCCCATGCTGTCATGTGTTGCTCCCATCCTGCGTCCCCATCCTGTCATGTGGTGCTCTCATCCTGCGTCCCCATCCAGTCATGTGGTGCTCACATCCTGTCATGTGCTGCTCCCATCCTGCACCCCCATTCTGTCATGTGCTGCTCCCATCCTGCACCCCCATCCTGTCATGTGCTTCCATCCTGCGCCCCAATCCTGTCATGTGCTCCCATCCTGCGCCCCCATCCTGTCATGTGGTGCTTGCATCCTGCACCCCCATGCTGTCATGTGCTGCTCCCATCCTGCGCCCCCATCCTGGTATGTGCTACTCCAATTCTGCGCCCCCATCCTGTCATGTGGTGCTCTCATCCTGCATCCCCATCCTGTCATGTGGTGCTCTCATCCTGCGTCCCCATCCTGTCATGTGGTGCTCTCATCCTGCGTCCCCATCCTGTCATGTGGTGCTCTCATCCTGCGTCCCCATCCAGTCATGTGGTGCTCACATCCTGTCATGTGCTGCTCCCATCCTGCACCCCCATTCTGTCATGTGCTGCTCCCATCCTGCGCCCCCATCCTGTCATGTGCGGCACCACAACCCGCCCTCTCCTGACATCATGGCCTTATTTCAATAATTTCCACCCACCAACAAAATGCGCCTGAAGTGCGCTATACGCATGCGCCATTTCTGACGGAGGATTCATGTCCCGTCCTCCAGCCCGAAGAGACCCCACGGCAATACCGGATAGGTAAGTTGTTGTGCCGGAGATCGTGGTATGTGTTCAGTGCTTATGCATACTGCGATCTCCTGGGCCACAATCCTCATCCCTGGATGCGTAACTCTGTGGGGTCCAGACTGTGCAGGCATGTCGCGCTTACGCAGTCTATAAAGGCTTCGGACAGAGTGACGCTCCTAGCATTATATTATAGACACTTTGTACACAGAGAGCCTGGTGTGGACAGGGTTAACTGGTTCAGTGAGGTGTGGTGTGGTCAGGGGCAGCTGTTGTGCGGGTGGAGTTAGGTGTGATGTAGGTGGCGCCAGCTTTCTCAGCACTGCTTCATGCAAAATCTAAAAGCTCTGATTGATCAAGTAATTTGGATTCAGCTTCTCTTTACCTACCTCAGGCTGTTCTCAGATGAGGTAGCAAAAATCTGCTGACAGATTACCTCTAATGGGCTTCGCTGTCTGATTTGGGCAGGTGGGTGTATTTGTGACAAGCTTTATTTTTGTGAAGAGTTCCAGGTCAGTGAAAGTGGACTTGAAGGGCTGGCAATACTGATGAAGGACTTTTAGGCTGTGTGCCCACGTTGCGTTTTTTAAGCGTTTCCGCAGCGCTTTTAGATGCGCGTTTCTGCTGCGGAAACGCTTAAGAAGAGCATCCCATGTAATCATAATTGATTCCGCACATGTTGTGCTAATGGTGCGTTTTTTCCGCTGCAGAAACGCTTAGTGGAAAAAAAACTAAGCATGTTCATTAATTTTGATGAAACGCGTGCGTTTCCACATACATACAATTGTATAGCAAAAACGCTTAGGAAAACGCATGCTAAAACGCTTAACAAAAGCGTCAAAAACGCTTACAAAAGCGCTTCATAAAACACATGCGTTTTTCCAGGAAGAGGGTGTGCAATTCTGCTCAGGAATATTCTGCATCAAAAAAGCAACGTGAGCACATAGCCTTAAGGTGCAAATCAGCTTTTTAGAGAAAAAGAAGACATGACCTGTAAGATGAACTTTGACCCAAACAGAAATGCAGCACAATCCTAAATGTGGAGCCCCCCCAGGTACAACAGATGTCCCCCAGTTACTGTGAGCAGTGACATGTAATCTCTCAGTAATAGGAGGAGTAGTCTGTGTATATATGATATACATATATACACACACTGGTGAAAATAAGTCTTTGATACACTGCTGATTGTGCAAGTTTGCTCACCTACAAAGAATGAAGAGATCTGTGTTTTTCTTTGTAGGTACACTTTACCTGTAAGAGATAAAATCTCAAAATAAAACCCCGAAAATTACATTGTATGATTTGTACATAATTCATGCAATAAAATGCAAATTAATTATTTGACACAATTGAAAAACAGAACTTAATATTTGGTCCAGAAACCTTGGTCAAGAGCTACAGGAAATGTCTGAGCTCTAATTGCAGACACTGCAGCTGGGATTGTGGCCCATTCCTCCAGAATTTTCAGGTCTCGGGACTGTCACTAGGCAACATTGAGTTTCAGCTCCCTCCAAGGATTTTCTACTGGGTTCAGGTCTGGAGACTGGCTAGTCTAGGCCACTCCAGGACCCTGAAATGCTTCTTAGTTGCCCTGGCTGTGTGTTTTGGGTGTTAGATCATGGCTGGGCCTTCCAGCATTACAATCTTCAATGCTGTTACTGAGGGTAGGATTTTTTTGGCCAAAATCTCGCGATACATGACCCCATCCCCCCTTCAATTTGGTGCAGTTGTCCCCTTTGCCGAAAAGCACCCCCAAAGTATGCTTCATGGTTGAGATGGTGTTCTTGGGGTTGTATTCATCCTTTTTCCTCCAAACACGGCGAGTGGAGTTGATCCCCAAATGTTCAATTTTGGTCTCATATGACTACATGACCTTCTCCCATGTGTCCTCTGGATCATCCTGATGGTCCTTGGCAAGTTACAAATGGGCCTGACCTTTCTCCGAGTCATCCTTACCCCATGAGGTGAGATCTTGCATTGAGCCTCAGACCAAGGATGCTTGAAAGTCATCTTGTGTTTCTTCCATTTTCTAATAATTGTGCCAACAGTTTTTGACATCTCCCCAAGCTGCTTGCCTACTGTGCTGTTGCCCATCCCAGCCTTGTGCAGGTGTATAAATTAGTGTCTGTGGTCCTTAGGCAGCTCTTTGGTCTTGGCCATGGTGGAGAGGTAGAGAGGTTGGAGTGTGTGGACAGGTAATGCATTCCAACAGGTGCAATATTCCCCAGGTAATGAGTGCAGAGTAGGCGTTTTCTTAAAGGAAAACTAACAGGTTTGTAAGAGCCAGAATTCTTGCTGGTTGGTTGGTGATCAAATCCTTAATTCATGCACTAAAATGCAATTTAATTATGATATGTAAAAATTATACAATGTGATTTTGTGGATTTTTTTTTGTAGATTCTGTCTCTCACAGGTGAAGTGTACCTAGGAAAAAAAAATACAGACCTCTCCTTTGTTTGTAGGTGGGAAAACTTGCAAAATGGGCAGTGTAGCAAATACTTATATAAGTTCCCCACTGTATATATAGTGTATATCTGATGTTATATTCAGAATGTTCTCCTCATGTTGTCATGCCTACAACCTGTTATCTCCTACTCATCTATTCTGTGTTACAGATGTTGGTCCTTGTTTGATTCCTTTTTATTATGACGCTCCAGAGTTTTGCTCCACATCTTGTCATTAACTGGGACCCGCTTTGTATATTGTGGCTAGAAATTTCTCAATGTGTGGTGTGATGTAATGTGTGTCTTCATATACAGTAGATCTGTGCCCACCTGTTCTTGTGTGAGGTAGCATCCTCATGTTGTGTCAGCCCCGAGGGCCAAATTCTAACTTATGGGGGTCTTGGTATCAGAGACCTTTCCAGCAGATAGAATTATATACTTTCACTAAATGCTTAATAGATGTTAGGCCAGGTTCACATAGCGTTAATGCAGTCAGTCAACGCATAGCATTGATGGACTGCATTAACTCTACTCACATAACGCAATCGTGTTATGTGAGCCCGCTAGCGCAGATGCTTCATCTGCGCAAGCAGTGATGGACCCCCAGACGCTGCAGCCCGCGTCTGAGGGTCCATCACAGAATGAAGGCACATCGCTAGCGCATGCCGATTTATGGCATGCGCTAGCGATGTGCTCCTATTGGGTGTGAATGGCAGCGTTAACGGATTGCAATAACACAGTGTGACCCCAGCCTTAGGCAATAAAGAGGATCTTGCACTTCTGGGAATTTAATAGGGGCCCCTTTAGCCCCAGTTGGCACTTAGGAGATGAGATGCTTATGTATGAATTTCGCTTGAAGTCTTGTGAACTTAAATGGCCAAAGATGGACACCTGAATGAATCTAAAGAGCTGTACACAGGCAAGCGATATATGAGTAAATGGTGGTGGAGTGGCCCAGAATGGCATAGTTTGTGATGTGTGTCCCCCTGGTGTAGATGGAGGATTTCTCCAGCTGATGATGTTGGTAGGGCTTAGGCAGCAGGGCATAGGCGAGGGCGAGTGTAAGGTTGTCAGCTTCTGGATGAAGTGTAATGATGGCCCATGTGCTGATCAGTGGTGATTTTGGCCTTAATGAAGGAGGGTTATGACTGATGTGGCACAGAGCAGTGGGAATACGTTTGGCCTAGTTTGGGGTAAGAGGTGTTACACTTCTTTAAAGTTATTTGTACAATGGCTGTGCTGTTAATTAAATTGTGCCCTTACTTTGTGCTGCTGTGGATTCATTCTACTTACTTGTGTACCCCCCTCCCTATCCTGTAAGTCGCTGAAAACCATGGCTGGTATTGGTGGATTAAAAATGTGTTCATCTTTTCTTTATCATCCTTTAAATTCATTGTTTATTATATTTCTTCTTTCAGCTCCAGTAAAAAAAGGCCATCATCCAAGTGTTGAGAGTATGAAGGAGCACAGCATTGGCATTGCAGTGAGTGGAGCTGCCCCCTGAGAGGTGAATGGACCCTATAATCTGTCCCCTGGTTTGGGACTGGTTACTGTGTCCCCAATGACTGATGTTGGACCTGTAGTTCTTCTTTCTCACAACCACTGTCCACTATTTGCTGTATGTAATGTTTAATTTGGGATTTGCTCCTGTCCCTAAATCTGTGTGTGTCTGTGTGCAGGTGCTAGTGTGATGATGGCACCTTGTGAGCATATCTTCCAGCTGAGCCTTACATGAGTCATTGCCTGCTGGACCTTCCTATGTGCCAGACTAACAGGACTTGCTGTCAGATCAGGGAATCATGTGTTTTGTACTTATTGAGTTTATGTGAAAAGCTGCTATTATTCCATATACATCTGGTGTACTGTAATAATTGTTATTGGCAATAATAAATAATTTTTACTAATTATGGTTTAATTGTCCACATTATTTAGTATATGCTGCTACTAGGCATTGCTCTGCAAACTGGCTATTAAAGGGAATCTGTCAGTAGGTTCCACTATCCTAACCCATCTATAGAAGTAGTCTGACTCAAATAAACTGTCTTTACCTGATCTTTAGGCTGTGTTCACACACAGCATTTTTTTAGCGGTTTTTCCACTAAAACCGCTAGAAATAAGCTTCCCATTCATTTCTATGCATTTTGCGCATATTGATGCGTTTTTTACCGCAAAAAAAAACGCATCGCGGTAAAAAACGCAGCAAGCGCATTAATTTCGCGGATTTTTTCGTGTTTCTGGCTATTTCTATGCGTTTTGACAACGCGCGGGAAAAAAACGCATAACAACCGCGCGTTTTCTGCGCAGGAAAAAACGCGCGGTTTCTGGGAAGGGAGTCAGGTTTTTCAGCAGAAATTTTCAGCTACGTGTGCACTTAGCCTTAGGGTGCAATATCTGATTGCAATCCACATTTTGGAGTTAGATGCAAATGAGCCTCCAGACCTTAGTCTTACGGAAATAGCTGTTTTTAGTGTGACATGAATGACTGAGAGTTGACTCTCTAATCTACATGTCTCATAGTAGTAATGGCCCACTTATTTAACTCCAAAATGTGGATTGCAATCAGATATTGCTTCCTAAATCTCATGTAAAGACATTTAGTTGAGCCAGACTTCTTCTAGAGATGGGTTTGGATGTTGGATCCTACTGACAGTGACAGATGCTCTTTAAAGTGAGTGGACTGGGTGCACATGATCTGGAAGTAGCAGTGCTTTGGATGCAGTGAATGTTTGCGGCGTCCAAAGTGCTGTCTTCTATTGAATTCAAGTACGGTAAATGTGCATGTGGTGACTAAACTGTGTGGATTCACTGTGTTGAATACATTCTATTTGTGTAATTTGTGTTATATAGATCTGTGTCTTTGCAAGATAAATTGACATGTTGCGGTCTGGAAAAATGTGCTGCATGTTAGTCACTGCGGGAGATCTGGAGGTGTCTGTGGCTTCATAATGGACATGGGGTTTTTTGAAGTCCCATCCAGCATGCTGTAACATATTGCTGCTGTGAATTTGATGATGTGTAACCACGTACAGTGGTGGGCTGGTGTATAGGTGGGGTCTTCACGTTGTGTGTGTGAGCTTTTTCTCTTGAAGTGTCCTGATCAAGGGTGTGTTGGGGGGGGGGGGTTGTTATGACTTTTTTTGGAGTCTTTGGGATGTTGTGGGTATGTGGTGAAAGCCTTGTGTCTGCTACCATGTGCTGTGTTTGGTTGTTTAATGGGTTCTTGTTTGTTTGTTTTTTTTTAGTTCAGTGAATATGTTTGGAATTGATTGATGAATGTGAATTTGCAATATTTGTGCCATATTCCCCTATTGTGCTGAAAGTATGTTTAGTGATAGTTTTTGAACATATTTGTTCATTTCTACACCCATTACCTCCAATGACATTTGGGTGTGTTTGGTGAATATTGGTAAAACAATATTTGCTGGCGATCATAATTTGGAGTGAATGTTGACAAACATGCTCAACTCTCGTCTTTTTTCAAAGTGTATTTTTTGGCTTTAGTTTGTTGTGCTGATATTTGTTACTGGCTTATCAATGGTGGTTGTGTCTTGGCTCGTGGGTGTTTTGGTAAATCATGTCACGTGTGTGCGTGTGCTCAGTTGTGATGGTTGTTCAGCATGTGGGGGGGTTGATGTCAGTTTTGTTATTTTTTTTTGTGGTGTTTACTGTAGGTTGGTTCTCCTATGTGTGCAGGAGTGCCTTTTTGTGATCCCCCATTATATGTGAATTGTGGCTGTATCCTGGCCATTTTGATTTGTTTGCTTCTACATCGTTACAAATGCAAACTGATAAGAGAATCTCTGATCAGAATGAATCTAGTCTGTTGTGGTGGTGTAATATACTGTAGATATGTTTCTGGAACATTGTAGAAAAGCCCTCTGTCATGTAGCTGCAACCCCCCCCACCCCCCCCCCTCTCTTCCCCCACAACACACACACCAGCGTCTTCCTGCGTGCAGCTCTGTGAAACCTGAAGCCTCAGTGTAGAATTCTTCTCCTCCCCCCTCCCTGCACAGCTAAAGGAAGTCCTTTGTCCTCTGGGACAAGTGTCTGAAATAAAACTGAGAGATATTAAAATAGGCTAGCATGGGCTCCGATCGCAACAGAAAAACTAAACGAACATTTCTGTGATCTGCGCGGACCCGGCTTCCCTACGGTAGCTCTTGCAAAATCCTAATCTCTCCAGAAACTGAGATATGGATTGCTCCCAAATGGAGGGTCTTAATTATGGCATGCTTGGTGTCTTCGGATTCTATTCGGTAAATCACAAACAATGATGCCCTATGTGTGTTGGTACGGGCTATGTGTGTTGGTAACTCTTTGATTAAGTAAAGCGTGGTCGGTGGCAGCGTGGTGTACGCGGCTGGCGAGGCTAGCTGGCAGTACTGATGGGTCTTATATTGCTGAATGAGTGGTCGAGGCCACAGCATTGATTTACTGCAGTAGTCTAATTGCCCGTGCACAACAAGCAGCCCGTCCGGCGACGGAGGTGCAGTTCCCTGACTGACCTGAGGGTAAGGGGGGCGCCGGAGAGCTGTGAGTTCCAAAGTGGAACTGAGAAAGTGGGATATACATAAATCCCCGAAGTTCTTGGAAGGTTGTTAGCAGTGGTGGGGCAACCAAAATACCCCCCTGCGATAAATTGTTAGAGCAAGATTAGCTTGCTGTGTTTTTGCCACTTGGTGCCAGTGGTGGGATAACTAAGATAAGCCCCCACTGTGCCTGTGATAGCCGTGTGCCGGCAGTGCGTCACGTCCCTCCATACGCTGACAAACCCGTGTCGGTGGTGGGATCGTGACCTATTGGTGGCACAGGGTCCGCTGTACGTCGCAATTTGGTGGCAGCGGTCCGCCCGTTCGTGGGAGCTGCCATGAGTGTGTAATCTCCAAATGATACACAAGCTTGTGCAGTTGTTAAGCTGTCTGCAGATATCTTTGTTATGCTCTTCATTCCTGCTTCATGTAAGATCGTTTTCCAAAAGGAAGCTGGATTGTGTGTTAATTGGCTAATTAATGTTTGGTTGTGAATGATGGCAAGGTGAGTTATTAGTCAGAAAAGTGTTTTTTCCTGAAAGAATGGTTAACTTGTGTTATTTGGGTGTTCATATTGTCCTGTATTATTTGTTTGGTCCATCTATGCGTTTGTTTTGAGAGTTTTCTGTATTGCTGGATTAATTAGCTAGTGTTTTGTATGGCTGTGGTTGGTGGCATTTTGTGGTCAGCTGGATCATGTTTGCAATCAGCGAAGTATAAAGGTGGTGGCTTTTTAAGTGCACAGCAGAAATGAGTGAAGCTTTTTAAGTGCACAGCAGAAATGAGTGCAGCTTTTTAATTGCACAGCAGAAATACATAGAAGACAACAAGACACAAGGTAAGCCCCTTTACTATTCAATTTACACTGCACACATAAACAAGCATACCGCCCTTCTAGCAAGAAATTTACTCAAACTTTATTCCTCACTCTCTCAAAGACTCAAGCTCAGTGAAGCCAACATTTACATCTACTCCAATTCATTCCTCCGAAACCTCCCGTCCATGCAGGGGTGGATTAAAGGCCCTGTCACACTAAGCGAGATCGCTAGCGATATTGCTAAAGCGTCACCGATTTTGTGTCGCAGCAGCGATATTGCTAGCGATATCGCTATGTGTGATACTTGCCTTCGACCGGCTCCCCCGCTGTCTGTCGCTGATCGCGCAAGAACGTCCTGGGCCGTTTCTCGTTGGCCACTTCCTGCTGGCACCGACGAGCGACACGTGGACGCAGGCGGAGGACTTCATCATCGCCGCGTCTGACATGTAAGTAACGACCGCTGCTGCGTCGCTGCATCGCTGGTGAGATCTGCCTGTTAGCTCACTAGCGACCATTTAGCGATGCACCAGCGATCCTGACCGGGTCGTATCGTTGTCGGGATCGCTGGTGCATCGCTAAATGTGACGGTACCCTAAGGGTAGCCAGGGCCCCGGGCTGTTCAGACTCTGTGGCCCCCCTGGTCATGTGACGGGGTCGGTAAGTCACTAATTTTCATGACGCATACGGTGCATCAAGGGGCAGGAAGGGGTTAAATACGGAGGTAAAAAACTCAGCAAATACACAACGTGTGCAAGAGGCCTCACAAATACTGAGGTAAAAAACACCAAATACTCAGCGTGTCCATGAGGCCTTACAAATACTAAACGAAAAACTCACCAAATTCTCAGCGTGTTCACGAAGCCTTATAAATACTGAGGTAAAAATTCACCAAATACTCAGCATGTGCACGAGGCCTTACAAATACTGGAAGGCTTCCACCCAACATCTAGTCCTGACTCACCTGTACCTAACATCGAAACCAGTTAATAGTCTGCAATCACCTGCTGACCTGGACCCATGACCTGTCAGACAAGTTACTTCACATGAGTCGACACACAGAGGCTTCGGCTTCATGAACTTCCCCAAATAGAAGAAGCAGCCTCTGATGTGCAGCCTGTGGCCGGATACACAGGAAGAGACGCTCCTCGTCACAGGAGTGCCCAACATGGCAGCAGAGGTGTTAACGATACAGACAAGTCGCCGTCTCCTCACACTGGACACGACGCTGAATCTTGCGATGAACAAGCGCACATTGCGCAATGTTAGTCATGTCCCAGATGTTCAGCATGTGGAGGACCAAGGGGGGACAAAAAAGACCCCAGGATTGGAAAAGGAGCATGGGAAAGTGGACGGCAGTCGGAGGGGAAGGGTTTATATAGGGGTCGGAGTAAGTGTGTGTGTGTGTATGTGTGTGTGTGTGTATATATATATATATATATATATATATATATATATATACACACACACACATATTACTACATGTGGGCAGTGCACACATGCACAATCCTCAGGTTGTATAACTTTCAACTGGTCAAAACATTTCTCTCAGTAGGCCAAGAAAGAAATGTGGCAGGAATAAAGTACACCTCATAGTAACTTATGTGTGAGGCAAAGGTGATGAGACCCGCCATCTCGTGCCCACCTTCCTAGAGGTGCCCACATATAACAAAGTTGATGGAAACAGACGACTTCCACTATGATGATTGGTTACCGGCCGCCCGACCACACCCATTTTATAACTAGTCACACCCATGTCCACGCTCCAACCAAACCCATTTAGCACTGCTGATCACACTGACTGGTACTAAGGACACAGTGGCTGGAATTATGGGCACAGTGGCTGGTACTGTGGGCACACTAACTGGTACTGAGGAAAAGAAAGAAAGAACAGAGAGAGAGAAATAAGAAAACAGAGAGAAAGAAATAACAAAGAAAGAACAGAGAAAGAGAGAGGGGACAGAAAAAAGAACAGAGAAAAAAAGAAAGGGAGAGAGAAAGTAAGAGGGGAAAGAAAGAACAGAGAAAAAAAGAAAGACAGAAAGGGGAAAGAAAGAACAGAGAAAGGAGAAAGAATGAGCAGAGAGGGAGAGAGAAAGAAAGAGGGGAAAGAAAGAACAGAGAGGGAGAGAGAAAGAAAGAGGGGAAAGAAAACAGAGCGAGAAAGAAACAAAGAAAGATTCTATAAAGATACTATACCAGTCCGGCTCACATTGTAGTGCCCACCTGAGCCTCCTGGTACAGGACATATCATGATCCACTCACATGGCCGACATCCCCGAGTCCAAGGTGATCCCACTGTCGGAGAAGGACATGGTGATGATCTGAAGCATTCCCTGAAGTGCCTCCATGGTTCCGTCACAATCTCCTCCCGAAATTTCCTCATTTCCGGTCAGCTTCCAGCTTGTCACTTCCGATGGAACGTCACATGCGAGTTTTCGAGTGCTCCTCGGAGCTCCGCCGTGTACTCCTGTGTCCGCGGGAAAAGTAAGATCCCGGTCGGGGCAGTCTCTCAAAATCTGGGACGGTTGGGAGGTATGTATGCTCCCCATCATACACCTTGTACACACATGGCTCCGCACACCTCATACACACATGGTTCCGCTTTGTATGCCTTGTACACACACGGCTCCACTCAGTACACACATGACTCCACTCCGTAAACCTTGTACACATGCGGCTCTGCTCCGTACACCTCGTACACACGCAGCCATGCTTTGTACACCTTGTACACACATGGCTCCGCTCCGTAAACTTTGTACACATGTGGCTTTGCTCCATACACCTCGTACACAAGCGACTCCGCTCCGTAAACACACGGCTCAGCTCCGTACACTTTGTACACACAGAGCTCCCTTCCATACCCCTCGTACACACACGTCTCTGCTCCGTACACCTCATACACACACGCGGCTCCGCTCCGTACACCTCATACACGCGGCTCCGCTCCGTATGCGCGCGGCTCCGTACACGACTCGTACACGCGCGCAGCTCCGTACACGACTCGCACACGCTCCGCTCGCCCCGCACACCTCACGGCTTGGCTCCGCTCCACACACCTCGCACACACTTCCCTCATCCAGCACGATGACAACCAGCACAACAGAGCCCTGCATACATCGAGTGCTGTGCGCACAGGACCTGTGATGAGGTCACAGGAGGGGAGGAGTCAGGGGTCACATGATCATGGGCCTTGGAGCGAGGCCCCTGATCATGTGACCCTTGACTCCTCCCCTCCTGTGACCTCATCACAGGTCCTATGCACACAGAGCAGGGATTTATCAGTGAGGGGCAGCAGTGGCTGGTGGGTCTGTCTGGGAGGGCGAGGATGGGGTCGGTGCATGGGGGGGCGTGGTGCTATGGTGGCAGATTATAATGGGGCAATTTACCCTGGGCTGGTGAGCCCTCCCCACACCACTGGGCCCTGGGCTACCGTCCAGATTGATCTCATTATAATCCTCCACTGTGCTCATGACACACACATCTGCCACCATCACAGACAGCCCCCATTCAATACTCCCCAAATTTTGCCCTTCACACATCCCAGCAACATAAATACTACACAAGTCTCTCATCCTGTTACTAACCACAGCACCTTCAAAACAAACCCACCTTTCACCTCTCTTAACCCCCACATTTTTTACAACTGCACTTTCCCCATATGCTTAATCCATCCAAGCTCAAAGTGTCCATCACACACTCCACTCACAAGCCAACCAAAACACTTACACATTTGTCAAACACATTTCAATGCAACCAAACACAAGGTCACCCAATGGAGGTTGCCCAGGAAGGGTAAGACACTTCTCTATCCTGCTGGACCTCTGGTTGCCAACAACAAACATGACTGACATTCTCGTTAAAATACAGGAGCACATGTGACCTCACAAAGCCTAAAAGCAAGAAAAGCTCTACATCAATCAATCAAATTTATTATCGCCAAGTACATATTACATATATACAAGGAATTCTTTGTGGCAAAGAGGCAACATAATATATAACAACAGATACAACAAGTAACATCTAACAAGACAGATACAGTATATAGTCTACACATGACGATTTAATTGTTGAACAGAGAGTGGATAGAAGCTGTTCATATGGCGGTTGGTGCTGCATTTGGGGGGCTTTGCTCCATACACCTCCATACATAAGATCTCAGCCAACAAAGAAATGCAGGATCAAGGACAAGACCAGTCATGACAACTCACACATCTGCCAAAAAATGAGAACATATCAGTGATATATGCCACAGTGCTGACCACAAAAGCTTACAAGCTAACAGCTGCCATGACATGCTGGAATACAACCTTACACAGCTATGCCTATCAGCTCAACACAACATTACCTAGCCAATTCATAATCCCAGATTCAGGCCACTTTAGGTCTCCACTCCAGCGGCCTTCCACATCCACAAGTTAAATCGATGGGTGATTTTGCAGCAACCTAATCAATGCAATGCAAGAATACAAGGCAAAACAATCACCTACCTCTACAGTAATTAACCAGAGCCAGCATGCCAGAAAAATCAAATTTCCTGCTGTGATGAAATCACTGACTGGGTGGATCAGTGAAATGCTTTACATTGTAGTATATCTCGACTTCAGCAAAGCATTTGATAAAGTATCTCATACTATCCTTATAGACAAAATTACCAAGTATGGGATTGACAAGGCTACAGTTGGGTGGATTCATAATTGGCTCAGTGATCGTACTCAAAGAGTGGTCATAAATACTTGCACATCCAATTGCAAATGTGTTTCAAGTGGGTACCACAAGGCTCTTTCCTGGCGCCAGTGTTGTTCAACATTTTTATAAATGATCTAGATAAAGGAACTGAAGGTAAACTCATCAAATTTGCAGACAATGCAAAGCAAGGAGTGATAGCTAATACTAGAGAAGGCAGAGCATTGATTCAGAAGGATCTAGATAAGCTTGAACAGTGGGCAGCGACTAAAGGACCCGTTACACACAGCGATCTCGCTGATTTTGTGATGCATCAGCGACCTCTCCAGCGAGATCGCTGTGTGTGACATCCAGCAGCGATCGGCCCCCCAGCGGGGTATCGCTGATTGTGCTGGATCGTCCTGGCCTGTTTTTTCATCGCTGGTCTCCCGCTGGCCAGCGCGCATCGCTGCGTGTGGCAGCGTGAGCCAGCGATAAGCGACGCTGCACGCTGGTTACCAACATAAACATCGGGTTTCTAAGGGCCGCGGGGCCCTTAGAAACCCGATGTTTACCCTAGATACCAGCGTACACTGCAGGCAGGGCGGGAGGTGGAGGCAGAGCGGCGCACCGACCGGAGTAGCTCTGCTATCTGCAACTCCAGTCTGTCAGACCGGAGTAGCAGATAGCAGAGCTACGCCGGTCTGTCTGCGCCGCTCTGCCTCCGCCTCCCACCCTGCATGCAGTGCACGCTGGTATCTAGGGTAAACATCAGGTTTCTAAGGGCCCCGCGGCCCTTAGAAACCCAATGTTTACGTTGGTAACCAGCGTGCTCGCTGGTCCTGATCGCTGGAGGGGCTGTCTATGTGACAGCTCACCAGCGATCAGCTAACAATGTCCCAGCGGTCCCATCCACGTCGGATCGTTGATGGGATTGCTGGGACATCGTTATGTGTAACGGTACCCTAATAGAATGGTATTTAACAGGGAGAGATGCAAGATTCTACATCTGGGCAAGAAAAACAAAAATTACATCTATAGAATGGAAGGAATAGAACTAAGCAACAGCATGTGTGAAAACAACTTTGGTGTACTAATAGATCACAGACTGCACATGAGTGTCATGCAGCAGCAAAAAAGGCAAACACAGTTCTAGGATGTATTAAGAGAAGCAAAGAGTCGAGATCACTTGAAGTAATTATCCCCCTCTACTCCTCCTTGGTCAGGCCTCATCTGGAATACTGTGTCCAGTTCTGGACACCACATTTTAAAAAAGACATGGAAAACCTGGAGCAAGTTCAGAGAAGAGCGACCAGAATGGTGAGCGGATTGCAAAGTATGTCCTTTTGAGGAACAATTAAAGGATCTGGGAATGTTTAGCTTGCAAAAAAGATTGAAAGGAGACAATAGCTGTCTACAAATATCTGAAGGGCTTTCACAATGTAGCGGGATCATCCTTATTCTCAATTGCGCATGGAAACATGAGAAGCTGAGAGGGAGACGATGCAGATTAGATATTAGAACAAACTTTTTGACAGTGAGGGTGATTGTCCGTGGTGGGATTGTGACGTATTGGTGGCACCGGCCGCGCTGTCAGCGGACGGAGGGATGCGACGTGCTGCTGGCACAGTGATCAATGAGTGGAACTTCTCCTTCAAAGGAAGCCTTCAAACATAGGATGGACAGACATTTGTCTGAGATGGTTCAGTGACTCCTGCATTGAGCAGGGGGTTGGACACCATGATCCAAAAGGTTCCTTCAAACTAAAGCATTCTAGAATGCAACAGTCACAGCCATCACATATTCATCTCAATAGACAAGAACAACAATCAACACACAAACTACAGCTAATAGAGCACCAGAAAAAAAAGACCTGAAAGCCACTTTCCACCAGGTAACAGCACAGTACTTATTTTCAGGTCATCTACGTCCACCAGATGATACAAAACAATCCACTCCATTTATTAGCTCTGACCACTTGGTTCTGTACTCATTTACTGCACATTAAGGCCATAACTGCTGCAATTCTAAACCTACAATGGCAGCTTGAAAATTTCACCATTTCAGTTTGACACATGCATCTATCATGCTCACACACACAACACCCACCTGCAAAAAAAATGGGGAAACAAACCAATTAAAAGTTAGTTTCCCACAAGTAATCAGCCATATAACAAGTGTAATAGTGGACAGACAATCAAATCCAATGCATGTATTTGCCCTTTATTCATGATCCCATGGGGTGGATTACTTCACCACCTTTTTGTTTTGAATCCTATATTTCTCATATGACACAGTCAACCTCCAGCACAATAATGCAGATATGAAGCTCATGTGATGCTTCAATAGATTTAATAGCTATAGGACTTGAAAAAAAACATATCTCAACCACAAAAGCATCTGCAAAAGAAATCTGTGACAATATATACATATAGATATCAAAAGGAAGTCTTCTGATCATACTAAAAAATAATATATGTAGCAAGAGGGAATGGACAAAACTAAAATGACAAAACATAATCCTAGATACAAATATGTACAACAACAATGGCAACAACTGTATGATAACTCACAGTCAGAATGGAAACTTCCGCCCATAATGTGAAAAGTCACAAGGCCGGAAATGTCCCATACAGATAAGAACAAGGAAAAGATGTAGGAACACTAACAACCTGTACAAAACATCATAGAAGACAAACCAGGGAAGCGACGCCAAAGTCTACGCTGATCCACAACACTCCATGATAAGAAAAGACATCAAGTTTAGTGACAAACAAAAAATCAATATAAAACAGAACAGTATTGCAAAGAAACAAATGAATAAATATGGAAGCTATATTAGACACGATTGCAATATACAGAAACACATCAGTAAAAGCCCCTTCACCCTCGGTATCACAGTCACTAAGGTCAGCTGAGGAGACTGGCTGTCCCTAAGAGGTTTACAGGTATAAGGGAGGCGTGAGTGTAAGGCCTCTTTCACACTTCAGTTTTTTACAATCAGTCACAATCCGCCAGGTTTTGAAAAAAAACGGATCCTCAATTTTCTTTTGAGGATCCATTTTTTTTCCCCATTGACTTCCATTAATGGCTGATTGTGACGGATTGCCGTCCGTTGCATCCGTTTTTTTTGAGGATCCGCCAAAAGTTGCTGTCCGTCACCATCCTCAAAGATTTCAAAACGGAGCTTGCAACGTTTTTTTCTCTGGCGGATCCTCCAGACACTCATTTAACCCGAAATTCTTTCTGGGTGCCGGACAAAAAAAATCTCTCTCTCTCTCTCTCCCTCTTTCCCCATTTTTCAGGATCCGTCTGAAAACGGATCCTGTGCCATCCGTTCACATCAGTTGAGAACGGATCCGCTTGTCTGACTTTTTGGCGGATTTGAACTGATGCAAAAAACTGAAGTGTGAAAGAGGCCTAAGCTGAAGGCCGGGGTTAGACTAGCTTATGGCATTCGATGCTAGAGCATCGCATGCGATATGCTAATGACCCTCGGTTCCTGCTCTGCTGCAAGCATCAGCTGAGTGTCATGCTACTGTGCTCCGAGCCTCTTGCACAGAGAGAATTGGAGCACAGCTGCGGAGGAGGCGGAGAAATGAATTTCTCCATCTCCATTGCTAGGGTCAGCGTATATCGCACATCACTCGGATGATATCCGAATTATTTGCGTTGTCTCACTCGTATCCATAGGCTTATATGGGTGCGAGTGAGCTGAGTCAAGGCCTAGTGTCGGTGGCAATCGCAGCATGCTGCGATTTCACTCGCATGTTGAAAACGGCCGAGAAAATAAATGCTGATGGGAACTGCCCCATAGATTAATACTGGTCCGAGTACTATGCAATGTTTTATCGCATAGCACTCGTCCGTATTCATCACTAGGGTGACCCCGGCTGAAGACAGGAGTATGGTGTCCTACTTCTGAGGGTCAAGGTCAGGGGTCCTCAAACTACAGCCAGCAGGCCACATGCGGCCCACCAAGGACTTCTATCCGGCCCCCTGGGCTCGGCCGACATTGAACTTCTCTGCAGTTCAATGCCGGCATGCCCTGTAATCGCGGGCAGAACAACGAGGCGCCGAGGAAAGGCATTGCGCAGCCCTCCCTATGCAGCGAGCACACACAGACGACGTGATTGTCATCACGCCGCCTGTGGCCTGATGCCGGCTGTGCCTGTGCTGGAAGAAGACGGAGACGAGCAGGCGCCTCTTCAGAGCAGCGGGGGACATAGGAGAGTGCTGTTTTTTTTTTTTTTTCTAACAACGGGTCCTATTGGGGACCTTTGCCTGCCAATTGGGACCCTGGGCTGCCTATTGGGGACATTTACCTGCCTATTGGGGACATTTACCTACCTATTGGGGACCTATGCTGCCTATTGAGGACATTTACCTGCCTATTGGGGACATTTACCCGCCTATTGGGAACCTGTGCTGCCTATTGGGGACATTTACCTGCCTATTGGGTACATTTTCCTGCCTTATTGGGGACATTTACCTGCCTTTTGGGGACCTGTGGTGCCTATTGGGGACATTTACCTGCCTACTGAGGACCTGTGCTGCCTATTGGGGACATTTACCTGCCTATTGAGGACATTTACCTGCCTATTGGGGACCTGTGCTGCCTAATGGGGACATTTACCTCCCTATTGGGGACATTTACCTGCCTATTGGGGACATTTACCTTCCTATTGGGAACCTATGTTGCCTACTGGGGACCTGTACTGCCTACTGGGGACCTGTGCTGCCTATTGGGGACATTTACCTGCCTATTGGGGACCTATGCTGTCTATTGGGGTCCTTTGTTGCCTACTGAGGACCTATGCTGCCTATTGGGGACATTTACCTGTCTATTGGGGACCTATGCTGCCTATTGGGGAAATTTACCTGCCTATTGGAGACATTTACCTGTCTATTGGGGACCTATGCTGTCTATTGGGGACCTATGCTATCTATTGGGGTCCTATGCTGCCTGTTGAGGACCTATGCTGCCTATTGAGGACCTATGCTGCCTATTCAGGACCTAGGCTGCTTATTTTGGACATTTACCTGTCTATTGGGGACCTATGCTGCCTATTGGGACATTTACCTGCCTATTGGGGACATTTACCTGTCTATTGGGGACTCCCACACCACACCAGTCTGAGCCTGAGGTTAAAGTGGAGTTCCACCAATATGGGCACTAGTGAGGCTGCATTGATGGGCACTGATCAGACGGCATTAATGGGCAGTGCAGTTTGTATGTCTGTGTGGGCAATTTTATTGCTGGTATGTTGTTTTTGTAGCGCTGTGTATATATATTGGTATTTTACTAATAGCAATTTGGAATTCCTAGGAAACAATGATATCAAGAAAGAGAAAAATTGCTTCACTTGTTACGACTAGCAGTGACAAATATGGAACCGAACATTGACCATCTCATTAGCCAAAAGCAGGCCCATAGTTCCCATTGAAATACCGGTAAGTTTGTTGATTTAACTTTACTTGTTCTTTATTTTAAATATTGTATTTGCTCCTGTTTTTTTTTCCTTCAAAATAAGATATGTGCAGCGTGCATAGGAATTTGTTCACCGTTTTTTTAAACTATATTCCGGCCCTCCAGTGGTCCATGGGACCGTGAACTGGCCCCCTGTTTAAAAAGTTTGAGGACCCCTGGTCTAGGTCAACTAGAACTCCACAACCTAGGTCTGGTCTGGAGTCCCATGATGTTCAGCACTCCAGTCACTGACTATGATGTCTACAGTCCTAATTGCTCTCATCACCAAGTTCTGATGGAATGTGTGTATATGCTTACAAATAAGAGATGTGGTACTGGTCCGTCGCCATATTACATCACCCATTTATGGCCACTACCACCCATTGAGATGATGTCCAGACACAAAACAACAATGCTCTCCCTGCATAGGCGGCCTCAATAGTAAAAAGTTGCTCACACTTGTCAAACGCTATGTTTGATGAGTGTGACCAACCTGTCAATCACTTTCCAAGCGATGCTTCAAATCGCTTGGAAAGTGCTTGAGAAAATAGCGGCAAAATCGCAAACAGAATCGCGCGGAAAAAAACGCGCGATTTCTGGGAAGGAGTCCGGTTTTCATTGTGCGTTTTAACACGCAACGTGGGCACATAGCCTGACTCTTCAAAAAACAATAAAAGTCATATGTATGCAAAAACGGTGCTGGAAACAAGTATAGCCTAAAACACCCATGCCCTCATATACACAAAAAAAAAACTAGGGGCATCATAATATGATGAACCCCCCCCCCCACCCGCCTAAAAAAAAAAAAAGCACAACCAACTTGTGAAGTAGCAAAACCCAATATAATTCTGGAGTGATTATGACAGTGAATTGAACAAATCAATTAGAAAGTTGCTGCTTTGATCATTCATTTTGACTTCCGCAAAGTGTTAGAAAAAAGTCATTTCACCCCTCTATCCTGGAACTGCTAGCTCTGGTCAAGCATTTCATGGAGGTGGAAAAATGGGTGCGGATATTAAGAGTCATGTCACGGTCACGCGTGGCTGGACACAGCGCCTCCAGCAGGGCAGGTTTAGATGACACGCGTGACCCTGGATACACTGCCTCCACTTGGGCGAATTTAAATAATAAAACATGCAGCTGGATACGTCGCCTCCAACAGGCGAATTTCGGAAATACACGTATCACTGGAAACTCCGCCTCCAGTAAGGCGAATTTAAACAATAAAAGGGAAAACCTGGGTAACAATAACAATGGTGGCACTGCAATAGGGAACAGGGAAATGGAGACCTCCTGCACTCCTCTGAGTCAGTGTCTCTACACTCCTTACGATCCCTAGGCTGGTTCTGCACCGGGCGCCGATCAGAAACCTAAAAACCCTGACTCGCCCTGCACCTAAACCCTCACTAGTGAAGTGGACGGTGCGGAAACTAATCCCACCACTGCACTAAAACACACATAAGGAAAAGAGACAAAGCAGGGAAACGCCACTTAGCTTTGCTCTGTTGCTTACGCTCCCAGCAACAGAGCCCACCACCTGTGTGCATCTTTTCCTCCGACCGGATCCAACACCATAGTGCAGCCTTGGAGCAAACAGAGTCCACCACCTGCGTGCAGCTGTCCAGCTTTCCAGCAAAAGAGTCCAGCATCATGAGTGCAGCTCTACACCATAGCTGCCACTCCACCAAGCCATGCAAGAACTCCTTGCTGACACCATAGCTGCAACTCCACCAAGCCATGCCAGCCCTCCTCGCAGACACCATAGCTGCCACTCCAGGACTCTTACTGAGCTGCCCGGGACTCCTTCAGCTCCATCCTTCACCCAGGCTTGCTTGTAACTGAGGACTAATCACCAACCGTGATTGCAACACCTGACACTCTTTTAAAGGTAAGAGCCAGCAATCACACCTGCTTTAATCACATGCACTAAACTAAAAAAAACAGAGCGCAATGACGCTCACCACCACCGGGGCAAACTAGAACTGAAAACACCAGTGCAATGACCATAACGACCACCGGGGGCAAAAACCAACTCCGAGCACACAGCTCAAGGAAAAAAAAGGTTACTTTGTGCATTTATCTGTCAGATCTAACCTGGATCTTGACAGTACCCTCCCCTTAATGAGGGGCCTCTGGACCCTCAAGACCGCTTGTCATTAGGGAACCACCTACAGCGGAGATGCCCAGATCCAGAGTTCACCCCAACCACTACCTGACACTTCAGGTTAATGACAAACGCACCACTGGTATAGGCAATGTATGTTCTGGAGGCACCACACATCTCCAAAGCGCCGACCTGGGGAACGAGTTATATATGTGTATGATTGATATGAGCTGGTAAGACTCCACAACAAACTCCCACTAGATGTTTTTTTGGTGGGACCCATACACACTCGTTCACACACAGGTCCGGACCTGAACGTTTATTGCCACACATTCGTCAAATATCGGGGAACTCTCTCTGGGATTGACAACAGAGGCGTCCCCCTGTGTCACCACACTCACACCCCCGCACTCCACCAAGGGGTGCACACCCCCAACACTTTCCACCACGAGGTCTGCGCCTCCAGGGTTGACTAATGGCGAGGATAGAGACTTGCCCCTACTCCCCCACAGCACACCTGCTGCTCACACTGGAGAGGAAGGGGTCTGGGATATGGAGGAAAAATACACTCCCTGGTCGCCTTCCTCCACACGACCAGGAGGGGGTGGCTTCTTCGGTGGTATGGAAGATTTGGCGTGAGCCCCACGGACTATAACACCAGTCTGCTCACTACCGGGACGTACCCCTTCACCTCGGGGAACCCCAGACAGCACCATGGGGACACCAACTCCACCCACCTGTCTGGGTGCGTCCGCCTGTATGAGCAAGTCCCGCTCCCCAGCAGCGACTCTTGGGGGCTTCATTGCCAGCCGATATTTGATTTTCCGGTTGAGTCAGAGGGAAGGCCCCAGACCCTGATTTAAACAATAAAAGGGAAAGCCTGGGTAACAATAACAATGGTGGCTGTCATGAACTCATTTTCTGCTCCACCAGTTGAGAGTTCCCCTTCCGTTCTCCCTCTGGTGGTGACAGGAGGTAGTGCGGTTGGTTTAAGTGGTAGTGATCTGCCACCTGATGAGGAAGATAATGATTGGATCTCTGGAGTATCAGACTGGATATAAGACAGCCGACGCCCTATCTGGGTGCTGGTGATTCAGTCTGCTTCTCAGGTCCTGGACTTCAGCTCTCTTCCAGTCTTCTCAAGTTAAGTTTGTTTTTTGCTATTGTTCACACTTGCGCTTGTTGGTCAATTCAGTATTTTGTGTAATCAGCCTGCCCCTGCTGGGGCTATGCTGGAATTCCACTCCTGTTGATCGGTATTTGCCAATCTGCTTTTTGTCCCTTATTGGATTGGCCTCTTTTTTGCTCTGTCTCAGAATATTTCAGAGTGCTGATATAGGTTTAGAAGTCTAGTGACTTCAGGGTTAATTTTGCTATCAGAAGTGTTGGACAATATTTTTGTAGGTTTTTTTTTGGCAGATTGCAGACAGTGTCTTTCCTTTTCTGTCCTTTTTAGTTAGCCGGGCCCCATCGTTTGCTCAGCCTATTTTCCTGCCTTTGTATGTATTTTCATCTTGTTTCACCGTCAATACATGTGGGGGGCTGTCTTTCCTTTGGGGTGTGCTCTGGGGCAGTTAGTTTTCCTCTTTTCCTGCTTTAGGCTTATGTAGTTCTCCGGTTGTGACGAGGCGTCTAGGACCAACGTAAACGTAGGAACGCTCCACGACTGCTGCTAGTTGTGCGGGTAAGTTCAGGGATCTGCAATCTGCATAGTTACCAACGTCTCTGGTTTTCTGAGACTTAGCTTGTTGTCTTTCTTTCCTCCTCGGTTTCCCATTCATAACAGAATCACCAGCCTTACCGCAGATTCTAGGGTACTCCAAAGCAGGAAAGAATTGTTAGAGAATTTTTTTTATTTTTTATTATGTATTTTTTCCTCTTTTTCTCTGGGGCCGTAGAAGGATTTTTTTCATAATGGAGATTAAGCAACTGTCTGATCGTGTGGAGCAGCTTGCTGCTGAAATACAGGGAATTTCCACCTACCTTATTCAGTCACATGCTGCTGAACCCAAGATTCCTACTCCTGATGTGTTTTCTGGGTATCGGTCTAAATTTCTGAATTTTAAGAATAATTGTAAATTATTTCTTGCTTTGAAGCCTAACTCATCAGGGAGCTCTGTGCAGCAGGTTAAAATTGTCATCTCCTTGCTGCGCGGTGATCCCAAAGATTGGACTTTTTCTTTGACACCTGAAAATCCTATTCTGACTAATGTGGATGCATTTTTTCAGGCCTTGGGGTTGTTGTATGATGAACCTAATGCCGTTGATCAAGCTGAGAAAACCCTGTTGGCATTAAACCAGGGTCAGGATCCTGCAGAGTTGTACTGTCAAAAATTCCGAAAGTGGGCGGTCCTTGATACATGGAATAATAGTGCATTGGCAGTTCTCTTTTGGAAAGGTTTGTCAGAGACCGTAAAAGATGTTAGGGTGGGATTTCCTGTTCCCTCTGGTCTGGATGGCTCTGTCATTAGCCATTCAAGTTGATCGGCGTTTACGTGAACGTAAAACTACACGGGAGGCGCTGCCACCTTTTGAACAAATGTCTGAACCAATGTGATGGGGTTTTGTCTAGGGCGCAACGTCAGGAGTTTAGAAGGCGTAATAAGCTGTGTTTTTTCTGTGGAGACGCCTCTCATACTATTTCTGTCTGCCCTAAACAAGAGAAACGTTTTGCACTCACATTTGCTGTGGGCAGTATTCAACCTAAGTTCCTTTTGGCAATTACTCTGATCTGCTCCTTGTCCACATTTTCCACTAAGGCTTTTGTGGATTCAGGAGCAGCTCTGAATCTGATGGATTTGGACTTTGCTAAACGTTGTGGTTTGTCAATGACGCCTCTGCAGATGCCCATTCCTTTGAGGGGTATTGATGCCACTCCTTTGGCAGAGAATAAACCTCAGTTTTGGACCCAGGTGATAATGCGAGTTGTCCCAGACCACCAAGAAAATTGTAAATTTTTGGTGCTGCATAATTTGCATGATACTATTGTTCTGGGGTTCCCTTGGTTGCAAACTCATAACCCAGTTTTGGATTGGAAATCTGTGTCTGTGGTGAGTTGGGGTGGTCAGTGTGCTATTAGGGACACTCCTGTTTTCTCCACCTCTCCTCAGTCTCATGATATTCCTGATTATCTGGCTGATTTCTCTGATGTTTTCAGTGAGAGTAAGTCTGCGTCTTTGCCTCCTCATAGGAGTTATGACTGTGCAATTGAGTTGATTCCTGGGTGTAAATTTCCCAAGGGTCGGCTTTTCAACTTATCTGTACCCGAACATGATGCTATGCGATCCTATATTAAGGAGTCGTTGGAGAAGGGTCATATTAGACCATCCTCGTCACCGTTAGGCGCTGTTTTTTTTTTGTGGCCAAGAAAGGTGGTTCATTAAGACCGTGTATTGATTATCGTTCCCTTAACAAGATGACGGTTAAATATCAGTACCCATTGCCTCTGATGTCTGATTTATTCTCCAGAGTTAAGAGTGCCTGCTGGTTTACTAAGCTTGACCTCAGGGGGGCGTATAATCTTATTCGCATCAAGCATTGGGATGAATGGAAGACGGCGTTTAATACTCCGGAGGGACATTTTGAGTACCTGGTGATGCCTTTTGGGCTCTCTAATGCCCCTTCTGTCTTCCAATCCTTTATGAATTATATTTTCCGAGACTTTGTGGATAAGTTTTTGATCATCTATCTGGATGATATTTTGATATTTTCTAGTGATTGGGATTTCCATGGGGAACATGTCCGTACTGTGTTCCGGATTTTGAGGGAGAATTCCCTGTTTGTTAAGGGATCGAAGTGCCTCTTTGGTGTAGAGAGGATTTCATTTTTGGGATTTATCTTGTCTCCATCGACTATTGAAATGGACCCGGCCAAGGTACAGGCCATTTATGATTGGGTTCAGCCTACTTCTTTGAAGGCTCTCCAGAAGTTTTTCGGTTTTTCTAATTTCTATCGTAAATTTATAGGTAATTTTTCTAGTATTGTCAAACCACTGACTGATCTGACCAAGAAGGGAGCTGATGTGCTGAATTGGTCTCCTGAGGCTGTCTCAGCATTTCAGGAGCTTAAGCGGAGATTTACTTCAGCTCCAGTTTTACGGCAACCTGATGTCTCACTTCCATTTCAAGTGGAGGTGGACGCTACTGAGATTGGTGCAGGAGCTGTGTTGTCCCAAAAAGACCCTGTGACTTCTAAGATGAATCCCTGTGCCTTCTTTTCTCAAAAGTTTTCCCCCATCTGAACGCAACTGTGACGTGGGGAATCGGGAATTGTTGGCCATGAAATGGGCATTTGAGGAGTGGAGACATTGGTTGGAGGGAGCTAGACATCAATTTGTGGTCCTCACCGATCACAAGAATCTGATTTATCTAGAGTTGGCCAAACGCTTGAATCCTAGACAGGCTAGATGGGCCTTGTTTTTCACGGGTTTTAATTTTGTGGTCTCTTTTCTTCCGGGCACTAAGAATGTTAAGGCAGACGCCCTTTCTAGGAGTTTCTTTGCTGATTCTCTTAATGTGACCGAGCCTACTACTCTCCTTGGTGAGGGGGTAGTTCTTTCTGCCATTTCGCCCGATTTGAGACGCGCCCTGGAGGAATTTCAGGAGGATAAACCTGAGCGTTGCCCTATGGGAAGATTGTATGTTCCTGACCAGTGGAGAAAGAGAGTGATGTCTGAAGTCCATTGCTCCACATTGACTGGTCATCCAGGTATTTTTGGTACCAGAGATTTGGTGAGTCGGTTGTTTTGGTGGCCTGCCTTATTTCGTGATGTCAGGAATTTTGTACAGTCCTGTGGGACTTGTTCTCGGTCTAAACCCTGTTCTCGTCCTAGTGGGTTGCCGATGCTCCTGCCGGTGCCCAAGAGGCCATGGACCCATATCTCAATGGATTTTATTTCTGATCTTCCTGTCTCTCAGAGAATGACTGTTATCTGGGTGATTTGTGATAGATTTTCGAAGATGGTCCATCTTGTACCACTCCCAAAGTTGCCATCTTCCCCTGAGTTGGTACCCTTTTTTTTACAACAGGTGGTTCGGTTATACGGGATTCCTGAGAACATTGTGTCCGATAGAGGGGTCCAGTTTGTTTCCAGATTCTGGAAAGCCTTTTGTTCCAATCTGGGAATTCAGTTATCCTTCTCCTCCGTGTTTCATCCCCAGACCAATGGGGAGACTGAGAGAACAAACCAGACCCTGTAGTCTTATTTCAGATGTTTTATATCTGCTGATCAAGATGATTGGGTCTCATTTTTGCCCTTGGCCGAATTTGCGCTGAACAATAGAGCTAGTTCTGCCACTTTGATGTCACCCTTTTTCTGTAATTTTGGGTTTCATCCTCGATTCTCTTCAGGGCAAATGGAATCTTCATCCTTGCCCAGGTGTGGACACTGTGGATGTGAGAATGCAGCAGATATGGGACCAAGTGGTGGATAAGTTGTCACTCTCTCAGGAAAAGGCCCAGCGTTTTTCCACCCAGCGTAGGATCATTGGTCCCCGGTTTAAAGTGGGTGATATGGTTTGGCTGTCGTCTAAGAATATTCCTATGAAGGTTGCATCTCCAAAATTTAAGCCAAGATTTATTGGACCTTATAAGATTTTGGAGATTCTTAATCCTGTTTCTTTTCGATTTGCTCTTCCAGTTCCGTTCAAAATCCATAAAGTATTTCACAAGTCACTGTTGAAGAGGTTTGTTGACCAGTAGTTCCTGTGGCGGCACCTCCTGATCCTGTATTGGTTAAAGGCAATGTGGAATATGAGGTAGAGAAAATATTGGATTCTCGTTTGGTTAGACAGAGACTCCAGTATTTGGTCAAATGGAAGGGTTATGGCCAGGAGGATAATTCTTGGGTCTCTGCCTCTGATATTCATGCCAATAAATTGGCTCGTGCTTTTCACCGGGCCCATCCTGATCGGCCTGGTGGCATGGATGAGGGTTCGGTGACCCCTCCTCAAGGGGGGGTACTGTCATGAACTCATTTTCTGCTCCACCAGTTGAGAGTTCCCCTTCCGTTCTCCCTCTGGTGGTGACAGGAGGTAGTGCGGTTAGTTTAAGTGGTAGTGATCTGCCACCTGATGAGGAAGATAATGATTGGATCTCTGGAGTATCAGACTGGATATAACACAGCCGACGCCCTATCCGGGTGCTGGTGATTCAGTCTGCTTCTCAGGTCCTGGACTTCAGCTCTCTTCCAGTCTTCTCAAGTTAAGTTTGTTTTTTGCTATTGTTCACACTTGCGCTTGTTGGTCATTTCAGTTTTTTGTGTAATCAGCCTGTCCCTGCTGGGGCTATGCTGGAATTCCACTCCTGTTGATCGGTATTTGCCAATCTGCTTTTTGTCCCTTATTGGATTGGCCTCTTTTTTGCTCTGTCTCAGAATATTTCAGAGTGCTGATATAGGTTTAGAAGTCTAGTGACTTCAGGGTTAATTTTGCTATCAGAAGTGTTGGACAATATTTTTGTAGGGTTTTTTTTGGCAGATTGCAGACAGTGTCTTTCCTTTTCTGTCCTTTTTAGTTAGCCGGGCCCCATCGTTTGCTCAGCCTATTTTCCTGCCTTTGTATGTATTTTCATCTTGTTTCACCGTCAATACATGTGGGGGGCTGTCTTTCCTTTGGGGAAGTTAGTTTTCCTCTTTTCCTGCTTTAGGCTTATGTAGTTCTCCGGTTGTGATGAGGCATCTAGGACCAACGTAAACGTAGGAACGCTCCACGACTGCTGCTAGTTGTGCGGGTAAGTTCAGGGATCTGCAATCTGCATAGTTACCAACTTCTCTGGTTTTCTGAGACTTAGCTTGTTGTCTTTTTTCCTCCTCGGTTTCCCATTCATAACAGGTGGCCCTGCGATAGGGAACAGGGAAGTGGAGACCTCCTGCACTCCCCTGAGTCAGTGTCTCTACACTCCTAATGATCCCTAGGCCGGTTCCGCACCGGGCGCCGATCAGTAACCTAAAAACCCTGACTCGCCCTGCACCTAAACCCTCACTAGTGAAGTGGACGGTGCGGAAACTAATCCCACCACTGCACTAAAACACACATAAGGAAAAGAGACAAAACAGGGAAACACCACTTAGCTTTGCTCTGTTGCTTACGCTGCCAGCAACAAAGCCCACCACCTGCATGCATCTTTTCCTCCAACCAGATCCAAAACCACAGTGCAGCCTTGGAGCAAACAGAGTCCACCACCTGCGTGCAGCTGTCCAGAAACAGAGTCCAGCATCATGAGTGCAGCTCTACACCATAGCTGCCACTCCACCAAGCCATGCAAGAACTCCTTGCTGACACCATAGCTGCAACTCCACCAAGCCATGCCAGCCCTCCTCGCAGACACCATAGCTGCCACTCCAGGACTCTCACTGAGCTGCCCGGGACTCTCCTTTAGCTCCATCCTTCACCCAGGCTTGCTTGTAACTGAGGACTAATCACCAACCGTGATTGCAACACCTGACACTCTTTTATAGGTAAGAGCCAGCAATCACACCTGCTTTAATCACATGCATTAAACTAAAAAAAACAGAGTGCAGTGACGCTCACCACCACCGGGGCAAACTAGAACTGAAAACACCAGTGGATTGACCATAACTGCCACCGGGGGCAAAAACCAACTCCGAGGACACAGCTCAAGGAAAAAAAAGGTTACTTTGTGCATTTATCTGTCAGATCCAACCTGGATCATGAAGTCACATGCACATCGGACATTTCTTTGAAATTGAAAACAGTTTATTTTAACGTTTTGAACTTAGGAAAAAACAAATTGTAGAAGCTTTTGCCCAAACTACCTGGTTCATCTTATAAGATAAGAAAATCAACTTAAGCCCCCATCACACACAGCGATCAAGTTTTGTGACGCAACAGCTATCTCACCAGCGAGATCGCTGTGTGTGACAGTTTTCAGCTACCGGCCCCCCTGCCGGGTATTGCTGATCGCTATTGAAATGGCTGGACATTTTTGGGGTCGCTGGTCTCCCGCTGGTCAGCACGCATCGCTGCGTGTGACAGGCGGGAGAACAGCGAGCAGGAGCTGGTAACTAAGGTACACATCGGGTTTGTAAGGGGGCGCGCTGTGCCTAGAAACCCGATGTATACCTTAATTACCAGCGCGCTGATGCAGGGAGCTGGTAACCAAGGTACACATTGGGTTTCTAAGTGCTGCGTGTCCCTTAGAAACCCAATGTGTACCTTGGCTACCAGCTCCCTGCATCAGCGCGCTGGTAACTAAGATACACTGCGGGTAACTAGGCGACGTGCATCGTTTGTTACCCGCGTGTCACTGGTCCTGATCGCTGGTGAAGCTGCCTGTTTGACAGCTCACCAGCGATCCTGACAAGTTCATATCGTTGTCGGTATCGCTGGTGAGTCGCTATGTGTGACGGGGCCCTTAGGCCAACTCTTTATCAATAATTGAGCACTAGAGGGACTGGATTATGTAGTGGAGACATTCCACACCTTACAGCCTTTTTTTTGGATGATGGCTTTTATGTTTCATTTTCTTTCTCCTTCTGTGGTTACCTTTAGTAAATGATATACAGTATGAACTAGGATTAATGACTTTGTTGATCTAGTCTGTGTGCTGCATGGGATTAGTTTTTGGATATATTGTATATAATACCTACATGTGTTCGATAACATTATGATTATTTCTTCTCCTCCAGCGTGACTTTGTGAACACAACCCAGGACCTGTGGAAACGTTATGGCGCATCTATAATTTACGGTTACTCTGAGCTTAGGTCAACCTGCACTGTAAATAAAAAGTAATCGCATCATCACAAGAGTGCACTCTGAATTTACCTAACTAGTTTCTAAAGAAATTGTTGATGTATTCCTTAATAAAACTTACAATAAAAATAATAGTATAAAAAAAAGGCCATGGCACGTGGGTCCTGATCAGACTGGGCCCCCTCCTCTGAAGAGCAGCTCACTGTCAATAGACCATGTACATAGGGAGTCTTGGTGTCAGGGGGGGTTTAAGCTTTCTGAACTCGGCTACATCTAAAATTTCTGATAGTTTACTAGGTGCAGCAGTTGTGACACAATTGACACGTCGTTGGAATCAGGGTCTCTGTCCCTACATCAAGCTGCTGGCAGTTAAAAGAAACAGTAATTCTTCCTTTTTTTATTTATGTTCTTTGCCATGAAAAGTTAATAAAAGGTGGTTAAGGTGGTGTGAGAAGCACCTGTATGTGCACCAACATGACCCAGTGAGCAAAACTGGTTGTGACGCTGTGTTACATGTGCAGCAGCCGCAGGTTTCAGGAAATCGCATCAGTCTTACTTGACAGGTTAAACCCAACAGATTTTCGGCAGACACAGACAATGTCTGTCCTCGCCTTGGGGCCACAGCCCAAATCTATTCTGGTTTCCCATTCTCTGCAATCAAAACATAACTTTAGCAAAGAAGTGCAAAACCCCTACAGCGCTGCTACAAGAGAAGAGGTTGCGCTGCACACCCGCTCTTCTCTCTACATAACTGCTCTCTCTGCACTCGCGCTCTTCTCTCTGCACTCGCGCTCTTCTCTCTGCACTCGCGCTCTTCTCTCTGCACTCGCGCTCTTCTCTCTGCACTCGCGCTCTTCTCTCTGCACTCGCGCTCTTCTCTCTGCACTCGCGCTCTTCTCTCTGCACTCGCGCTCTTCTCTCTGCACTCTTGCTCTTCTCTCTGCACTCTTGCTCTTCTCTCTGCACTCTTGCTCTTCTCTCTGCACTCTTGCTCTTCTCTCTGCACTCTTGCTCTCTCTGCACTCTTGCTCTTCTCTCTGCACTCTTGCTCTTCTCTCTGCACACCCGCTCTTCTCTCTGCACACCCGCTCTTCTCTCTGCACACCCGCTCTTCTCTCTGCACTCGCGCTCTTCTCTCTGCACACCCGCTCTTCTCTCTGCACACCCGCTCTTCTCTCTGCACACCCGCTCTTCTCTCTGCACTTGTGCTCTTCTCTCACGCTCTTCACTCTGCACTCCCGCTCTTCTCTCTGCACTCCCGCTCTTCTCTCTGCACTCCCGCTCTTCTCTCTGCACTCCCGCTCTTCTCTCTGCACACCCGCTCTTCTCTCTGCACTCGCACTCTTCTCTCTGCACTCGCACTCTTCTCTCTGCACACCCGATCTTCTCTCTGCACTCCCGCTCTTCTCTCTGCACTCCCGCTCTTCTCTCTGCACTCCCGCTCTTCTCTCTGCACTCCCGCTCTTCTCTCTGCACTCCCGCTCTTCTCTCTGCACTCCCGCTCTTCTCTCTGCACTCCCGCTCTTCTCTCTGCACTCCCGCTCTTCTCTCTGCACTCTTGCTCTTCTCTTTGCACTCTTGCTCTTCTCTCTGCACTCTTGCTCTTCTGCACACCCGATCTTCTCTCTGCACTCCCGATCTTCTCTCTGCACTCCCGATCTTCTCTCTGCACTCCCGCTCTTCTCTCTGCACTCCCGCTCTTCTCTCTGCACTCTTGCTCTTCTCTCTGCACTCGCGCTCTTCTCTCTGCACTCGCGCTCTTCTCTCTGCACTCGCGCTCTTCTCTCTGCACTCGCGCTCTTCTCTCTGCACTCGCGCTCTTCTCTCTGCACTCGCGCTCTTCTCTCTGCACTCTTGCTCTTCTCTCTGCACTCTTGCTCTTCTCTCTGCACTCTTGCTCTTCTCTCTGCACTCTTGCTCTCTCTGCACTCTTGCTCTTCTCTCTGCACTCTTGCTCTTCTCTCTGCACTCTTGCTCTTCTCTCTGCACACCCGCTCTTCTCTCTGCACACCCGCTCTTCTCTCTGCACACCCGCTCTTCTCTCTGCACACCCGCTCTTCTCTCTGCACTCGCGCTCTTCTCTCTGCACACCCGCTCTTCTCTCTGCACACCCGCTCTTCTCTCTGCACTTGTGCTCTTCTCTCACGCTCTTCACTCTGCACTCCCGCTCTTCTCTCTGCACTCCCGCTCTTCTCTCTGCACTCCCGCTCTTCTCTCTGCACTCCTGCTCTTCTCTCTGCACACCCGCTCTTCTCTCTGCACTCGCACTCTTCTCTCTGCACACCCGATCTTCTCTCTGCACTCCCGCTCTTCTCTCTGCACTCCCGCTCTTCTCTCTGCACTCCCGCTCTTCTCTCTGCACTCCCGCTCTTCTCTCTGCACTCCCGCTCTTCTCTCTGCACTCTTGCTCTTCTCTTTGCACTCTTGCTCTTCTCTCTGCACTCTTGCTCTTCTGCACACCCGATCTTCTCTCTGCACTCCCGCTCTTCTCTCTGCACTCCCGCTCTTCTCTCTGCACTCCCGCTCTTCTCTCTGCACTCTTGCTCTTCTCTCTGCACTCTTGCTCTTCTCTCTGCACTCTTGCTCTTCTCTCTGCACTCTTGCTCTTCTCTCTGCACTCTTGCTCTTCTCTCTGCACACCCGCTCTTCTCTCTGCACACCCGCTCTTCTCTCTGCACACCCGCTCTTCTCTCTGCACTTGTGCTCTGCACTCGCGCTCTTCTCTCTGCACTCGCGCTCTTCTCTCTGCACTCGCGCTCTTCTCTCTGCACTCGCGCTCTTCTCTCTGCACTCGCGCTCTTCTCTCTGCACTCGCGCTCTTCTCTCTGCACTTGTGCTCTTCTCTCTGCACTTGTGCTCTTCTCTCTGCACACCCGCTCTTCTCTCTGCACTCGCGCTCTTCTCTCTGCACTCGCGCTCTTCTCTCTGCACTCGCGCTCTTCTCTCTGCACACCCGCTCTTCTCTCTGCACTCGCGCTCTTCTCTCTGCACTCTTGCTCTTCTCTCTGCACTCTTGCTCTTCTCTCTGCACTCTTGCTCTTCTCTCTGCACACCCGCTCTTCTCTCTGCACACCCGCTCTTCTCTCTGCACACCCGCTCTTCTCTCTGCACACCCGCTCTTCTCTCTGCACTTGCGCTCTTCTCTCTGCACTCGTGCTCTTCTCTCTGCACACCCGCTCTTCTCTCTGCACACCCGCTCTTCTCTCTGCACACCCGCTCTTCTCTCTGCACACCCGCTCTTCTCTCTGCACACCCGCTCTTCTCTCTGCACACCCGCTCTTCTCTCTGCACACCCGCTCTTCTCTCTGCACACCCGCTCTTCTCTCTGCACACCCGCTCTTCTCTCTGCACACCCGCTCTTCTCTCTGCACACCCGCTCTTCTCTCTGCACACCCGCTCTTCTCTCTGCACTCGCGCTCTTCTCTCTGCACACCCGCTCTTCTCTCTGCACTCGCACTCTTCTCTCTGCACTCGCACTCTTCTCTCTGTACACCCGATCTTCTCTCTGTACACCTGATCTTCTCTCTGTACACCCGATCTTCTCTCTGTACACCCGATCTTCTCTCTGTACACGCGATCTTCTCTCTGCACACCCGATCTCTCTGCACACCCGATCTTCTCTCTGCACTCGCGCTCTTCTCTCTGCACTCCCGCTCTTCTCTCTGCACTCCCGCTCTTCTCTCTGCACTCCCGCTCTTCTCTCTGCACTCCCGCTCTTCTCTCTGCACTCTTGCTCTTCTCTCTGCACTCTTGCTCTTCTCTCTGCACTCTTGCTCTTCTCTCTGCACTCTTGCTCTTCTCTCTGCACACCCGCTCTTCTCTCTGCACACCCGCTCTTCTCTCTGCACACCCGCTCTTCTCTCTGCACACCCGCTCTTCTCTCTGCACACCCGCTCTTCTCTCTGCACTCGCGCTCTTCTCTCTGCACTCGTGCTCTTCTCTCTGCACACCCGCTCTTCTCTCTGCACACCCGCTCTTCTCTCTGCACACCCGCTCTTCTCTCTGCACACCCGCTCTTCTCTCTGCACACCCGCTCTTCTCTCTGCACACCCGCTCTTCTCTCTGCACACCCGCTCTTCTCTCTGCACACCCGCTCTTCTCTCTGCACTCGCGCTCTGCACTCTTGCTCTTCTCTCTGCACTCTTGCTCTTCTCTCTGCACTCTTGCTCTTCTCTCTGCACACCCGCTCTTCTCTCTGCACACCCGCTCTTCTCTCTGCACACCCGCTCTTCTCTCTGCACACCCGCTCTTCTCTCTGCACACCCGCTCTTCTCTCTGCACTCGCGCTCTTCTCTCTGCACTCGTGCTCTTCTCTCTGCACACCGGCTCTTCTCTCTGCACACCCGCTCTTCTCTCTGCACACCCGCTCTTCTCTCTGCACACCCGCTCTTCTCTCTGCACACCCGCTCTTCTCTCTGCACACCCGCTCTTCTCTCTGCACACCCGCTCTTCTCTCTGCACACCCGCTCTTCTCTCTGCACACCCGCTCTTCTCTCTGTACACCTGATCTTCTCTCTGTACACCCGATCTTCTCTCTGTACACCCGCTCTTCTCTCTGCACACCCGCTCTTCTCTCTGCGCACCCGCTCTTCTCTCTGCGCACCCGCTCTTCTCTCTGCGCACCCGCTCTTCTCTCTGCGCACCCGCTCTTCTCTCTGCACTCGCGCTCTTCTCTGCACTTGTGCTCTTCTCTCTTCACACCCGCTCTTCTCTCTGCACTGGCGCTCTTCTCTCTGCACTGGCGCTCTTCTCTCTGCACTCGCGCTCTTCTCTCTGCACTCGCGCTCTTCTCTCTGCACTCGCGCTCTTCTCTCTGCACTCGTGCTCTTCTCTCTGCACTCGCGCTCTTCTCTCTGCGCACCCGCTCTTCTCTCTGCACTCGCACTCTTCTCTCTGCACTCGCACTCTTCTCTCTGCACTCGCACTCTTCTCTCTGCACTCGCACTCTTCTCTCTGTACACGCGATCTTCTCTCTGTACACCCGATCTCTCTGTACACCCGATCTTCTCTCTGCACACCCGCTCTTCTCTCTGCACTCCCGCTCTTCTCTCTGCACACCCGCTCTTCTCTCTGCACACCCGCTCTTCTCTCTGCACACCCGCTCTTCTCTCTGCACACCCGCTCTTCTCTCTGCACACCCGCTCTTCTCTCTGCACACCCGCTCTTCTCTCTGCACACCCGCTCTTCTCTCACGCTCTTCTCTCTGCACTCGCGCTCTTCTCTCTGCACACCCGCTCCTGTCTCTGCACTTGTGCTCTTCTCTCTGCACACCCGCTCTTCTCTCTGCACTCGCGCTCTTCTCTCTGCACACCCGCTCTTCTCTCTGCACTCGCGCTCTGCACTCTTGCTCTTCTCTCTGCACTCTTGCTCTTCTCTCTGCACTCTTGCTCTTCTCTCTGCACTCTTGCTCTTCTCTCTGCACTCTTGCTCTTCTCTCTGCACTCTTGCTCTTCTCTCTGCACACCCGCTCTTCTCTCTGCACACCCGCTCTTCTCTCTGCACTCGCACTCTTCTCTCTGTACACACGATCTTCTCTCTGCACACCCGCTCTTCTCTCTGCACTCGCGCTCTTCTCTCTGCACTTCCGCTCTTCGCTCTGCACTCCCGCTCTTCTCTCTGCACTCCCGCTCTTCTCTCTGCACTCCCGCTCTTCTCTCTGCACTCCCGCACTTCTCTCTGCACTCCCGCTCTTCTCTCTGCACTCCCGCTCTTCTCTCTGCACACCCGCTCTTCTCTCTGCACACCCGCTCTTCTCTCTGCACTCGCACTCTTCTCTCTGTACACCCGATCTTCTCTCTGTACACCCGATCTTCTCTCTGTACACCCGATCTCTCTGTACACCCGATCTTCTCTCTGTACACCCGATCTTCTCTCTGTACACCCGATCTCTCTGCACACCCGCTCTTCTCTCTGCACTTGCACTCTTCTCTCTGCACTCGCACTCTTCTCTCTGCACTCGCACTCTTCTCTCTGCACACCCGCTCTTCTCTCTGCACTCACGCTCTTCTCTCTGCACTCACGCTCTTCTCTCTGCACTCGCACTCTTCTCTCTGCACTCGCGCTCTTCTCTCTGCACTCGCACTCTTCTCTCTGCACTCGCACTCTTCTCTCTGTACACGCGATCTTCTCTCTGTACACGCGATCTCTCTGTACACCCGATCTTCTCTCTGCACACCCGCTCTTCTCTCTGCACTCCCGCTCTTCTCTCTGCACTCTTGCTCTTCTCTCTGCACACCCGCTCTTCTCTCTGCACACCCGCTCTTCTCTCTGCACACCCGCTCTTCTCTCTGCACACCCGCTCTTCTCTCTGCACACCCGCTCTTCTCTCACGCTCTTCTCTCTGCACTCGCGCTCTTCTCTCTGCACACCCGCTCCTGTCTCTGCACTTGTGCTCTTCTCTCTGCACACCCGCTCTTCTCTCTGCACTCGCGCTCTTCTCTCTGCACACCCGCTCTTCTCTCTGCACTCGCGCTCTGCACTCTTGCTCTTCTCTCTGCACTTGTGCTCTTCTCTCTGCACTTGTGCTCTTCTCTCTGCACTCTTGCTCTTCTCTCTGCACTCTTGCTCTTCTCTCTGCACTCTTGCTCTTCTCTCTGCACACCCGCTCTTCTCTCTGCACTCGCACTCTTCTCTCTGTACACACGATCTTCTCTCTGCACACCCGCTCTTCTCTCTGCACTCGCGCTCTTCTCTCTGCACTTCCGCTCTTCGCTCTGCACTCCCGCTCTTCTCTCTGCACTCCCGCTCTTCTCTCTGCACTCCCGCTCTTCTCTCTGCACTCCCGCTCTTCTCTCTGCACTCCCGCTCTTCTCTCTGCACTCGCGCTCTTCTCTCTGCACACCCGCTCTTCTCTCTGCACTCGCACTCTTCTCTCTGTACACCCGATCTTCTCTCTGTACACCCGATCTTCTCTCTGTACACCCGATCTTCTCTCTGTACACCCGATCTCTCTGTACACCCGATCTTCTCTCTGTACACCCGATCTTCTCTCTGTACACCCGATCTCTCTGCACACCCGCTCTTCTCTCTGCACTTGCACTCTTCTCTCTGCACTCGCACTCTTCTCTCTGCACTCGCACTCTTCTCTCTGCACACCCGCTCTTCTCTCTGCACTCGCGCTCTTCTCTCTGCACTCGCGCTCTTCTCTCTGCACTCGCGCTCTTCTCTCTGCACTCGCGCTCTTCTCTCTGCACTCGCGCTCTTCTCTCTGCACTCGCGCTCTTCTCTCTGCACTCGCGCTCTTCTCTCTGCACTCGCGCTCTTCTCTCTGCACTCGCGCTCTTCTCTCTGCACTCGCGCTCTTCTCTCTGCACTCGCGCTCTTCTCTCTGCACTCGCGCTCTTCTCTCTGCACTCGCGCTCTTCTCTCTGTACACCCGATCTCTCTGCACACCCGCTCTTCTCTCTGCACTTGCACTCTTCTCTCTGCACTCGCACTCTTCTCTCTGCACTCGCACTCTTCTCTCTGCACACCCGCTCTTCTCTCTGCACTCGCGCTCTTCTCTCTGCACTCGCGCTCTTCTCTCTGCACTCGCGCTCTTCTCTCTGCACTCGCGCTCTTCTCTCTGCACTCGCGCTCTTCTCTCTGCACTCGCGCTCTTCTCTCTGCACTCGCGCTCTTCTCTCTGCACTCGCGCTCTTCTCTCTGCACTCGCGCTCTTCTCTCTGCACTCGCGCTCTTCTCTCTGCACTCTTGCTCTTCTCTCTGCACTCTTGCTCTTCTCTCTGCACTCTTCCTCTTCTCTCTGCACTCTTCCTCTTCTCTCTGCACTCTTCCTCTTCTCTCTGCACTCGCGCTCTTCTCTCTGCACTCGCGCTCTTCTCTCTGCACTCGCACTCTTCTCTCTGCACTCGAGCTCTTCTCTCTGCACTCGAGCTCTTCTCTCTGCACTCCCGCTCTTCTCTCTGCACTCCCGCTCTTCTCTCTGCACTCCCGCTCTTCTCTCTGCACTCTTGATCTTCTCTCTGCACTCTTGATCTTCTCTCTGCACTCTTGATCTTCTCTTTGCACTCTTGCTCTTCTCTCTGCACTCTTGCTCTTCTCTCTGCACACCCGCTCTTCTCTCTGCACACCCGCTCTTCTCTCTGCACTCGCGCTCTTCTCTCTGCGCACCCGCTCTTCTCTCTGCACACCCGCTCTTCTCTCTTCACACCCGCTCTTCTCTCTGCACACCCGCTCTTCTCTCTGCACTCGCGCTCTTCTCTCTACACTTGTGCTCTTCTCTCTGCACTTGTGCTCTTCTCTCTGCACTTGTGCTCTTCTCTCTGCACTCGTGCTCTTCTCTCTGCACTCGCGCTCTTCTCTCTGCGCACCCGCTCTTCTCTCTGCACTCGCGCTCTTCTCTCTGCACTCGTGCTCTTCTCTCTGCACTCGTGCTCTTCTCTCTGCACTCGTGCTCTTCTCTATGCACTTGTGCTCTTCTCTCTGCACACCCGCTCTTCTCTGCACACCCGCTCTTCTCTCTGCGCACCCGCTCTTCTCTCTGCACTCGCGCTCTTCTCTCTGCACACCCGCTCTTCTCTCTGCACACCCGCTCTTCTCTCTGCACTCGCAATCTTCTCTCTGCACTCGCGCTCTTCTCTGCACTTGTGCTCTTCTCTCTGCACACCCGCTCTTCTCTCTGTACTCGCGCTCTTCTCTCTGCACTCGCGCTCTTCTCTCTGCACTCGCGCTCTTCTCTCTGCACTTGTGCGCTTCTCTCTGCACTTGTGCTCTTCTCTCTGCACTTGTGCTCTTCTCTCTGCACTTGTGCTCTTCTCTCTGCACACCCGCTCTTCTCTCTGCGCACCCGCTCTTCTCTCTGCACTTGTGCTCTTCTCTCTGCACTTGTGCTCTTCTCTCTGCACACCCGCTCTTCTCTCTGCGCACCCGCTCTTCTCTCTGCGCACCCGCTCTTCTCTCTGTACACCCGATCTTCTCTCTGCACTCGCACTCTTCTCTCTGTACACCCGATCTTCTCTCTGCACACCCGCTCTTCTCTCTGCACTCGCGCTCTTCTCTCTGCACTCGCGCTCTTCTCTCTGCACTCGCGCTCTTCTCTCTGCACTTGTGCGCTTCTCTCTGCACTTGTGCTCTTCTCTCTGCACACCCGCTCTTCTCTCTGCGCACCTGCTCTTCTCTCTGCACTCGCGCTCTTCTCTCTGCACTCGCGCTCTTCTATCTGCACACCCGCTCTTCTCTCTGCACTCGCGCTCTTCTCTCTGCACTCGCGCTCTTCTCTCTGCACTCGTGCTCTTCTCTCTGCACACCCGCTCTTCTCTGTGCACTCGCGCTCTTCTCTCTGCACTTGTGCTCTTCTCTCTGCACACCCGCTCTTCTCTGTGCACTCGCGCTCTTCTCTCTGCGCACCCGCTCTTCTCTCTGCACTCGCACTCTTCTCTCTGCACTCGCACTCTTCTCTCTGCACTCGCACTCTTCTCTCTGTACTCGCACTCTTCTCTCTGCACTCGCACTCTTCTCTCTGTACACCCGATCTTCTCTCTGCACACCCGCTCTTCTCTCTGCACTCGCACTCTTCTCTCTGCATTCGCACTTTTCTCTCTGTACACCCGCTCTTCTCTCTGCACTCGTGCTCTTCTCTCTGCACTTCCGCTCTTCGCTCTGCACTCTTGCTCTTCTCTCTGCACTCCCGCTCTTCTCTCTGCACTCCCGCTCTTCTCTCTGCACTCCCGCTCTTCTCTCTGCACTCCCGCTCTTCTCTCTGCACTCCCGCTCTTCTCTCTGCACTCTTGCTCTTCTCTCTGCACTTTTGCTCTTCTCTCTGCATACCCGCTCTTCTCTCTGCACTCGCGCTCTTCTCTCTGTACACCCGATCTTCTCTCTGCACTCCCGCTCTTCTCTCTGCACTCCTGCTCTTCTCTCTGCACTCTTGCTCTTCTCTCTGCACTCTTGCTCTTCTCTCTGCACTCTTGCTCTTCTCTCTGCACACCCGCTCTTCTCTCTGCACTCGCGCTCTTCTCTCTGTACACCCGATCTCTCTGCACTCCCGCTCTTCTCTCTGCACTCCCGCTCTTCTCTCTGCACTCTTGCTCTTCTCTCTGCACTCTTGCTCTTCTCTCTGCACTCTTGCTCTTCTCTCTGCACTCCCGCTCTTCTCTCTGCACTCTTGCTCTTCTCTCTGAACACCCGCTCTTCTCTCTGCATACCCGCTCTTCTCTCTGCACTCGCGCTCTTCTCTCTGTACACCCGATCTCTCTGCACTCCCGATCTTCTCTCTGCACTCCCGATCTTCTCTCTGCACTCCCGATCTTCTCTCTGCACTCCCGCTCCTCTCTCTGTGATGTCGCCACGGATCAGAGACAGACCAAGGGTTAAAGGGTTTATTTACAGAGGATAAATTCTTCATGCAGGGAGTAGGGGTCGGGGGTTAAAAGTGATAGGGTAAACAGTAAAACAGTACACAACAAGGCTAAGTGAAGTTATGAAACAGTTAAGCACAATAGAAATGGTTAATGAGAATTCTTGTAACTTATCAGTCCAGTGAAGTCTTGATTGAAGGGTCCTTTATTCCAACGTGGGTACCATCAACAGCGGCATTTGAAGACTTTATAGTTTCTTCTCTGTCTCCTAGAAACTGGGAACTACGGGGTTAGATCTCTACAGTCTCTACTCAGGGTGAAGCTGGAAGCAGGAAGACGCTGCTGAACGGAGTCTCTCCTGCTCTGAGTCTCTGTGTGCTAGGCTGACAGTCACTCTGCAGTAACAATGCTGCGCACACTGGGCAGTCTACCTGCCACACTCAGGGGTCTCTGCTTGCCACTGCGGTCACCGAGGCTGTGCAAACGGGTCACTGTCTCTGCACTGTCAGAGAGGAAGTCTCCTCTGGTCATGGTGGCTCCAGAATCCACGTACTCAAATACAGCTCTCACTATGGTTCGTATCTCAGCCTCAGTGCTCTGACAGGGACTTCTCTCTCTCTCTCTGGGAGCGCTGTGCTGCAGCCTGCTTTCTTTCTGGTGCGCTCCCCTCAGTCTCTGGCGCGCTCTGCTTTCATGCCCTCTGCCTGCACACCTTCCGGTCCACTCCCCCTTCCTGTTCCTCTCTGCCTTTTGCAGTCACATGGCCAGTACGTCCAGGGCAGAAAGTGTTCCCCCCGGCACCCCTGTGGTCTGGCTAAGTGGTTCCGGATAAGGAGCAGGAAGGTAAACTCATTAGGGGCTCTTCTTACTCTTCACCCCCTTACATTTGCACGACACATTCAGGTTGTGTTCTCGTCAGCTGCTTACGCAGGACTATGTGCTGATGAGAATCGCTATTTAAGCCTGATGAGAAATCCTCCCAACTGATAATTAAACGTTTTCTCATTTGCCGACCTGTCTAGAGGAGCCAATAATCGGGAACGAGGGACATTACGTAGGATGGTTTGGCAACTAGTGGCTTGTCAATGTCGGCCATAAGACTCATCTGCTGTCTTCCTAAATGCCTGCAGCGTTCACAGGAAACATGAGGACAAGCAAGGTGCACAACTACAGGTACAGCATAAAACAGCCATTGCAGATTACAGTGTGGTAGTGGAGGGCTAATAGTCGATGATGCCTCCTGACATGGGGACAAACAACGTGTAGGTAGAACATTTAGTGTTTCCATCGGGTCACAGTGCAGCGTCTCTGGTGAATGCCAGCAAGCATCCAACTTTCCACAACCTCCTATATGAAGCACAGGCGTTTGGCAGCTTGATGCTGGCACCAGATCATCAGTGGAAAACATACGGAAAACATATTTCATACCACAGAAGAACATGAAGCTATGTTCATATTGCTGCAGCACTGATTATGTGTCACAGGGAACGGTTCCAGGCAGAAAGTGATGAGGCCGCATTTGTGTTCTTAATCAGTGGGAATACTGCGAGAGAACGTACAGAAACCTCCTATGTGATAGCGGGGGCCGCGAACGATGGTAAGATCACATCAGCCGCAGGTCTGGTGCACATTCCGTACACGGAGTCGCCTTTCAATGTAAATATGGCTGACATTCCCAACACAGTACAAGAGAAATTGATAATTTTCCCTTGAACCTGCATTTTCCATTCACATCTTTCTAGATTTTCCACGTACAGTTTTGTGGTGGAAGCGCCTTGGACCGGAAAATAACTTTTTCCGCAGCCAAATGAATAGTGCTGTTGGCTGCAGCGTGCCATCAGATATTCTGTGGCGAGGTCACTTCTGTCCTGCAGGTGTTTAAAGAGACATGCTCAGAATAACACAAGGTGCCGATACTGCAATGTGTTCACACCACACAGGAAAACACTTTTAACCCCTTACTGACAGCCAATTTAGTACTTAATGACCAAGTCAATTTTTACAATTCTGACCACGGTCACTTTAGGAGGGTATAGCTCTGGAACGCTTCAACGGATCCCACTGATTCGGGATTCTTTTTTTGTGACATATTGTACTTCATGTCAGTGGTAAAATGTTTTTGGTATAACTTGTGTTTATTTATGAAAAAGAAAACAAATTTGGCAAAAATTGTGAAAACTTTGCAAATTTCAAACTTTTAATTTTTGTACCCTTAAATCAGAGAGTCATATTGCACAAAATAGTTAATAAATAACATTTCCCACAGGCCTACTTTACATCAGCACAATTTTGGAAACATACTTTTTTTTTGTTAGGAAGTTATAAAGGTCAAAAGTTGACCAGGGATTTCTTATTTTTCCAACAAAATTTACAAAACCATTTTATTTAGGGACCACTTTACATTTGAAGCGAGTTTGGGGGGTCAATATAACAGAAAATACCCAAAAGTGACACCATTCCAAAAACTGCACCCCTCAAGGTGCTCAAAACCACATACAAGAATTTTATTAATCCTTCAGGTGCTGCACGAGAACTAAGGCAATGTGGAAGGAAAAAATGAACATTTTACTTTTTTCACAAAATTAGTTTGGAATCAATTTTTGTTATTTTCACAAGGGTATCAGGAGAAAATGGACCACAAAATGTGTTGGACAATTTCTTCTGAGTACGCTGATACCCCATATGTGGGGAAAAGCCACTGTTTGGGTGCATGACAGGGCTCAGAAGGGAGGGAGCACCATTTGACTTTTTGAATGCAAAATTGGCTGGAATCAATGGCGCCATGTCGCATTTGGAGACCGCCTAATGTACCTAAAAAGTGGAACCCGCCAATTCTAACTCCAACCCTAACCCCAACACACCCCTAATCCCAACCATAACTCTAATCCCAACTATAACCCTAACCACAATGCTAGCCCCAACACACCCCTAACCATAACCCTAACTTTAGCCCTAACCCTAACTTTAGCCTCAACCCTAACCCTAATTTTGGCACCAGCCCTAACTTTAGCCCAACTCACTTTAGCCAAACTCTAACCCAAATGGGAAAATGGAAATAAATACTTTTTTTTATATTTTATTATTTTTCCCTGACTAAGGGAGTGATAAAGGGGGGCTTTATTTGCTATTTTTTTATTTTATTTTGATCACTATGATAGGGTCTATCACAATGATCAAAATGAACCAATAGGAAAAATCTCCTATGGTTGCAGGGTGCAGGCCAGCAAATTTTGGCGGGCACACTACGCATGCGCTCGCCATTTTCTCCCAGAAGAAGGCGCCGGCGGGCCTCGGGAACTCCACGGGGATTGCAGGGACAACGGAGGTACCGGGGGAGATCGGGAAACCTGATTTCTCTCTCCTCTGATGTGCGATCGCAGCAGAGGAGAGAGAAATTAAATGGAAAATCTGACTTTTTTTTTTTTGCGGTCGCCGTTATACAGTTGTTAACGGCGATCACAACACCGGGGTTGGTAAAAATCGATGCGAATCATGTTCTCTGGGTCTTGGCTACCCCCGGTAGCTGAGACCCCAGAGAAATTCTAGCTCTGGGGGGAACTATACCCTTATTCCTCAGCACCATTAAAAAGCAGTGCTGTGGTTTAAGTACCCTTAATTGTCGCCGTTAAAAGGCATATCGCGGTTAAAAGGCATATCGGCGGTCGTTAGGGTCTTAAAGGGAACCTGTCAGCAGAATTGTGCACAGTAACCTACAGACAATGTCAGGTCGGTGCTGTTATACTGATTAAAATGATACCTTGTGTGAAGACACAGTATTGTATCTTAATTAACCAGATGACTATTTTTAGCAAACCAAAAAAAAGACTTATCTATATGTTGATTTTTGAAAGGAAGTGTTGATTCCTGGTTAATCATAGAATCATAGAATCGTAGAGTTGGAAGGGACCTCCTGGGCCATCTGGTCCAACCCCCTGGTTGGTCCAGAGAACAGACTTTTGCTTGTGTAAACCTGTAATATTGACTTGTAAGTTGACATTTGATATAAGGTATTGTGCTCTTATCCTTGATAACTAGTGAGGTTTACTGATATGCTAATTATGCATTGTGTAGGCCAGATATTTTGTTGACTTCGAAAATAGAGGAGGAAAAACTATGCAAATTAATTAAATAATTAAGTAATGGTACTCAATCTCATCTCCATTCTTACCCTTTATGTAAATACTAAATAAAGGACACTTGATAATTATAAAATAGGCTACATACCACTCCATCGAGAGACAGAGAGGAAGGGAGGTAAGAAAATTTCTAAAACAATCCACAGGGAGGAGATTGGATCAAAACAAAATCCTCTACACTGCATGCTTGCAAATGCCAGAAGCCTGACAAACAAGATGGAAGAACTAGAAGCAGAAATATCTACAGGTAACTATGACTTAGTGGGAATAACCAAGCCATGGTTAGATGAAAGTTATGACTGGGCAGTTAATTTACAGGGTTACAGTCTGTTTAGAAAGAATCGTAAAAACTGGAGATGAGGAGAGGTTTGTCTTTATGTAAAGTCTTGTCTAAAGTCCACTTTAAGGGCAGATACTAGCGAAGGGAATGAGGATGTCGAGTCCAAATGGGTCTAAATACATGGAGGGAAAAATAGTAAAATTCTTATTGTGGTCTGTTGCAAACTCCCAATTATAACAGAAATCATGGAAAGTCTAAGGCGGATAGATAAAGCTGCAACCCAAAATGAGGTCCTTGTTCTGGGGGACTTTAACTACCCGGATATTAACTGGTAAACAGAGACCTGCAAAACTCATAAAGGCAACAGGTTTCTGCTAATAACCAAGAAAAATTATCTTTCATAATTGATGCAGAATCCAACCAGAAGGACAGCACTTTTACACCTAATACTATCTAATAGACCTGACAGAATAAGAAACCTGCAGGTCGTTGGGCATCTAGGAAATAGCGACCACAATATTATACAGCTTCACTTGTCTTTTGCTAGGGGGACTTGTCAGGGAGTCATAAAAATACTGAACTTTAGGAACAGAGGTGTATCTAGGCTTTCTGGCACCCGGGGCAAGAATTCGGTTCGCCCCCCCCCCCCAAGCACACATGCGATTTCCACACTTAGTCATGTACCGATGAGCTGCTCCTCCTAATGTTCTCAATGTTCGGTGAAAAACTGAGAGAAGCAGGAAGAGAAGCTCGTCACAGGACCATAAGTATGAAAATCGCATATGAGTGAAGTGTCCATGTGATGACTACTGGAACCTGCAGAGCTGAATCCTGACATTGCAGCTTCTGAATTCTCACAACGAATGCACTGCACACTTTTAGGATTCTCCTGTACTGGTAGCAAGAGTACAAGGTCATGTAAGCACAAGCATGCGATTTATGTACGTCTGGCCACATTCCGACTAGACGTGCCCGGCCTCGCTCTGTTCATTTTCATTGAGTGAGGCCACATTTGTCTAGTCAGCACGTGACCGCATGTATGTGAATTACCAGCATGAGAGAATCCTAAGAGCGTTCAGTGAGCACTGTGAGTATTCAGAAGTCTGCAGTCACATAGAATGACTGCAGACTCAGAACAAACCAGGAGAACCCCTTTATTGCTCCTAACAAATAAAAATATGAGAATTAGTCAGTATCATAAATAACATTTACATCCAGGTACCTTATAGATGATGTCATTTCTGGAGTCGTTCTTCTTTTCTTCTTCTTGTCCAGACCCCATGATGAGTTTTCTCATCCACAGCCGTCTCTGCAGACTTCCATCTTCTCTGGTCTTTTGCAGCAAATCACCACGCGATGCCCTTAAAGATAGAAGTGTCATTATAATGCTCCTAAATAAAAATATCTGCAATATACTGTCGCCTCACACTATTCCCCTCCCTCCTCATACTGTCTCCTCTAACATCCCACCTGTTCACCATACTGTCTCCTCATATTTTTACCCCCTCACTCTCTATACTGTCTGCTCACACATACCCAACTCCCATACTGTGCCTGCACATATCCCATCACCCTCACTCCCCATACTGTGTCCACATACATTTACCCGTTCACTCCCCATACTGTCTGCACCCATCCCCCATACTGTTTCTTCATACATGCCCTCATACATACAAACTCTTCATTGTGTCCTGAAATCTCCCCACACATTAAATACCCCGTCCCCACTCCAAATCCCCCCACACACGAAATCCCCCCGATCCCCATGCCAAATCCCCCACACATTAAATAACCCCCCATCCCCACTCCAAATCCCCCCACATATTAGGTACCCCCATCCACACTCCAAATCTCCTCACATTAAATAACCCCCATCCCCACTCCAAATCCCCCACACATTAAATAACTCCCCCATCCCCACTCGAAATCCCCCCACATATTATGTTCCCCCATCTCCACTCCAAATCCCCCCACACATTAAATACCCCCCATCCCCACTCCAAATCCCCCACACATTAAATAACCCCCATCCCCACTCCAAATCTCCCCCCACATTATGTTCCCCCATCCCCACTCCAAATTCCCCACACACATTAAATAAACTCCCATCCCCACTCCAAATCTCCCCCATCCCCACTCCAAATTCCCCCCACACATTAAATAACCCCCCACCCCCCTCCAAATTCCCCACACACATTATGTTCCCCTCATCCCCACTCCAAATCCCCCCACACATCAAATAACCCCCATCCCCACTCTAAATCCCCCACACACATTAAATAACCCCCCATCCCCAGTCCAAATCTCCCCCCCACATTATGTTCCCCCATCCCCACTCCAAATTCCCCACACATATTAAATAAACTTCCATCCCCACTCCAAATCTCCCCCATCCCCACTCCAAATTTCCCCCGCACATTAAATAACCCTCCCATCCCCACTCCAAATCCCCCCACACATTAAATAACCCCCTATCCCCACTCCAAATCCCCCCACACATTGTTCCCCACATCCCCACTCCAAATCCCCCCCAGGGCCCTCCTTAATTTTCACTGTACAGACGCCAGTACAATTGATCCCTGGGACCTGGCATGCTGCAGCTTCTTTGCACCAGCTGTCAAGGCACAGGGAACGGCCGACTCCCAGGCCGGGGGGGCGGCAGAATGCTGCCACCGGGGGGAGACAGTGCGGACCGCCACATTAGGTGGCCCGACTGCGCCCCCCTGCCGGCTGCGCCCGGGGCACATGCCCCGGATGCCGCCCCTGGATACGCCTCTGTTTAGGAAGGCAAAGTTTGACCAGCTTAGAGATGCCCTTACTCTGATTGACTGGGACAATGTCGTCAGAAATAAGAATACAGATAATAAATGGGAAATGTTTAAGAACATCCTAAATAGGCACTGTAAGCGGTTTATACCTTGTGAGAATAAAAGGACAAGAAATAGGAAAAATCTAATGTGGCTAAACAAAGAAGCAAGAGGGGCAATTAACAATCAACCCCTTCACCCCCAAGGGTGGGTTGCACGTTCATGACCGGGCCAATTTTTACAATTCTGACCACTGTCCCTTTATGAGGTAATAACTCTGAAACGCTTCCTTGGATCCCGGTGATTCTGACATTGTTTTCTCCTGACATATTGTACTTCAAGTTAGTGGTAAAATTTCATTCATATAGCTTACGTTTATATGTGAAAAAAGCAGAAAGTTGGCGAAAATTTTGAAAATTTCGCAATTTTTAAACTTTGAATTTTTATGCCCTTAAATCACAGAGATACGGCACACAAAAAACTTAATAAGTAACATTTCCCACATGTTTACTGTACATCAGCACAATTTTGGAACCAAAATTTTTTTTTGTTAGGAAGTTATAAGGGTTAAAAGTTATTTCTGATTTTTACAACACCATTTTATTTTTACGGACCACATCACATTTGAAGTAACTTTGAAGGGTCTATATCTTAGAAAATACCCAAAAGTGACACCATTCTAAAAACTGCACTCCTCAAGGTGCTCAAAACCACATTCAAGAAGTTTATTAACCCTTCAGGTGCTTAACAGGAATGTTTTGAACATTTAAAAAAAAAAAAATTAAGGTTCAATTTTTTTTATTTTACCAAGAGAAAAAGGAGAAATTCGACTGGAAAAGTTATTGTGCAATTTGTACTGAGTACGCTGATACCTGATATGTGGGGGGGAACCACTGTTTCGGCGCATGGCAGAGCTCAGAAGGGAAGGAGCGCCGTTTGACTTTTTCAATGCAAAATTGGCTGGAATTCTGATCGGACGCCATGTCACGTTTGGAGAGCCCCTGATGTACCTAAACAGTGGAAACCCCTCACAAGTGACCCCATTTTGGAAGCTAGACCCCCCAAGGAACTTATTTAGATATGTGGTGAGAACTTTGAACCCACAAGGGCTTCACAGAAGTTTATAACGTACAGCGGTACAATTAAAAAATCATATTTTTTCCACAAAAATGATCTTTTCACCCCCAAATTTTATTTTCCCAAGGGTAACAGGACCCTAAAAGTTATTGTGCAATTTGTCCTGAGTATGCTGATACCCCATATGTGGGTGTAAACGACCATTTGGGCGCATGGCAGAGCTCGAAAGGGAAGCGGCACCATTTGACTTTTTTGACTGGAATTGAGATCGGACACCATGTCGCGTTTGGAAAGCCCCTGATGTACCTAAACCGTGGAATCCCCCCACAAGTGACCCCATTTTGGAAACTAGACTCCCCAAGGAACTTATCTAGATATGCGGTGAGAACTTTGAACCCCCAAGGGCTTCACAGAAGTTTATAATGCCCGGGCGTGAGAATAAAAAAATCGTATTTTTTCCACAAACATGATCATTTAGTCCCCAATTTTTTAATTTTCCCAAGGGTACCAGGAGAAAATGGACCCCAAAAGTTGTTTTCCAATTTGTCCTGAGTACCCTGCTACCCCATATGTGGGAGAAAACTACTCTATGGGCCCACGTCGGGGCTCGGAAGGGAAGTAGTGACGTTTTTGAATGCAGACTTTGATGGAATGGTCTGCGGATGTCATGTTGCCTTTAGAGAGCCTCTAATGTACCTAAACAGTGGAAACCCCCCACAAATGACACCATTTTGGAAACTAGACCCCCTAAGGAACTTATCTAGATGTGAGGTGAGCACTTTGAACACCCAAGGGCGTCACAGAAGTTTATAACGCACGGGCGTGAAAATAAAATCATATTTTTTCCCACAAAAATGATATTTTTGCCCCCAATTTTTTATTTTCCTAAGGGCAACAGGAGAAATAGGACCCCAAAAGTTGTTTTGCAATTTGTCCTGAGTAGGCTGATACCCCATATGTGGGGGTAAAACACTGTTTGGGCGCATGGAAGAGCTTGGAATTGAAGCAGCACCATTTGACTTTTTCAACTCAGAATTGGCTGGAATTGAGATCAGACGCCATGTTGCGTTTGGAGAGCACCTGATGTGCCCAAACAGTGGAAACCCCCCAATTCTAACGCCAACCCTAACCCCAACACACCCTTAACCCTAATCTCAGCCCTAACCCTAGCCCTTACCCTAATGGGAAAATGGAAATAAATACATTTTTTTAATTGTATTTTTCCCTAACTAAGGGGGTGATAACGGGGGGTTTGATTTACTATTTATGGCGGGTTTTTATGTTTGGCAGCTGTCACACGCTAAAAGACGCTTTTTATTGTAAAAAATAGTTTTTGCATCACCACATATTGAGAGCTATCATTTTTCCGTATTTTGACCCACTGAGTCATGTGAGGTCTTATTTTTTGCGGGACGAGTTGACGTTTTTATTGGTATCATGTTCGGGCATGTGACATTTTTTGATCGGTTTTTATTCCGATTTTTGGGAAACAGAATGAACAAAAAACAGCGTTTCATGAATTTCTTTTGGGGGGTGCGTTTACACCGTTCCGCTTGCGGTAAAATTGATAAAGAGGTTTTATTCTTTGGGTCAGTACGATTACAGCGATACCTCATTTATGTCATTTTTTTATGTTTTGGCGCTTTTATGCAATAAAAACAATTTTATATAAAAAATAATTATTTTTGCATCGCTTTATTCTGCGAGCTATAACTTTATTTTTTCTCTGATGATGCTGTGTGGCAGCTCGTTTTTTGTGGGACAAGATGACATTTTCAGCGGTACCATGGATATTTATATGCGTCTTTTTGATCGCACGTTATTGCACTTTTTGTTCGGCGGTATGATAATAAATCATTATTTTTTGCTTCGTTTTTTATTTTTATTTTTTAAGGGGTTCGCTAAAGGGGTTAACTAATGGGATCGTTTTATAGGGCAGGTCGTTACGGACGCGGTGATACCAAATATGTGTACTTTTTTATTGTTTTGTTTTTTTGTTGTTTTTTATTTCCAAAAAATGAATTTAATAGTGAATATTTTTTTAAAAATTTATTTAGCGATTTTTTTTTTTAACCCCTTACCTACAAAGGACGTAATATTCCGTCCATGTGACCCTGGACCTAACTACCATGGACGGAATATTACGTCCCAGCGATCAGCGGCGCCCACGTGGTGAGTGCCGCTGATCGCGGCCGGGTGTCAGCTAATTATCATAGCTGACACCCGGCACAATGTGTCAGGGGCGGTCACGGACCGCCCCCGACACGTTAACCCCCTTGTACACCGCGATCAAACGCGATCGCGGTGTACCGGGGGTTAAAGGGAAGCATCGGCAGGGAGGGGGCTCCCTCCGTGCTTCCCTGAGCCCCCCACGGCAGCGCAATGTGCAGCGCTGCTGCGGGGGGCTCTTTCCCTACAGGCCCCCGGATCCAAGATGGCGACTGGGGCCTTCGGGGGCCTGTAGAGAGCTGACTTCCTCACTGCCTGCAAAGCGCAGGCATGAGGAAGTCTGCAGCAGTGCCTGTGACAGATCGCTGATCTGTCACAGTGATCTGTGATGTGACAGATCAGCGATCTGTCACAGGACAGTGATGTCCCACCTGGGACAAGGTAATAAAGTAAAAAAAAAAAAAAAAAGTGTTAAAAATAATTTAAAAAAAATCGCTAAATAAATTAGTAAAAAAAAAAATATTCCCCAATAAATCCATTTTTTCAAAATAAAAAAAAACAAAAACAATAAAAGTACACATATTTGGTATCGCCGCGTCCGTAATGACCTGCCCTATAAAACTGTCCCATTAGTTAACCCCTTTAGCGAACCCCTTAAAAAATAAAAATAAAAAACGAAGCAAAAAGTAATGATTTATTACCATACCACCGAACAAAAAGTGCAATAACGCGCGATCAAAAAGACGCATATAAATATCCATGGTACCGCTGAAAACGTCATCTTGTCCCGCAAAAAACGAGCTGCCATACAGCGTCATCTGCAAAAAAATAAAAAAGTTATAGCTCGCAGAATAAAGCGATACAAAAATAATTATTTTTTATATAAAATTGTTTTCATTGCAAAAAACCGACAAAACATAAAAAAAGACCTAAATGAGGTATCGCTGTAACCGTACTGACCCGAAGAATGAAAACGCTTTATCAATTTTACCGCACGCGGAACGGTGTAAACGCACCCCCCAAAAGAAATTCATGAAACGCTGGTTTTTGTTCATTCTGCTTCCCAAAAATCGGAATAAAAAGCGATCAAAAAATGTCACGTGCCCGAAAATGGTACCAATAAAAACGTCAACTCGTCCCGCAAAAAATAAGACCTCACATGACTCGGTGGGTCAAAATACGGAAAAATTATAGCTCTCAATATGTGGTGATGCAAAAACTATTTTTACAATAAAAAGCGTCTTTTAGCGTGCGACAGCTGCCAAACATAAAAACCGCCATAAATAGTAAATCAAACCCCCCGTTATCACCCCCTTAGTTAGGGAAAAATAATAAAACTAAAAGAAAATGTATTTATTTCCATTTTCCGGTTAGGGTTAGGGTTAGGGCTAGGGTTAGGGCTAGGGCTCAGATTAGGGTTAGGGGTGTGTTGAGGTTAGGGTTGGAGTTATAATTGGGGGGTTTCCACTGTTTAGGCACATCAGGTGCTCTCCAAAGGCAACATGGCGTCTGATCTCAATTCCAGCCAATTCTGCGTTGAAAAAGTCAAATGGTGCTCCTTCCCTTCCAAGCTCTGCCATGCGCCCAAACAGTGTTTTACCCCCACATGTAGGGTATCAGCCTACTCAGGACAAATTACAAAACAACTTTTGGGGTCCAATTTCTCCTGTTACCCTTAGGAAAATAAAAAATTGGGGGCAAAAATATAATTTTGCGGAAAAAAATGTTTTTTTTATTTTCACGCCCAGGCGTTATAAACTTCTGTGAAGCACTTGGGGGTTCAAAGTGCTCTCCACACATCTAGATAAGCTCCGTGGGGGGTCTAGTTTCCAAAATGGGGTCACTTGTGGGGAGTTTCAATAGTTTAGGTACATCAGGGGCTCTCCAAAAGCAACATGACACCCGCAGACCATGCCATCAAAGTCTGCATTCCAAAACGTCACTACTTCCCTTCCGAGCCCCGACGTGTGCCCATACAGTAGTTTTCTCCCAAATATGAGGTATCAGCGTACTCAGGTCAAATTGGACAGCAACTTTTGGGGTTCAATTTCTCCTGTTACCCTTGGGAAAATAAAAAAATTGGAGACTAATTGATCATGTTTGTGGAAAAAATACGATTTTTTTATTTTCATGCCTGGGCATTATAAACTTCTGTGAAGCCCTTGGGGGTTCAAAGTGCTCACCACACATCTAGATAAGTTCCTCAGGGGGTCTAGTTTCCAAAATGGGATCATTTGTGGGGGGTTTCCACTGTTTAGGTACATTAGGGGCTCTCCAAAGGCAACATGACACCCACAGACCATTCCATCAAAGTCTGCATTCCAAAACGTCACTACTTCCCTTCCGAGCCCCGACGTGTCCCCATACAGTAGTTTTCTCCCACATATGGGGTGTCAGCGTACTCAGGACAAATTGGACAACAACTTTTGGGGTCCAATTTCTCCTGTTACCCTTGGGAAAATAAAAAAATGGGGACTAAAAGATGATGTTTGTGGAAAAAATACGATTTTTTTATTTTCACGACCAGACGTTATAAACTTCAGTGAAGCACTGGGGGGTTCAAAGTGCTCACCACACATCTAGATAAGTTCCTTGGGGGGGTCTAGTTTCCAAAATGGTGTCATTTGTGGGGGGTTTCTACTGTTTTCGTACATCAGGGGCTTTCCTAAAGCGACATGGTGTCCGATCTCAATTCCAGCCAAAAACGTCAAATGGCGCTGCTTCCCTTCCGAGCTCTGCCATGCGCACAAATAGTGGTTTACACCCACATGTGGGGTATCAGCGTACTCAGGATAAATTGCACAATATCTTTTAGGGTTCTGTTACTTTTGGAAAAATAAGAATTGAGGGTGAAAAGATCATTTTTGTGGAAAAAATATGATTTTTTAATTGTACTGCTGTACGTTATAAACTTCTGTGAAGCCCTTGGGGGTTCAAAGTTCTCACCACACATCTAGATAAGTTCCTTGGGGGGTCTAGATTCCAAAATGGTGTCATTTGTGGGGGGTTTCCACTGTTTTGGTACATCAGGGGTTTTCCAATCGCGACATGGTGTCCGATCTCTATTCTAGCCAAAAACGTCAAATGGCGCTGCTTCCCTTCCGAGCTCTGCTATGCGCCCAAATAGTCATTTACGCCCACATATGGGGTATCAGAGTACTCAGGACAAATTGCACAATAACTTTTAGGGTCCTGTTACCCTTGGAAAATAAAAATTGGGGGTGAAAAGATCATTTTTGTGGAAAAAAATATGATTTTTTAATTGTACCGCTGTACGTTATAAACTTCTGTGAAGCTCTTGTGGGTTCAAAGTTCTCACCACATATCTAGATAAATTCCTTGGGGGGTCTAGTTTCCAAAATGGGGTCACTTGGGGGGGTTTCCACTGTTTAGGTACATCAGGGGCTCTCCAAACGCGACATGGCGTCCGATCTGAATTCCAGCCAATTTTGCATTGAAAAAGTCAAACGGCGCTCCTTCCCTACTGAGGTCTGCCATGCACCGAAACAGTGGTTCCCCCCCACATATCAGGTATCAGCGTACTCAGGACAAATTGCACAATAACTTTTGCAGTCCAATTTCTCCTGTTACCCTTGGTAAAATAAAGAAAATTGAACCTGAAGTATTTTTTTTGTGAAAAAAAGTTAAATGTTCATTTTTTTTTTTTCAATATTCAAAAAATTCCTGTGACGCACCTAAAGGGTTAATAAACTTCTTGAATGTGGTTTTAAGCACCTTAAGGGGTGCAGTTTTTAGAATGGTGTCACTTTTGGGTATTTTCTATCATATAGACCCCTCAAAGTGGCTTCAAATGTGATGTGGTCCCTAAAAATAAAATGGTGTTGCAAAAATGAGAAATCGCTGGTCAATTTTTAACCCTTATAACTTCCTAACAAAAAAAAATTTTGGTTCCAAAATTGTGCTGATGTAAAGTAAACATGTGGGAAATGTTATGTATTAAGTTTTTTGTGTGCCGTATCGCTGTGATTTAAGGGCATAAAAATTCAAAGTTGGAAAATTGCGACATTTTCAAAATTTTCGCCAAATTTCCGTTTTTTTCACAAATAAACGCAAGTTATTTGAATGCAATTTTACCACTAACATGAAGTACAATATGTCACGAGAAAACAATGTCAGAATCACCGGGATCCATGGAAGCGTTCCAGAGTTATGACCTCATAAAGGTACAGTGGTCAGAATTGTAAAAATTGGCCCGGGAGTTAACGTGCAAACCACCCTTGGTAGTGAAGGGGTTAAATTATTTTTACACTTTTTATTTATTTATTTATTTTTAACTTTATTAGGTTGTCCCAAGGGGGACATCACTGTCCTGTGACAGATCGCTGATCTGTCACATCACAGATCACTGTGACAGATCAGCAATCTGTCACAGGCAGTGCAGAAGGCTTCCTCATGCCTACGCTTTGCAGGCACTGAGGAAGCCAGCTCCCTTCAGGCCCCCGAAGGTCACCGTCGCCATCTTGGATCCGGGGGCCTGCAGGGAACGAGCCCCCCACAGCAGCGCTGCACATTGCGCTGCTGTGGGGGGCTCAGGGAAGCACGGAGGGAGCCCCCTCCCTGCCGATGCTTCCCTTTAACCCCCGGTACACCGCGATCATGTTTGATCGTGGTGTGCAAGGGGTTAACGTGTCGGGGGCGGTCCGTGACCACCCCTGACACATTGTGCCGGGTGTCAGCTGTGATAATCAGCTGATACCCGGCCGAGATCAGCGGCGCTCACCACGTGGGCGCCGCTGATCGCGCTAGACGTACTATCCCGTCCATGGGCATAGGGGCCCGGGTCCCATGGACGGGATAGTACGTCTGATGTCAGAAAGGGGTTAAAAGAAAGCATTTAAACTACTAAAGCAGGATGGCATCCTTGAAGCTCTAAAGAACTATAGGGAGAAAAATACTTTATCTAAAAAACTAATTAAAGCTGCCAATAAGGAAACAGAGAAGCACATAGCTAAGGAGAGTAAAACTAATCCCAAACTGTTCTTCAACTATATCAGTCGTAAAAGAATCATAAGCCAAAGTGTAGGCCCCTTAAAAAATTGTGAGGAAAGAATGGTTGTAGATGACAAGGAAAAAGTTAATATATTAAATGCCTTCTTCTCCACGGTATTCACGGTGGAAAATGAAATGCTAGGTGAAATGCCGAGAGACAAAGGATACCCTATATTAAGGGTGCGAAGAGGTGCGAAACCAGCTAAAATAAGATTAAAATAGATAAATCTCCAGGTCTGGATGGCATACACCCACAAGTACTAAGAGAACTAAGTAATGTAATAGAAAAGCCATTATTTCTTATACTTAGGAACTCTATAGCGACGGGTTCTGTTCCACAGGACTAGCATATAGCAAATGTGGTACCTGTGATGAAGGAGCAGCCGCCATCTTGGATATGGGGCATAATGCTCGCCTCATGTCTGAGCTTGGCCTGTCCCAGTGACGCCAGTTTGTCTGACAGCTAACTGCTCCCCCCATGGCCTGTAAGCATATTGAAGAAAGCAGGATTTAGTGCTCCAATGTTGAATAGCAAGGTCTTTTAGTATGATAATGAGATAAGGCCAAAACAGAACTTCAAAGCTTGAGTAGGAGGCACGCCAGCATGGGGCATGAAGGTGCCTGAGGGCTTCAATTAGAATATACCTGCCAGCTGGACACAGAAATACACATCCATTGTCTCTCCCAGCCACTCCGACTCCATCCTAGGATCATGGATTATGAGCACACCTTTCGAGCTACAGACTCATAAAAAATATCCGCGTGACCCTGAGGAAATCGCGCATCTGGCAGTGCGACTCCTGAGTCGGTGAGGGCTCTGGGACCTGAGATATAGAGATTGGCCCTCCACAAGACCCAATGGGGCCATGTTTGCTCTCCACACGACAGGCAAAACAAACCGCATTCACTGGTACCTCTCGTTTCCTGATCCGATCATCCTGGAGAAAGTTACCCCCTTTCTTAGATATTGGGAATAGGTTCTGCAGGGAGCTAAAGGGTGGAGATTATTTGCCCACCCTCTGACACAGGGGGGAGGAACCCAGCATGCTTAAGAACTGGGAGCACATGGCAGAGACTCTCTCACAGAAGAACCAGATGATGATCTAAGAATGAACTGGGGACAGATCTGCCAAGGGAGCAGCAGCCCGCGCTTTGGGGTCTGTCCGGCAACTAAGATTCTTGTACCTGTGGACTGCAGAGCTCCCGGCATCCACATGCAACCTACAACCTGGTAAGTCTAACCTCTATTGTTGGTAAAATATTTGAAAGTTTTTGAGGGATGGTATTCTGGATTATCTCAATGAGAATAACTGTTTAACTCAATATCAGCATGGGTTTATGAGGAATCGCTCCTGTCAAACCAATCTAATCCGTTTTTATGAAGAGGTCAGCTGTAGACTGGACCAAGGTGAGTCATTGGTATATCTTGATTTTTCCAAAGCGTTTGACATGGTGACACACAACAGGTTGATACACAAAATGACAATGCTGGGTCTGGAGGAAAATGTGTGTAAATGGGTAACTGGCTCTGTGTTATAAGAAGATTGAGGGTGGTTATAAATGGTATATTGTCTAACTGGGTCACTGTGACCTGTGGGGTGCCGCAGGGGTCGGTGTTGGGACCTATTCTCTTCAACATATTTATTAATGATCTGGTAGAAGGTTTACACAGTAAAATATCGATATTTCCAGATGATACAAAACTATGCAAAGCAGTCAATACAAGAGAAGATAGTATTCTGTTACAAACGGATCTGGATAAGTTGGAAACTTGGGCCGAAAAGTGGTAGATGCGGTTTAACAATGATAAATGTAAGGTTATACACATGGGAAGAAGGAATCAGTATCACCATTAAGGTACTGTCAAACTTAGCAATGTACCAGCGATCCCGACCAGCGATATGACACAATCAGGATCGCTGGTACATTGCTAAGTGGTCGCTAGTGAGCTGCCACACAGGCAGATCTCACTAGCGACATCGCAGGGGTCGGGGGTCGCTACTTACCTGTCAAACTAGGCGATCCTGCGTCCTCCCGCCCGACTCCACGCTCGTCTCTCCACAGGAAGCTGGCGACGAGAAACAGTCCAGGACGTTCTCGCTCGATCAGCGATTACCAGCGGGGGAGCGGGTCGTAGGTAAGTATCACACACAGCGATATCGCTAGCAATATCGCTATAACGTCACAAGTTATAGCGATATTGCTAGCAATATCGCTTAAGCCCCCGTTGCACACTGCGATATCGCTAGCAATATCTCTGTAAAGTCACCGATTTTGTGACGTTGCAGCGATATTGCTAGCGATATCGCTGCATGTGATACTTACCTCCGACCGGCTCCCCCGCTGGTTGTCGCTGATCGCGCGAGAAGCTGCTGGACCATTTCTCGTTGGCCACTTCCTGCGGCGCTTCCTGCTGTGACGACGAGCGACGCGTGGACGCGGGCGGGAGGACGCAGGATCGCCCCGTCTGACAGGTAAGTAGCGATCCCCGTCCCCAGCGATGTCGCTGGTGAGATCTGCCTGAGTGGCAGCTCACTAGTGACCACCCAGCGATTCACCAGCGATCCTGACCGCGTCATATCGCTGGTCAGGATCGCTGGTGAGTCGCTAGGTGTAACGGTACCCTTAGTGTGACAGTACCTTAAGACCCTGAACGGGAAACCACTGGGTAAATCTGACATGGTGAAGGACTTGGGATCCTAGTTAATGATAAACTTACCTGAAGCATTGCCTCATTGTTTTACCCTCACACTGTGTTGTCTGAGTAGCGTTATGCCTATGTTTAAAGGATAGCGGGCGTTCAGTGGGACGACACCTGGTTCATGTAGTTTTGGCTAGCAGACTGGGGCGCAAACTGACCCCCTTGTTTCCACTCCTTGGTTGATTAAATCTGTCTTGTGGTTGTTTAATCTTTATTTCAGTTTTGCGTTAATGATATGCTTGTGTCCGGGGCGACCTGTGGGGGGGGGGTCTCTTCATGTGGTGCTCTGATTAGCTCAGTGACCTACCTTCACCCTAGTTTATATAATGAATATCTTGAAAAAAGAAAAACCGCTGGCAGGCGGCAGGGCCTGCGCTGCGGAATGATCACATATGTAATGTTTATGTAATTCATTTGTTTGATGTTATCCTTAAATTCATTAAAAAAAAGTATATATTTGCTTGAAAATGGTGATCTTATAGCTGCTACTGCGCATGCGGCACCATCTTGATAGAGAAAAAAAATTCCTCAACCAAGATGACGCCACCGAGCCTGTTTAGTAGCCTCCATCAGATCACCGATAGCTGCTGCCACCAGTGCCATTTTCAAACAGATTTTTTTTTTTTTTAGTTAAAGCATTTAAGCATAGCATCAAACAAATGAATTACATACATATTACATATGCAATCATGCTGTAGCGCAGGCGCCACCACTGGCGCCTGCCTGCAGAGGAGGAATTTTTTTCAAGAAATATATAATACAACCTCACGGCCGTCACTAACAGGGCTCCTCACTAACACAGTATGGTATACATCCACCAGTTCCTCGTTCAATATAAGCCCCGTCCGACAGCAGGCTTATATCGGGTCAGAAACCAACCCGGGTAGCATATAATAACCAACTGAGCATGCGGACGTGGGGATTCGTGAATCAAGATAAAAGAGCAGCCCAAGATTTATTTTATATTTAATCACTGAAAAGGCGCACTAGAAAATACAGATATATATTTACAAGAACAAATATACAGTCAGGAGTATAGTACAAGGGTAGGGTCCAAATAGGTTACAATTACCGTGTTAGGTAGCATGTGACCACAGGGAGGCGATGATGGATCACAGGTCCAAATCTTAGTTATGTGATTCCCCTGGCCGCATCAGCTAACAATCCTCCTGCCAGTTGAAAACTATGCCCAAAATGAGGGGCTGCCTAATATCTCCTAAGCCAGGGGTCCCCAACCACCGGTCCGTGGCCCAGGACCGGGCCGTTGCAGTGCTCTTGCCGGTCTGCGGAGCTGGACACAAGGGGAGCCGGCGGCTGTAGCTTCCAGACCACATGGTCATGGATACTCATCCTCAGTTCCTGCATCCCTGTCGGCGCGGCGGCTTCATCCAGCAATAGCCTGATGTCGGTTCTCGGGCAGCGCGCACTGTGCATGCCCGAGAAGTCTTGTCACAGCGGAGGTGCCGGCATTCAAAACAGGAGGAGGCAGGGGCACACAGGGGCATCATGATGGACAGTTGGTGGGCGGCGCCTAGACACAGGACAGAGGCATGATGGACGGATGGTAGACGGCTGATACAGGGGGGCACACCATACCTATGGGACACATTACAGGTATGAGGAGGTATTTATAAAAGTCGATATTTCAGCGTTACTAGGGGTCAGAAACAGAAGAGCCACCTTCACAGAATGCAGCCTTAGTGCTGCTGAAGGTGGCTATTTACCTTAAAAACGCCCTGGGGGGGGTTACAAGTTCCCTTTAAGTATTTTGTGTGCCATATCGCTGTGATTTAAGGGCATGAAAATTCAAAGTTGGAAAATTGCGAAATTTTAAAAATTTTCTCCAAATTTCTTTTTTCCCCCACAAATAAACGCGTTATATCAAATAAATTTAACGATTAACATGAAGTACAATATGTCACGAAAAGACAATGTAAGAATCACCAGGATCATGCGTTTTTGCATGCATTTGCGTTTTTTATGCGCATTCGTTCTCCAGTGTGTAGACTTGTTTTTACTCTTAAAACGCATGCGCACACAAACGCAGGCGTACACATGTCCATGTGCACGCGTGCGTTCCCATAGACTAATGCATTTTATTGACGCATTCCGTGCGTAAGCGAACGCATGCATTTTTTTAACGGACCCAAAAATGCAACCGGTTGCGTATGGTGTGTCTAGACGCACACCTTGAAAAAACGCATATGCACAAAAACACAGCCGAACGCATGCAAACGCAAGACCATACGCACGCCATGTTAAACATAGGAGCGCATGACGCATGCGCACGATGCGCTGTGTAAAAAAACGCTAATGTGAAACCAGCCTTACCCAGGGAGGAGTGCCTGTCCTGGGATGAGCAATGGAGTCTAGTCTCAGGCTTCTGCTTCCCGGACCAGGCCGGCGGGGAGCAGGAGAAACCAGCAACCGGCCTGCACATCAGAGGACTTGGGGGTGAGACGCTCCACCAGGAGTCGCAGCAATGTGGCTCCTACTCCCCCCGGGTTTGCAGAGACCCAGAGAAGTTGCAAGGCTTCCAACATGGAAGAGAAGCCTGCAAGCGTGCATGATGGCGGTCCTTCCGGAGGAAAGCTGAGTGCTCACGGAGGTGAGGCCGACCTCACTGAGGAAGGTTGGGGACTGCAGAAAGCCAAGGAGTCTGTGTCCACCTATGCCTCCCGGGTCATGAGCCACCTCCGTGAGTATGAAGAGGCGAGTAAGACCCTGAGGAGGCTCCGGGAGGAGCTGCGCTGCACAAGTGCCAAAGCTGCAGGTGCCTCCAAACCAAGGAAGAATCGGCTCCAGGTGGAGGTAAAGAGGCTGAAGCTTGAAATTAATGAGCTGGAGGATAGGAAAGCACTCCTTAGAGAAAAAATTGGACCATTCAAAGAAAAGCTACTGAATGAGGACAGATTCAGAGATATCGCTGATAACAGATAGGAAAGACAGATGGGGCTGCAGCCTGAGAGCATGGTGGATGATGATGACCAGCAGAATGTCCCACCTGGCAGCCTGCAAAGTCACCCGCAGGCCATGTGCAGTGAGCTCCCTGCAGGACAAGCGACATTGGCATCTGGTCGCAGTTCTCCTGGCTCTGGGGAGGACAGTGATAACAGTGTCCAGGGAGGGGTGCTAATGGCAGAGATCAAGCTCCTGGAGTCCCCAGTGTGCCTTTAGAATTTCCATCTTGGTGACAACTTACCAGAGGAGGCACCTGGGGGCCACAATAAAAAGTCAAAGAAGACCAAGCCAAAGCTCCAGGAAGGAAGCGGTAAGCTATGTATTTGCCCCCCTCCCTTTACCCCCTGAGTCAGCTGCAAGGTCAGCTCGCTGTATAAGTCCCATTGCCCAGCCCGGGTTCTGCTGTGGATCCGGCGCAAAGGCGCAGGGAGAGTACAGAGCACGGTAGTGTGGCGCAGAGCTCTGTCTCTGCTTGTAGTACCATGGACGTAGCAGGAGGTTCATCACCCGAGAGGCTGGACAGTGATGGCGGCCTGGCGGAAGGCATACGGTTAGGCCATGATACTGTGGTGTGATCCTCAGTGGGAGAGAGGAGTGTCCCAGTGTCGGGGGCAGCTCCGGTAGCCTTGGGGCCCCTGAATGCTGTTGCCACTGATCACTTAGTTGAGAAGTGGCCGCAGTGTGGGGGGTTGTCGGGGCTGGGCGTTTCGATCCTCCCAAAGTCCTGTTCTGCGTTGACACCGCTGGTCAGCAAAATCTTGATATAAAGAATCAGCAGCGCCTCAAAGCGTCTAAGGATCAGCGGCGCCTGATATCAACAATAAAGCAGCGGAAAATATCAACTGATGATGCGGAGGGCACACGTAAGACCAGGGGTGAGGTCGCTTCCAGTTCTGTGAAGGAGACTGAACTCCTTGTGCCTGACGATGCGGAGGTCAAAATGTCACCCCCTGTTGTCACTGGTCCAGCAGGAGTGAATGTGGTGGGGCGTATGAATGTGGAAAATTCTTTGTCTAGTGGTGTAGTTGCTGATTTGGTGGAGAGTGAGGGTGTTATGGAGGTGGGTAATAGTGAAACTGTTGGTGTTGATGTGGTCACTGGTCCGGTTGCCCCCCCGGAGGTGACAGAACCCGTCAGGGGTTATGCCGCTGTCACCTACGGGGAAATAGGGCATCCTCCTCGTCTGTGGGCCCTGGGGACGGCATGTTGCAGTGGCATCTCCTGGAGGCTCTAAAGAAGGGGGAGAGATCACTAATGGTAGATGGTCAAGAGGTTGATCTATCCTTCTGGATAGAGAGGCATGGCCTCGGGGCCTTCCGAGAGAAAAATGGGGGAAATACAGTGTGGTCCCTCCTGACAACCAGGCCAGGTAGTGTGCGTAGGAATGTAGTCCGTCATCGGTGGAGGGGCAGTGATATGTGTCCTCCAAGGTCTAAGGATGTGGAGCTCCTTCTGAAGATAGGCTTCAAGGCTATTGACATCTACGCCTTGATACATCCCTATTCCACTCCTGAGTTTTATGTCAGCTTTGTTCGGCCAGAGGGGCTTGAGCTCTTCTGGTCGAATTATGAGTTGGCAAAAAATGAGCCTGGCTGGAGAGACTTTGCCATCAAGGCAGTGTCTCGTCAAAATCAAGTCAAGAAAGTGACTGTGATGACTTGTAACGAGTCGCGTTCTTGATATGACATCATGACATGGCTTGGCCGATATGGGGAGGTGGTGGAGATGCCGAAAAAACCGTGATGAGTTTGGTATCTGGTCAGGGGCCTGGACGTTTATGGTAAAAGTTAAACGTTTAGGTGGTACGGTTGCCCACATTCCATCATCTGCCTTCCTGGGTAGGGATCGTATCCAGGTCTTCTACCAGGGGCAACCGAAGCTCTGTCACAGGTGAGGCAACCCCGCACACTTCAGTGCAAACGGCACTGTGCAGAAATGTGCATTGTGTGGGGATATCGGCCATCTTAGTGCATCTTGTGTGGAGATTAGGTGTCATCTGTGTGGTGACTTAGGTCAGCCATTGTCATCGCTCCTTTGCTAATGCAGTCGTGACCTGGGTGGGAGACAGCCGTGAGGAAAAGCAATAAAAAGATGCCTGCCCAGCCGAGGCGTCTAGACAGGATAGGGAGCTAGGTGAGCCCCTGGCTACTGAGGTGGCCCCTGCCCTGGACACCAGTCTGCTGAGGCCCCGAGGGATTATGAGTTGGATGAGGAGGTCAGGAGGATCCACAGGGAGGAAAGTGCCACTGCCTCCAAATCCTCCCATTATGAAAGTATGGATGAGGATAATAGGCAGTGGCTAGAGAACAAGCGTAAGCTCAGCACCAAAAAAAGAGAAAGAAGGGAGATAAAACATCTTCTCCCAATCTGACCAAGGTACCTAAGGAAGGAAAAACTGTCTCCCTTCTGGTTGGTCTTTCTAACCGGTTCCAAGCTCTTGAGAACATCTCTTCCTCTGAGGAGGAAGCTGAGGGTGAGGTACCGGCTTCGGTGGGGCTTCCAGGGGGTGCCGAGTCTCCTTCTTCAGAGAATGTAAGGTCCTTGGAAGGAGGGACTGGCCCAGAGTCCGGAGACGAGGACGATAAAAAGAAAAAAACACGCGGGAATGGACACCTCCATGTCATTAAAGAGGGTGAAGGATTCCTCCTCTGAGGCAGAGAATAAGTGGAGTGGGAAGAAGAAAGCCATTTAACTTAATCACCAATGATGGCCGTACCCACTCCGTTGACGTCCATTAATGTCGCCAGCATAAAGTCGAATACAGCTAGATTTGCGCCCTTTGATTCTCTCAGCCGAGTTGAAGCTGACTTTTTTTTTTGTTGCAAGAGACCAGGCTGCCAAATATGGCAGATGTGTTTAAAGCTAAGAGAGAGTGGAGACTCAGGCCCTCCAATTGGTCTCTTGCGGCCGAGCCGTATAGCGAAGTGGTGGTCCTTTTTACCGGACCGGTGGAATGCCGACGGGTTATTGAGTTAGAAATGGGAAGGTGCCTGATCTTAGATGTCCTCAAGAAGGGACAAGCGCTCAGGCTCATTAACATCTATGGTCCCCAATCTAAGTGGGACCATAAGTGTCTCTTTATGAGGATCAAGCCCTACCTTTTTACAAGTCGACAGGTTGTCTTTGGAGGGGACTTTAATACTGTCACGAGGCCCTGAGATAGAGGAGGATCCAGAGACAAGCTGACTTATGATAGCGTCGCCCTTAATAATATAGCTAATGAGGCTCACCTTGTGGATGTCCACATTCAGCACACCCCAATCCATGAGGGGTTCACCTATCATAGAGGTAACTGTAGGTCCAAATAGATAGGTTTTATTTAAAGGAGGAAGCTGTCTCTTCAGCAGTGTCTGTTGTTGAAGTGGAGTTCTCCGACCTCTGTTTAATTTTGTTTTCTCTGAATGTTACAGAGACCCTCCGGATAGGAAGAGGCTTTTGGAGGCTCAAATCGTCTCTCTTGGAAGAAGCGTAGATAAGACAGTCCTTTGAGGATTTTCTTCAGAGCCAGGTGCCCTTACTGGATCTTTGTAGTAGTAAGTCAGAGTGGTGTGTGATGTTCAAGAAAAGGGTGGCAAAATTCTTCCGCCAGCTCTCGAGCCTCAGGAGTCTGAGCAGGTACCGCCTGTATCAGGGTCTGAGGAGGAAACTCGAGCATCTTGTCTCAACTGGAGGTAGCCATGAGGAGATCTCCAGAGTGAAATCTTTGTTTATGAGATGTCAGTATGACAGACATGCATCTTTGGTTTTTGAGAAGAATTACGGGAAGTACCGCTCACCCGACCCTTACAGAAACTGAAAGATGTCAGTGAAGAGTAAAGTGGTAACAGGACTGGTCGACACTACGGGGTCCCTGAGGCGATCCAGGTCAGGGATCCTGGAGGTTGTCAGATGCTTCTACTCGAACCTCTTGGGGAAGAGGAATCTTGATTGGGATGAGATGTCAGCTTTCCTGGCTGAATTCGTTCCCAAATCAGGGGTAGACCCCTCTCTTGATGTTTTGATAGAGATGATCAGGGAAGAGGAAGTAAAGTTGGCGATTGAAGGGCTTGCCCAAAAAAAAATCGCCCGGTCCAGATGGCTTAACATCTGAGTTCTATAAGACCTTTAAGGACACTTTGGTTCCCCTCTTGACTGAGGTATTCAATTAGTGTCTTTCTTCGGGCACTCTCCCAAAGGCAATGAGGAGGTCTGCTCTGATCATCTTGTGAAAGGATAAGGACCCATCTTGCATTGAGAATTGGCGCATAGCTCTTCTCAATGCAGACAGGAAGGTTCTGGCAAAGGTGCTGTTTAATTGGCTGGTGAAATTTGCACCCCGACTCCTTTCGGAGGCCCAGCATTGCTCTGTTCCAGGTCGCAGCACATTTAGTGCTGTGTTCGGTGTCCGGGAGGCGGTGGAGCAGAGTAGGGCTGGTCACTGGAAGGGGTACATGCTGTCACTGGACCAGGCAAAAGTGTTTGATCGGGTTAATCACGAGTTCCTCTGGTCTGTACTTCTGAGATATGGCCTGCCGGGGGGTTTATTGATTGGCTTAAAACCTTGTACGGTGGGGCAGAGAGTTTCCCGCTTGTGAACGGTTGGATTGGCAGCTCTTTTGAGGTTGGATCTGGTGTTCGCCAGGGTTGTCCCTTGGGCTCACTGCTGTACGTGTTTGCGATTGACCCACTTCTTAGGAGGGTGGAGCATGGACCTTTTCCCGGGATCGGGATGGACTGGGTAGCACCGGAAGCCACTCTGACGGCGGTGGCGCATGCCAATGATATCACTGTTTTTGTTTCCTCTCACGAGGAGGCAGGGTGGCTGATGTCAGAGGTAGATCGCTACTTGGAGGCATCTGGGTCCAAGATCAACCGGGATAAGTGTGTGAGTCTCGGGCTGGGAGGAGTAGATCCTTGCTTTGATCTCCCGAACACGCTTCCAGGACCCAAAGTCTCTGCAAAAGTCCTTGGCATCGAATTTGGCCAGGGGGATTACCCCAAACAAAATTGGGACAGCAGGCTAGAGATCGCCACTCAGAAGGTGAACCAATGGAAGGGTTGTCTTTGACCCTAAGGGAAAGGGTAAACTTGATCAAAACTTACCTGCTCCCTTTACTGACTTATCTGGGCAGTGTGTACATCTTGCCGAGTCTCTCTGGACTCTACAGTTTATTCTTCCAACTGTTATGGGGGAATAGATTGAACCTGGTCAAGAGGGAGATTACTTACCGTACGAGGAGATTAGGTTGGGTATGGTCAACCCTGTGGTATTCCTTGTGGATACCTTCATTAAGATCAATATTGCAAACCTCTGGAATGAGAGGGCTCCTGCGTGGGTATTCTCCTGTAGGGGATGGTTTCAGCCTTTATTCCAGAAATGGGAGACAGGAAGGGAAAGTGAAGGATCTTCGCACACCGCATGGACATCTTCCGGCTTACGCTACCTTGGTTCTGAAGGTAATTCGCCGGTGGGGTCTGGGAATGTGGGAGATCAGGACTCTGCCAAGGAAACTCCTTGACAATAGGGTTCTGTTCACCCATTTCCAGAGGCCTCTGGTGCTCAGGGACTGCCCAAGTTGGGATCTTGGGGTGGGTTTGCATCTATTGAATTCTATCAGGATCCCCTCGAAGTTTTGGGACTTGGCTTGGCGCTGCTTCCATGGGAAACTGTGTGTGAGGGACAATAAGAAGTGTCGGAGCTCTGAGGACAGGAACTGTCCTCAGGAGCATTATGGTACCGTGCTGGAAAGCATGGACCATTTCCTGCTTCATTGTCCCTTAAACACAGAGGTGTACAACAGGGTGGGCGCTTCCATTGGCTGGTCACGGCTGGCCGGTCTCTCGTATGTGGAATGGGCCTATGGAGTATTCGGAGAACTTGGTGGTCGGGACCACTGCACCTTATTTCTAGTTAGCGCAGTTGTTGGGTATCAAGCATGGAACGCACAGTGCTTAGTTTCGATGCAACGGAAAATCCTCCCAGTGGACGATGTGTTTAGAACCATACTCGGTGACCTGGTGAAGGTGCGCTCTCTGGAGTATGAGACTGGGCACCCGTAGGGCCACTCTCCTCTGGAGGGGCTTTTCTTTTAGTGTGCCCTAGTCTGGTCATCTCCTTTCCTGGTGGTGGGCTGCTGCTGACACTGTAGATTTTTGTCTTGTGATAGGTATTGAGTGATGTAGGGCTGCAGGCGCCGAACTTGGGCTATGTGATTTGTGGGTATTGTAGTGTTTGTTTCTGTATATATTGTATATAGGGATATAGATTTGGGTGTAGGTGTTAGGTTGGGTGGTGGGAAAAGGGGGGAGGTGGGTTTATCTTGTAGGACTATGGGACACTGGGGTGTTTGGGGGAAAAACTGGCACTGCCTGATCTGGCCTCTAGACGTTGGACATGGACTGAGGCATGAGACGCAGGACCAGCTCCCAGGTCACTGCGGGGGTTGGGAATGGTGGGCTTGAGTGTGGGGTGGTGGTTAGTTTAGTCTTGTATATATTTGTATAGTTTGTGGTTATTTTATTTAAAATTTGAAAGAAAATGTATGTATATAGTGTTTGCTATTGTTTATTTTATTTGTTTGTAATTAGTTTGTTTGGTGACCGGACCAGAAGGTGTAAGTACTTAATAGTAATTATTCTGTATATGTGTATAATGTGTGTGAGGAGATAATGAGTGGCTGGACCAGTGTAGATCATACGGATTATTTTTCTGGCTGATATTTTTGTTTTGTTTCTGTTATTATTATTGTTATGTTTTTCATTTTTATGATAAAAGATTTACAGGATGTTACTTAGGGTCAGTAATGTAATGTATGTACACAGTGACTGCACCAGCAGAATAGTGAGGGGAGCTCTGGAGTATAATACAGCATGTAACACAGGTTAAATTACAGATATTGATTACACTAATTTTTTCCATTGTCAGATGGGCATCAGTATAATTTGACCTCTTATCTACTGCGTTTAGTCAATCTGCCAGTTAGTCTCCTTAGATGTATTTGTTGTCTCCATAGACGTACTACAGTAGAACTCAATCACATTCACTAGAGACTTCTAGAAAGATTTCACTATCAGTAATAAGTGTCCATGGACCTGACACAAATAATGAGAGGGTGTGTGCTGCTCCCTTAATACTGTAAGGATTATCTTTAATGATTGTTCCTGACATGCCATTTCCAACAAGAATGGCTATGACCTGTGAGGCATAGGGCGGCATTGTGTTTTCTTACTCTGGAATGTATAGATGGTGCCAAGTCATGACAGAAGGACTGGCACAAAGCCTGGACATCATCAGTGGATCCATAAAATGTAAATCTGATCTGGGTGAAACATTTACGGGGTTTGCTCTGGGCACTGACTGCAGAAAAGAAGGGAGAGGGTATCGCTGTGGTCCTGTAGAAATCCTCTCTGTCATCTGTGCAGGATGTTGGAGACAGACATGGCCGCCCACAAGGTGCCAACACGGTGCCAACTGTCTACAGGCTGAGGAGAGGAGAAGCTTTTTTTTCTGGCAGTACTGCTTGGGATGAAATTACATATCATCTTGTCTTTTATCACTACTCATTTAAAGAGATTTTTTTGTAGTGCCAATAACCATTCAATGCAGGATGGTAATGCCACATTATCCGAAAATAAAACTCCAAAAAACAGATATTTGGTCATGAACGCAGTCAGCTAAAATAGGTGAAAAGTACATGGCGAGGCCGACATGAGACTTCTCTCCGACTCTATTTGGCACGCAGGATTTTCTACTTCTCTGGGCATCCGGCACGAATGCTGAAGGTTTAGGAATTGAATTGCCCATTTCTTTCAGCCCATTGTTGCTGTCCTCGCTTGGTCTACTCTGATCATCTGCTTATCCCTGGACATGGCCATGCGTTTGGTTCTCTGTTACTATGCCTCATGGATTCCTAAACATGTCTGAGCTCGGTATTTGTCCATCTTCCCTGAATTTGTCCTAACTACAACCACCAACTGATTGGAAAACAAAATTGCTCGGGGAAGAAAGGTTTATGACTGCAAAACCAAGAGATATCGCAGACACATGTTCAGTCAATGGAAAGCCAATTGTGGTCAAGACCGCATGAAATATACTGTATATATATATATAGCAAGGACACAGATCCCAGAGACATGATCAATTGAAACATACGGGATCTCACATCATGGCGAACAATGGAAGGATTCTGTGATATGGACGTCATCCATGACACATGACTAATTCAGTGGCTGACGCTTATACAGTGCAATGAAATGTAAAAGATAGAACCAGTAAGGCATGAACAGGTGGGCAGAACTTAGGTTTGGCCTAGTACCTGGAGATTTCCTGGAGATATCATCCGAGTGCAGTCTGATATACGCCAAGAATGGAGGAGATGGAGAAATTACTCTCATTCTCACCTGTGATCAGATTCTCACATGCGAAAGGACCGGAACCCAGCGCACGGACACTTGGAGCACAGCGCACGGACTCGCTAATGTGACCCCGGCCTTAGCTTAAGTTTGGGGATCCAAGAAGATCAAGTAATCATCTTGGGACAGTACAAAGGTAAGATCAGAAGAGAGATATGAAGATCATCATTGACAGGAGTTATCGTTGTCCTAGACCAGGGTTCCCCAACTCCAGTCCTCAAGGCCCACCAACAGATCATGTTTTCAGGATTTCCTTTGTATTGCACAGGTGAAGCAATTATCACCTGAGAAATACTAAGGAAATCCTGAAAACATGATCTGTTGGTAGGCCTTGAGGACTGGAGTTGGGGAACCTTGTCCTAGACTGTAGTTATAGATACTGAGGACCTGCGGCTCAAGGCTTTAGATACAGTTAGAGGACAGGAGATGTCACTTGTGATATTATCTCGGCTCTGAACTTTCCATATCGTGACGTGACGTTATCTGAATGACTGATGCTGGCTTCGGTGTAAGGACATCAGGAAATACTAAAATCTACATGTTTTTATACACTTCCTAGTAATGGTAAATTTATGGATCACATTAAATAAATGATATCTGCATAAAAAACAGAAACATTTTATCCTCTCCACACAATGTGACACATATTGAGCAATATTCATAAACAATGTCAGAGAAATGGCAAGATAACGAGCCGAGTTACAGCGTGTTCGAATCTTCAGACCTTTACATATTGACATCCAGGGCCAGATAACCCCCGCAGGAAAAACAGCCCTGGACACAAGTACAAGGATGGAGAAGAAGAAGAACAGAGAAGGTTCCAGGCGGATTATTAGATGGGAGAGCAGCAAGTCCAGCACATATTGCTGCCATCTGAATCTGCTGGGTCCGGAAGACCATTGGATGTGTATGGGGCCTCCCTGCTCTCACACACAGAAGAGGTCACGAAATGGAAGGATTAGGCAGGTTTAGTTTAAACATCTGACTCTCTTGCTCTCGATCTAGATATTCCGCTGACAAATGGGTCTGGAGGAGAGAGGGGGGTCCAGAGGGGTTTCTATGAGGGAACAGGAGAAGTCTGAAGAGGTCTGTGATGGTCAAGAGGAGGTAGACTGAATTTGTGGGGCAAAAGAGTCTGTTCTGTCCACGTCCTCTAGCCCTCTTCAATCTGGAGGAGTGGGCGGAAGTTATCTGGAGGTGAGAGGACAAGAGGAAACTGGAGCTGGGAGACCAAAAGGTTAACAGAGGTTAACAGAGAGATTTGGAAAAGGGGGATTGGAGGGTCTGAAGTATTCTAGGGAAAAATGGAGGTAGAAAGCTGGAGGAGAACAAAGGGGGACAAAGAGGTTTGGAGGAGAGACCAGAGGAGTCAGGAGGACAACAAATGAAACAGAAAGCAGGCTTCACTTTGCAGATGAAACAATGATTGTAAGATTAACAAAATTCCACTGATACACTGGTGAAAAAATACTGTAAAGATGCTCAAACCTCCCAGGGATTCATGGATTTCACACATTTCAAATTACTTTAGAGAAGATGTATGTGTCATAGAGAAAAATGAGAACTCCATAAGACATCTCCTGGGAGGGAGACATATCACCCCTCACATTGAACATATGGGATTCATTATAACTGTGGAACAGAGAAACTAATTAACTGAGGAAGTTAGAAACATAGGAAGAGCTGACACTTCAACTTCCTTTGAAGCAGTGACCTCCTGCAGTGATCAGGTAATTACAGCAGAGAAACGCTTTGAGGAGAGACAGTAAGACCCTTCCCCAGGAAACAGCTTCTTCTGATTAAAGAAAACTGGACAATTGCAGCAATACACTCTGTCTCTGGTGTCCAAATTTGAATATTGAGTTTTGCATCGATCTAATATTTATGGGAGATCTACAGCTCTGGCAAAAATTAAGGGACCACTGAATAATTTTCAGTTTGTCTCATTTTTCGCTTTATAGGTATATTTTCAAGTATATAGCGTACAAATATTCCATATGTTGGAATCGGAGTTGTATATACCCATACAATCACTGTGAGTTCCCCAATAAGCGGCCTGGTAGTGGAAGCAGTCGCAGCCTCATCCATCACTTGTCAGTCAATTGTGTAATTGTCCGGGTGAATGGAGGCAGTGTAGTTGTGTCCCCTGACTGGTGGCAGCGGTGGAATCTGTGTGACCTCTCAGCAGCCTATCCTTGGCAACACGACAGATCATTTTCTTCAGATGTCAGTGCCTCATATGCAGCCATATTTAACACACAACATGGAGTGCCATAAACTATAATCCTATTTCCAGATAGAAGACTGTCCAGCCATTTGCTCCTCTTTCCTGTGACGTTCTTGATGGGATTTCATGGGTTTATTTAAGGGTTACAGTTGTGGAGGAAGAAATTCTATTAGAAATACTGGAACAATTCTTTTTACAAGAGACAAGATGGATCCTTGAAGATCGTGCCCAGGACAGAGATGGAAAGCAGATGGGAGCAGGAACTTTGCCCTGGCTGGGAGTCTTGGGATGAGCTCATCCTACATGGAGCCATCACACTCGTGAACATACATTTGTTTGGCTGCCTCTGATATTACATTCAGTTCTTCTTATAGTGACGGCTCTTAAGGTGAAGAGTGTTTACTCCGAGTGCTCAGCAAGAAAAATGCTTCATCAGCGAAATAAAGAGCTCTGCTCATCTACATTCAGCACAACGCTGCCAGCGCCTGTGTGCAAACATGGAGGCCAGCTCGTGTTTGTGCGGCCCCGCCTGATCTCCAGGATTAGGGAAATCACAATCCCGCCTGTGCCGATATTGTGCCGCTACTCAGATTTTAGTGTTACATTTTTCTTCCTTTTGAAACATAACATCTCAGAGTATAGATGGAGATGAACTGTGCGCTCTACGTCAATAATACCTGTTCTGCTGTTCATCCATGTGTTGCAAAGGAGGTAACAGAGAGGACCTGCAGCTGCATCCTCCTCCTCCACAATTGTACTTGTTGATCTAGATGAAATTTAGGTGTCTCGGGAGGATTGTGCACATTTACATAGCGCTTGTAGGAATGGAGAGGAGAACATAGACCAATCAGCCATAACACTAAAACCACTGACAGATTACAAAGGGATACATTAGGTAGGAAGGAAGCTGTTCATGAGATAGCAGCAGGCTGGGTCTTTGTAGGGTGCTCCTGAAATGCGGTGGACAATACATGGCAAACTACAGAAAGTCAGGGGTCCAAAACTCTGTGATGCTCGTCCGGTCTGAACCCACAGAAAAAAATCTTAGTTATAAAGTAACTGTTGGCTATGAAAGATGTCCCAGATATGAGAGAAAGGTGTATGAACATGGCACCACAGCTATGGCAGAAAAGTATCACAAGACGCAGAGCATCTATGACAGAGTTGTCAGATCAGTAAGAGCAGCACAGCTGGGATCAAAAGGTATCAGATCACATGGGGAATCATAGCCTTGCTGGTAAGCCGGCAGAACCTGCAGAGCATCGCAGCTTGCCATGTCTGGGGCTGCAGAGCTGCAGATTGGTAAGATTGTCTATGATGGCCTCTGTTAACAGTCAAACATGCCAGCAATGAGCACAAGAGTCTCAGTACTGAAGCACGGATACGCAGTACTGAAGCACGGACACGATGCGATGAAACCTTGCATCCTGACATTGCACGGATGTGACACGCACCATCTACCACGTTGCCATCTTCATGGCAGCGGGATTGGATAATAATCAGTCACAAATAGACTCAAGGTCATGATAAAGAGTTCACAAGGGCTGGTGGCTCGTCTCCAAAACATCTCCAACCTGTGAAGGCTGCACCGAAAACGCACAGGACTGATAGAGAATCTGTACGTAAAATCCACCCCCAAACCACATACAGTATATAAGACATGCAAGTCTTGGTAAGGTGGCGCTAGCTACACCTTCAAATCTTCTTTCTGTTGCCGCATTTTCAGTGATTTGCAAATGATACATGAAATATTTTAAATTGACTAGCTTGGCCCGTGCGAAATTTTCACACATTGGTCGTCAGGGGCGCAGGCAATTTCAGAACAAGCAAGCTTGTCAAATGTAAATGTATTTCATGAGCTGATAAAAACAGACAGGTATTTATATATGTAGATTGGTAATACAATAAATTGTTTTGATAAGTAGAGACCAAAAAATGTCTTCCGGTTGAGGTGCCACCTGCAGGTCATTGTGTCTTTCTGCAGGTTTATGAAAATGAATGTTTAAACTGTATTTAGTGATAAAATCGTGAATGTGTGGTTTGTTTGGCTCTTTTCTTGCTGAAGGGGGCAAGCTTACCTTTCAAATGGTGTATCATTTGTGTGTGTGGGCAAAGTAATCAGTGAAAAAGCAGTGCATGCTTACGAATGTATTTGCATATGTAACATAGTAACATAGTTATTAAGGTTGAAGGGAGACTTTGAGTCCATCTAGTTCAACCCATATCCTATCCTAACTTGCCCTAACATGATTCACTATTTGTGATTCACTATTTGTGTGTGTGGGGTGAAGTAATCACCGAAAAAGCAGTGCATGTTTACAAATGTGTTTGCATATGTGACTCACCTGCAGTGAAGTGTGCAATCAGCACTTCTTTAAGCTCGAAAGACCACCAAGGCAAATGTTTGGATTTGTTTGTGATGTCTGTAAGCACCTTTGTGGTTGTGGGCTTTGGGGTAGAGTGCTGCCACCTGCAGGTCATTTTTCCTTACTGCAGGTTTATGAAAATTAATGTTTAAACTGTATTTTGTGATCAAATCGTGGATGTGTGGTTTGTTTGGCTATTTTTTTGCTGAAGGGAGCAAGTTTACCTTTCAAATGGTGTATAATTTGTGTGTGTTGGTGCAGTATGAACGGAGATACAAAGTAACCACCGAAAAACAGTCTTTAGAAATAATAGAATAGATTTGTGGTTAAACTAAATGTTAATGGCCCCCTAACCAGTCACCTGAAAGCAGCTGGAACTGATGATAGAGGGGGCTTTGGGTTGCAGGAGGTCCCCCTGTGACCGCTGTGAGACCCCCTGCCTTGGATCCATCGCTCACAGAGCTGAAATCTTTACATTTTTGAGAACATAATATACAGAAGTTTTCTGCCGACAAGTTCATTGTTTTCAGGTTTTTCGTCCATCTCATGTCCTCGCCGCTCCTTAGGCTGCAGTCACACTTGGCTATACAAGTCAATGACGATCTGTGAAATATGGATGAAAAGCAATTTCCTTTAGTGTCTCACAAATCTGATGATTAGTGATAATTTTGAAAACAAAAGTGCATTGTGAGGAGTCTTTAGAGAAAGGTTTGTGAAAAAAAACCTCTTCAGTGAAAAAAGACAAGAGGAAAAACAGAAGCAACCAGAATGACACTGAGATCAGTCATTTTCTGTCAGGTACTAACACAAGGACCTAATTCTGCAGTGTAAAATATGAGGAAAAGTCAGTATGGCCGCCCAGCTCAGAGTACGTCAGCTAAACCTTCAACATCATTTCCATAATCATTGTACAGAGGAATAAAAATCCACTGAGCAAGAAGCAGCATTATGCAAAAAACTCTGCCAGAAACTCCAATTATATTTTACGATCATACTTTCTAGAATAAAAACAATGCGTGGAAATAAATAGTAACACATGGAAAAGACTCCAATCAAATTCTACATTCAGACCGACCACAGATGGAAGATTTCAGAGCAACGGAGGAGATTACTGGGGAGCTGTAGATTGGTAAGAGTGCCCGTGATGGTCACCTTCATGGTACAATGAATCCTCTATGGAACTTATTTCATCTCTGCTGTTCTATGTACACATTCACACGTCCACGTCTAGCAGGCATTCCATAGAGCTTCAGACCACCGAGAATCTCATCCAGAGAGCAGAGGACACAACAATTTGGGAGACAGGAGACCATTGCCACTATTCTCATTTCAGCAAGTATTTATCTATATTGTAGGCTTTAAGCAGGTGAGGAAAAATGCTGCAAAGTAAGAACACTGAAAAATAGAAGTGTTAAAGTGTATTTTAACTTGTATCAAAGTGTAAAGTGAATGATCACAAGAGAAATGTAAATCAAATCAGTATCTGGTAACCGCCCGTCTCCTCCATCATCAGTATCTGGTGACTGCACGTCGCCTCCATCATCAGTATCTGGTGACCACACGTCGCCTCCATTATCAGTATCTGGTGACCACACGTCGCCTCCATTATCAGTATCTGGTGACCGCCCGTCACCTCCATCATCAGTGTCTGGTGACCTCCCACCTCCAGAGGCCAATGTCCCTTTCCCAGTCCCACCCTCAACTGGCTCCAAAAGGAAGAGGTGCAGTGTCATACCTCATACCTAGTCCTTCTCTGCCCATCTGTCAGGAGGTGCTCATACATATTGGATGGTCAACTGCTCCCATCCATATCAGCAGGTTGGAGCATCCTTGCTATAACATGTATGGAGCCTTTAGCTTTTACAGCACCTGGCACAGATGAAAACACAGGGCACAGATCCATAATGCACAGGTTTTTCCTGCATGTTTGTTTAGGGTTGTAAGGTGGTTGCTTTTGTACACATGATCTGGATATTGGCTTCCATGACTCAGGTAGCTGCACATTTACACAATCGCATGGGGGTGGCAGGCTCTGCTGTTCTTTTTCACTACTTAATCTCCCTGAAAATAGGACAGAGAAGTTTCCACAATAGCATTGCATTCCTCAGTAATGACTGGGTATTGAGCAATGTTTACAAGCTGGTATAACCATGCCAAGTATGCCACTGTATACGCAAGTGGGTGCCCCCCAGTAGGCGCTTTAGCTTGTGCCATGAGATATGCTGTGCTCTTAGAACAAGTCCTGAAACATGGCGGACCTCCGGACCTAGAAGAGCATCAGCATAGGTGGCCAGTCTTACATGTATGTCTGCAGTTTGCTATATTGTGGTGGGACTCTGGCTGCCATAAACAATGCTTTGTTAGTTTACTAGCAGGTAATAAATCATTGAAGGCAGATACAGACAACTAATCCAGTGATTACTAGAGACTAATAGAATAATCTGTTAGATATAATAGCAAAATAAAAAAGGATTGTGGAAACATTATCAGCAACACAGAAGTGGCCACCCACTGTCTCCGCCATAACTCCTGGTGTCTGTATTTGTCTGCAGCACTGATGTCAAGTTGACAGCTCTGCAGCCGGGAAGTAACACCCAGGGAGAGTGGATGGTGAAAGCTGCTCATCAAGAGCACTGTAACCAGGGAGTAATATCCCACGAGCATAGACGGCCAAAGCCGCTGATCAACAGCACTTCAACCAGGGAGTAATATCCCACGAGCGTAGACGGCCAAAGTCGCTCATCGACAGCACTGCAGCCAGGAAGTAACACCCGGCGAGAGTAGGCGGAGCAAGCCGCTCATCGACAGCACTGCGGCCAGGAAGTAACACCCGGCAAGAGTCGATGGCGTAAGCCACTGATCAACAGCACTGCAACCAGTTTGGTTTGGTTGCTGCTGCCACCTCTGGACCAGCTATAGCAACACCTGCTGGTCAGGAGCTAATGATTCCAGGGACTAAGTCCACCTTTCGGTCCACTGGGCATGCCCGTGGGACGATCTCCCATTGGAGATCGGAGGTCACAGGTTCAGGTCCTTCTCCATCTCGGATTGGACCATCAGGAAGGCCCCGGAGGGACGCTGCTATAAAAGGATCGCATGGCCGCCCCGTCATGCGCTATGATAGACATTGATTTTACATTGTTTAGAGGTATGAGTGATGATGGATGTATTAGATTGGTCAGTTAGGGTCTTATAGTTAGAGTCAGTACCAAACATTTGCATTGCTTAGTGCCGCAGTGTACTCAGCTTTCCTTCCTGTAGCGCCTGAGGGCGGCAGTCAGTACAGGCATCACTTACTGCAGATACCACAGTCTCTGACTGAGCGGCGCCTTGCTTACGCTTACACAGCACTGTGCTTACGCTGGTTAGTGGTGACCGCCAGGGCAGACATAGTACCCGCTCTGAGCGGTAATTTACTTTGAGTCGTGACCTGTGACGCTCAACAGGTCACGCTTATATGCCAGCTTGTACGGACTCTGTGAGGTAACAGAGTCTGTATTGGACGCGCTGGGTCTGAGGTTACCCGCCGGTGTCCGGCTACTTCCTATCCGTCATGGTCTAGCAGCACTTTCCATCACTGCATGGTGGACCCCAGGCTGCGAACACACCTCATTAACAACTTTTATTATTTGGTGCGTTCCGCCAGCCTAACAGTAACACTTGGCGAGAGTAGACGGAGCAAGCCGCTCATCGACAGCACTGCGGCCAGGAAGTAGCACCTGGCAAGAGTCGATGGCGCAAGCCACTGATCAACAGCACTGCAACCAGGGAGTAATATCTCACAAGCATAGACGGCCAAAGCCGCTGATTGACAGCACTGCAGCCAGGAAGTAACACCCGGCGAGAGTCGGCGGCGCAAGCCGCTCATCGACAGCACTGCAGCCTGGAAGTAACACCAGGCGAGAGTAGATGGCGCAAGCCACTGATCAACAGCACTGCAACCAGGGAGTAATATCCCATAAGTGTAGATGGACAAAGCCACTGATCGACAGCTCTGCAGCCAGGACATAATACCCCGCAAGAGTACATTACCAATGCTGCTGATCAACAGCACTGCAGCCAGGGAGTAATAGTCCACGAGAGTAGACGGCCGATGCCACTGATCGTCAGCACTGCAGCAGTAGATTGCCATTGCCGCTGATCAACAGCACTGCAGCCAGGACATCTCTGTTTTGTTTCTACACACCTTAGTTTGACATCAGCACTATATTTCTTCATTTGAGCAACACTTATTCATCAGAATAATTTTGGACATCTTTTTCTTACCCCTTTTATCAGAATAATTCATCACATTCTCCTCTGATTTTTTTTGAGCAATTCTCCACATCCATCCCAGATACTTTTATCAGAACGATTCTTCACATCCTTCTTTCATCGGGACAATTCTTCACATCCTCCTCTGACCCTTTTATCAGAAAGATTCTTTACATCCACTTCTGGTACTTTTATGAGAACGATTCTTCACATCCTCCACTGGTCCTTTTTTCAAAATGATTCTTGACATCCTCTTTGGTCCTTTTATTGGAACAATTCTTCACATCCTCCTCTGGTCCTTTTATCAGAATGATTCTTCACTTCCTCCTCTGACCTTTTTAGAACAATTCTCCACATCTATCTCTGATTCATTTATCAGAACGATTCTTCACATCCTTCTTTCATCGGGACAATTCTCCTCTGATCCTTTTATCAAAATGATTCTTCATATTCTCCTATGATCCTTTTATCAAAATGATTCTTCATATTCTCCTCTGATCCTTTAATCAGAATGATTGTTCACCTCCTCCTCTGGTCCTTTTATCAGAATGATTCTTCAAATCCACTTCTGGTAGTTTTATGAGAACGATTCTTCACATCCTCCTCTGGTCCTTTTATCGGAACAATTCTTCACATCCTCCTCTGGTCTCTTTATCAGAATGATTCTTCATATCCTCCTCTGATATTTTTAGAACAATTCTCCACACCCATCTCTGATCCTTTTTATCAGAACGATTCTTCACATCCTTCTTTCATCGGGACAATTCTTCGCATCTTCCTCTGGTGCTTTTTTATCAGAATGATTCTTGACCTACTCCTCTGGTCCTTTTATCAGAACAATTCTTCACATCCTCCTCTGGTCCTTTTATCAGAATGATTCTTCACATCCTCCTCTGATCCTTTTATAAATGAGTTATCTTCGACTACATGATGCCCATTTCTCTGGATATTTTCTTTGCTCACACCATTTTAAGTATACACTTCACACCATTGAAAATCCTGACCAGGTTAGTCCAGCACCACTGACCAGTTTGAAATAGCCCAAATTGCTTGATTTTTTCGATTGCGGTATGTATTCACAATGAAATTAATTCATAGAAAACTGATCAATTGATTTTATGTTGAACTTCATGGTCATAGAGTTTATCATCTTGGTTATCTGTGATAAAGCATAAATCTAAAACATGTTATTTATTAGTATAGATTAGCAACCAAAAGAATACTTAGCCATTGATTTAATCTTCCTTTTATTCCACTTTGTCATCTACTGTACATGCAGAAAAAAAGATGCTGGACATAGAAAGACATATTACTCTACATTACAAAAAGAAGTTAATGCAAATCATCAAATAATATTAGTGTAAATGCCACCCGTGTCCAAATATTTCTCTCTGGCCAAGAAAGAATGGCAGACATGCTGAGCAAGTCAGAAAGAGGTCATCCAAGATTAACTGGCAGCTCACTTTCATCTCTTCTCTGTGCGAGAACTCCCGTAGGGACAGCTTGTCTTCTGGCTCCAAGCAAACCCTATGGTTGACATGCCTGCTATCATTTCAAGCCTTGGAGGCCTTGCCCAGTCTGTCCCATGCTGGTCCTGGAGAACATTTGCCAAGTGTCAGCCTGGATGTCAAGTCAATCAATCCTTTTACATCAAGCCCTGATCATAGACTTTCACGTGCAAAACACACAAACACTGGGAATAAATACTGGCCACGAACACTGAGTATAAACACGGAATAAACATTGCCACAAACACTGGGTATAAACACTGGGCGTAAACACTGGGAATAAATACTGTCGACAAACACTGAGACTAAACACTGGGAATACATACTGGGCACAAACATTGGGAATAATCACTGACCATAAACTCTGGGAATAAACACCAGAAATAAACACTGGTCACAAACACTGGGACTAAACAATGACCACAAACACTGGGTATAAACACTGGCCACAAACACTGACCATAAACACTGGGAATAAACACCAAGAATAAACACTGTTCTCAAACACTGGGACTAAACAATGACCACAAACACTGGGTATAAACACTGAGTATAAACACTGGACACAAACACTGGGAAGAAACTCTGACCATAAACACTAGAAATAAACACTATGAATAAACACTGGACACAAACACTGGGAATGAACACTGGAAATAAACACTGACCATAAACACTGGGAATAAACACCAAGAATAAACACTGTTCTCAAACACTGGGACTAAACAATGACCACAAACACTGGGTATAAACACTGAGTATAAACACTGGACACAAACACTGGGAAGAAACTCTGACCATAAACACTAGAAATAAACACTATGAATAAACACTGGACACAAACACTGGGAATGAACACTGGAAATAAACACTGACCATAAACACTGGGAATAAACACAGGGAATAAACACTGGACACAAACACTGGGACTAAACAATGACCACAAACACTGGGAATGAACACTGGCCACAAACACTGGGAATGAACACTGGAAATAAACACTGGGCACAAACACTGGGAATAAACACACGGAATAAACACTGGACACAAACACTGGGACTAAACAATGACCACAAACACTGGGAATGAACACTGGCCACAAACACTGGGAATGAACACTGGAAATAAACACTGGGAATAAACACACGGAATAAACACTGGACACAAACACTGGGACTAAACAATGACCACAAACACTGGGTATAAACTCTGACCATAAACACTGGGAATAAACACTGGCCACAAACACTGGGACTAAACAATGACCACAAACACTGGGAATGAACACTGGCCACAAACACTGGGTATGAACACTGGGCATAAATACTGGGAATAAACACTGACCATAAACACTGGGGATAGGGATAAATACCGGGGATAACCACTGGCCACAAACACTAGGACTAAACAATGACCACAAACACTGGGTATAAACACTGGCCACAAACACTGAGAATAAACACTGGGACTAAACAATGACCACAAACACTGTGTATAAACACTGGACACAAACCCTGGGAATAAACCCTGACCACAAACACTGAGAATAAACACCGGGAATAAACACTGGCCACAAACACTGGGACTAAACAATGACCACAAACACTGGGTATAAACACTGGGAATAAACACCGGGAATAAACATTGGCCACAAACACTGGGTATAAACACTGGGCGTAAACACTGGGAATAAATACTGTCGACAAACACTGAGAATAAACACTGGGAATACATACTGGGCACAAACATTGGGAATAATAACTGACCATAAACACTGGGAATAAACACCAGAAATAAACACTGGCCACAAACACTGGGACTAAACAATGACCACAATCATTGGGTATAAACACTGGCCACAAACACTGGGACTAAACAATGGCCACAAACATTGGGTATAAACACTGGCCACAAACACTGACCATAAACACTGGGAATAAACACCAAGAATAAACACTGGCCACAAACACTGGGACTAAACAATGACCACGAACACTGGGTATAAACACTGAGTATAAACGCTGGGAATAAACACTGGACACAAACACTGGGAATAAACTCTGACCATAACCACTAGAAATAAATACTAGGAATAAACACAAACACTGGGACTAAACAATGACCACATACACTGGGAATGAACACTGGCCACAAACACTGGGTATGAACCCTGGAATTAAACACTGGGCACAAACACTGGGAATAAACACTGACCATAAACACTGGGAATAAACACAGGGAATAAACAATGGACACAAACACTGGGACTAAACAATGACCACAAACACTGGGAATAAACACTGGCCACAAACACTGGGTATGAACACTGGAAATAAACACTGGGCACAAACACTGGGAATAAACACTAGGAATAAACACTGGCCACAAAAACTGGGACTAAACAATGACCACAAACACTGGGAATGAACACTGGCCACAAACACTGGGCATAAACACTGGGAATAAACACTGACCATAAACACTGGGGATAAACACCGGGATAAACACTGGCCACAAACACTAGGACTAAACAATGACCAAAAACACTGGGTACAAAAACACTGGCCACAAACACTGGGAATAAACACTGACCATAAACACCGGGAATAAACACTGGCCACAAACACTAGGACTAAACACTGACCACAAACACTGGGTATAAACACTGACCACAAACACTGGGAATAAACTCTGACCATAAACACTGGGAATAAACAATGACCACAAACACTGGGACTAAACAATGACCACAAACACTGGGAATGAACACTGGCCACAAACACTGGGTATGAACACTGGAAATAAACACTGGGAATAAACACTGGGAATAAACACCGGGAATAAACACTGGCCACAAACACTGGGACTAAACAATGACCACAAACACTGGGTATAAACACTGGGAATAAACACTGGCCACAAACACTGGGACTAAACAATAATCACAAACACTGGGTATAAACACCGGCCATAAACACTGGGAATAAACACCAGGAATAAACATTGGCCACAAACACTGGTTATAAACACTGGGAATAAACACCTGGAATAAACACTGGGAATAAACACCTGGAATAAACACTGGGAATAAACACTGGTTATAAACACGGAATAAACACTGGCCACAAACACTGGGTATGAACACTGGCCACAAACACTGGGTATGAACACTGGCCACAAACACTGGGTATAAACACTGGGAATAAACACTGGCCACAAACACTGGGACTACACAATGACCACAAACAATGGGAATGAACACTGGCCACAAACACTGGGTATGAACACTGGCCACAAACACTGGGTATGAACACTGGCCACAAACACTGGGTATAAACACTGGGAATAAACACTGGCCACAAACACTGGGACTACACAATGACCACAAACAATGGGAATGAACACTGGCCACAAACACTGGGTATGAACACTGGCCACAAACACTGGGTATAAACACTGGGAATAAACACTGGCCACAAACACTGGGACTACACAATGACCACAAACAATGGGAATGAACACTGGCCACAAACACTGGGTATGAACACTGGCCACAAACACTGGGTATAAACACTGGCCACAAACACTGGGTATAAACACTGACCACAAACACTGGGAATAAACTCTGACCATAAACACTGGGAATAAACAATGACCACAAACACTGGGACTAAACAATGACCACAAACACTGGGAATGAACACTGGCCACAAACACTGGGTATGAACACTGGAAATAAACACTGGGAATAAACACTGGGAATAAACACCGGGAATAAACACTGGCCACAAACACTGGGACTAAACAATGACCACAAACACTGGGTATAAACACTGGGAATAAACACTGGCCACAAACACTGGGACTAAACAATAATCACAAACACTGGGTATAAACACCGGCCATAAACACTGGGAATAAACACCAGGAATAAACATTGGCCACAAACACTGGTTATAAACACTGGGAATAAACACCTGGAATAAACACTGGGAATAAACACCTGGAATAAACACTGGGAATAAACACTGGTTATAAACACGGAATAAACACTGGCCACAAACACTGGGTATGAACACTGGCCACAAACACTGGGTATGAACACTGGCCACAAACACTGGGTATAAACACTGGGAATAAACACTGGCCACAAACACTGGGACTACACAATGACCACAAACAATGGGAATGAACACTGGCCACAAACACTGGGTATGAACACTGGCCACAAACACTGGGTATGAACACTGGCCACAAACACTGGGTATAAACACTGGGAATAAACACTGGCCACAAACACTGGGACTACACAATGACCACAAACAATGGGAATGAACACTGGCCACAAACACTGGGTATGAACACTGGCCACAAACACTGGGTATAAACACTGGGAATAAACACTGGCCACAAACACTGGGACTACACAATGACCACAAACAATGGGAATGAACACTGGCCACAAACACTGGGTATGAACACTGGCCACAAACACTGGGTATGAACACTGGCCACAAACACTGGGTATAAACACTGGGAATAAACACTGGCCACAAACACTGGGACTACACAATGACCACAAACAATGGGAATGAACACTGGCCACAAACACTGGGTATGAACACTGGCCACAAACACTGGGTATAAACACTGGGAATAAACACTGGCCACAAACACTGGGACTACACAATGACCACAAACAATGGGAATGAACACTGGCCACAAACACTGGGTATGAACACTGGCCACAAACACTGGGTATAAACACTGGCCACAAACACTGGGACTACACAATGACCACAAACAATGGGAATGAACACTGGCCACAAACACTGGGTATGAACACTGGCCACAAACACTGGGTATAAACACTGGCCACAAACACTGGGACTACACAATGACCACAAACAATGGGAATGAACACTGGCCACAAACACTGGGACTACATAATGACCACAAACAATGGGGATGAACACTGGCCACAAACACTGGGTATAAACACTGGCCACAAACACTGGGACTACACAATGACCACAAACACTGGGAATAAACACTGGCCACAAACACTGGGACTACATAATGACCACAAACAATGGGGATGAACACTGGCCACAAACACTGGGTATAAACACTGGGAATAAACACTGGCCACAAACACTGGGACTACACAATGACCACAAACAATGGGAATGAACACTGGCCACAAACACTGGGTATGAACACTGGCCACAAACACTGGGTATAAACACTGGCCACAAACACTGGGACTACACAATGACCACAAACAATGGGAATGAACACTGGCCACAAACACTGGGTATGAACACTGGCCACAAACACTGGGTATAAACACCGGCCATAAACACTGGGAATAAACACCTGGAATAAACATTGGCCACAAACACTGGTTATAAACACTGGGAATAAACACTGGCCACAAACACTGGGACTACACAATGACCACAAACACTGGGAATAAACACTGGCCACAAACACTGGGACTACACAATGACCACAAACAATGGGAATGAACACTGGCCACAAACACTGGGAATGAACACTGACCACAAACACTGAGAATAAACACCGGGAATAAACACTGGCCACAAACACTGGGACTAAACAATGATCACAAACACTGGGTATAAACACCGGCCATAAACACTGGGAATAAACACCAGGAATAAACATTGGCCACAAACACTGGTTATAAACACTGGCCACAAACACTGGTTATAAACACTGGGAATAAACACTGGCCACAAACACTGGGACTACACAATGACCACAAACACTGGGAATAAACACTGGCCACAAACACTGGGACTACATAATGACCACAAACAATGGGGATGAACACTGGCCACAAACACTGGGAATGAACACTGGCCACAAACACTGGGTATGAACACTAGGCATAAACACTGGGAATAAACCCTGACCATTAACACTGGGAATAAACACCGGGAATAAACACTGGCCACAAACACTGGGACTAAACACAAATACTGGGTATAAACACCGGCCATAAACACTGGGAATAAACAGTGGGTATAAACACTGGGTATAAACACTGGGAATAAACACTGGCCACAAACACTGGGACTACACAATGACCACAAACACTGGGAATAAACACTAGCCACAAAGACTCGGTATGAACACTGGCCACAAACACTGGGAATAAACAACGTGGATAAACACTAGCCACAAACACTGGGACTACAAAATGACCACAAACACTGGGAATAAACACTGGCCACAAACACTGGGTATGAACACTGGCCACAAACACTGGGTATAAACACTGGGTATAAACACTGGGAATGAACACTGGCCACAAACACTGGCAATGAACACTGGCCACAAACACTGGGAATGAACACTGGCCACAACACTGGGAATGAACACTGGCCACAAACACTGGGAATAAACTCTGACCATAAACACTGGGAATAAACACCGGGGATAAACACTGGCCACAATCACTGGGTATGACCACTGGGAATAAACACTGACCATAAACACTGGGAATAAACACCAGGGATAAACACTGGCCACAAACACTAGGACTAAACAATGACCACAAACACTGGGTATAAACACTGGCCATAAACTCTGGGCATAAACACTGGCCACAAACACTAGGACTAAACAATGACCACAAACACCGGGTATAAAACACTGGCCATAAACACTGGGCATAAACACTGCCCACAAACACTGGGACTACACAATGACCGCAAACACTGGATATAAACACTGGCCACAAACACTGGGGATAAACACTGGGAATACACAATGGCCACAAACACTGGATATAAACACTAGGAATAAATACTCGGAATAATCACTGGGTACAAGCACAGGGCACAAACACTGGGCACAAACACTTGCTGGCGAGCGCCCAAGACGGCGATCACTTGTTTACGCTAAGGAATTGCCACGTTTCATTCTCCTTGTCAGCAGGGATAAACGCTGTAAAACACAATGACCCTTGAGCTTTGGAGGATAATGGTGTCCAGTTTGCAAACAAACTAGATTTACAGATAAGTCGTTATGGGGATAAGGTGATCGAATAGTCACGTGTCATCATAGAAAAGTCCTGCGTGATACTCAAGAAAACATCTCACAGATCAGAAGATGCTGCAGAACACTGTAAACACTTTCCTTATCTACAAGCTGTATCTCATCGTCAGCACCTTTCACATTCAGCCGGCTCATCTGTGCGCCAGACATCGCACTAATATGTGAGATAACCCATGTCACCTTTGATCACTGTTGTATAGTTTATTTATAGATACCATCTCCATAAAAAGTTGAGTCACTATGTAAATTTATGACATTACTTATGTTGTACAAAGTCACACTTGTGACTTAGGGCCCCAAGTTTTGTGACACAACAGCGATCTCACCAGCGAGATCGCTGTGTGTGACAGCAATCAGCGACCGGCCCCCCTGCCGGTATCGCTGATCGCTGCAAGAAACCTCTGGACATTTTTTTCGTCGCTGATCTCCCGCTGGCCAGCACGCATCGCTGTGTGTGACAGGCGGGATACCAGCGATCAGCTGGTAACTAACGTACACATCGGGTATCCAAGGGACGCGCGTCCCTTGGATACCCGATGTGTACGTTAGTTACTAGCGAGTTACAGGTGCCGCCGCCTCACGCTGGGGACCAGGAGCCCGCAGGGTGTGTACCTTAATTGCTGCTGCCGCTGCACGCTGGGGACCAGGAGGCAGCAGGACGCCGCCAGGAGAGGCCGGGGATGCAGGAGCGCCCTCTGCTGGTGGAGGACTGGAACAGCAGGCACACTTGTCCGCTGCTCCCGGGCTCGCTCCTCACCTCGGCGTCGGCGTGCTGATCGCTGGTGAAGCTGCCTGTTTGACAGCTCACCAGCGATCACATAGCGACTTACCAGCGATCCTGACATGTTGATATCGTTGTCGGGATCGCTGGTAAGTTGCTATGTGTGACTCCAGCTTTAGACAGATGGGTTCATGCCCTGAGAACATCATATTTATATGCAAAGTAAGTATTGCAGTAATTAAAAGTCAAGTATTCATATACAATAATGTCTGCAGATGTCTTGGAGCTTGCAGATTGCCGCTGCATCTTTGCAGTTGCAGCAGTGAACACCTGCACACTTCACAACTGTTGGACGTGCCTAGTAGCTGCGCTCTCTGCATTATACATTTGGGGTGGTGACTGCCTCTGTAGGGAGACGGACATATTGAGCCGATCTCCGACGTCTTCAGATAGCCTGTGATGAACATCCTACCGCTGCCACCGATATGTGATGAACAGCGGACCGCTGTTGCCAACTTGTGACGGACAGCGGACCCTGTGCCACCAATAGGTCACGATCCCAGGTCAGCGGACGGAGAGATGCGACGCACTGCCGGCACACGGCTATCACAGGCACAGTGGGGGCTTATCTTAGTTATCCCACCACTGGCACCATGTGACAAAAATACAGCAAGCTAATCTTGCTCTAACAATTTATCGCAGGGGGTATTTTGGTTGCCCCACCACTGCTAACAACCTTCCAAGAACTGCGAGGTTTTATGTATATCCCACTTTCTTAGTTCCACTTTGGAACTCGCAGCTCTCCGGTGCCCCCTTACCCTCAGGTCAGTCAGGGAACTGCACCTAGGATAATTAGTCGTCGGACGGGCTGCTTGTTGTGAACGGGCCGCTAGACTACTGCAGTACGGGAATTATCAATGCTGTGGCCTCAACCACTCATTCAGCAATATAAGACCCTTCTTTACTGCCAGCTAGCCTCGCCAGCTGCGCACACCGTGCTGCCACCAGCCACGCTTTACTTAATCAAGAGTTAATTAAGAGGGTCCGCGGCAAACCCCTGAAATTAGTAGCGATTATCTAAAAAAGGCGCATAGTTCATTTCTTAGAGAATGGAGTTAAACTGATAATTTTACGATTTATTCCCCAAAGTCGGGCAGTGATTACAAATAGAAAAGTTGTAATAAATTGAGACATTACATATGTACAAATACAAATATAAAACAAAGTGGATGAAAGAACAGAAAGTAACACTCACATGTGCGTAGTTGGTGTTAGACAGACCATGTGGCTGGGGGAGGGGCGCTTAACCAAACTTCCCCACTCATCAGCACGTCTCTCTGGCAGGAGGACTCCAGCTGAACTGACTGGAATTTGGTAGGGAATACCTATAGCCTAAGGTCTGTGACCTCACGAAATGGGCGGTCTGGAGAGGTCCAACCTTCCTCTCTCCAAGTTAGGATTTGGCTACAAAACTTAGAATAACTATATCTAAACGAGAAAAGCCCATACCAACACACATAGGGCATCATTGTTTGTGATTTACCGAATAGAATCCGAAGACACCAAGCATGCCATACTTAGAACACTCTGTTTGGGAGCAATCCATATCTCAGTTTCTGGAGGGATTAGGATTATGAAAATTAGAGATTGGCAAGCTGCTTTCATTGCCTACGCAGTGATATGGTTATTATATCTCTGAGTTGTATGGTTTTTGCAATATGACTTGTTTTAATACTTCCCATATACTGGCATCCAGCCTCGGCCAGAACAAAGAGATCTTTTCCCCCTAGCTGTGATTTGAAAGGAAATGCCTGGCATCAGGTTTCAGATGCCGGCAGAAAGCACACACACAGACAGCTGCTAAGGGGGGCAAAAGGAGGGGGCTGTAAGGGAGGGGGAAGTGCTGTGTGACAAGGCGATTTTCTGGAAAGAAATGAGGATTCTAGAAAGTTCTACCTTACAGACATTTAACATTACACCTCCCCCTTTTAGAGGGCGCTACGGAGGCATTACCTCTTGGTAATCGACCATGCGCACCTCAGCGGGTTCGCCCCAGCGGGACAACCCATCGGCATTACCATGTTCACTGCCCTTTTTGTGTTGTACAGTAAAGTCGTACTGTTGAAGGGCAAGGCTCCAGCGGAGCAACCTTCCATTGGTTCCGGATACTGTGCGCAACCAGCTCAGAGGGTTGTGGTCGGTTACCACCGTGAAGGTGGGCCCATACAGGTAGGGCTGCAAACGTTGCAGTGCCCACACCATGGCCAGACACTCCTTCTCGATGGTCGAGTATGCCACTTCCCTCGGCAAAAGTTTCCGGCTCATGTACAACACAGGGTGCTCCTGGTTCCCCGAGTCGACCTGGCTGAGCACAGCACCGAGGCCAAACTTGCTGGCGTCGGTCTGTACCAGAAACGGGCGACTGCTGTCGACTGCTCTCAACACTGGAGAGATGCACAGGGCTGCTTTCAAAGCTTGGAAGGCCGCCTCACAGTCATCTGTCCAGTTGACTGTTTGGGGTAGCCTCTGCTTGGTGAGGTCGGTCAAGGGTTTTGCAAGGGCGCTATAGTCCTGCACGAACCGCCTATAGTACCCTGCAGTGCTCAAGAAGGACTTCACCTGTTTCTTGGTCCTGGGGGTGGGCCAGGACACGATTGCGTCCACCTTTTCTGGCTCCGGACTCATGGAACCCCCGCCTACCCGGTGCCCCAGGTAGTGGCCCTCGCTCATGCCCATCTGGCACTTTCCTGGCTTGATAGTCAGGCCTGCCTGGTGAAGACGCTTGAGCTCCTCCTGGAGATGCTGAAGGTGTTCCTCCCAGGTGAAACTGAAGATGGCGATGTCGTCCAAGTACGCCACTGCGTACTCATCCAGTCCCCGGAGCAGGTGGTTGACCATCCGCTGGAAAGTGGCAGGGGCATTTTTTATGCCGAAGGGCATGACTGTGGACTCGTACAGTCCAAAGGGGGTGATAAAGGTGGATTTCTCCTGCGCCTCTGGGCTCAGGGGAATCTGCCAGTATCCATGATGGATATGTACCTTGCTTTTGCCAACCGCTCAAGCAGATCCTCGATGCGCGGCATCGGGTGGGCATCAGAGGTTGTGATGGCGTTGAGCCCCCTGTAGTTCACGCAGAACCGGGTGGTTCAATCCTTTTTAGGCACGAGGACTACAGGTGTGGCCCACGCGCTTTTTGACCGTCGAATCACCCCCAGCCTTAACATCTCCTCAAATCTCTTGGCGCATGACTTGTTGCACCGCCTCAGAGATCCGATAAGGTGTTCGCCGTAGTGGGGCGTGATTCCCGGTGTCCACCTCATGAACCGCTAACTCGGTCCTCCCAGGTCGGTTGGTGAACATGGCCCGGAAGGGTTCCAGGGTTTCCACCAACTGCGACCGCTGGGATACGGTTAGCAAACCACTTATCTCCATGTCCTCAATGGACCCATTGGCCTTGGCTTGGGCCAGCATGTCCAGGAGGGGATCTTCCTCCCCATCCTCGGGCAGGTTGCAGACCAGAAGGACGCAAGCTTCACGCTCGTGGTGCGCCTTCAGCATGTTGACGTGAAAGGCCTTGCGCCTACCCCGAGCATGGTAAAGCGTGACCACGTAGGTGACCGGGTTGAGCTGTTGGTGGACGACGTATGGGCCTTCCCAGGCTGCCTGAAGCTTATCCGTTGGTACGGGGACCAGCACGCACACCCTTTGACCCACCAGGTAGGTCCGCTCCTGGGCGTTCTGGTCGTACCAGTGCTTCTGGTCAGCCTGAGCCTGTGTCATGTTGTCATGCACCAACTGCGTCAAGGTCTGCATCTTGTCACGGAAGATGACGATGGACACTTCTGTGGGGTTTGGCTCATCTTCCCAGGGTTCTCTTATCAACCCAAGGGGTCCCCGGACTCGCCTGTCATACAGGAGCTCGAAGGGGGAGAACCCGGTCGAGGCCTGTGGAACTTCAGCAGGTGTGGGAGGTACCGCTCCCAGTCGCGCCCTTGGGTCTCAACCAGCATGCGGAGCATCTTTTTGAGGGTACCGTTGAAGCGTTTGCACAAACCATTAGTCTGTGGGTGATACGCACTCGATACCAGGTGCTTCACCTGCATTTTCTCACAGAGAGCCTCCATTAGGTGAGACATGAGTTGGGTCCCTTGATCGGTAAGCATCTCCCTGGGAAATCCATCAGTGCGTCAGCCACCTTATCTGCCCTAGTTGAAGACAGAGCTACTGCCTCTGGTTACCGAGTAGCGTAGTCTACCACGGTGAGAATGTATTGCTTTCCGGAGCTGCTGGGGACGGCCAGCGGGCCTACAATGTCCACCGCGATTCTCTAGAAAGGCTCCTCTATCACCGGCAAAGGAATAAGGGGAGCCTTAAGAGCAGGCCCAGCCTTACCCACTTTTTGACAGGTGGCACAGGAGCTGCAGTAGGTCGTGACATCTGTCCCCATCTTGGGCCAATAGAAGTGTTGAGACAGCCGTGCCTTTGTTTTGCTGATCCCCAAGTGTCCAGCGAGTGGAATCTCATGGGCAATCCGCAACAACTCAGTTCTAAACTGTAAGGGGACGACTAGCTGTCTTTCCCTCAACTACTCCTTTTGGGGATCTCCGGGTACTGTCTCCCGGTACAACCTTCCTAGTTCCCAGAACACCCTCTCCTTATCAGGCTCGGAGGTGGGCGTCTCGGCGAGGTGTCTCAATTTCTCCAGGCTGGCATCTGAGTGCAGAGCAGCCTGGAACTCCTTGCTGGAGGCTGCCAGAAGTGATGTCAGGGTCCCTTCCTTACTGGGACCCTCTGGAACCAGCTCTGGGTTCACCTCTGGTTCAGTCTCTCCTGTAGCAGAAGAGGGTCCAGAAGACAGGGTGCTACCTGCGATCTGGGCACTCTGACTGCGTGTGACAGCGGCTATGTATGCTGTCTCCCTGGGGATTTCTACAGACCCACCAATCGGCGCTGCCATGGGCCCTATCTCCCCATCCACCCCCAACACTTCAGGAGCAGTGCTACTTATGGGCCAGTTACCTTTCTCGGTGGCACTGGTCAGTTGCATGGCATTACCTTCCTCATGGTCCCCATGCACCTCCCCATTTCCTTGAGCACCGTTGCTTGCTCCTGCCAGGGGTTCCTCAGCCGTCTCACTCTTTAGAGTGACAGGGCTGAGGACTTCGGTACCTGTGGACACATCTACCCTTTCAAAGAAATGGTTAACAGGTTCAGTCGGCACAGAGACATCATCATTCCTAGGAAAAGAATGGTTATCAGATTTCTTTGGTACAGTTACATCACCATCAGCATCATTCCTGGGGAGAGAATGATTGTTGGTTGCATCATTCATTACTCATCACGTCATTAGCAGCTAACACATTCAGTTTCCCGTCATCATCATCATCAGGGTTAACGCTACCCTTATTATCAGACTTGGGAGGTGTGTCAGGGACGTAGTATGCAACCATCCTCCCCAAGTCAGTCCCCAATAAAACATCAGTGGGCAGGTTTTCAGACACTCCCACTTCCCTCAACCCGCTCCCAGCACCCCAATCAAGAAAAACCCGGGCCACTGGCAAGGGACAATGGGTGCCTCCAATCCCGGTGACAGTCAGGGTTTTCCCCTCAACAAACTCTTCAGGGGCTGCCAGTCCAGGACGGATGAGGGTTCGTTCAGCCCCCGTTCCTTGAGGCCTGTAGCAAGACGGTCCCCCACCTGGACAGGTTGAACATTGTCGTCAATCCTCCCAACCACACCTCCCACGAAAAGAACGGAGGCGTTGGGCCCAGAGGCCTTGGCTGGGAGGTTCTTCGGCTTTTCCGCACAGGTGTAACTGAGGTGATCAGGCCGCTTGCAGTGGAAACACAGGCGACTGTCAGTAGTAGGCCTGGTGTTGGCAACAGGGACAGGGCCTCCGGAGAGATGGCTAGCTGGGGCACTGGGGTTGGTTGCAGGCTTACCCCCTCTCCAGCTGGTGGTGACTGGCCTCCGCGTCTCTGGCTTCTAGTTGGCCTCGTAGTTGTCGGCGATCTGCGCCGCTTTGTCCGCGTTCATTGGTTCGCGGTCCAGGATGAACTGTCGGACCTCAGCTGGGCAAAGATGCAGGAACTGGTCTTTGATCATCAGGTCCCATAGCTGCTCAAAGGAATCAACGGACAGTCCATGGATCCACAGGTCAAAGTGGGTCCTGAATCCTTGCACCACATCACTATAGCTATCGTATGGGCCACGTTGGAGGTTCCAGAACTTCTTTCGGTATACCTCAGGTGTCAGCCGGTATTTGGCGATCAGAGCCTGCTTGATGGCATCATAGTCATCGTCGTCTTCTGATGGAAGAGAAGCAAACGCCTCCAGAGCTTTGCCTTTTAGCCCTTGGGTCATGTACCTGGCCCATTGTTCTCTTGGCAGCTGGTACTGTCTGCAGGCTTTCTCAAAGGCTCGCAGGAACGTGTCCAAGTCCCTGTCCTTTTCCATCACGGGAAAATGCTCTCGCCGGGGTTTAGGACTCTGGACGCTGCTGAGCTCACTGCTTCGGGCATTCCACCCCCACTGGAGCATCTCCAGTTCATGGGCCCTCAGCGCTTGGAGTTCGACTTGGGTCTCCTGCTGATATTGCTGGATCAGCCTCACCCGCCCCTCACTGTCTTCGGCGGGGAGTTCGTCCAAGGCCGCTTGCAGGTAGGGGTCCAATCTGTCCTGATTGTATGTGGAGCCAGTGCTCCGGAGTGGAGCCTCTGCTGCAGCCCCATTGTTACTTGGGCCCGCTTCTGCGTTCGCTGGGCTCTGGTCGTTTTCCCGTTGCACCAGAGCCGCGATCAGTTGGGCTTTGTTTTTGTTTGTGGTGTCAATCCGCCACACCCCGCAGAGGGCAATAAGAGATGCCTTATTATGCTGCTTATACCACTCTGCTCCCATTGTAGCCATGGTTGCCAAATAAAAGATAGAAAAGAAAAACGGAGAGAAGGAAGGGAATACTCGCACGTACACACAAATGTCTCAGGACTAGTAACCACTGAGTCTGTTCTCTAAAATGTATGATGCAGGATTCCCGCAGGAACTGTGCAGGCTTTTAGTGAGAGGAATGATTGCTTAAACCAAATCACTAATGCTCTAGGATTATCCCATTGCTCTGCCACCAATATGTGACGAACATCCCACCGCTGCCACCAATATGTGATGAACAGTGGACCGCTGTCGCCAACTTGTGACGGACAGCAGACCTTGTGCCACCAATAGGTCACGATCCCACCACTGGCACCAGTAGGTCAGCGGACAGAGAGATGCGACGCACTGCCAGCACACGGCTATCACAGGCACAGTGGGGGCTTATCTTAGCTATATCACCACTGGCACCAAGTGACAAAAATACAGCAAGCTAATCTTTCTCTAACAATTTATCGCAGGGGGGTATTTTGGTTGCCCCACCACTGCTAACATCCTTCCAAGAACTGCAGGGATTTATGTATATCCCACTTTCTCAGTTCCACTTTGGAACTCGCAGCTCTCCGGCGCCCCCCTTACCCTCAGGTCAGTCAGGAAACTGCACCTAGGATAATTAGTCGTCGGACGGGCTGCTTGTTGTGAACGGGCCGCTAGACTACTGCAGTACGGGAATTATCAATGCTGTGGCCTCAACCACTCATTCAGCAATATAAGACCCTTCTGTACTGCCAGCTAGCCTCGCCAGGCGCGCACACCACGCTGCCACCAGCCATGCTTTACTTAATCAAGAGTTAATTAAGAGGGTCCGTGGCAAACCCCTGAAATTAGTAGCGATTATCTAAAAAAGGCGCATAGTTCGTTTCTTAGAGCATGGAGTCAAACTGATAATTTTACGATTTATTCCCCAAAGTCGGGCAGTGATTACAAATACAAAAGTTGTAATAAATTGAGACATTACAGATGTACAAATACAAATATAAACCAAAGTGGATGAAAGAACAGAAAGTAACACTCACATGTGCGTAGTTGGTGTTAGACAGACCATGTGGCTGGGGGAGGGGCGCTTAACCAAACGTCCCACTCATCGGCACGTCTCTCTGGCAGGAAGACTCCAGCTGAACTGACTGGAATTTGGTAGGGAATACCTATAGCCTAAGGTCTGTGACCTCACGAAATGGGCAGTCTGGAGAGGTCCAACCTCCCTCTCTCCAAGTTAGGATTTGGCTACAAAACTTAGAATAACTATATCTAAACGAGAAAAGCCCGTACCAACACACATAGGGCATCAATGTTTGTGATTCACTAAATAGAATCCGAAGACACCAAGCATGCCATACTTAGGACACTCTGTTTGGGAGCAATCCATATCTCAGTTTCTGGAGGGATTAGGATTATGAAAATTAGAGATTGGTAAGCTGCTTTCATTGCCTACGCAGTGATATGGTTATTATATCTCTGAGTTGTATGGTTTTTGCAATATGACTTGTTTTAATACTTCCCATATACTGGCATCCAGCCTCGGCCAGAACAAAGAGATCTTTTCCCCCTAGCTGTGCTTCGAGAGGAAATGCCCGGTATCAGGTTTAAGATGCCGGCAGAAAGCACACACAGACAGCTGCTAAGGGTGGCAAAAGGAGGGGGCTGTAAGGGAGGGGGGAAGTGCTGTGTGACAAAGCGATTTTCTGGAAAGAATTGAGGATTCTAGAAAGTTCTACCTTACAGACATTTTACATTACAGAGCCAACACAAACAGGTTAATTTATCTTGGCCCTTGGCCTCCAAAATAAACTCTGCACTTTGATGGGGAGGAGTGCACGTTCTTAATGGAGGTGTAAGGAGATGGACATATGGTCCACGTTCTCCCTTGAATAATAATGCAATGTTGTATTGTATAATGTCAATTGTGACATGGTTTAATTTTGGGTGTTGCTCAACAGTAGGGAGAGTTATCGATTATGGCTGGGACTAGCCCAGAGTGGGAGGGGCTAAGCTGAAAGGACAGACCGCTACCTCTCAGAAAGTCAGATAGGGCTAGAATAACTGAGTTATCGATTGGAGACAGGGCCTGAGTCAGGGCTTCTAGCAGTATGGCACAGAGTTTAGAATCACCAAGTGGCAACAGGCCAAGATGGGACAGAACATGAGACTGGGAGAGTGTCCTGGGCGGGAGCGACAGAGAGTCAGTGACAGAGGATAAGTACCTGCCATACTGGCAATTTAGTTCTCTTGAGTAGAAAGAAGAAGCAGAACCACGAGTTGAGAAGAGGACTCTTAATATGTGGACTGGGGTACCAGCATCGGACTGTAGCACCTTAGGCTCGCCAGAAAAAAATCATTCTTGGGGCCCACTATGTAGCTACATAAAAATAAATATAAGACCACCAATTGTGTGGTAAAACATGCTAATATCATGATATAATAATAGTACACGTCTTAATGATGTAGCAGGGGTTGGGTAGCCCCCCTCAAAGAATATAATGTAGCCCCCTCATATGTTATAATGCAGCCCCCCATTGACTATAATGTAGCCCCCTCAAATAGTATAATGCAGCCCCCCATCTAATATATAAAGCTCAAGTGTGTGTATGTATGTACAGTTGTGGCCAAAAGTATTGACACCCCTGCAATTCTGTCAGATAATACTCAGTTTCTTCCTGAAAATGATTGCAAACACAAATTCTTTGGTATTATTATCTTCATTTAATTTGTCTTAAATGAAAAAACACAAAAGAGAATGAAGCAAAAAGCAAAACATTGATCATTTCACACAAAACTCCAAAAATGGGCCAGACAAAAGTATTGGCACCCTCAGCCTAATACTTGGTTGCACAACCTTTCGCCAAAATAACTGCGACCAACCGCTTCCGGTAACCATCAATGAGTTTCTTACAACGCTCTGCTGGAATTTTAGACCATTCTTCTTTGGCAAACTGCTCCAGGTCCCTGATATTAGAAGGGTGCCTTCTCCAAACTGCCATTTTTAGATCTCTCCACAGGTGTTCTATGGGATTCAGGTCTGGACTCATTGCTGGCCACCTTAGAAGTCTCCAGTGCTTTCTCTCAAACCATTTTCTAGTGCTTTTTGAAGTGTGTTTTGGGTCATAGTCCTGCTGGAAGACCCATGACCTCTGAGGGAGACCCAGCTTTCTCACACTGGGCCCTACATTATGCTGCAAAATTTGTTGGTAGTCTTCAGACTTCATAATGCCATGCACACGGTCAAGCAGTCCAGTGCCAGAGTCAGCAAAGCAACCCCAAAACATCAGGGAACCTCCGCCATGATTGACTGTAGGGACCGTGTTTTTTTCTTTGAATGCCTCTTTTTTTCTCCTGTAAACTCTATGTTGATGCCTTTGCCCAAAAAGCTCTACTTTTGTCTCATCTGACCAGAGAACATTCTTCCAAAACGGTTTAGGCTTTTTCAGGTAAGTTTTGGCAAACTCCAGCCTGGCTTTTTTATGTCTCGGGGTAAGAAGTGGGCTCTTCCTGGGTCTCCTACCATACAGTCCCTTTTCATTCAGACGCCGACGGATAGTACGGGTTGACACTGTTGTACCCTCGGACTGCAGGGCAGCTTGAACTTGTTTGAATGTTAGTCGAGGTTCTTTATCCAACATCCGCACAATATTGCGTTGAAATCTCTTGTCAATTTTTCTTTTCCGTCCACATCTAGGGAGGTTAGCCACAGTGCCATGGGCTTTAAACTTCTTGATGACACTGCGCACGGTAGACACAGGAACATTCAGGTCTTTGGAGATGGACTTGTAGCCTTGAGATTGCTCATGCTTCCTCACAATTTGGTTTCTCAAGTCCTCAGACAGTTCTTTGGTCTTCTTTCTTTTCTCCATGCTCAATGTGGTACACACAAGGACACAGGATAGAGGTTGAGTCAACTTTAATCCATGTCAACTGGCTGCAAGTGTGATTTAGTTATTGCCAACACCTGTTAGGTGCCACAGGTAAGTTACAGGTGCTGTTAATTACACAAATTAGAGAAGCATCACATGATTTTTCAAACAGTGCCAATACTTTTGTCCACCCTCTTTTTTATGTTTGGTGTGGAATTATATCCAATTTGGCTTTAGGACAATTCTTTTTGTGTTTTTTCATTTAAGACAAATTAAATAAAGATAATAATACCAAAGAATTTGTGTTTGCAATCATTTTCAGGAAGAAACTGAGTATTATCTGACAGAATTACAGGGGTGTCAATACTTTTGGCCACAACTGTATGTATGTGTGTATGTCCGTGATTGGCATCTGCACCGTCACAGCTACAGCCACAAAATTTGGCACAGTCACACATCTGGACCCCGAGAGCGTTCTAAGCTATGTTGTGAGGCGAAATTTTAACCCCGTGCATTCCAATTGACCAAACAATTTTGCCCCTATCTACATAATGGGGAAAAAGTGTGTGTGTATCAAGCCCCGCCCCTCATTATGATGTCATAATGGCTGCCATGGCGACGCTGATGTTATCATAGGTTGCAAGCTCTGCCACTCATTATGATGTCATAATGGTTGACTATGGGATGGAGGATATGTGATGGGGATATGGGCACTGGACTATGGGATGGATGATATGTATGATGGGTATATGGGCACGGGACTATGGGATGGAGGATGTATGATGGGTATATGGGCACTGGACTATGGGATGGAGGATATGTATGACAGGTATATGGGCACGGGACTATGGGATGGCGGATATGTATGATGGGTATATGGGCACGGGACTATGGGATGGAGGATATGTATGATGGGCATATGGGCATGGGACTATGAGATGAAGTATGTGTGATGGGTATATGGGCACTCAACTATGGGATGGCGAATATGTATGATGGGTATATGGGCATGGGACTATGGGATGGAGGATATGTATGATGGGTATATGGGCACTGGACTATGGGATGGAGGATATGTATGACGGGTATATGGGCACGGGACTATGGGATGGCGGATATGTATGATGGGTATATGGGCACGGGACTATGTGATGGAGGATATGTATGATGGGTATATGGGCATGGGACTATGAGATGAAGTATGTGTGATGGGTATATGGGCACTCAACTATGGGATGGCGAATATGTATGATGGGTATATGGGCATGGGACTATGGGATGGAGGATGTGTGATGGGTATATGGGCACTCGACTATGGGATGGAGGATAGGTATGATGGGTATATGGGCACGGGCCTATGGGATCGTGGATATGTATGATGGGTATATGGGCACGGGACTATGGGATGGAGGATAATTATAATTTGCTATAACTAACCACAGTTAGTTACTATGCCCGGGCAGCGCCGGGCTCTTCATCTAGTCTAATATATAAAACTCAAGGATGTGTATGTATGTATGTGTGTGTGTATGTCCGGGATTGGCATCCGCACCGTCGCAGCTACAGCCACAAAATTTGGCACAGTCACACGTCTGGACCCCGAGAGTGTCCTAGGCTATGTTGTGAGGCGAAATTTTAACCCCGCGCGTTCCAATTCACCAAACAATTTTGCCCCTATCTACATAATGGGGAAAAAGTGTGTGTGTATCAAGCCCCGCCCCTCATTATGATGTCATAATGGTTGCCAGGCGACGCTGATGTCATCATAGGTTGCAAGCCCCGCCTCTCATTATGATGTCATAATGGTTGACTATGGGAAGGAGGATGTGTGATGGGTATATGGGCACTGGACTATGGGATGGAGGATATGTATGACGGGTATATGGGCACGGGACTATGGGATGGAGGATGTGTGATGGGTATATGGGCACTGGACTATGGGATGGCGGATATGTATGAAGGGTATATGGGCACGGGACTATGGGATGGAAGATATGCATGATGGGTATATGGGCATGGAACTATGAGATGAAGGATGTGTGATGGGTATATGGGCACTCGACTATGGGATGGCGAATATGTATGATGGGTATATGGGCATGGGACTATGGGATGGAGGATGTGTGATTGGTATATGGGCATGGGACTATGGGATGGAGGATGTGTGATGGGTATATGGGCACTCGACTATGGAATGGAGGATATGTATGATGGGTATAGGCACGGGACTATGGGATCGTGGATATGTATGATGGGTATATGGGCACGGGACTATGGGAAGGAGGATAATTATAATTTGCTATAACTAACCACAGTTAGTTACTATGCCCGGGCAGCGCCGGGCTCTTCAGCTAGTAGAATATAATGTAGCCAACTCACCCCCTCATAGGGTATAATGCAGTCCCCTCATAGGGTATAATGCAGCCCCCCCATAGAATATAATGGATCATATAGTATAATGCGGCCCCCCATAGAATATTAATGTAGCCCCCACATCACCTCATAGGATATAATGCAGCCCACTCATAGGAGATAGTGCAGCCCCCATAGGATATAATGGAGCCCCCTCATAGTGTAATGCAGCCACCCCATAGAATATAATGTAGCCCCCTCATCCCCTCATAGGGAATAATGCAGTCCTCTCATAGGGTATAATGCAGCACCTCATACAATATAATGTAGCCCCCTCATAGGGTATAATGCACCCCCCATAGAATATAATGGAGCCCCCTCATAGTGTAATGCAGCCACCCCATAGAATATAATGTAGCCCCCTCATCCCCTCATAGGGTATAATGTAGCCCCCCTCATAGGGTATAATGCAGCCCCCATAGAATATAATGTAGCCCCCTCATAGGGTATAATGCACCCCCCATAGAATATAATGGAGCCCCCTCATAGGGTATAATGCACCCCCCCTCACAGGTATAATGCAGCCTCCCATAAAATATAATGTAGTCACGTCATAGGGTATAATGCAGCCCCCTCATAGGGTATAATGCAGCCCCCCATAGAATATAATGTAGCCACCCATAGAGCATAATGTAGCCCCCTTCATAGGGTATAATGCAGCCCCCTATAGAATATAATGAAGCCCCGTCACAGGGTATAATGCACCTCTCATAGAATATAATGTAGCCCCCTCAAAGGGGATAATGCAGCCCCCTCATAGGGTATAATGCAGCCCCCTCATAGGGTATAATGCAGCCCCTCCAATGTAACCAGAGGTGAACCTAGCCTCTCTGCTGCCTGAGGTGAACTGCAAAATGGCGCCCCCCCTCCCCGTAGTAAAATCAGTACAAATAAATCTGCTTTACTCTTTACTTGCCTAACCTGACACACATGCAAAATACATACACTTTTAAATAGGAATATATTTGAAACATCGATCTTAACACTTCTTCACGGACTTCATGCCGCCTGAGGCGAAGTAATCAACTTGCTTCATTTTAGGTGCACCCCTGGCCGTGGAACAGTGCTTACTGTAGCGCTCCTTCCCCGGCAGCCGTCCGTGTGGTACTGATGCGGCACACAGTTGCCACACGTATTACACACACGGATATCTCCACTACCGATTTTTCCGGTACCGGAAATATCAGGATGTGTGAAACCAACCTAAAGCCACATGCACACGTTCAGTATTTGGTCAGTATTTTACCTCAGTATTTGTAAGCCAAACTGGGAGTGGGTGAGAAATACAGAAGTGGTGACGTGTTTCTATTTTCCTCTGATTGTTCTACTCCTGGTTTTGGCCTTCAAATACTGAGGTAAAATACTGAACGTATGAACGTGGCCTGATGGATGGTTTCTGCTACTTCTGACTTCCTGCAGACAGAAGTTGCAGTCACAAGATGGCATCGATAAAAGGTGGAGATGGTGATATTATACACAGGAGTTCTGTATATAGTGTACAGGTAATACAGTGATCACCAGTGACATACACAGGAGCTCTGTATATAGTGCCAGTGTACAGGTAATACAGTGATCACCGGGGACATTATACACAGGATCTCTGTATGTAATGTCAGTGTACAGGTAATACAGTGATCATTGGTGACATTATACACAGGAGCTATGTATATAATGTATAGGTAATACAGTGATCACCAGTGACATTATACACCGGACCGCTGTATATAGTATGCAGTGTATAGTGGCAGTGTACAGGTAACACACTAACTCACCAGTGATGTCTCTAGGTGAAGTCCTTCATCTTTGGTTTCCATCTTTCATCCAGCACAGACCGCCGTCACAACTTCCAGCCAGGGCTCATCTCTGCAGGAAACAACACAGTTATCAAGAGCTCCACTTCCAGAACACATTACTTAATTTTATCCCAAATTCTAAACTACACCAGATGATGAAGAAAAAAAGTGACAGTGTCGCTCTGCACATTAACAGGACCGCCCACCCATTTAAAACACTATCCTCAAAAAATAAAATAAATACATCACTGCAGTAATAATATTTCTTAGTTAGCATGTAAAGCAGGAATAGAATAATCCACAAAATAGATTATCTGTGTGGAAAGGTGGATATTAAAACTTAACCTTTATTAGGTAAAATTGTAAAAAGCCAAATTAGTCAAGCAAAAACAAAGGGGTCCTTGTTATGAATGGGTCACCGTGGAGGATGGCAGGAACAGGCTAAGCCACCAGAAGACCAGAGAGGTTGGTAACTAAGCGGATTACAGACCCCTGATCCTATCCACACAACTAGCAGTAGTCGTGGAGCGTTCCTACGATGCCCTAGACGCTTCGTCACAACCGGAGGACTAACCAAGCCTAAAGACAGAAAGATGAAATCTAAACTGCCCCGGAGCAGATCCCCAAAGGAATAGACAGGCCCAAAGCATATATTGTCGGTGAGAAAAGATGAGACACAAACACAGGCAGAGAGCAGACTGATAATAACAGACCAACAAAGGCACAGTGTATGATAGGACACCACTCGACCAAAACCCATATAAGGTCATGAAAGGCTCCCAAGGGACACTCCACATTAGAACTTGATAACTACAAACACCATAAGGAACGGCACCTTGAAAAAGAGCAGTGAAACACGCATCGGTGGCGTGGGGCTTGGGTTCTGCTATATATCGTCATGGGTAAGCACTTGGAGCATTTAATTATGATGTATGTTTAATTGTACTTTGGCTTGTTCCAACTTTGGGGGATTTTATACACACTGGCTAGTACTTTTACAATTTACTCCCATGGCATTATATCTATTATGAATAGCACTTTGGCATTTTTATGTGATTATTTAATCAGAGACCTAGCCTTCATTACCTGATCCTGTCTTGTACTTATATGTACTTATAATTGTGATATTTATGTTAAATAAATTTATACATATTATAAATTTGACACTGTACTCCTTATGGTGTTTGTGGTTATCAGAGAACATACTGAGCAATGGTGGGGCCCAAGCTGTCTAGACAGGACAGGACAGAAAAGATACTGTCTGCAATTATGCACAAAACCCTGAAAAAGTCCAACACTTCTCATATACAAAAAACCTGAGGTCACACAACCTCACCCCCGCTAGATTAGCACTCTGGTATAAACTGGCAGCAAAGCAAAAAGATACTAACATAACAGGGGACTGAACAAGCTGCAACATATGAAGCAGGGCCCAGCACTGCCCCCAGCAGGGAGCACGCTGAACCCTAGCAGCAAAACAGAAAGCAAAAAAGAGACACAACCAGATTAGATGCAAAGGATTAGCAAAATAATTACTTAGCTGAACCATGCAGATCAGGCAGGGGACAAAAGAACTGCAAATGCACATGGAGAAATCATTAGCAACCTCCAGGAGCAGCCAGCTCAATTATATGCTCCCAGCCAGTAATCCCAGGTTCCCAAATATTGTTGTCAGGTGGGGGAACTTCCATCCACCTGGCCAGCTCTACTACTCTCAGTAACCACCAGAGGGAGCAGAGGGAGCTTTGGCTCAGAACTTCAAGCAAGGGAATTCACAACAGGTACCACAGTGAAGGAAGTGCCCTATAACCAATGAACAGAAAAAGGGGAGGGTTGTTAAAAAGGTACTACTGGCCTCTCAGATCCTCAATATTAATCTGACCTGATCGCAAAATGACTATAGTTGCCCATAGGATATGTCATCCACTTGCCCAAGTAAGTCACAATAACATGTATGGGTATAACATCCTTTTCCTATAAGCACCACTTATTTGTACCATATAATTGAGATCATGTATATACTATTCATCCTATGGGCAACTATAGACATTTTGCTCGTACACACACGGCTCCGCTCCGTCCACCTCGTACACACACAGCTCTGCTCCGTCCACTTCGTACACATACGGCTCTGCTACATCCACCCTGTAAACCCCTCCTGACCCCAAAACATAAACTTCCTCTCGTCCAGCACCATGACAACCAGCACAGCAGAGTCCTGATCATGTGACCTCTGACTCCTCCCCTCCTGTGACCTCATCACAGGTCCTGTGCACACAAAACAGCCATGTATGAGCAACCAGAGCAGTTGTAGGAGAGGAGAATCTGCTGCCCCCTCTCTTCAGGGATGCACCGCCGCCTGAGGCAGAGTGCTCAACTTGCCTCAGGGTAGATGCGCCCCTGAATGTAGCCCCCTCATAGGGTATAATGCAGCCCTCCTATAGAATATAATGTAGCACCCTCATAGGGCATAAAGAAGCCCCCCTCATAGGGTATAATGCAGTCCCTCATAGAATACAATGTAGCCGCCTGTTAGGGTATAATCCACCCCTGATAGAATATAATGCAGCCCCCCTCAAAGGGTATAATGCAGCCCCCCATAGAATATAATGTAGCCCCCTCCATAGAATATAATCCAGTCCCAAAATCCTACAGTATAATGGCCACCAGTACTCACTCACTGATATATTTATACGGTATATAAAAAAAAAAAGAAAGAAACTCAATACTCACCTCTCCTCCTTGTTCCCCTGCTGATCCTGGCTCTGCTCCGGTCTCAGCAGTTGCACTGTTGTCTGCTTGGCACACAGCATGGTGCACGATGAAGTGATGTCATCGCTCACCCGCTGTATCAGAGGCAGAGGGGAATGATGGGAGAGGGAGGAGCATCATCTGACGCTCTCTCCTCCATTATTGCTTTCAACTAGAGATGAGCGACTTTGCCTTTTTTCAGGTCGAGTCGGGTTTCATGAAACCCGACTTTCGCAAAAGTCGGGTTGAACGAAATCGGTCGATTATCGTGAAAAGTCGAAGGCCGACTGAAACAAGAAACCCAATGCAAGTCAATGGGGAAGAAAAGTCGGCAGTGAGTGGAGGACAGGAAACACACCTACAGTGCCCATTTTAATGCCAAAAACATCCATTCTTATTACTTAAGCTTGTCAACCTTAATTTACTTTATAATAATAGTTAGGCATTGAAAACTGTGGGTTATTTGGCTAAAGTTGTGGGGGGGGTAGGGCTGGCTCCAGATTTTCGTGGGCCCAGGGCCAAAGAGTGTCAATGGGCTCCTTTAACACATGCCACAATTCATGATCCTCTGATACGGCAGAGAAATAGCGGTATAGTACAATGAAAAATACTACACTTCTTACATCACATGACTGATATCCATTTTAAATTCTCCAATAGCTCCAAAAACGGACAGTATATTACTCCATACAGTATTATGGCCACCGCATAGTGCGCTATACAGAGTAATGAGGCCCATATATTTCTCCATACAGAATCACTGGTCCCATATAATGTTCGATACAGTATATGATGAGCTCCACATAATGCTACAGTATATGTTGGTCCCCATGGATGAAGCTCCACTGTCTTATGGGCCCAAATAATGCTCCCTATATAATAGGCCCCATTTCTAATGCTCCAGTGTATAATGGGCCCTGTAAATGCTGCTCCAGTGTCTGATGTCCACCTTTGGAATGCTCCAGTGTATGGTGGGCCCCATATATAATTCTCCAGAGTATAGTGCTCCCCAAAAATTGCTACCAACCTTTAAAACAATTAAATAAGTCTCCTTGCTAGGGAATCCCTGTACTAGTCTGGACTCCTCATCGTCCCCATCTTCCATCTCTCTGCACTTGGACTGTTTAGGCAGAGGGCGTACAGACGTGATGTCATCGCGCTCTCTGACCAGAATGTCACTGTCAGGAAATGCGGAAGACGTCACGGCGGTGGAGCAGGGAGAGGTAAGTATTTCAACTTTGCAAGTGCTGTGATCCTGAGCAAGCAGGGGGGGCCCACTCGTTGGCGACGGCACTGGCACAGGGCCCCTCATAGTACGGCAGTGTGCCTGACGGCGGGTGGGGGTGGGGGGTGGGGGGGGAGGGTGGGGGGGGTGGGGTGGGCAATACAACGTATCTTTTTTACAGATACGACAAGGGCAATACCAAGGCCAGGTATCCATCCACAGACAGCTGTTTCGGGGTGTTGCCCCTCATCAGTGTGCAGTAGGATTCTGTAAACTCGTAAAGAGCTGGATATTGACTTAAAGGGCCACTTAATATGGTGGTAATGGTGGTTTCCGAAAGGAGCCACTCCTTGGCTGGGTCCTTCCCTGGAGGATGATCTGGCTAATCCCGTGTTTGAGACTCTTCAATGAGGCTCCACGGACTTTATTTGCATATTCGTATTTCCCAGGGAGCAATGTACCTAGGATTTCACTGATTGAGCGCCTTTGCCGGCTGCCGCAGTGTTTTCTTTGACTGGTCTCCATGAGGTCAATGATTGCTTTGTGATGTTGGTCTACTAGGCATTGCTCCCACCTAGCCAGAATCCTACTCCACATTGATGAGGGGCAACACCCCGAAACAGCTGTCTGTGGATGGATACCTGGCCTTGGTATTGCCCTTGTCGTATCTGTAAACTCGTAAAGAGCTGGATATTGACTTAAAGGGCCACTTAATATGGTGGTAATGGTGGTTTCCGAAAGGAGCCACTCCTTGGCTGGGTCCTTCCCTGGAGGAAGATCTGGCTAGTCCCGTGTTTGAGACTCTTTAATGAGGCTTCACGGACTTTATTTGCATATTTGCTTTTATTTTTTGAAACTTCAGATGAGGAGGCGATAGAGCTGGAGGCTGTGTCAGCAATGTAAGCCAAAACTTGTTCCTGAAGCTCCAGCTTTAAAAGCGGTTTACCTACTCCCAGAAAAGGGAGCCTTCGAGGCTTTGTGGAGCCAGACGATGACGCAGGCTCAACACCTCCTGCCTTAGGTGCTATTGTGCTTTTGCCACTACCAGCAGATGCACCCCACCCCCACCACTATCAGTACCAGCTTGCAACCCCCGCCCACTTCCACGGTCTCTTCCACCATACTTCCTCATTTTTGGAAAAATATATCCAAAATACCACCAGCTATATGGTACTGTAAAACAAGGTACAAGGTGTATATAGTATTAGGGAGAATTGGAAGCTCCCTAGAGATTTTAGGAGGCTGAACTATTATCTCAGGCCCAATATAGATTACACCTCAATTTAACAGGCTGAAATTGACTGGTGTATGACAAAGTACAAGGTGTATATAGTATTGGGGAGAATTTGAATCTCCCTAGAGATTTTAGGAGGCTGAACTATTATCTCAGGCCCACTATAGATTATACCTCAATTTAACAGGCTGAAATTGGCTGGTGTATGACAAAGTACAAGGTGTATATAGTATTGTGGAGAATTTGAATCTCCCTAGAGATTTTAGGAGGCTGACAATGATGCTCTCAGTCCAAGTATGGCAACAGGCAGCCTAATAATCAGGACTGCTGCACACAAAAATGTGGAAAAATGAACACTTGGTAACTGTGCAGAAAAGAGGAAGAAAAGTATTTTTGCTTTTAAAAAAGCAGTTTGCACAGCAGTGTGAAAACAGCAATGCAGCTATCAGGGAGCCTTATAAGCCTAATAACCAACAGAGCTGATGCACAAAAAATATAGCCTCCCCTGTCACTGCACAGAAACTGTTGTGTTGTGCAGTGGAAATCGCTACCAGCAGAAGCATTTTTTTGTTCTTCTTCACTGCCTAACGCTCTCCCTTATTCAGAATCAGCAGCTGCAACCTCTCCCTAATGCTAAGATCGGCAGAAGTAAGATGGAGGTCGGCGTGCACGCCCTTTTATAGCCCCTGTGACGCCACACAAAGCAAGCCAATCACTTGCATGCCCTTCTCAAAGATGGTAGTGACCGATGCCCATGTCATTGCGTTGCCCACAGTGTGCGTCCTCCATCATTGGCTGAAAAAGGGCGCTGGAAGCATCATTTGAAACGCGACTTTGGCGCTCTGGTCGCCGACCTCACGCTATGGTCGGGTTTCGTTTCATGAAACCCGACTTCAGCGAAAGTCGGCGACTTATGAATTTGACCGACCCGTTGATACAGTTGATACAGTTGAATGTGGCGCAAGCTGGAAGAAACAGCGGTGGAGCAGCAGGTGACAGGAGGCAGGAACCGACTGCTGCGGCTAAACCCTTTACCTGCTGCTAAAGAGAAATGAATATTCAGTGCTCGGGGAAGGGATTTATCTCACCGTGTTTTTTCTGTGGACGTGATGTCTTATGGGGCAGGAGGCTGAGGGGCCATTTGAATGTTGCTCCAGTCTTAGGCTGAGTTCAACGTCGCGTTTTTTTCGCGTTTTCACGGCGGTTTTAAACGAGCGATTTTGCTAAAAATCCCATGCAATCGTATGGGATTCCGCAATGCTGTGCTAATGCTGCGCTTTTTTCGGCGGCGGCGGAATCGCTTCATGGTAAAAAACGCAGCATGCTCATTAATTTAGCGGAATCGCGGTGATCCCGCACCCATAGGATTGCATTGTTCCGCTTACTTCCCGCATGTGGCTGTGCCCACTATGCGAAAAGTAAGCAGAGCATTTGCGGATGGTACCCACGGTCCGGAGGAGAGGAGACTGGTCTCCGGGCTGTGGGTACCATATCCCTGTAAAAAATAGAATTAAAATAAAAAATATTGTTATTCTCACCTTTCGCCGTCCCGCGCAGCCTTCCCGCCTCTCTCCACGCTCCCGGTCCCAGTAATCCTTTGCGAGAATGACCGCTATGACGTCGAGATCTCGCAGGAGCGCGACGTCTCATGGTCATTCGCGCAAATGATTACTGGGACTGGGAGCGTGGAGAGAGGCGGGAAGGCTGCGCGGGACGCCGGAAGTTGAGAATAACAATATTTTTTTTATTATTTTTTACATTTTATCTTTTACTACTGATGCTGCATAGGCAGCCTCAGTAGTAAAAAGTTGGTCACACTTGTCAAACACTATGTTTGACGAGTGTGACCAGCCTGTCAATCAGATCTCCAAGCGATGCTACAGATCGCTTGGAAAACGCTAGCATTCTGCAAGCTATTTACGCTTGCGAATCGCTAGTTTTCCGCTGGAAAATCGCGGGAATTTAAAATGCGATTTTCCCGCGGAATGGAAATCCGTAATTCTCGCGGTAACTTCCGCGAGAGTTCCGTTACGTGTGCACATAGCCTAAGGAGAAGAAAAACATGTTGGTGTATTTCTTCTAAATTGCAAGGAAGATGAGATACACAGTAGGAGCGGACTTCTCCGCTGTGGTCTGATGACTGTAAACCAAGGCCCTGCACAGATACATCAGGCCATAGTATATAAGATATATGGGCCTGATTCATCAAGGCTGGTGTTTTGTATGACAGCATTGATAAAGGAAGGACTAGAGAAAGGTTCGCCACATTCATTAGGAGGCCTGAGTTTTCCTCTGACCATGTAAGATGCCGTCTAATATGAAGCTGCGATATTCTTCTCTAGTAAAGTCCGTTTCCACCACGGCAGCTCGAGGTGGTGTCCTGAAGTGCTGGCACAGACTCTTCCTCTACAGCTCGCACCACTCACAACATTACAAATAGTCCTAAGTAATTGAAAACAGGGAATGAATCAAAGACTCCTGACAGAAAACGTTTACAGAAAGTACAATCCCGCTATCATAACAGTCTGTCTGTTTACTACAGCAGCTTTTCTGGGAACACACATTGGCGGCTCTTCTACTAGACTTTATAAGGCATGAGCCTCCCACATACTATGTGAAGATGGACAGAAAGGGCAACAATAATAAAACATGCTGAGATCCAGAGTACGATCAGCTCTCCAGAGACCGCAGCCTAAAATAACAACAACCAAAAATGCTGAAACACAACAAAAAGTCACAAGACGCCGACACAACACAGAGACCATTTACAAATTTCAATAGTCAAAACAGAATTGTAATAAAAAAAAAACTGGAAAACAAATTATGCAAAGCGAAACTCGGAGAAGCATCAACTCCATTGTGCAATGACTTGGTCTACAATAGACGGACTTAACACAGTTATTACGGATGAAAAAAACAAATGTCCATCAAGTTCAACCAATGGATGGGTAAGGATAAAAGGAAAGGGTATACATGCAACCACCATGCATGATCCGCCCCAGAAGAGCGAATCCTCCCCACCTAATTATCCATCCACTAGGCTAAACATCCAGAAGACAACGTTACACATTTACCTAATTATCTATTATTTTCTAATGACAAAATATCTAAGTCTTTTTGAAACCATTGATGATTCCCGCTGTAATGACTTGTGATGTTGAGTATTCCCCAAATGAATAGCTCTTATGGTAAAGAAGCCTTGAGATAAAAGAAAAATGCAATATGGTCTTATCAAGGAGCAGGAGAGGGACCTGCTTACCTTACAAACAACTACTGCAGCACCCTCAAGCCAGGAAATACTGTTGTGTGGAATAAATAGGAGAACAGGGGTGATAGTCTGTGCAGCCGATGTAGGACTCAAGAAAACAAGGACGATAGGGGAATTTGACCAGAGGTTTATTCTCTACGCATTTCAAAGTACGATCAATTTCTTCTTTAGGAGAACCAACCACAATATCATTGTGGTTATCTTGGTTTCTTGAGTCCTACATCGGCAGCCAAAACTACCACCCCTATTCTCCAATTAATTTTAGGTAAAGAAACCTTGTTTTCTCTATAGGGTAACCCTTTTCCAGGCGGAGGGAATGCCCTCTTGTCTTTTGAGGGATTCTGACAATACTATTTGCATGGCTACTTATGTACAAGTTCATTATGTCCCCCCTTAGGCCTCTTTCACACATCAGGTTTTCGCCGTCAGGCGCGATCCGGCGCTTTTGACAAAAACCGGATCCGGCGAAATGCAATGCCGGATCCGGTTTCCCCCCCATTGACTTGCATTTGCGCCGGATCGCGCCGGATGGCCATGCGTTTCATCCGGTTTTCGCCGGATCCGGCAATGTGTCGCGATCCGGCGTCTGGAAAAAATGGCTACTGTAACGTTTTTTGTCTCCGGCGAAAAAGCCGGACATGCCGGATCCGGCGTGTCCGGCTTTTTCAAACAATGAAAGCCTATGAGCGCCGCAATGCGCCGGATCCGGTTTTTTTGGTCTGAGCATGCTCAGTAGCTCTGCCCACAAGACACATATATAAAAGCATGACAGTGGGACCCTCAGCCACACCCAACATGCCACCCAAGACAGCAACCAGGCGCAGGAGAAGGCAGGAGACCACTGCAGCAGCACCATCAGCACCACCACCACCCCAAATGGAGCAGCATGCTGAACAACGGGAGGGGAGTCCAGCAGCAGATGAGAGACGGTAATTATCAAATCCCCCATTCCTCCAAGCTAGGGCCATGGAATATCAAGATATTCATTGCCCCTTTGTTTCTCTTTATTCAACAGCCGCCCAAGAGATGCAGCAGCAGCAACAGTGGCAGCACTGGAAGCACTGGCAGCAGCAGTACCACCACCCACAGGCATGGAGTCTGGCCAGCAGGAAGACAGCACATCTTCTTCGGGGAGCCCTCCCTCGCATCGTCAGCATTTGACGGTAAGTTTTTATTTCCAAAATCCATCATCTCTGTAATATATGTCTATTCATTGCCTTTTATTTCAAAACAGGAATCACAAGATGAAGAGGAGCTCCCAGAAGAAGAAGGAAGGGGTGGACAGACACCTGGAGTGGGCTCACAATTGGTAAGTTTTTTGCATCAAACGCAGAAACACAACATCACACTACACACAACACATAGAAAACAATGTTCTGCAGACCACACACAGCAAACAAATGCCTACATCCAAAGACATAACATTTTTTGTTTTCTTCTCTAGCCTTCCCAATCTGGTGCTCGGCCAAGAGGTCCTCGCAGTGCCTCCCATTGTCGTCGGCGACAGCAACGCGGCGGTCACCAGCGTGTAAGTATAAATATTTTTGCTTTGTTTTTTTGCACTTTTTATTTCATTTCTTTTGTGGAGGCAAATTATGTTATTTTTGTCTTTTTCTTTAAAAGCCTTCACAGCGTGCTCCCGACTCTGACGGTGAGGATGGAGGGATTGATGTGGACCACCTCATCGATCTCGTCAGAGAAAGGGAGCCGCTATGGAATATGGCTGACCGCCGCCATGCTGACCTGATCGTTACCCGACGACTCTGGGAGGAAATCTGTTCGCTCCTTGTGGACCGCTGGGAGGACCTCGATGCTCGGGCCCAGATTAAAGAGCATAAGTATATACAGTACCGGTTGCTTGATGTAAACCAGTGTTTCCCGAACTCCAGTCCTCGTGGTCCCCACGGATCATGTGTTCAGGATTTCCATTTACTATGGAAATCCTGAAAACATGACCCCTGGGGACCATGAGGACTGGAGTTTGGGAAACACTGATGTTGTATACTAACCACTCCTTTCTCGTTTCAGGGGACAGAATTGTGAAGCGGTGGCGGTCTGTGAGGGATCGTTTCAAGAAGGAGTTCAATAAAGAGATGCGGGCCCCGAGTGGATCTGAAGGACACAGGAGCAAGTACAAGTACGCACAAGCCCTGTCGTTCCTCCGGGAAACAATGGTCACCAGAAGGTAAATATTACACACCACATGTGAAAAAAAATGTTTAGATGTAACTTTTTTTTTTTCAGCCAGGGCCATACCATGTCACTATTTTAATTGTTTTTTTTTCTCTTTATTCCACAGCACGGTGAGCAGCACTCGGGAGCCTGCACGATTGGACCCTTCTGAGGCGATCCCTGAGGAGACTGGCACCGAGGGACACTTCGACCGCCCCGGTACATCTGCACCTTCCCAGCCTTCCCAAACATTCGACCCATCTGTCCCATCCACCAGCACAGGAGCATCGTGGCCGCCTACATTACATGAAGCTGCTGGTGAGGAGATCGATTTCCCTTTACCCCACCCTTCTGCCCCTGCCACCTCTAGTACACCTGCGGGTACTGGGCGGCAGCGGCAGAGGGGTCAGGAAAAGACTTATGCGCCAGAGTTCTTGCATCTGAATGCATCTTTCCAGAACTGTCTAAAAGTCTTGTCAGAGCAAATCTCCGCAGGCTTTCAGCAGATCAACTCCAGCATTCTGGAGGTGAAGACACTTCTGCAAACCATGCATTCAGAAGCAAGATCTTCGCCAAACCACACCTTTTTCAGGTCTGTTGTGGAGCGCATGGAAACGCTCTCTCCTACCCAGCAGATGCATGTAATGCATTCATGCCACGGTGCTCTCCAGCACGTTACCTCCCAACCTCCTCCTCCCACCACAGTAGTTCCTCCACCTGCACCCCCTCCAGCCACTTTCCATCCTCCCCCTCCTATTACATACCATCTACCTCCCCAGCAACAGCCACCTCCCCAGTACCAGCAACCTCCCCAGTACCAGCAACCTCCCCAGTACCAGACATCTCCCCACTTCCAGCAACCTGCCCCGTACCAAACTCCTTCCCCATACAACTTGCCATCAACATCATCTGCTCCTACAGTCCCTGCCCAACCCTCCACTCCACCGCCCACCACCTCTTCTGCCTCCCACATGTCCACCCATTCTGTAGCTTTTTCCACACCTTCACCTCTAACTGTTCCTTCCCCACCACGATCCCAGTCCTCTCTCCACACTCCCAGTGTCGAAGTGTCCCGCAGCCCCTCCAGCACTATTTCCACCCCACACTACACCGAGTTATAATGTTTTTTGATGTAATAAAAATGCCCATTTGGTTGGTTTCAAACATTTATTAAAAAAGTTTTTTAAACTTTAAAAACATTTTACAAAAAAAAAAATATTTTAAATAAAAGTTAAATTATCGTTTTACAATGGTTGTCTGTCATTTCTTTCTGCGGCGAACTATGTTTAAAAAAAAGGTTAAATACAGGGTATTTCAAAGGTAAAAAGGTATTCAAAACCAGGTATATAACTGTGGGTAAATTTTACCTTTTTGCCACAGTTGTGTTCCTGGTTGTGTTTGAAGCAAAGTATTTCACCTAAAAAGTTGTGTTTATTGTTGGTGATTTCCTAACAATGTACACAGCTTTTGTTACAAGGTGAAATACTTTGCATAAAACACAACCAGGTACACACCTGTGGCCTAAAGGTAAAAATAGTAAGACCATGACAAGATAGCCAACTTTGGTTGGCAAAGGTATATACTGTTGGTACAGAAGGTACACAAGTTTGGTTAAGGGCACAAATCTTTCACACTCTGTCATCCTGCCAGTGTACTCTGCCTTGAGGTGACATAAAGTATAGTGCAAAATTGTCCCTCATTACTGAAACCGTCACAGAACTTCTAGTGGTAATGTCATGGTAATCTTGCAAGTTGGTTTCTTCAGAGGTGTCCTCAATGGAAATGGGTTCCTTGCAGCTAACAAAATTGTGGAGTACCACGCAAGCTTTGATCACCTCGTCCACAGTTTCTGTCTTGAGGTTGATCGCAGTCAATAGGACCCGCCATTTGGCTGTCAGAATACCAAAGGTACATTCAACCATTCTTCTTGCTCTTGTGAGGCGGTAATTAAAAATGCGTTTTGTTCTTGTCAATCCTCTGCTAGAGTACGGTTTCAAAAGGTGTTCTGACAGCTGGAAGGCTTCATCCCCTACACAGACAAATGGCAGAGGTGGACCAGATGTTTGCGGCAGCGGTCTAGGGGATGGGAGCAGGAAGGTGTTTCCATACAGTTTACGCCCCATGGCAGACAGTTTGAAAACTTGAGAGTCATTGGAGCGGCCATAGGCCCCAATATCAACAGCAATAAATTTGTATTCCGCGTCAGCGATGGCCATGAGGACAATTGAAAAATATTTCTTGTAATTGAAATATTCCGATCCCGATCCGGCTGGCTTTACAATGCGGATATGTTTCCCGTCCACAGCGCCCAAGCAGTTCGGAAACTGACATATCTGTAGAAACTTTTCAGAAATTTCAATCCACCTCTCTGTTGTGGGCTCTGGTAAAAACTCTTCAGCTAAGGAGTCCCACAGTGCACGGCATGTGTACTTCACTATTCCAGATATGGTGGAAATCCCGAGTCTGTACTGGAAATGCAGTGACGAAAGGGATTCTCCAGTTGCAAGAAATCTGTGGGGAATTAAAAAACAATCAATTAGTTTTAAATCACAGCATTACATACCAAAACTCAGCTATAACACTTGGAGATACAAACTACCACCAACAAGATTGCAGTGAAAGTGTGCTCTGATGCGATCACATCCAATAAATGTGGCTTACCTTAAAGTCACCATCAGACGCTCTGCGGGTGAAACAGAGAAGCGGCAATAGGTGTCCGCTTTTCTTATGAGGTGTGCAATGCGCTCCACCAAGTAATCAAAATTCTCCATTTTCATCCGAACATATCCAAAAAATTTATCCGGGTTTCGTCTAAGGTCCATGGAGAGTGTAGAATAGACCCCACGCGTCATTCTCTTGGCTGTGTTGGGGTGGATCCACAAACGTCGTCAACGATGCCTGATGCGCTGCTGTCTCGCTCTCTCCTTCTCCAGAACAATCACCCTCAAACGATTCGCCTCCGCTGTAAAATCCGCCAAATTCTTCAAAATATTTCCAATCACAACATCCATCTTCGCCAGTAACTTGCTCTTCTCTCCAACCTGCACTTTCTCCTCTACAACCTGTCAAAGAAGAGCTGTAGGAACACGCTATATATAGTTTTTCAGTAGCCAATCCCGTTCGGAAGGCCACAAGGGTCAATTTTAAAAACCGGATCCGGCGTAATCCGTCAAAAAACGGAACAAAAACCGGATTAACCGGATGAGACGGATCCGGTTTTGTCTGTCAAGAACAAGACGGATCCGGCAGAAAAACGGATCCGTCACATCCGGTTTTATGAAATATTTGCCGGATCCAGCGCTCCGGCACGACGCCGGATCGCGCCTGACACCGAAAACCTGATGTGTGAAAGTAGCCTTAGATGTCTCTTCTCAAGACTCATCATGAGATTATTCTATAGAACCAGGCTGCTGCCCAGCGTAGCATTCAGTGTCTTGGACTAGAGCAAAGGGTGCTCCAACCTTACCCACATCTTGTTCATTCTCAGGGATCACTTTTTTCCCCAGAACGGTGACCTCAAAACACCTTTTCTAGGAAATGAGCCAATTAGAAGATAACATTGTAAAGAAAGTCACAATGTAATGCTGCCTTTCTGTGCACACATTAGTCTCTGGCAGCCATGCCCAGGTGTTCTGGATGTGGAGCCATCTCCCTAACACAACAGCTCATGGTAAAAGATATGGTAGAGGCAATCAGCCATGGATAACGAAGCTGGGATAATGGATGCAGACTAGGCGCTCTACGTGAAACAGGTTAGTAATCGGCCACGTAAATATGCCACAGATCCACAGATACAGCCCACAATCCCATAAACCCAAACTAATCCATTGATTGCCATCTAGATACTACAAGTCTTACTTTATGGTCCAGGCCCCACATTTTACCAGTTAGAATAGAATTTCCTGTCCATTTATCTATACAACTGTTTCTGTGTAATAATGTTGTACAACCTGCAGTAAATGAGTAAAAAAACATTGCCACCCTAATATGATGTTCAGCTCTCACAAAAGGACAACTATCACTAAGGCTATGTGCACACATTGCGGATTCTGCTGCGGATCTGCAGCGGATTTGGCCCTGCGGACCCGCAGCGGTTTCCGCAGCGGTGTACAGTACCATGTTAGCCTATGCAAAACAAAAACTGCTGTGCAGATGCTGCGGATTTTTCCACGCAGTTTTGCCGCAGATTACAATGCGCAGCATGTCGATTGTTTGTGCGGAATCCGCAGCGGTTTCACACCTTATCCTTATGAGGTGTGAAACCGCAGGGCAAAGCTGCAGGCTAATCCGCAGATAAACCGCAGAACTTTTGTCCTGTGGATTTCACCAAATCCGCGTGGAAAAATCTGCAGATCAATCCGCAGCGTGTGCACATAGCCTAAGACTGACAACGATAATATGCTCTACAGAACAAGGTAGTGGGGTGTCAGGAGAGAATACGCGAACAGCCAAACAAGCGTGGCAGCCACCATCATATGCACTGCCGCTTTCTAGGCACCAACACAAGGTTTATGTTTCATGCCAAAGACCAAAGGTTGGATCACATCTTCCCTAATTGTATAGGATGTCTTCTTCCATTAAGTAGTTTTATAAATCCCCTAAGTTAATAAAGTTCTTCCATATGTTAGACTTCTTGACAGCTGCAGGTAATGACATCTTGTTCCACAAATATCAGCCAAATCAACATGAAGAGAGTCAATTCACACCACAGCACTATTGCCCTGATTCATCAAGGTCTTTGCCCTTTTTTCTCTTGCAAAAATGGTTCAAAACTTTCAAGTTTGCACTGCGATGCCCTACTGAGGCACAAAATATCTTATTTTCCTGAGTAGTTGAGGACAAATGTGTGACATTTCAATGGATTGTGCAACATTTCACAAACAAGTAAATACAAAAAAGAGCATCTCTGTGCACCAGATGCATCAATCCTCATGCGTCATGTAGAAGAATTTGGTGTAAAAAGCAGCAACTAATACCGCAAGACAAAAAAGAAAAGAGTCACCAAAAAAACCCACACTACTGATGAATTAGGGTCTTTTACTTTTAAAATAATGTGCGTCATTTAACCTTAATAGCCTTGTACTTAGGGCACATTTGTCCTTAGAAGAGTCCCAAGATTAGAGATTTGTCTACACCTCTCTTAAGACCATGGTGAGCTGGTCACTGAGAAAAGGACAAGGGTCTCTCCAGTCCAGTCTCTGAAAAGGTGAATTAGAATGACACTGTTTCTCGGAGGCTTCAGACTACACTTGTGACACAAAGCCTGGCAGCACTAGACAGATCCAAAGCAATCTGAAAGCTGTTGTGCCCAGGGCAAGCTGGCATGGCAAAAAGGATCCAAGTCTGACGTGTTTGGAGCAGGGAGGTTCCAGCTGCACGCAAGAGAAAAATGTTGGCTTCTCCAAGCTCTTAAATACTTTGTATTCTTAGAAATTGGAAAAGGACAACTGAGCCAGGACCATTACGTAACATTATGTTTTGAACTTGTTAACCAGCACTGATGTAAGAAACGTCCATGGGAATGAGAGCCGCATTGAGTCCCAGGGATGGACGGTCTGTGTATTGAGGGCATTGTATGATTAGGGCACGGTGTATTCTGGGCTTTGTTCATACTGTTGTGTATGGCACATTCAGGCACTGAACACGATTGTGTCATCCATCCCCAACCCAATCTAAAAACATCCGGAAAAGGACAGATATTAGCCGGCACCATAAAACAGGGCCATTATGTGCTCCCAATATTTGAGGGAGACTTATATATGTAGTACTTATAAAGTAGTGTTCAAAATAATAGCAGTGTGTTCAAATACACGAGTTAATCACAAAATTTTTATCCTAGTTTTTTGTTTCTAGCATCGGGAATATTGAATTCTGTTTTCTCATTCAAAACGTGAAGAGAAATGTATATAATTTATAACTACAGAAAATAACAAAAAAAGAACATTGGTTGTTCTAAAAAATACCAGTGTCTGTATGTCTTTTTACAAAATCATAATATACTATTTTTGTGGATTTATCATTCCTGTGACTCACTAACCTAACATCTGCATACAACGCATGTCCCTGCGCACCCAATGTGAAAGATAGGCACGCAGGACGCATGCGGAAGTAGGTGGAGCGTAGGTAGAGCTTAAGGGAGGACATATGCAGCCATCTGCAAACCAGCCATGCGCAAGATGTGAGAATCGCATCGTAAAACTCGCACTGGCTGTCAGCTCTCCTGACCTGAGCTTGACAGCTGCATAGGAATCCATCATGCTGTCATGCTCGGGTCAGGAGAGGTGCCGGACAGTCCGTGCAGTGCCATGCGATTATCTCATGAGTTATTTGGCAGTGTGACTCAAGCCTAACTGTCACAGTCCTCACAGGTAACGTGAGACTGTCTGTGATCATCCTGGAGCTGATCATTGGCTGAGCCTTTGCCATTCTGGCTATTCTTCCATCCATTTGAATGGTAGTCTTCTGTTTTCTCCCACGTCTCTCTGGTTTGGCTTCCTATCGTGTAAGTTTTACCCTCTCCAATCAACTTTTTAATCAAAGTACGCTGTTCTTCTGAACAAAGTCTCAAATGACCTATATTTCTCAGGTTTTCAAGGAGAAATGCATGAAGTCCAGGCTTCACCCTTAGGGCTCATACTCACATGCGGGAAACTTGGACGAGTCTTGCACGTCAATACCCGGCACTGCCGCCGGCACTCGGATCGGAGCGTTCAGCTGCAAGTATTTCTATGCAGCTGAACGCTCCGGTCCAAGTGTCGGCGGCAGTGCCGGGTATTGACGTGCGAGACTCGTCCGAGTTTCTCGCATGTGAGTATGATCCCTTAGATAAAGGCCCTGTCACGATCCATTTTTGGATCTGTGTCAGATCTGAATTCTCACATTAAAACTTTTTTCCTTTCCTTTTTTCCTTTCAGGCCATTGGGGGTTAACATCAGTTTTTCCCCCCGGTGGCCGCTGGTGCATTGCTAGGTGAGTTTGCTGATGCTGGTGGCGACCACTTCCACATCCCTTTAAAAGGTAACCTGGTGCATCAGCCGACTGTTGGTTATACAGGTCCTTTGGAAACCAACTGTGCTTAAGAAAGGAGCTTCTGTTGCAGTGGTGCTTCAGCTGAATGCTGTGATCGGGTCTCTTACTCTGCTGTGCGGTGCATTGCACCAGAGAAAGCTAAGTGTTGCTTGCCTTACCTTGTTTGTTATATCGTGGTGTTGTGTTAGTACAGAGGTGGGACCAGTGTCCGCACTTGCTAATTCCCTACTGAGAGTTAGGTGCAGGGCAAGTGAGGGCTAAAGTATCCTGCTCGGCGACAGTTTGAAAGAAGCCGTATAGGGATGTCAGGATAGACCAGGGCACAGCCTCAGGATAGTGCAGAAGGTGTCCATTTCCCCGTTCCCTATCGCAGGGCCCACCGTTGCAATTGTGTCCCCAGTGTTCCCTTGTTTGTTTATCGTTTAGTGACCGACCGTTTGTTGGGTTGGGTAAAAGAAAAAGAAAGGTCCAGCTTTGCAAATTCAAGTCCAAATTCAGGTGAAGGTTGGTTATAATGTCACAAAGTGACTGGCCCTCTGGTTTTGAGAAAGAACAATTCTATTGTTCGAAACGCGTAATCTACTACTTGTTACTCATGTGAACATACCAATTTTTGCTCTGTCTTGGACTTGTTTTTAACAATAAATTGGACTTGAATTTGCAAAGCCGGACCTTTCTTTTTCTTTTTCCTTGGTCATTGCATGAAGACTGCACATGGTCCGGGCTATCCACTACACATGCCTTCAGGTGAGCTGGCTTTTTTTTCTTTTTTTGAATGTTGGGTCAGGTCACAGAGGGCCAGTCACTTCGTGACATTATAACCAACCTTCACATTTTTTTTTCTGGTGAGCCATGGCCCAAATGCTGGCCTTTGTCCAACTGCTTCAGACCCTCACTGAGGAGCGTAGGGTGCTGCGTGGTGAGGTGGTGCAGCAGCTGCAGCAGTTGGTGGGGTCCGGGGCCTCAGCTCAGGTGCAGGCTCAATTAGAACCCAAGATATCTCTCCCAGACAGGTTTTCTGGTGGCAGAGATAAATTTTTGTTTTTTCAGGAGGCCTGCAAGTTGTACTTCAGGCTCCGCCCTCATTCATCAGGGAGTGAGGAACAACGGGTGAGATTCATCATATCCCTTCCCTGCCGGCCGATTGACCATCTCTATGGTCAGTGGATGAGTTTTTTGTGGCTTTGGCTAATATGCCCCCTGTAGTCCTTATTAGGATGAGGACACACCATTGCTGACGGACGAATCCATGCAGGTGGGAGGAGTTAGTTCCCAAACGGTGTCACCTGCGGTTCGTCGTGGTGTGGAGGCATGTTTTTACTGTGGGCAGACTGGTCATTTTATTGGTGTCTGCCCAGCTCACGCCAAAACATCTGTACCACCTAAGAAGCCGCGTCCCCTTGGTCGTGCGGAGGCGACCAGGGAGTGTATATTTCCTCCATTTTTTCCCCGCAGTATACCTTGTCAGCAGAAGTGGTGGTTGGCGGGGTAACTGAGGGTATACCGGTGCTTGTGGACAGTGGAGCAGGTGTGAATCTGGGGGATGCTTACTTTGTGCAGACCCATGGCCTGAGGTGTAGGACGCTAGCAAAACCCCTAAGCATCCAGGCCATTGACTCTGTCCCACTGAGCCAGGGGAGGTTGACTCAAGTCGTGGATAATATACATCTGCATAAATCGACTCATCATGAAGAGTCCCTGTCATGCTACGTCTTGGGGAGAATGCCAACACCCATCGTTTTAGGCCTCCCTTGGTTGAAAAGACACAACCCGGTCATAGATTGGTGGTCTAGGGAAGTAGTCAGCTGGGATCAGTCATGTGAGGGCTGCTGCTCAGGGGCAACTGTCTCTGCTGTCATTCTACAACTGTCCCCTTCTTCTCCAGTGGCGGCAGCATAGGTGCTGCCAAGGAGTAGGAGCAAGTCGCAACCCTCACCACATGCTAACCCTGAGTGTCAGAGTCCTCGTAGGAGGAAGGGTCTGAGGAAGGTGGTGGCTCCTTCTGAGCATGGTGGGAGTGTGAGGGTGATGACACAGGGGGATGCCTCTGTTGTCGGTTCTGTGAAGAGTTCACCATCTTGGGGCAAACGTGTGCGTGGCAATAAACAATCAGTTCCGGACCTGTGTGCGAATGAGTACGTATGGGTGTCCACCAAAAACATCTGGTGGAAGTGTGCTGCCAGGGTCTGGAGTTCTTGGGTGATCAGGCTGTATCGGGTGTCGGCCATTCTCGGTTCAGGGACTTACCAGCTGGTGTTACCCCAGTAATGCCCGTACACAACTCATTCCCCAGGTCAGCGCTCTGGAGATTCGTCGCGCCTCCGGAGCATACGTTGTCACCTCTATCAGTCCATGCTTGCCATAAACCTGAGAGTCAGGTGATTGCCGAGGTGAACTCTGGTGTATTGAGGCGTCCTCATTTTAGGTTGTTTTCTGGTGAGGGTCCAGAGGTCCCTCATTGAAGGAGGGGTACTGTCATGATCCATTTTTGGATCTGTATCAGATCTGAATTCTCACATTAAAACTTTTGCTTTCAGGCCATCGGGGGTTAACATCAGCTTTTCCCCCCGGTGGCCGCTGGTGTAATTGCATTGCTAGGTGAGTTTGCTGATGCAGGTGGTGACCACTCCCACATCCCTTTAAAAGGTCACCTGGTGCATCAGCTGACTGTTGGTTATACAGGTCCTTTGGAAACCAACCGTGCTGAAGAAAGGAGCTTTCTGGTGCAGTGGTGCTTCAGCTGAGCACTGTGATCGGGTGCCTTAATCTGCTATGCGGTGCATTGCAGCAGAGAAAGCTAAGTGTTGTTTGTCTTATCTCGTTTGTTATATTTTCCCATGGTGTTGTATTAGTGCAGCGGTGGGAACAGTGTCCGCACTTGCCAATTCCCTACTGAGGAATAGGTGCAGAGCAAGTGAGGGCTAAGGTATCCTGCTTGGCGACGGTTTGAAAGAAGCCATATAGGGACATCAGGTTAGACCAGGGCACAGCCTCAGGATAGTGCACGAGGTGTCCATTTCCCCATTCCCTATCGCAGGGCCCACCTTTGTAATTGTGTCCCCGGTGGTCCCTTGTTTGTTTACCGTTTAGTGACCGACCGTTTGTTGGGTCGTGTCACACAGGGCCAGTCACTTTGTGACAGGCCCCCTGATTTACACCTAGTTATTCACAGAATGATTGACCTCACTAATTGAACTCCACACTGCTAGTAATTCTGATCACTTTCTCCTTTCAATTAATTATTCTTATACTCAGACCCAAAAATCTGCAGATCATGAATATGGAGTCTGGTGGTTTTCTTAGAATCTACTGCACCAACTGGTAAATTGTGTGACATGTGGTGATTAGGGATGGGCGAATCCTGAAATACTCGGAATCGCTAGACTGTAACGAGTCCGAGTCGGAAACTCGCTATTCGTTGCAAGTCTAGCGAGTCCAATGTTAATGAATGGGGATGCGAGTATTGCAGCGATTCCTGTGCTGGGGAGAGAGAGAGAGAGAGATATTACTACAAGCAATTCTAGTTTCTTAGCGATTTTGTGTCCCCCTGCTGACACAAAATCGCTAAGAAACTAGAATTGCTTGTATTAAACTCTGAAAAAAAAAAAAATAGGAGTCTTAGCGATTTTGTGTCCCCCTGCTGACTAGTGTTGAGCTTTCCGATTGGCTGCCGAAATGACGTCATCATGATGCGCTGTCTGTGCGCATCATGATGCGCCGTCAGTTCGGGCCTTCGGGGGGGCTGTGCCGACTGTCCGGGGGTCTGTACCGGCCTGCCGGTGGTCTGTGCCGGCCTGCCGGTGGTCTGTGCAGGCTCCGGTGGTCTGTGCCGGCCTGCCGGTGGTCTGTGCCGGCCTGCCGGTGGTCTGTGCCGGCCTGCCGGTGGTCTGTGCAGGCTCCGGGGGGCTGTGTCGGCCTGCCGGTGGTCTGTGCTGGCTCCGGGGGGCTGTGCCGGCCTGCCGGGGGGGCTGTGCCGGCCTGCCGGTGGTCTGTGCAGGCTCCGGTGGTCTGTGCAGGCATCGTCCGATGGGACTACAAGTCCCATCGGGCTATGCCTGCTACCATGACAGTGATTGACACATTAGCCAATGATGGGACAGTAGTAGTCCCATCATCCGGCTAATGTGTTGAATGTAAAAAAAAAAAAAAAAAATTACATGCTACATACATGCTACATACATACAACATGCATACTACATATATACTACATGCAACATACATACTACATATATACTACATGTAACATACATACTACATATATACTACATGCAACATACATACTACATACATGCTACATACTACATGCATACTACATACATGCTACATACTACATACATGCTACATACATACTACATACATACTACATGCATGCAACATACAACATATATACTACATGCATGCAACATGCATACTACATATATACTACATGTAACATACATACTACATATATACTACATGCTACATACATGCAACATACATACTACATACATGCTGCATACTACATGCATACTACATACATACTACATACAACATATATACTACATGTAACATACATACACTCTACATGCTACATACATGCAACATACTACATACATGCTACATACATGCTACATACATGCTACATACATGCTACATACATACAACATATATACTACATATATACTATATATACTACATACATACACACTACATGCTACATACATGCAACATACATACTACATACATGCAACATACATACTACATACATGCAACATACATACTACATACTATATGCATACTACATACATACTACATACATACAACATATATACTACATATATACTATATATACTACATGTAACATACATACTACATATATACTACATGCTACATACATGCAACATACATGCTACATACTACATGCATACTACATACATACTACATACATACAACATATATACTACATGTAACATACATACTACATACATGCTACATACATACTACATACATGCTACATACATACCACATGCATGCAAGATGCATACTACATATATACTGCATATATACTACATGCATACAACATACATATATACTACATACAATACATACATATAGACATACAGTACATATAACATAGAGTACATACTTACCGTCACTTGTCACTTTGATCCCCGAAGCCATTGTCACCTGAGGGTTAAATATCAAAATAAAAAAACACCAATATACTTACCCCGATCCGCAGAAGTCCACGAGGGTCCCACGTCCATCTTGCGTGGAGAACAGCAGCATACCTACCTTCCGTCATTGTATTCCTGGAGCTGGTAGAGAACGGTAGCATCAGCTTGTAGTCCCATCGGACGATGCCTGCACAGACCACCGGAGCCTGCACAGACCACCGGCAGGCCGGCACAGCCCCCCGGAGCCTGCACAGCCCCCCGGCAGGCCGGCACAGCCCCCCGGCAGGCCGGCACAGACCACCGGCAGGCCGGCACAGACCACCGGAGCCTGCATAGACCACCGGCAGGCCGGCACAGCCCCCCGGCAGGCCGGCACAGACCACCGGAGCCTGCACAGACCACCGGCAGGCCGGCACAGACCACCGGCAGGCCGGTACAGACCCCCGGACAGTCGGCACAGCCCCCCCGAAGGCCCGAACTGACGGCGCATCATGATGCGCACAGACAGCGCATCATGATGACGTCATTTCGGCAGCCAATCGGAAAGCTCAACACTAGTCAGCAGGGGGACACAAAATCGCTAAGACTCCTATTTTTTTTTTTTTTTCAGAGTTTAATACAAGCAATTCTAGTTTCTTAGCGATTTTGTGTCAGCAGGGGGACACAAAATCGCTAAGAAACCAGGATTGCTTGTATTAAACTCTGAAAAAACTAGGATTGCCATTGATTTGCATTGGACTCGTTACTGTGCGAGTAATCGCTTGGAAACTCGCAGAGTACCGACTCCTGCGAGTCCCCTACTACTCGCAGAGTAACGAGTCCTAACGAATAGATTCGCCCATCCCTAGTGGTGATATAGCTTATACCAAAAACAGTGATTAATCTGGTTAGTCATACTGGACTGCTATTATTTTGAACACTACTGTAAGTGGTGAGAAGCTTTATGCAGCCTCCAAATGTTAGATAAATGTGAATACAATACACCGTATATGCTCGTGTATAAGCCGAGTTTTTGAGCACTTTTTTGGGGGCTGAAAATGCCCCCCCCCCTCGGCTTATACACAAGTCAGTTGTCCCAGAGGGCCGGCCGGGAGGGGGAGCAGCGGGTCACAGAGGCAGAAGCCAGCAAGGGAGGGGAAGAGGTGGAGCAGCGGGTGACAGAGGCAGGAGCCAGTGGCTGTGGCTGCAGCCTGTGTCGCTGCTAAAGAGAAATGAATATTCACAAAGACAGCTGCAGCTGCCGGCTTCCAAAAGACATCATACTCACCCTCCAGCGTGCCCTGCATCTCGTTGGTCTTGGTGACCTCGCAGCATCTCATTGGTGCTGGCATCCAGCAGCACTTCCTGTGCTGAGCAATCACATGGTGCGCTCATTAAGGTAATTAATATGCATGTGTCTCCACTCCCATAGGCGTGGAGGGAATATTCATTACCTTAATGAGCGGTGCCACGTGATTGGTCGGCAGGAAGAGTTGCTGGAAGCCAGAACGAGGTGCTGTGAGGGTACACTGGAGGGTGAGAACGATGGTTTTTTTTTGTAATAGGAAGCATGCATACCACGATGGGAGGGGGGGGAGCCACGCATACCAGGACAGCAATGGAGGGGTGCCACGCATACCAAGGACAGCATCGGGGGAAGCCACGTATACCAGGACAGCGACAGGGGAGCAACGCATACCAGGACAGCTATGGGGGTGCTACGCATACCAGGACAGCAACGGGGGGTGCCACACATACCAAAGCCAGCGACGGGGGTTGCCGCGCATACCAGGACAGTGACAGGGGGAGCCATGCATATCAGGACAGCGACAGGGGGAGCCACGCATACCAGGACAGCGACAGGGGGAGCCACGCATACCAGGACAGGATGGGGGTGAGCCACGCATACCAGGACAGTGACAGGGAGAGCCATGCATACAAGGACAGGATGGGGGAGCCACGCATACCAGGACAGGGATGAGGGGGACAATGCATACCCTGCTTATACTCGAGTCAATAAGCTTACTATTCTGTCCCTAGGGCCTGTGGCTGCAAATATGGCTCTGTGAGATGCTGGATCTCTTCACCTTACTTACAATTGGCGACGGTCACAGATAGCTTAACTCAGCTGCCGGCACACATGTTATGAAGAATCCAGAAGAGACTTTGATTTCTTTAAGAATTCTTGTTGAATGCATACAAACAGCAGGAGGTAAAAAAGACTTTCTTCAGACAGGCTGAAAGCATATGTGCCTCTAATGAAGCCAAGATGGAGACTGAGACACAGGGGGAAGAAGGAAGTGACATCACACCCAGAAGAGGGAGACAGGGAGACAGAAGAGACAAACTTCATGGAAAGGGAGGATTTCACCTATGCAAAACACAGGAACACATGGCAACAATAAAAAAACTTGAGAGACTGCAATACAGCATGTAAAATGTACAAGACAGTCTGTAAAATGTCTCATTCATGGGACATAACACTCCCCATCTGAAATCTATAGACTTAATAATTTTTATGATGTCTTCTGGAGATGTCACTGTAGACCTGAAAAACAAGGGAAAACAAACATGCAAGTAATAGCAACGACAACAGTTGTAGTCCAATTGGCATGGTTGATTCTTCAGTTGGAGGCATGAAGTCCTCAACAGCGGAATAGACCGAGTTCAAACGTAAACCCAACTTCAGATTGGGGAAGCCGCAACGTGCAAACACTTCCACCAACCCAAGAATCCGCTGGAGAAAGTTCAAATGTTAGAATGTTCCAACACAGCTGGAGGAATATATGGCAGTAGGCTCCCTGCCGTGAGCTGTGTCCATAAACAACGACTTTCATGTGATGTCCTCCTTCAGCAATCCGTGATAATCGATCACTGGGTCCAATTCAGAGAACTGTTCTTAGACAGGCTAGTACCCCTTGTGATACTGTCAATGTCGTGACCATATTCTTCTTGTTGCACACATCGAATGATGAATTGCTCGGCATGTCTGATATCAGCAATGGTAGGGTGTCCTCTACACATATGCCAGCCACAACACTCTGATGTCTTGTTACCGACAAAGGACTGGGTGATGTGAATAAGGCGAGCTATGGCCTGCACGACAGCTGACCATCTTGAGAGGCTCTCAAAGCAGAGAGATCTCAGTTTCAATTTTGGAGACACAGAAGTGTAGTTGTCATGTCCGCCATGTCTGTCATGTCCGCCATGTCTGTCATGCCACAAGATGCCTGGAGCAGTGTGCACACGCGCCTTACCTCATGGTTGCACGCTGTTGCTGGGTAACCATCCGTCTCTGTCTGGTTCTGCTATCCGCTGTATTCCTGGAACACCTAATCATGTGACTTCTCCTATGTTCCAGTCCTGCTCTGACTCTGCAATCCGCTGTATTCCTGGAAACCCCTGATCATGTGACTCTTCCTATGTTCCAGCCCTGCTCTGATTCTGCAATCCGCTGTGTTCCTTGAAACCCCTGATCATGTGACCTCCTCTATGGTTCAACCCAGGCTGTTCTAGCGATGCTCTCTATGATCCTGGAGGAACTGAACCCAAAGTCCCTCCCTGGTCCTGACCTGGAAGTACTGGTGCTGTGGTGCTATATCAGACCGCCCCTCCCTATGGTCAGAGCCTGAGTATTGTGTTGCTTCCCTGCATGGCTGCTTGGTCTGCTCGGTAGCTCTCTGTATTCTGTGCACCTGCACTCTGTCCTGTTGTGCGTCTCTGCACACGCTCTGTGCTTGTACTCTGCCTCTTGTCTCGTGCCTTGTCTTGTGTTTGTCCGTTGTGCTATGTTCGTCCTTGTCCTGCTTGGACTTGTGGTCCTTCCGTTGTTCTCTGCCTTGCCTGTTTCTGCCATGTCTTGCCTTCGCTATACTCTGCCTTGTGTTCCTTCCTATGTTCTCGGTCTTTGCTTGTTCTGCCTCGCTCTCTTCCTATGGTGCTCTGTAGTGCCTCCTGGCACACACACCATTCCTCCTCTCTTACTTGTTGTGCTCTCTTGCACATTTCTATGTCTAGTCCCAAGGCTCCGCCTTGGCCCGGCTCTGGGCTTCGGCCTATGCTCCGCTACTAGACTCTGTCCTCTGGTGCTCTCTAGCACACTCCCTGACTAGTCCCAAGGCTCTGCCTTGGCCCGGCTCTGGGCTTCGGCCTACGCTCCGCTGCTAGCTCTGTTCTCGCTCTGATCTGACTCCGTGTTTCTGCTTAAGTTTCCGCTCCATGTTCCGTACCTGCCTAGCTCTGCCTTGTTTCTTGTCTTGCTTTGCTTTCTTGCTTTGTGTGCCCTTTGCATGTGCCTGGCCTTCCTAGCCTCCTGCTTGTGCCTCAGCCGTGCCCGCCCTAGCTGTGCCCGCCTGCTGCTGCCTCAGCCGTGCTCGTCGGTCAGTGACAGCTGTGTCGCCTGCTATGCCTCAGCCGGGTTCGCTGGAGTCTTGCCCGCCTGTTAGTGCTGCAGACCGATCAGGTAGCCAGTGCTCCAGCCGTGCTCTCTGTGCTTCCTTGCACTTCACGCTGTTTCTGCACTTTGCTCTACGTGCTCTCTATAGCACGCGCAGGTCCTCGCCTGCCCTTGGCATACCTCCCCGTGCTTCTATAAAAGTATGCGCAGGTTTTGCCATGTACCCTGTCGTGCCATCAAGCACGCACAGGTCCTAGTCTGTACCTTGTCTCGAACCCTGACCCTGGCATGCCTGTCTGCACACGCAGGACTCTGCTCTGAACCTGTCCCTGGAATGCCCCTCGGCATGCGCAGACCTCCGTCCTTGTACCTGTCCCTGGCGTGTCTCTCTACATGCGCAGGCCTCCGTCCTTGTACCTGTCCCTGGCGTGTCCCTCTACACGCGCAGGCCTCCGTCTTTGAACCTGCCCCCGGTGTGCCCTCTGCAGGCGCAGGCCTCTGTCCTTGAATGAACCCTGGCGTGTCTCCAAGCACGCACCCTGCCTTGAACCCTGGCGTGACTCCAAGCACGCATCCTGCCTTGAACCCTGGCGTGGCTCCAAGCACGCACCCTGCCTTGAACCCTGGCTTGCCTGCCAGACTCCTGAAACCTGCCGACCGCTGCCAGAGGTCTGGAACCAGATGACTGCGGCCTGATGGCCGGAGCTGATTTCCACAGCCTGATGCCTGGATCCTGTTGGTCGTTGCCAGTAGTCCGGAGTCCGATGCCACCACACCCTGTCTTGGATCCTGGCGTGTCTCCCTGCACGCACCCTGCCTTGGACTCTGGCGTGTCTATCGGCACACCTTGTTTTGGTCTCTGGCGTGTCCTAGCATGCATCCCTCCTAGGAACTCTGGTGGGATCCCTAACACATACCCTGCCCTGGACTCCGGTATGTTTTCTGCACGTGTTATGTCTGAACATTTGGCGTGCCCTTGCACGCACCTTGCCGTGTTTTAACGTTTGTGCCCTGCATCTGATTCTCTGTTTTTGCCTTGTATCTGATTAAAGTGTGTAACCACGTTTGCTGAAGAAACCTTGTGACCTCGCTTATGTTTCAGATCCTGTTCGTCCTGTTGCCTGACACTCAATAGTGTCTCCCTGAGCCGGCCGTCTGGTCCAGCTGCCGTGGTGGCTCACCTCCTTGGTCTTGCCCCTGACACTCCCTGTATAGGGGGTGGGTTCTCACTAGGTCAGCTCGCCCTAGGTGGGTGGGTGTCACGGCCCAGAGGGTCCACTCTAAGAAGAAAAACGACTCAGCGTAAGCTGACGCTCGTCACAGTAGAGAGTAGAAATGATTGGTCTGATCTCTTTGTCAGACTCTGGTTCCACCAGCTCGTAAATGTTGTTAGAGTCCCTTGAACTGGAATCCTCGTACAGGAGCCTTGGAGGTGACACCCATATGTTGTCATTGAGTTTAGACGCGGCGGTGAGTCTCGTCCCTCGGTCAGCTTATCAGGTAGCCTTGTTCTTGGAGAACGAAAAGGTAAAGGTGCTACCCAGCTATTTGAATCGTCTTGAGTGAATTCCTTTTCCATAATCTTTATAAATTCTTTGTCCTCCCTTGCAGGTGCTAGCTGGTTGTCTTCTCTTCTAGAGTTGAACACTGTTGATCCGAGGTCATCATTACGAGACAGAAATATGTTCATGTCATCAGAGGTTTCTTTCTTCCACTTGTTGTCTCTTATCTTCTCTTTCACCCAGTAATGATGTGGGCATGGTTGAAAGTAAGTGCTGCGACCATTTGGTAGGACGTGAGTCTTAAGTGAGTAAATCCTCGTGGATCTCTTCATCTTTTCTATACAGAAATTGCCTATGATAACCCAGCGTAAGTCTAAGCGTTGAATAAAAGGAGCGTCCTGTGGCCCGTTGATTTGCTGACGTACCTTGTGTAGTCACAGAATGTCTCTGCCAAGCAGGATCAGAATGTTTGCGCTGTTGTCGAGAGCTGGTATCTTGCCTGCCAAAGTCGTTAGATGAGGGTGATAGAGTGCAGCCTCTGGAGTTGGAATTTCCTCTCTGTTGGATGGTATCTGGTTGCATTCGACCAGAGTGGGTAAGGGTATCTCCACATTGTTCTCAAGAGAAGACACCATGAGTCCATTGGCTCTTCTCCCAGAGACCTCCGTAACACCACTGCAGGTGCCTAGGGTGTAGGGGTGAGAGTTTCTCTTTAAATCAAACAAGTCAAAGAGCTCTGACCTAGCAAGTGACTAGTTGCTCTTATCGTCCAGGATAACATACACCCTTGTGGTTTTCTCTGGTCGACACTTGGGATACACATTCACCAGGCATATCTTTGCACATGACTTGTCCCAGAGGCCTTCTCCGCAGACTTCTGTGCATGAAGAAGATATTGAGATAGAACTCATTGTTTGAACAGCATCCTCTCTGCCTTGCCTTGTGGTGGGGGAAGGCGTAAGCTGTGTAGTGTTAGATTGGGATGGATGGAGTGCTTGCACATGCTCCTCACTGTCACACTCCAAACACTTAATAGATATTTTGCAGTCCTTAGCAAAGTGTTCAGTAAAAGCGCAGCACCTGTAACATATCCCAAAGTTCTTCAGAAGCTCTTTGCGTTCCTGGAGTGGTTTCTTTCTGAAGCCGATGCACTTCTTTAAGGGATGAGGTTTCTTGTGAATGGGACACATACGATTAGGATTCTTAACCTTCTCACCTTTGTCGCTCTTATGTTGTGATACTGAAGGTGTGGGAAGAACATCAGTCTTCTTGACGGACATTGGAGCTCGGCGGTTCCTGTAGTTAAGACGTGGACTGTCGTGTTTAGGAGATGAAACAGGGTCGCTGTGTTCTTCATAGGAAAAACTCGGATCGGTATTACACTCTCCAATATTTTCGATGCACTCGCAGAAGTAGGAAAATGGAGGGAAGGAGACTTGGTTTTCCCTTTTGTATTTTGATCCAAGCATGGCCCACTTATTTTGGATATTGGACGGCAGCTTGGAAACTATTGGGGTTACCCCATGAGCAGTGTCCAGGTAGCTGAGGCCAGGAAGGTACGGGTCTGCTTTGGCCAGCTGAAGCTCTAACAGGTCGCTGAGCTCTTGGAACCTTGTACTGTCCTTACTAGATACCTTTGGAAAATCCTCTAGTAGCTTGAACAGGGCCTTTTCTATGGCCTCAGGACCGCCATAGCTTCTTTCTAGCCTTTTCCATGCAGCGGTGAGACCCGCAATGGGATTACTGATGTAGACGGATTTAAGACTCTTGACACGATCCGTGGATTGTGGCCCAAGCCACCTGATTAGCAGGTCTAGCTCTTTAGCGGCGGTGATGCCGAGGTCACTGATTGTGGTTTTAAAGGTACACTTCCAACCCCTGTAGTTCTCAGGTTTATTGTCAAACTCTGTAAGACCGGTCTTAGTTAGATCACGCCGAATCATGTACCTTGCAAAGCCGGTCATATCCGCATTCTCCTATTTTGGAAGGACCATTGCTGGCTGGATAGCATTGTTCCTACAGTCTGTGCTTTGACCTGGGAATGCAGGTACATATGGGGCAGTGCAGGCGTTCAATCCATTAACTGGCTTAATGAGGTTAGTTTCTGCCACACATGGGACTGGAATTGTGTGACTGACCGGAGTGTGGTGACTTGCCTGCATATTAGCCTGCACGTACAGTATGGTTCTGTGTATAAGATTTGGTGAGGTGCAGGTTTCCGGTACATTTCGGTGCACAGAGGAGGATCAGGATGCAAAGATGGCAGCGTATTGTACTGACCTTGGGTGCAGGATGCATAGTCTCTAGTATGCTTAAGAGGGTCTTCAGTATCACTTAAACTGATGCTGTCTCTTTGGCTCCCACTGATGGCTTGTTCCAGGACCTTTAACCTTGCCAAGGCTATGGCGTGTTCGCATTCCTTCTATAGGGCCTCTGGTTTCATCTCAGTTTCCATTTGAGCGAAGGCAGCTTGTATTTTAGTGGCCTCGGTTTCTTCACGTGCTTTTACGAGCTTTTCACTAAGGGTTGAGGATTTTGAAGAGTGTGATTTAGATGATCGCTTTGAGAGTCTGGCTGAGCCAGAAATACAAGATGACATCTCGGCTATTAGCGTGATTCTTGCCTCTGTCTTGGCTTTTATATCGCGCACCATGCTTTTTCTCTCAAAGTTAAGTTGATGGAAAGCTTGCAGGTCTTTGCAGGTAACTGATGGGTTACGTCTATTTAACACTGAGATGTACTGGTCTGCTATTTTTGCATAACGTTGATAATCTGAACACAGTTGTGCAAGGGTTCCCTCTGGTGGTCGTTGGAGAGAAGCAGGCTGAGACAGGCTGTCTATATGACTCAGCAGTTTTTGCCAAAGCTCTGCTCTAGCACGGAGAAGATCATGTTTACTGGATTCTAGATACTCCCTTACTTTCCATGTGGGCTTTGGGGGACGGCTAGCCTTCTCACTTGATGTTGGATCAAGTTCTATGCACTCTTCCTCTAAGAATGGGTCTGGCAGAGACCATGTAGTCATTCCTTCAGCCATCCTGATTCACAGGGAGAAGTGGGGCTGTATAGTGTCTTATATGCTGAGAGCGGCTGCTCTGCAGGAAGTTCTGTAGCTTTATAGAAGCTGTGGGTGGCTTTATGAATCTGGTAAGTCTTTTTTACTATTCTGTCCCCGGGGCCTGTGGCTGCAAATATGGCTCTGTGAGATGCTGGATCTCTTCACCTTACTTACAATTGGTTACGGTCACAGATAGCTCAACTCAGCTGCCGGCACAGAGACTTTGATTTCTTTAAGAATTCTTGTTGAATGCATACAAACAGCAGCAGGTAAAAAAGACTTTCTTCAGACAGGCTGAAAGCACATGTGCTTCTAATGAAGCCAAGATGGAGACTGAGACACAGGAGGAAGATGAAGGAAGTGACATCACACCCAGAAGAGGGAGACAGAAGAGACAAACTTCATGGAAAGGGAGGATTTCAGCTATGCAAAACACAGGAACACATGCAACAATTAAACAACATGAGAGACTGCAATACAGCATGTAAAATGTACAAGACAGTCTGTAAAATGTCTCATTCATGGGACATAACACTTACCCAGTTTTCCGTGGCAAAATTAGGTGCCTCGGCTTATACTCGGGTCGGCTTATACTCAAGTATATACGGTATTTAAAAAAATCGTGTGGACCTTGGAAAACGCAGTATACTACATGCCGTGTGACTTTGCCACGAGGCTGAGAACAGTTCTCTTCTGTAGATACAGGTTTTCCTGATCAGCTCATTCTTCTCTCAGAGAAATTATATTTCACCAGACCGAGAGCAACTTGTTTAAGAACAGGCTTTAAAGCATTCTTAAGTCATGCCCATCTCGCAGTAATAAATATTAATGTGCCACAGATTAATGTGCAGCAGATCTGGAACAGGTGGGGCAGACACTCTGACAACGAGATCAGAATGTGAAATCCCAAAATTGATCCCGTTCACATTGGACTAATTAGTTGTGCATGTTCTTAGCCATAATCTGAGCATTGAGTACTCACAGCCTCACTGCTCACAGGATCAGACTCCTGTGAAATGGGGCGCTCACTGCACACCTCAGTATGCCCACACTTCAGCCACTTCCACACTTTTCACATGTACTCATTTTACACTGGATTCTCACACTGTACATCCTCCACATGTTGTATTATGGGAGGTTACAGCGCCTATAGCAGCACCATATGGCAGCACACGCAGTGGACTCTTTTATGGACTAGTTTGAATGGATTTGACTTTGAAGCTCAAATTACAGTAAGAAAAAGTGTCAAATGCATTCTCCATAAAGGATTAGGAAGAATCCAATAATTCGGTAAACTTTGCATTGAGATGCTTGTATGAGAATATGTAGAATACAATAATAAGTCCCCCAAACCTACAGTGTGTCCATGGTGTAATCCCAGGTGAAGGTGTTGGGGTGAGGTAGGGGCAGAGACCTTCATGGACCTTCATGGGGCCCTTGGTGAGGCGGGGGCAGAAACCTTCATGGGGTACTTTTCTTGTGTAGAGTGTTGGGGTGAGGTGGGGGCAGAGACATTCATGGGGTTCTTATCTCGTGTAGCTCCTGTCTCATTCATCATGGAGGTGCCATGAAGGGAGCAATGGGCACGTTGGCTGTGTGAGCTCCACATTTAGCTCCATGTTATGGACAGGATTAGGCTGGAAAATAAAGGAAATTCTAAACAGAGCTGGATTGCGGCCATTATTAGGCCACCTCTCCTGATGCTGCTCGAGGTTGAGAAGACCACACAGAAGATCACACAGGCACTACTGAGATGACACAATTTCCAGCCTTTAGACCATTCCTAGGAGAAGAAGCGGGATGTGGAAAATTCTCCTTGTCGATGACGTTACTAGCATCAGGTGTCGGTCACAAGCCTCATCTGACTCCGGACAACTTGCAGATTCCATAAGAAATCCCTGCATCTTCTCAGTGAAATTACACAGGTCGGGGGACAGAAGGCGGCGCCGTGTAGGGGAAGCAAATGCCCTTAGAGTATTGCACCAGAAAGTCACATAGGCTTCCAGTAAACGGCCGGAGGGGTTTGTTTGTCAGGCGAGAGGGAGCTCATGGCTTGGATCTGGCACTTATTTTTTAAGCATTACAGTCTGCCGTTCCTTTAAGACACCCAGAGATCTGCTGAAGATTGTAGATATTCTAAAATGTAGCTGCCCCTCTAACGACATGATTCATTTTACTGCTGATACATTTATTATAGGATGATAGTGCAGTACTCCCTGCCCTCATCCTCCAAATAACAGACTGGACTGTGTGACCTCATTGCTCTCACCCTTTGACATCATCAACCAACCATAGATTGGACTGTGTGACCTCAATGCTCTCACCCTGTGACATCAACCAATGACAGACTGGACTACGTGGCCTCACTGCTTTCACTTTGTGACAATATCAATCAACCACAAATCGGACTGAGTGACCTCACTGCTCTCACCCTGTGACATCATGAGTCAATGACAGACTGAACTATGTGACCTCACTGCTTTCACCTTGTGACATCATCATCCAATCACAGATCAGACTGTGTGACCTCACTGCTCTCACCCTGTGACATCAACATGCAATCACAGACTGGACCCTGTGACATCGTCAACCAATTACAGACTGGACTACGTGACCTCATTGCTTTCACCTTGTGACATCAACATCCAATCACAAATTGGACTGTGTAACCTCACGGCTATCACCCTGTGACATAATCATCCAATCACAAACTGACCAGCCACACACAGAAGATGGCGTGACCTCACTACACTTGACTTGTAAGATCATGCAATTATAGACTGACCTGTTATATAGGCTGCAGGTACCAGGCCCCTCATAATATTCTGATGACCCCAAAAAGTGTCAGTCACGAGAAATTTCTGTTATGTGGACAAAGATTCTAATTACATGTCATCAGTCTGGAGATGTGGACATTAGTCTGGAGGCTCTACAGTCTACTGCATGGGTGGGAATCCTTTTCTCCACCAAGGGCCATTTGGATAATTATTACATCATTCACAGGACAAACTAAATTATTAACTTAAAAATGATCCTGTGATTGCTGTAATACAATAGCTGGAGCAGATTCTCTTTGGTGAGGCGGTATGGTGCTACTTGCAACTGCATTTCCATGTTTGTGTCGATGAAAGTCTGAAGCAAAGTCAAATCTTTGAGATAAGTTTTGAAAACACGTCTTGCAGCATTAGATTTAAATGTGCATCTGTGTTAGGACCAAAGTATGTCTCCTCAAAGTGTCAAAATTATCACTGCTCACTAGAGATGGGTGAACCCGAACAGTAAAGTTCAGCGTCCGTACTGAACACCTACTGTTCAGGCACTGACAATGAACATGGACTTCACCAAGAAGTTTGTGTTACTGTTCAGGTTCGACCCCTCGAGCACCGGGTGTTTGTTGTGCTGTCATGTGCATGACAGCGTGGCAAACACTGCTTCTAATCGCCGGTAAAATCATTGCCGCCGGTCAGATAGCCTCGGGTCCCAAGCTGTCAAAAGATAACGTGAACCTACAGCTATGATTGTAGATTTTAAAAGTTTACTTCCGGACACTGTCATTGGCTGATGGGACTACTGCTGGCACCTGTGCTCTAAATAAGTAATTTAAAAAAAACAGCATGGGGACCCCTCTATTCTTGATAACCAACCTTGCTAGCGCTGACAGCTGAGGGTTGCAGCTGTCAGTTTAGCCTGTCTGATTATCAAAAATATAGGGCAACCCACACCATTTTTTTAAATTATTTAGTTAGAGCACAGGAGCTGGCTGATGAATACTCCCATCAATCGTTCCTGCTCTTGTTGTTATTAGCGGCAGCAGGCGTAGGCTGATGGGAGCAGTAGTCCCATCGGCCCACGCCAGTGACTGGAGGTAAACTTTTTACCTCCGATCACAGTTGCAGGCTTACGCTGTCATTTAACAGCGTGGGTAGGGCCGGCGTTAGGGGCAGGCAGACCAGGCAGCTTCCTAGGGCCCCCGCTCCCCCAGGGGCCCCCAGCTAGCGGCACATCATGCAGCCGCTATGGGGCCCCTGAGATGCAGGGGGGGCCTCCTGCCCCCAGCGCCGTCTCCCCCCCGCCGCCGCATTCAACTGTACCGGCGTCATAGACGTTCACAGCAATGATGGAGGAGAGAGTGTCAGCTGACGCTCCCTCTCCCATAATTCCCCGCTCTACCTCTGACACTACGGGTGCGTGATGACATCATCGCGCACTTTCTGTGTACCAGGCAGAGCAAGAGACAGGAGCCGGGAGCAGCGCGGGTACGAGGAGAAGGTGAGGAGTGGTTTTTTTAATGCAACAGTGAGTACTGTACCATGGTGCTGTGCAAGAGGGGGCTATATACCACTGTGCTGGGGGGAGCTGCATACCTTGGTGCTGTGCTGTGGGGAGCTGTATACCATGGTGCTGTGCTGGGGGGCTGTATACCATGGTGCTGTGCTGTGGGGGATGGGGGACTGTATATCATGGTGCTGTGCTGGGGGGAGCTGTATATCATGGTGCTGTGCTGGGGGGCTGTATACCATGGTGCTGTGCTGTGGGGGAGGGGAGACTGTATATCATGGTGCTGTGCTGTGCTGGGGGGAGGGGGGCTGTATACCATGGTGCTGTATATCATGGTGCTGTGCGGTGCTGGGCTGGGGGGGCTGTATACCATGGTGTGGTGTGGTGCTGTGCTGGGGGGAGGGGGGCTGTGTACCACGGTGCTGTGCTGTGCTGGGGGGCTGTACACCATGGTTGTCATGATCCATTTCTGGATCTGTGTCAGTTTGGGCTGCTATGATTTAAACTTTTTTCCTTTCGGGCCATCGGGGGTTAATGTCAGTTTTTTCCCCCGATGGCCGCTGGTGTTACTGCAGGTTTTGATAGTCTGTGGATGCAGCTGATGACCACTCCCACCTTCCTATATAAGGTCACCTGGTACACCAGCTGACTGTTGGTAATAGCAGGTCCTTGCAAACCAACCTTTGAGAAGAGAGGAGCTATCTGGAGCAGTGCTTTTGGCAGCTTACCTGGAGCAGTGGTGTATCTGATGAAAGCTGAGTTTGGGTGCCTTACTCTGCTGCCTCAGAGCATTGGCAGCAGAGAAAGCTAAGTTGTTTGTTTTTCCCTGTCTGTTATTTTCCCTTGTGTTGTATTAGTACAGCGGTGGGACCAGTGTCCGCACTTGCCAGTTCCCTAGTAAGGGATAGGTGCAGGGCAAGTGAGGGACTGAAGTATCCTGGTCGGCGACAGGTTGAAAGAACCTGTATAGAGAATGTGAGGAGAGTTCAGGGCACTTCCTTAGGAGAATGCAGGAGGTGTCGATTTCCCCGTTCCATATTTGCAGGGCCCACCGTTGTAATTGTGTCCCCGGTGTCCCCTTGACTGTCTTGGTTGTTTTAGTGACCGACCAATCGTCGGGTCGCATCACACAGGGCCAAGTCATATCGTGACAATGGTGCTGTGCTGGGGGGAGGGGGTCTGTATACCATGGTGCAGTGCTGGGGGGGTGTATACCATGGTGCTGTGCTGGGGGGCTGTATACCATGGTACTGTGCTGGGGGGGCTGTATACCATGGTGCTGTGCTTGCTGGGGTGGAGGGGGGCTGTATACCATGGTACTGTGCTGGGGGAGGGGGGCTGTATACCATGGTGCTGTGCTGAAGGGGGGAGGGGGGCTCTATACCATGGTGCTGTGCTATATACCATGGTGCTGTGCTTGGGGGCTGTGCTGTATACCATGGTGCTGTGCTGGGTGGGCTGTGCTGTATACCATGGTGCTGTGCTGGGGGGCTGTGCTGTATACCATGGTGGTGTGCTGTGCTGGGGGGAGGGGTTTGGTTGTGTACCATGGTGCTGTGCTGGGGAGGGGGGCTGTATACCATGGTGCTGTGCTGGAGGGGGGTTGTATACCCTGGTGCTGTATACTATGGTGCTGTGCTGGGGGGGCTGTGCTGTATAACATGGTGCTGTGCTGGGGAGGGGGGCTGTGCTGTATACCATGTGGGGCTGTGCTGTATACCATGGTGATGTGCTGAGTAGGGGTGGCTGTGATGTATGCCATGTGGGGCTGTGCTGGGGGAAGGGGGCTGTGCTGTATACCATGTGGGACTGTGCTGTATACTATGGTGCTGTACTGGGGTAGCGGGGACTGTGCTGTGCTGTATACCGTGTGGGGCTGTGCTGTATACCATGTGGGGTTGTGCTGTATACCATCTGCTGTGCTGTATACCATGTGGGGCTGTGCTGTATACAATGTGGGGTTGTGCTGTATACCATGTGGGGCTGTGCTGTATACCATTGGGGGCTGTGCTGTTTACCATGTGGGGTTGTGCTGTATACCATGTACTGTGCTGTATACCATGTGGGTCTGTGCTGTATACAATGTGGGGTTGTGCTGTATACCATGTGGGGCTGTGCTGTATACTATGTGGGGCTGTGCTGTATACCATGTGATGCTGTGCTGTATACCATGTGATGCTGTGCTGTATACCATGTGATGCTGTGCTATCTACCATGTGGTGCTATGCTATATACTATGCGGCTGTGCTATATACTATGTGGGCTGTGCTATATACTATGTGGCTGTGTTATATACCATGGGGGGTACATTATATTCTATGGGAGAGGCTGTGTTATATAATATGGGGGCTACATTATATTCTATGAGGAGGTGGGATGTATTCTATTCGGGGCTACATTATATTCAGTGGGGCTGCATTATAATTATTATATTCTATGGAGGGTTATTGCATCATAATCTATGAGGGGGCTACATTGCATTCCATGGGGGGCTAGATTATATTGTATAGGGGCTTCATTATACTTTGAGGGGGCTACATTATATTCTGTTAGGGCTGCATTATACTATATGAGGAGGGCTGCATTGTATTCTATGGAGGGGCTACATTATACTATATAAGGAGTTGCATTATATTCTATGGGGGCTGCATTATACCCTATGAGGGGGTTGCCATATATTCTATGGAGGGGCTGCATTATATTCTATGGGGGGGTTACATTATATTCTGTGGGGTGGCTGCATTATGCTCTAAGGGGTGGCTGCATTATACTATAAGAGGGGGGCTGCATTATGTTCTATGGAGGGTTACATTATATTGTATAGCGGGGCTGCATTATACTCTGTGGGGTGGTTGCATTATGCTCTATGGGGTGGCAGCATTATACTACTGTATATATACATCACTTTGTAGACACTAAGCCTGCTGTATATATATCTCATAGGATACACTGAGCCTGCTGTATATACATCATAGGAGACACAGACTGCTATCTATACAGTGGGAAAAAAAGGTATTTAGTCAGCCACCAATTGTGGAAGTTCTTCCATTTAAAAAGATGAGAGAGGCCTGTAATTGACATCATAGGTAAACTACAACTGTGAGAATCAAAATGAGAAAACAAATCCAGAAAATCACCTTGTCTGATTTAGTAACATTTATTTTGCAAATTATGGTGGAAAATAAGAATTTGGTCACCTAAAAAGATTTCTGGCTCTCACAGACCTGTAATTTCTTCTTTAAGAGGCTCCTCTGTCCTCCACTTATTACTTGTAGTAATAGCACCTGTTTGAACTTGTTATCAGTATAAAAGACACCTGTCCACCTGTCCACAACCTCAAACAGTCACACTTCAAACTCCACTATGGTGAAGACCAAAGAGCTGTTGAAGGACACCAGAAACAAAATTGTAGCCCTGCACCAGGCTGGGAAGACTGAATCTGCAATAGGTAAGCAGCTTGGTGTGATGAAATCAACTGTGGGAGCAATAATAAGAAAATGGAAGACATACAAGACCACTGATAATCTCCCTCGATCTGGGGCTCCACACAAAATCTCAATCCGTGGGGTCAAAATGATCACAAGAACGGTGAGCAAAATGTGAATGACCTGCAGAAAGTTGGGACCACCGTAACAAAGGCTACCATCAGTAACACACTACGCCTCAGGGGACTGAGATCCTGCCGTGCCAGACTGCTTAAGCCAGTACATATCCAAGCCCATCTGAAGTTTGCTAGAGAGCATTTGGATTATCCAGAAGGGTATTGGGAGAATGTCATATGGTCTGGTGAAACCAAAGTAGAAGTGATTGGTAGAAACAAAACTCGACATGTTTGGAGGAGACCGAGTACTGAGTTGCATCCAAAGAACACCATACCTACTGTGAAGCATGGGGGTGGCAACATCATGCTTTGGGGCAGATTCTCTACAAAGGGACCAGGACGACTGATCCGTGTACATGAAAGAATGAATGGGGCCATGTATTGTGAGATTTTGAGTGCAAACCTCCTTCCATCAGCAAGGGCATTGAAGATGAAACATGGATGGGTCTTTCAGCATGATAATGATCCCAAGTATACCGCCAGGGCAATGAGGGAGTGGCATATGAAGGTCCTGGATTGGCCTAGCCAGTCTCCAGATATCAACCCCATAGAAAACATTTGGAGGGATTTGAAAGTCTGTGTTGCCCAGTGACAGACCCAAAACATCACTGCTCTAGAGGAGATCTGCATGGAAGAATGGGCCAACATACCAGCAACAGTGTGTGCCAACCTTGTGAAGACTTACAGAATAGGTTTGACCTCTATCATTGCCAATAAAGGATATATAACAAAGTATTGGGATGCACTTTTGTTAATGACCAAATCCTTATTTTCCACCATAATTTGCAAAATAAATCTTGCCAAATCAGACAAGGTGATTTTCAGGATTTGTTTTCTCAGCTTGACTCTCATAGTTGTGGTATACGTATGGTGTCACTTACAGGCCTCGCTCATCTTTTTAAGTGGGAGAACTTGCACAATTGGTGGCTGACTAAATACTTTTCCCCACTGTACATCACATAGGAGATACTGAGCCTGCTGTTTATACACCACATAGGAGACACTGAGCCTGCTCTATATACATCACATAGAAGACACTGAGCTTGCTGTATATACATCACATAGGAGATACTTAGCCTGCTGTATATATACCACATAGGAGACCCTGAGCCTGCTGTATATACACCACATAGGAGACACTGAGCCTGCTGTATATACACCACATAGGAGACACTGAGATTGCTCTATACACAGCACATAGGAGACACCATGTATATACATCAGTATATACATGACATTGGAGACACAGAGACTGCTGTATGTATATGTATATTCAGTGTCAGACTGGGCTGCCAAGTGCCCACCAGTAATATTGACTTTGGGGGAGCACTTTTCACCTGCATACAAATATTACACTAACTTTGTTCACAAATTTACCTGTATCTCTATATAATAATAAACTAGGTAGTTTGGTTACTGAATGATGAGATGCTTTTTTTCTGTACAGAGTGAATCAAGTGAATTATGCCAATTACTGCCCATGCAGTGGGGTTGGGGGCCCAAATCTGCACATGGGCTAACAGGGGGATTCCCCTGTAAATCTATGTGACAGAACAAGCCTCTGTATATTACAACTACTTCATAATCATAAAGGATACAATATATGCCATACAAAAAGACTCTGCTGTATACTATGCACATGCTCCATCTCACTAGTTCATCCAGACTTTGGAGATGGGGTAAAATAACAGGATGCAGCCCCTCTGGTGCTCACAGGAGCTGATTCAGCTCAGAGAGAATGAGGCTGCATCGCTACAATGGCAGGAGCAGTACAGGAGAGCAGACCGTGCTCTCTCCACCCACAAGCATCTGAACTGGCAGGTGTCAGCCAGTTATTGTATGCGCCATGGAGTCATTCAGTAAAGAATACTATGTGCGTGCTCTGCAGAATACAGGTTGTTGACCTACTATGCAGTCGGGCACTACAGCCGACTAGTAAATCTGCTGGAGGGTCAGAGAATTACTATACCGGGCTATGGGAAGGCCAAATGTCCTGTCTATGTGTTTCCTCATTAATAAAGAGATGTGTGATGCAGTGACCCCTGTGACAGCTAGGGGGCGCTGTATGGGCTTCCCAGTACATGCATGCAGGTGTTCCCTTTGTTCTGATGGGGAAATGGTGAGCGGCAGGATTGTAAATGGCCGATATGTATCACAGGGGTGGGTGCCCTGTGATGGAAGCTGGAACATGTATTGATCAGCAGAGGTTACTGCTGATGGTTTCTGTTTTACAATAGGGAAGCTTCCAAGTTCCAGGTGACTTGGTGAGATGGGTGGGACCTGTCACCTACAAACCCACCAAGGGGAGTGTGTCTGAACGCCCAAAGTAAAGCCTGTGTGTGTGGCTGTGTGGAATAGGACCTGTAGTGAGGTCATGACCATGTGATCCATACCTCACCTGTGGGTGTGGTTACGGACCATATAATGTGACCAGGGTGGGTCACATGGGTAGAGTGTGTGTACCTGAATGGTGCAGACTGCAAGGTCCTCTAAGACCTGTGTTGGGAGATCCTGGGAGGAGGATCGGATCCCTGGAGAAAGTAGCGAGACTTTGGAACTGGTGAGGCCGGTATGTTGGGGGACCCTGTGAGTAGGGTTGGATCCCTGAATAGCACCCGGCGAGGCCTGTATGTTGGACGGTCCCAGGAGGGGACGGACGTCCTGAATAGCACCCGGACAGGCCATGTGTGTGAGCAGAGTCTGTGACGGCCTGCGTTTGGGAAGCTACTGCCCGGCTGTGGGTCTGGAACTGTGTGGCGGCCTAGTGAGTAAGGCATTGACCGGAATGGTGATCAAAGTGCGGCCGCTTCCTTGAGAGAGAGAGAGAGAGTACTGACAGGAGTCAGCGTGCGGAGCAGGAGCTCCTAAGAGGTAACCCCGAACAGGTTGAAATAACTGTGTTGAGGCTATAGAGCCTGTTTGCTGAACATAGCACAACCTGTGTGACCACAGGTCTGAGAGAGCGGAACCCTATTATGAACATTCATTTTGTCTGATGTAAGACTGTTACCTTTTCTTTATGCTTCCATGGTTTATGCTGTGTAAAAAAATAAACCATATGTACTGGTTATGTGAAAAAACCAGTGCCTGACCCTATTAATCAGCTGCCAAGTGAGTGTCCCCCAACACTAACAGTAAGCGCTACCTTACAGATGTTAATGAACTGGTAGATGCGCATTCAAATACTTAAAAACTTTCTGTGTTATGCTCACACGATGTATATGAAAATGGAACAATAAAAATGGTATATTTCACTGCCATCCGAATAATAATCCATGTTCAAAACAATCCATGGATTTTCAGCCTTGCGGAATTCTAGAAATGTAATATTGACCCAAATGATGATGGTTAAAAATATGCTTGGAAAAACGTCGGTCACATCCAATTGGAGGCTCTTATTGGAAATTAAGACATAATTTAGAAATATTTCATGCAACCTTCTTTCCTTGTATACAATTATCCATCCTCCTATCACATGACAAGGAGGAAGATTGAGAGGTCTGCTTACTACCCTTTAAAATTTCTCAAGAGACACCAATGGTCAGATGCAGGAGATGCGACCAAGATTGTAGATCTGTTCGAATTTGTAGAAGGCCTTTGTTTTATCCCGTTTCTTCTAGCATGGTGTGTGACCTTTTTATTTTGCCATATTTGTACTTTTATAAAAACTTCCCTCATGTGTGCTTGTGTGTACTGGTGGAATAGCCAGTGCAGGACTCAGTGTAAGAAGTTTTGAGTGGACTGGTTTTGGGGTGCAGTTACTTTTTATTTCTAACCTCCTGTGAATGTAAATGGACAGGTGGATGTGAGAAGCTTAGTAACGGTTGCATCCGAGTCATATGTGCATTTTGTGGGTGATTCGTGACACCCTCCTAAGTGCTTGAAACCCAAAATAGACATAGCCCTTAAGTATCATCTCTTTACTGAGGCTTTAATCCATCAGGACTGAGTATAGCAGCCTAATTGTGACCCACTCGGCTTGGCCCGAGAGATTTCAGAGAAAAACTCCAGATTAGCAGAAGTCTATCAGATTGCACGAAGCGACAGCGGTGTTTCCAGGCCATGGTAAACATGTGCACTAAGAAGACATTAACATACAAATGTAATAAAATTTAAGATGTGCATATTTATCTGGTAACATCTGTATGGGCTCATGGTTGATCCCGCCAGCTGCTCTCTATACCCTCCAAATGTAATATACATGACTTCAGAAGAAGCTGCGGTGTATCTAGTAATGAGGATGGCCTCCATGGATGCCATGTACTCTGCACTATTCAGGCAACTCATGCCAGGACTGACAACAGCCACCCTGCACTTACAACTTATAGCAGATGTCAAAAGTGGGAAGAAACTTTCTAAACTTTTATCTTTTAGTCTTGAGTGCCTGATGGTTGCTACCAGGGGTGAACCTAGCCTCCCTGCTGCCTGAGGCGAGCAGCAAAATGAAGCCCCCCCTCGCACACAAAGTAAATTTTCATATCTATCCTGTAAATCTGAGTACAATAGTGGACATTTTGATTTAGATAAATAGAAAAAAAAAAGGTGTCCAAACACAAGGATGTCAGCGCTATCACACGCACATACAAGAACAACACAGAAGTATCCAGAACAAGGATCATTAATGGCAATGGTAGGCCTGGCACAGGGCTGGACTGGGACAAAAATGCAGCCCTGCCACACAATTCCCACCAGCCCACAAACTATAGCACTCATCACCCCGATCAGTGAATTTTTTGCTATACTTTGTAATCCCCATATCACTCTCTTTAAGGAGTTATTTGAAGAGCCACATGTGAATGGCACCACAGTGCATATGATTGACCACAGCTCCATTTACATGGTTCTCTTCAAACTATGTTACCTAGGATCATGGGGGTCCCAGCGGTCAGATCCACAACAAACAAAGTCATCCCCTATCCCCACATAATGCTCGATACAGTATTATGGGCCCCATATATTACTGCATACAGTATAATGGGCACCATATACTACTTCATACAGTGTAATGTGCCCCATATATTACTGCATACAGCATAATGGGCCCCATATAATGCTCCATACAGTATAATGGGCCCCATATATTACTTCATACAGTATAATGGTCCCCATATATTACTTCATACACCATAATGGGCCCCATATATTACTTCATACAATGTAATGGGCCCCATATAATTCTTCTCCCCAAACCCCGCTGCTCTGGTCTCCTCAGTGTATTCTGATCCTCCGCACTGCTTGGCACAGGGACATCATTACCTTTATGTATATAATTGTCCACTTGGACTGATAGTAATAGTGATTTGTTTGTACCCTGTTGTCTGGGGCTGGCCCTCTTTATGGGGGTGCTCAGGGCATATGATTATATACCAATAAAAAGTATGAGAGGCTCAAGGTGACCAGAGCCACCTAGTTTCCTACCCCCCCTTATTCTACTGGTACTGTGGGCACGCTGACTGGTACTGAGGAAAAGAAAGAAAGAGCAGAGAGATAAAAGAAAACAGAGAGAGAAAGAAAGAAAAGAGAGAGAGAAAGAAAGAGGGGAAAGAAAGAAAGAACAGAGAAAGAAAGAAAAGAAGAAAGAACAGAGAAAGAATGAAAAGGAAGAAAGAAAGAACAGAGAGTGAAAGAAAAAAAGAAAGGTTAGAGAGATAAAGAAACAGAGAGAGAAAGAATGATTCTATAAAGATGCTATAGCAGCCCAGCTCCCACTGTAGTGGCCACCTGAGCTTCCCGATGCAGGACATATCATGATCCGCTCACATGGCCGGCATCCCCGAGTTCAAGGCGATCCTGCTATCCGCGCTGTTGGAGGAGGACACTGTGATGGATCTGAAGCATTCCCTGAAGTGCCTCCATGGTTCCGTCACAATCTCCTCCCGAAATTACCTCATTTCCGGTCAGCTTCTAGCACGTCACTTCTGGTGGAACGTCACGTGCGAATTTTTAAGTGCTCCTCGGGGCTCCGCCGTATACTCCTGTGTCCGCGGGAAAAGTAAGCTCCCAGCCGGGGCAGTATCTCTCTCAAAATCGGGACTGTACTGCTGGGAGGTATGAATGCTCCTCACCATACACCTTGTACACGTATGGCACCGCATACATCCTACACACACTGTTCCGCTTTTTATGCCTCGTACACACGGCTCCGTTCTGTACACCTCGCACAAACGGCTCCACTCAGTACATACATGGCTCCACTCCATAAACCTCGTACACCTTATACGCACGTGGCCACGCTCTGTAAACCTTGTACACAAATGGCTCCACTCCGTAAACCTTATATACATGCGGTTCCGCTCCATACACCTCACACACATGCGGCGCCGCTCCGTACACCTCGTACACGTGCGGCTCCGCTCCATACAACTCACACACTCGCGGCTCTGCTCCGTACATCTCGCACACACGGCTCTGCTACATCCACACTGTAAACCCTCCCTGACCCCACACATAAACTTCACCTCATCCAGGACGATGAGAACCAGCACAGACAACAGAGTCCTGCATAAACCAAGGGCTGATACTGGGTACTGGGGGAACATTATACTGTGTATGGGGGGATGGTAGTACTGGGGGAACATTATACTGTGTGGGGGGGTGACGGTAGTGGGGAACATTATACTGCGTGTGGGGGATGGCGGTACTGGGGGAACATTATACTGCGTGTGGGGACAGGAAAGGGACATTGCAATATGTGTTTCGTTACTTCCTGTTTTCCATACTTGGGTCACATGTATCTACCAGAGGAAAAGGAACAACAAAATGCTATGATTCTTAGAAAGTGACAACAAAAAAGCACCAAGATAGTCTCAGCTCTGAAAAGGTTACTTCCCCCTGTGCCCAGTAATGGGGAGCCTCCGGCACCGACCTCCACCCGCAGAGCCCCACTCCACATAGAGAATAATGGGGCCTCCGACACCGACCTCCACCCGCAGAGCCACACTCCACATAGAGAGTAATGGAGCCTCCAGCACCGACCTCCACCCGCAGAGCCGCACTCCACATAGAGAATAATGGAGCCTCCGGCACCGACCTCCACCCGCAGAGCCGCACTTCACATAGAGAATAATGGAGCCTCCGGCACCGACCTCCACCCGCAGAGCCGCACTCCACATAGAGAATAATGGAGCCTCCGGCACCAACCTCCACCCGCAGAGCCGCACTCCACATAGAGAATAATGGAGCCTCCGACACCGACCTCCACCCGCAGAGCCCCACTCCACATAGAGAATAATGGAACCTCCAGCACCTACCTCCACCCGCAGAGCCGCACTCCACATAGAGAATAATGGAGCCTCCAGCACCGACCTCCACCTGCAGAGCCATTATAGCTGCGGCCCTGGTTGCTACTGTAAATCTTGTTATCAGACACCCCCATAACATGAGACTTGAACTCCTGGAATAGGTGTCACGACACAGCTGTCGGGTGATCAGGGGCTCCTTCCTTGTCCCTAACACTAGGAGGCACACTTGCTCACCCTATTCCCTGGGATACTTCTGAAGGTGAAGATGTCGGGGCCTTCAACCTTGCCTTATCTCCTGAGTCAGCCATTCGTCTGTTCTCTTCCCCCACCCAGGGAACAGAGGCACTACTGTAGACCAACCCGACAAACAAGGCAACATAAACAAGGGTTGACAGAAAACTCCAGGCATACAAAATATTCTCTTAAATATAACAGAAGAATGCACCAGGGTGTGGAGGTAGGGGAATAAACCAAAATAGAGAAGGATAGGGGATTACCACACATCATACCTCCCAACTTTTGAAGAAGAGAAAGAGGGACAAAGGCTGCGTCGCACAGCGGCAAATTTTAGGCCACGCCCCAACCACACCCATTTTATAACTAGTCACACCCATGTTCATGCCCCAACCGCACCCATTTAGCTCTGCTGATCACACTGGATGGTACTGAGGGCACAGTGGCTGGCATTACGGGCACAGTGGCTGGCATTATGGGCACAGTGGCTGGTATTGTTGGCACATTGACTGGTACTGAGGAAAAGAAAGAACAGAGAGAGAGAAAAAAAGAACAGAGAGGAAAAGAAAGAAGGGTAGGAAAAAAACACAGAAAGAAAGAAAGAAAGATGGAAGGGAAAGAAAGAGGAAGGAATGAATGAAAGAACAGAGAGAGAAAGAAAGAGGGGACAGAAAAAAGAACAGAGAGAGAGAAAGAACAGAGAAAGAGAAAGCAAGAACAAATAGAGAGAAAAAACAGAGAGAGAGAATGAAAGAACAGAGAGAAAGAAAGAGGGGAAAGAAAAAACAGAGAGAAAGAAAGAAAAGAGAGAAAGAAAGAGGGGAAAGACAGAAAACAGAGAGAAAGAAAGGAAGAACAGAGAGAGAGAAATAAAAAGATTACAGAGAGAAAGAGTGGTAAGAAAGAGAAAGAAAGAACAGAGCAAAATAAGAACAAAGAGAAAGAAAGAGGGGAAAGAAAGACACAGAGAGAAAGAAAGAACAGAGAGAAAGAAAGAGGGGATAGAAAAAAAAGAACAGAGAGAGAGAAAAAAAGAACGATGGGAAAGAAAGAACAAATAGGGAAAGAGAAATAAAGAACAGAGAGAAAGAAAGAGGGGAAAGAAAGAACAGAGAGAGAGAGAAAGAAAGATGGGAAAGAAAGAACAGAGAGATAGAAAGAGAACAGAGAGAAAGAGGGGAAAGAAAGAGAACAGAGAAACAAAGAACACAGAGAGAAAGAAATATTAGAGAAAGAGGGGAAAGAAAGAGAAAGAACAGAGAGAAAGAGAAAGAAAGAAAGATGGGAAAGAAAGAAACAGAGAGAGAGAACGAAAGAGGGGACAGAAAAAATGAACAGAGAAAGAAAAAAAGAAATAGGGGAAAGAAAGAACAGAGAGGGAAAGGGAAAGAAAGAGGGGAAAGAAAGAACAGAGTGAGAAAGAAATAGAAATAAAGAAAGAACAGAGAGAGAAAGAACAAAGAGAACACAGAGAGAAAGAAATAACAGAGAGAAAGAGAAAGAAAGAAAGAGGGGAAGAAAGAAAGAACAGAGAGAAAGAGAGAAAGAAAGAATAAGGGGAAAGAAAGAAACAGAGAGAAAGAAAGGACAGAAAAAAGGAACAGAGAGAGAAAGAAAGAGTGGACAGAAAAAAAGAATAGAGAGAGAAAAAAAAGAAAGAGGGGAAAGAAAGAACAGAGAGAAAGAAGAAAGAAAAAGAACAGAGAGAGAAAGAAAGAGTGGACAGAAAAAAAGAACAGAGGGAGAAAAAAAGAAAGAGGGGAAAGAAAGAACAGAGAGGGAGAGAGAAAGAAAGAACAGAGAGAGAAAGAAAGAAGAACAGAGAGAGAAAGATTGGACAGAAAAAAAAACAGAGAGAGAGAAAAAAGAAAGAGGGGAAAGAAAGAACAGAGAGGGAGAGAGAAAGAGGGGAAAGAAAAAACAAAAGAAAGAATAAAAGGGAAAGAAAGAACAGAGAGAGAAAGAAAGAGGGGTGAGAAAGAAAGAACAGAGAGAGAAAGAAAGAGGGGAAAGTAAGAAAAGAGAGAGAAAGAAAGAGAGGAAAGAAAGAACAGAGAGAGAGAGAAAGAAATAGGGGAAGGAAAGAAAGAAAGAACAGAGAGAGAAAGAAAGAGAACAGAGAGAGAGAAAGAACAGAGAAAGAAAGAACAAAGAAAGAACGAACAGAGAAAGAAAGAACAGAGAGAAAGAGAGGAAAGAAAGAACGGAGAGAGAAAGAAAGAGGGGAAGAAAGAGAACAGAGAGAGAAAGGAAGAACAGAGAGATAGAAAGAAAGGAAGAATGAAAGACAGATTAGAGAGAGAAAGAAAGAGGGGAAAGAAAGAACAGCGAAAGAAAGAACAGAGAGAGAGAAAGGAAGAGGGGAAAGAAAGAAAAGAGAGAGAGAAACAGAGAGAGAAAGAAATAAAGATTCTATAAAGATATTATAGCAGCCCGGCTCCCATTGTAGTGCCCACCTGAGCCTCCCAGTGCAGGACATATCATGATCCACTCACATGGCCGGCATCCCCGATTCCAAGGCAATCCCGCTGTCCGCGCTGTCAGAGGAGTACACGGTGATGGATCTGAAGCATTCCCTGATGTGCCTCCATGGTTCCGTCACAATCTCCTCCTGAAATTACCTCATTTCCAGTCAGCTTCCAGCACGTCATTCCGGTGGAATGTCACATGCGAATTTTAAAGTGCTCCTTGGGGATCCGCTGTGTACTCCTGTGTCCGCGGGAAAAGTAACCTCCCGGCTGGGGCAGTGGGGCAGACTCAAAATCGGGACTGTCCTGCTGGATCTGGGACATTTGGGAGGTATGAATGCTCCCCACCATACACCTTGTACACGCACAGCTCCGCACACCTCATACACACATGGTTCTGCTTTCTATGCCTCATACACACACAGCTCTGCTCCGTACACCTCGCGCACACACAGTTCCGCTTTCTATGCCTCGTACACACACGGCTCCGCTCCGTACACCTCGCGCACACACGGCTCCACTCAGTACACACATAGCGCCACTCCGTAAGCCTCGTACACATGCGTGTCTGCTCCGTACACCTTGTACACATGCGGCCACGCTCTGTACACCTTGTACACACATGGCTCCACTTCCTAAACCTTGTACACAGGCGGCTTTGCTCCATACACCTCATACACCTCATACACATGCGGTTCTGCTCCATACACCTCGTACACACACGGCTCCGCTCCATACACACGCAGCTCCACTCCGTACACCCCGTACACACATGGCTCCACTCTGAACACACGCGGCTCCACTCCATACACCCCATACACAGACGGCTCTGCTTAGCTCCGTAAACACACGGCTCAGCGCCGTACACTTTGCCCACACAGGGCTCCGTTCTGTACACCTCGTACACACACGGCTCTGCGCCATACACCTCGTACACACACGGCTCTGCTCCATACACCTCATACACACACGGCTCTGCTCCATACACCTCATACACACACAGCTCCGCTCCATACACCTCATACACATACGGCTCCGCTCCGTACACCTCGTACACACGCGGTTCCGCTCCATACACCTTGTACACATGTGGTTCCGCTCCGTACACCTCGTACACACTCAGCTCTGCTCCGTAAACATCGTACACACACGGCTTCGCTCCGTACACCTCATACACACGCGGCTCTGCTCCATACACCTCATACATATACGGCTCTGCTCCGTACACCTCATACACACACGGCTCTGCTCCGTACACCTCATACACACATGGCTCCGCTCCGTACACCTCATACACACACGGCTCTGCTCCGTACACCTCATACACACACGGCTCCGCTCCGTACACCTCATACACACACGGCTCCGCTCCGTACACCTCATACACCTCTCCGCTCCGTACACCTCGTACACACACGGCTCCGCTCCCTACACCTCGTACTTATGCTGCTCCGCTCCGTACACCTCGTACATATACGGCTTCGCTCTGTACACCTTGTACACACACAGCTCCCCTCCGTACACCTTGTACACACACGGCTCCGCTCCGTACACCTCGTACATCTCTCCACTCCATAAACCTCGTACACACACAGCTCCGCTCCATACATCTCGTACACACGCGGCTCCGCTCCGTACACCTCGTACACATACGGCTCAGCTCGTATACATACGGCTCCGCTCCGTACACCTCGTACATCTCTCCACTCCATAAACCTCGTACACACACAGCTCCGCTCCGTACACCTCGTACACACGCGGCTCCGCTCCGTACACCTCGTGCACACGTGGCTCCGCTCCATACACACGCGGCTCCATTTCGTACACCTCGTACACACACGGCTCCATTCTGCACACAAAGTACACACACGGCTCAGCTTCATACACCTCGTACACATGTGGCTCCACTCTGCATACCTCATACACCTCATACACACACAGCTACATACATCCTGTAAACCCCTCCTGACCCCACACATAAACTTCCCCTCATCCAGCACCATGACAAACAGCACAGCAGAGTCCTGCACACACTGAGGCTCCTGATCATGTGACCCCTGACTCCTCCCCTCCTGTGACCTCATCACAGGTCCTGTACCACAGAAGAGAACAACCTAGCGACATCATTGCAGGCTGTAAGGGGCTGCCAGGGTCTCTGGGAGGGCGAGGATGGGGTGCATGGAGGCGCGTGCGGCTTATCTCCCTGCAGTGCGGGAAAAATAGAGCTGGTAGGCGGGGCAAAAACGGGAATGTCCCACGGAATCCGGGACGGTTGGGACCTATGACACATACAAATCAAGAAACAGTCACAGATTACTCCTCCAACTCCTTTCATTTGAACATCTCTCTCTCCAGAAGCCATGCAGCAAATGCTACTCTGACAAGGATTTGCATGAGAGCCCAGATAATAAAGGGCAAAGGAGTGGCTAACTGAGCTCACCTGCGAGCTCAAAGATTACTAACATGGCCAATTAACCCCTGCTTTGTCACAATAAATAAAAACCAATAAAATGAAGAAGAAGCGCCGGAGTAGGAGCAATCAGACGCTGCTGTCTTCTGACTCCACACTGTCACGATAACCCTGTGACAATAGGATTTTCTGGGGAGAGTTCTGGGTGAGCGAGTTTAATGCATAATAAGTAATGTGACTAAAGTAAGAAGTGCGTCCCCCCAGAATGCAAACTAGGAGCTGCATATGTGCAGACAGCAGGGTGGTCTGGGAAGCTATAATGTTAGGGGGCACTGTATGAGAACGGCAGACCTTCTAAGGAGTATGGCAGGGTAGATAAGGATGAAGCAGAGTTCAAAGGCCCAATTCTTTCATTTTCTAGGGGAGTCTCTGTCAGTTCTTGCTTCACTCTCCCTATCGATACCCCATGAACACGCAAGTGAGCCGAGTGTGCATATATATTTTGCAGTTGGAGCGACATTCTGGAGTCTCACTAACAGCAGCCACTGTCTTCCTTCTGAAAGCAAACACTACTGCCAGGATCAGTAGTCTGCTGATCCAGAAATGTAATTGCAGATTGTGCCTTCAGGATGTTGGGGATGATAGATATTATAAAAGGACCAGAGATAAGGACGTATGTAGATGGATGTGGACTTGTGCAGCTGGACCACACATTGTCAAGGGTGGCATGTGTGGATGGACTTTATGTTTTTAAATGGGATCATTCGCTAGAGTAGTCGAGCTTTGACCAAAAAATCAGAGTAAATTAAGAAAGTCCACTCTCTGTATTATGAGAAATGACATGAGGAAAGGCATATAAGGTGCCCGTGTACATTAGAGGTCCTGGGCCCCCATCAGTATTTTCCTGGAATCCAGACAGACCCTGTGAAGAGAAGCTGGACAGCAAAACACCAGACCATTAGGACAAGGCTCTCCTGCACAACAAATAAGTCCACCACACAGTAAACAGCACAAAGGACTAAACAGCCCAAAAAAAGCTCAGGCAGCCATCTAAAGCTCAGCTCCAAGTGGCGGCAGCAAGACTGGGCCCAGAAGGGCGAGCTGGGAGATTGGATGGAGCCAAACGCCAGGTCTGGGTCAAAGGAAAGGAGAAGTGAAGGCACAGGATCCCTCACCTCAAGAGCCCTCACCGCAGGTGACCTCACCCCAAGAGCTCTCACACCAGGAGCCCTCAACCCAAGAGCACTCACCCTAGGTGCCTTCACCCAAATTGACATCACCCCAAGAGCACTCGCCACAGGTGCCCTCACCGCAATAGCCCTCACCTCAAGAGCACTCACCCTTCACTCACGAGTAGGTGCGTCTGATGTGGGCGTTCGGCAGGGGCATGCGGACCTCACGCGTGGGCGCGTCTGATGTGGGTGTTAAGCAAGGGTATGTGGACCTCATTCGTGGGTGCGTCAGACGTGGGCGTTAGGCAGGGGCATGCGGATCTCACATATGGGTTCATCAGACGTGGGCATGCGGATATCACCCGTTAGTGTGTCACACGTGGGCGTTAGGCAAGGGCATGCGGACATCACACTTGGGTGTATCAGACGTGGGCGTTAGGCAGGGGCATGTGGATCTCACTCGTGGGTGCGTCAGATATGGGCATGCGGACATCACGCGTTAGTGCGTCACACGTGGGCGCTAGGTAGGGGCATGTGGACCTCACATGTGGGTTTGTCAGGCATAGGCGTTGGGCAGGGGCATATGAACCTCACGCGTGGGTGCGTCAGAAGTGGGTGTTAGGCAGGGGCATGTGGACATCACGCGTGGGTGCGTCAGACATAAGCGTGAGGCAGTAGATGTGGACCTCACGCGTGGGTGGATCAGACATGGGTGTTAGGCAGGGGCATGCTGACCTCATTCGTGTGTGCATCAGACATAAGCGTGAGGCAGTAGATGTGGACCTCAAGTGTCGGTGCGTCAGATGTGGGCTTTAAGCAGGGGCATGTGGACATGACGCGTGGGCGCTAGGCAGGGGCATGCGGATCTTACGTGTGGGTGCATCAGATGTGGGCATGCAGACATCATGCGTTAGTGCATCATACGTGGGTGCTAGGCAGGGGCATGCGGACCTCACACTTGGGTGTGTCAGATGTGGGTGCGTCAGAAGTGTTAGGCAGGGGCATGCGGAACTCACGCGTGGGTGCGTCAGATGTGGGCGTTAGGAAGGGGCATGCGGACATCATGCGTGGGTGCGTCAGACGTGGGGGTTAGGCAGGAGGATGCGAACCTCATGCATGGGTGCGTCAGACATGGGCGTTAGGCAGGGGCATGCGAATCTCACGCGTGGGCGCTAGGCGGGGGGATGAGGACCTCACTCGTGGGTGCGTCAGACGTAGACGTTAGGCAGGACAGGAGCATGCAGACCTCACGCATGGGTGCATTAGATGTGGGCGTTAGGCAGGGGCATGCGAACTTCACACGTGGGTGCGTCAGATGTGGGCCTTAAGCAGGGTCATGCAGACCTCACACGTGGGTGCGTGAGACGTGGGCATGCAGACCTCACTCGTGGGTGCATCAGACGTGGGAGTTAGGCAATGGCATGCGGAACTCAAACGTGGGTTCAAAACGGGGATGCGGACCTCACGCGTGGATGCGACAGACATGGGTGTTAGGCAGAGGCATGCGGACCTCACGCGTGGGTGCATCAGATGTGGGCGTTAGGCAGATGCATGCACACCTCACATTTGGGTGCTAGGTAGGATGATGAAGACCTCACATGTGGGTGCGTTAGACGAAGGCGTTAGGCAGGTGCATGCACACCTCACATTTGGGCGCTAGGTAGGAGGATGCGGACCTCATGAGTGGGTGCGTCTGATGTGGGCATTTGGCAGGGGCATGCGGACCTCACGCATGGGCGCTAGGCAGGGGGTTGCGGACCTCACACGTGGGTGCGTCTGGTGTGGGTGTTAAGCAAGGGTATGTGGACCTCATTCGTGGGTGCGTCAGATGTGGGCGTTAGGCAGGGGCATGCGGATCTCACATGTGGGTTCATCAGACGAGGGCATTCGGATATCACGCGTTAGTGTGTCACACATGGGCGTTAGGCAAGGGCATGCGGACATTACACTTGGGTGTATCAGACGTAGGCGTTAGGCAGGGGCATGCAGATCTCACTCGTGGGTGTGTCAGATATGGGCATGCGGACATCACGCGTTAGTGCGTAACACGTGGGAGCTAGGTAGGGGCATGCGGACCTCACATGTGGGTTCGTCAGGCGTAGGTGTTGGGCAGGGGCATATGGACCTCACGCGTGGGTGCGTCAAAAGTGGGTGTTAGGCAGGGGCATGTGGACATCACGCGTGGGTGCGTCAGACGTGGGCGTTAGGCAGAAGGATGAGAACCTCATGTGTGGATGCGTCAGACATGGGCATTAGGCAGGGGCATGCAAACCTCACGCGTGGGCGCTAGGCAGGGGGATGCGGACCTCACACATGTGTGCATCAGATATGGGCATTAAGCAGGGGGATGAGGACCTCACTTGTGGGTACGTCAGTTATGGGCGTTAGGCAGGGGCCTGCAGATCTCATGTGTGGGTGCGTCAGATGTGGGTGCTAGGCAGGGGAATGCAGACCTCATGCGTGGGTGCATCAAAAGTGGGCGTTAGGCAAGGGCATGCGAATCTCACACGTGGGTGCGTCAGACGTGGGAGTTAGGCAGGGGCATGCGGACGTTAGACGTGAGCATGAGGCAGTAGATGCAGACCTTACGTGTGGGTGCGTCAGACATAAGCCCTCACGTGTGGGTGTGTCAGATGTGGGCATCAGGCAAGGGCATGCGAACCTCACATGTGGGTGCGTCAGACGTGGGAGTTAGGCAAGGGCATGCGGACCTCACGTGTGGGTGCGTCAGACGTAAGCTTTAGGTAGGGGCTTGTGACCCTCACGTGTGGGTGTGTCAGATGTGGGCGTTTGGCAGGGGGATGCGGACCTCACGGGTGGGTGCTTCAGACAGGGGCAGGCGTACCTCCCGCGTGGGCGCTAAGCAGGGGAGTGGGGACCTCACACAAGGGTGCATTAAATGTGGGCATGTGGACCTCACATGTGGGTGGATCAGACGAGGGTGTTAGGCAGGGGCATGCGGCCTTCACGCGTGGGTGGTCAGACATGGGCATTAGGCAGGGGCATGCAAACATCATGCATGGGTCTGTCAGACATGGGTGTTAGGCAGGGGCATGTGGATCTCATGCGTGGGTGCGTCAGACATAAGCGTGAGGCAGTAGATGTGGACCTCACACGTGGGTGCGTCAGATGTGGGCTTTATGCAGGGGAATGTGGACATGATGCGTGGGCGCTAGGCAGGGGCATGCAGATCTGTCATGCCCGCTATGTCTGCTATGCTGCAAGATCCCTGGAGCAGTGAGCACACTGCAAGATCCCTGGAGCAGTGTGCCTGCCCACCTCATGACTGCTGTGCTGCGTGACTCTTGGAGCAGTGTGTAGGCACACGCGTACCTCATGGCTGCACGCTGTTGCTGTGTGCGCGCCCGTCTCTGCTCTGCCTGCTGTGGTTGTCTCTGTGGTTCTGCCCCTGATCATGTGACCTTTCCTATGTTCCAGCACTGTCTGATCCAGCTAACCTCTCAGTGTTTCTGGAGCCCCTGTTCATGTGACCTTCTCTATGGTCCAGCCCAGTCTGATCTAGCAATGCTCTCTATGATCCTGGAGGATCTGAACCGGAAGTCTTTCCTGGTCCTGACCCAGAAGTGCAGGTGCTATGGTGCTATATCAGACCGCCCCTTCCTATGGTGGGAGCCTGAGTATCGTATTGCTTCCCTGCATGGCTGCTTGGTCTGCTCGGTCGCTCCCCCTATTCTGCGCCCCTGCACTCTGCCCTGTTGTGCGTCTCTGCACACGCTCTGTGCTTGTATTCTGCCTCTTGTCTCGTGCCATGTCTTGTGTTGTCTTTTGTGCCATGTTTTGTCTCTGCTATCCTTGGACTTGTAGTACTTCTATGTTCTCTGCCTTTGCCTGTTTTCGCCATGTCTTGTCCTTGCTATGCTTTGCCTTGTAGTACTTCCTATGTTCTCTGCCTTGCCTGTTTCACCATGTCTGGCCTTTGCTATTCTGAGCCTTGTAGTACCTCCACGTTCTCTGTCTCTGCCTGGTTTTCCGTACTCTGTCTTATGGTGCTCTCTTGCACATTCCATGTCTAGTCTCAAGGTCCTGCCTTCACCCGGCTCTGGGCTTCGGCCTACGCTCCGCTGCTAGACTCTGTCCTATCATGCTCTCTAGCACATTTCATGGCTAGTCTCAAGGTTCTCCCTTGACCCGACTCTGGGCTTTGGCCTACGCTCCACTGCTAGTCCTTTACTCTCTCTGACCCTGCTCTGTGCTTCTGCCTACGTTCCACTCCTTGTTCCGTACCTTGTCTAGCTTTGCCTTGTTTCTTGCCTTGCCTTGTTTCTTCATGTGCCCTTTGCATGCGCCTGGCCTTCCTAGCCTCCTGTCTGTGCCTCAGCCGTGCCCGCCCTAGCCGTGCCCGCCTGCTTGTGCCTCAGCCGTGCTCGTCGGTCAGTGACAGCTTTGTCGCCTGTTATGCCCCAGCCGGGTTCGCCGGAGTCTTGCCCGTCAGTCTGTGCCTCAGCCCGACCAGCTAGCCAGTGCCCCAGCCGTGCTCTCTGTGCTTCCTTGCACCCACGCTGCCTCTGCACTGAGCTTTGCGTGCTTCTCTAATAGCACACGCAGGCCCTAACCTGCTCCTTGGCATACCTCCCCGTGCTTCTGTAAAAGTACGCGCAGGTCTTGCCATGTACCCTGTCGTGCCCTCTTGCACGCACAGGCCCTAGCCTGTACCCTGTCGTGCCCTCTTGCACACACAGGCCCTTGCCTGAACCCTGGCGTGTCTCTTAGCACGCACCCTGACTTGAACCTGATCCTGGCATTTCCCTCGGCACACGCAGGACCTTGCCTTGAACCCTGACCCTGGTGTGTCCCTCGGCACGCGCAGGACCTTGCCTTGAACCCTGACCCTGGCGTGTCCCTCGGCACGCGCAGGACCTTGCCTTGAACCCTGACCCTGGCGTGTCCCTCGGCACGCGCAGGACCTTGCCTTGGACCTTAAACCCTGGCGTGTCCCTACACACACACCATGTCTTGTACTTTGAACTTTGAACCCTGGCGTGTCCCCTACACATGCTCCATGTCTTGTACTTTGAACCTGGCGTGTCCCCTACACACGCACCTTGCCCTGGACTCTGGTGTGCCCCTAGCACGCACCCTGCCTGGAACCTTGCCTTGGACCTTGGCGTGTTCCCTATCACGCACCATGTCTGGAGATCTGTCGGGCCTCCTTGCCTGAACCCTGGTTTGCCTGCCGGATGCCTGGAACCTGCCGATCGCTGCCAGAGATCGTAAGCCTGACGACTGCGGCCTGATGTCCGGAACTGATGTCCACAGCCTGATGCCCTGATCCTGTCGATCGTTACCAGCTGACCGAAGTCCGATGCCATCGAGCCTTGCTTGTACCTAGGCGTGCCATCTAGCACGTACCATGCCTTGGACCTTGGCGTGCCCTCGCACGCACCTTGCTGTGTTTTCCCTGTTATCACGTTTTGCACCTGATGTAACCCTGAGTTTGCCTTAATGAATTCACGTCTTGTCTTGACTTGTTTCCTGCATGTCCCTTGTCGTCAGACACTCGTGTCTTCCTTGAGCCAGCCGTCTGGTTCCAGCAGTCGTGGTGGCTCACCCCCTTGGTCTTGCCCCTGACACTCCCTGTATAGGGGGTGGTTCCTCACAAGGTTAGCTCGCCCTTGGTGGGTGGGTGCCACGACCCAGAGGGTCCACTCTAAAGAAAACGACTCAGGGAAAGCTGACTCTGTCACAGGATCTCACGTGTGGGTGCGTCCGATGTGGGCATGCGGACATCACGCGTTAGTGCATTATACATGGGTGCTAGGCAGGGTCATGCGGACCTCACACGTGGGTGTGTCAGATGTGGGTGCATCAGAAGTGGGTGTTAGGCAGGGGCATGTGGAACTCACGCGTGGGTGCATCAGATGTGGGCGTTAGGCAGGAGGATGCGAACCTCATGCGTGGGTGCGCCAGACATGGGCGTTAGGCAGGGGCAGGCGAATCTAACGCGTGGGCACTGGGAGGGGGGAAGAGGACCTCACTCGTGGGTGCGTTAGACTTTAGGCAGGAGCATGCGGACCTCATGCATGGGTGCATTAGATGTGGGCGTTAGGGGCATGCAAACCTCACACATGAGTCAGATGTGGGTGTTAGGCAGGGGTATTCAAACATCACGCATGGGTGCATCAGTTGTGGGCGTTAGGCAGGGACATGCAGACCTCATGCTTGAGTGCGTGAGACATGGGCATGTGGACCTCACTAGTGGGTGCATCAGACGTGGGAGTTAGGCAATGGCATGCGGACCTCAAACGTGGGTTCAAGACAGGGGGATGCGGACCTCTGGGCACTAGGTAGGAGGATGCGGATCTCACGAGTGGGTGCGTCTGATGTGGGCGTTCGGCAGGGGCATGCGGACCTCAATCGTGGGCGCTAGGCAGGGGGTTGCGGACCTCACGCAAGGGTGCGTCTGATGTGGGCGTTAAGCAAGGGTATGTGGACCTCATGCGTGGGTGTGTCAGACATGGGCGTTAGGCAGGGGCATGCGTAACTCACGCATGGATGCGTCAGATGTGGGCGTTAGGATGGGGCATGCGGACATTAAACGTGGGTGCGTCCGAAGTGAGAGTTAAGCAGGAGGATGGGAACCTCACGCGTGGTCGCTAGGCAGGGGGATGTGGACCTCACATGTGTGTGCGTCAGATGTGGGCATTAGGCAGGAGGATGAGGACCTCTGTTGTGAGTTCATTTTCTGGTCTACCTGTTGTGAATTCTCCTTCCAGGCTCCCTCTGGTGGTAACAGGAGGTAGTGAGGCTGATTTAATCAGTAGAGATCTGCCACCTGATAATGAGGATGATGATTGGACCTCAGGAATTTCAGACTGGATTTAAGTCAGCCAACGCCCTATTCTGGTGCTGGTGATTCCTTCTGGCTTTTCAGCTCTTGGTGTTCAGCTCTGTTCCAGTCATTTCAAGCTAAGTTTTTCTGCTTATGTTCACACTTGATTTTGTTGGTCTATTCAGTTTTTTGTGTGGTCAGCCAGCCTCGGCTGGGGCTGTGCTAAATTTCCACTCTTATTTATCTGTATTTGCCAATTTGCTTTTTGTCCCCTATTAGATTGGCCTCTTTTTGCTCTGTCTCAGAATATTTCAGAGTGCTGATATAGTGGGAGAAGTCTAGTGACTTCAGGGTTAATTTTGTTATCAGAAGTGTTGGACATTATTTTTGTAGGGTTTTTGGCAGATTGCAGACAGTGTCTTTCCTTTCCTGTCCTTTCTAGTTAGTTTGGGCCCCATCGTTTGCTCAGCCTATTTTCCTGCCTGTGTTTGTGTTTTCATCTTGTTTCACCGTCAATACATGTGTGGGAGCTGTCTTTCCTTTGGGGTCTGCTCTGGGGCAGTTAGTTTTCCCCTTTCTTCCTTTAGGCTTATTTAGTCCTCCGGCGGTGACGAGGCGTCTAGGATCATCATAGGAACGCTCCACGGCTGCTGCTAGTTGTCTGGTTAGGATCAGGGATCTGCAATCTGCCCAACCTCTCTGGTTTTTCTGGGACTTAGCTTGTTTTGTTTTTTCCTCCTCGGTGACCCATTCATAGCAGACCTCACTCGTGGGTGCGTCAGATGTAGGCGTTAGGCAGGGGCATGCAAACCTCATGCACAAGTTCGTCAGATGTGGGTGATAAGCAGGGGGATGCGTCCCTCATGCGTGGGTGCGTCAGACGTGGGCGTTAGTCAGGGGCATGCGCACCTTACGCGTGGGCGCTAGGCAGGGGAATGCAGATCTCATGCGTGGGTGCATCAAAAGTTGGCATGCGGACCTCACGCGTGGGTGCATCAAACGTGGGCATTAGGCAAGGGCATGCGAACCTCATACGTGGGTGCTTCAGACGTGGGAGTTTGGCAGGGGCATGCGGACGTCACACGTGAGCATAGGGCGGTAGATGCAGACCTTTCGTGTGGGTGCGTCAGACGTAAGCGTTAGGTAGAGGCTTGCGGCCCTCACATGTGGGTGTGTCAGATGTGGGCGTTTGGCAGGGGGATGCGGACCTCATGGGTGCTTCAGACATGGGTGTTAGGCAGGGTCATGCGTACCTCTTGCGTGGGCGCTAAGCAGGAGGGTGGGGACCTCACACAAGGGTGCATTAAACGTGGGCATGCGAACCTCACATGTGGGTGGATCAGACATGGGCATTAGGCAGGGGCATGCAAACATCATGCATGGGTCCGTCAGACATGGGTGTTAGGCAGGGGCTTGCGGACCTCATGCGTGGGTGCGTCAGACATAAGCGTGAGGCAGTAGATGTGGACCTCACACGTGGGTGCGTCAGATGTGGGCTTTATGCAGGGGAATGTGGACATGATGCGTGGGCGCTAGGCAGGGGCATGCGGATCTCACGTGTGGGTGCGTCAGACTTGGGCATGCGGACATCACGTGTTAGTGCACCATACGTGGGCGCTAGGTAGGGGCATGCGGACCTCACACGTGGGTGCGTCAGATGTGCGTCAGCTACGGAGCCTTGCCTCCTGCTGCTGGCATGCTCAATGATTGGGACTGGAGGGTTTTATGCCTAACCATATCAATTTACCTCCGCAGCATACCGCTACATCCCCTTCATACTGAGGACTTTACAGGTACTGCATCTTAGATGGCTATTTAACTCTTGAATGCCATGCTAATCACAAAGCGTGCAGTGAATTTCGAATTATGAACTAAGGGTCATCTGGCCCGTTACATCGGCACCTCGCTATACGACAGAGTGCAGGCCAATATTTTTTCCTCAAGATGTGGGCGTTAGGCATGGGCATGCGGACCTCACGCGTGGGTGCGTCAGACGTGGGCATTAGGCCTCCTGGAGGGCGGACGGAGGTGCTAAGCAAGACAAGGTCAGGAGCTATAGCACAGAGACCAGGATATTCAGCCTCCTGGAGGGCAGAGAGACAGGCACAAGACAAAGCTAGGAGTGTAGCCTCCAGAGAAGGAAAAAAAAAGAACAGGGCCTGGCTTACTCAGCAGCAAACACTAACTGAGTTTAGACATTGCACAGGCAATGTTCCAGTGGGTGGGGCAGCCCTAAATAGAGGGCTCTAGGTAATTGGTCAGGGACACATTAGCCAGGTGCACCCTTACTCCATAAGAAGCAAAAAGTTCAGGCGCTGCCCCCTATACACACAGTCAGGAAACATGAACCCAGCAGAGAGGAGACAAGGCAAGGAGCTGGCAGCAGAGAGAAATCACAGCATGACCTGGAGCAGTGAGTAAGTTGGTGTGTGGGAGATGGGAGGCCATGCAGTGATGCCAGTGTGGCGCCCCTGAGGCTCAGTCGCCACAGAGGTACTGCACCTTCTCCTAATGTGTAGTGCCCCACCACCTAGGTAAGTTGGGAGCTCCTTTCCAAGCTCCAACGCTCGCATCCCACACAACAGGGTAGTTCTGCACATCGACAGTGAGGTGTCTCTCTCCTCCTAGACATTAGGAGTGCCTTGGTGGTTCCCTGCATGGAACACTGGATGTGCTGGGAGGTGGGTGGAGTTGAGATCCATATAAAAGGTTTGGAAGGTTTAGAATTACAGATCATTCTGGAGGTTAGTCTGAGGGGAGTGTGGACAGTCAGTCAGGAGAGTCTGAGGACGGGTCTGAGAGGAAAGAGATCCCTGGAAGAGGGAGAGAGGAAGGAGTGCTGCGGCTGCCTCGGTAACCTGGGCCAGCTGGCACGGGAAAGGAAAAGAGGGAGAGGGACGTAGAGCTGCAACCTAAGCTTCCATAGGAAAGAGGAGTAGAGAGAACAGAGAGGAGTTGTGGGTTGGAGGGGGAGCCCTGCCTATAGGCTCTCGGCGCAGGGCCGGGGCCCAGTCCCCGAGGTTTTGTGGACGCTTGTCGTTCTGCGGCGGACACCGGTGGAGTGGTTGGCTGTGGGTGCACTGCTCCCGTCTAGGACTTGGGGCACGGCAGTGGCTGAATAGAGAGTCGGGACTCCAGAGAGGGGAGTCCCCGAGGGAGGCTGCGGCTGTCTGCCGTGCGGGTAGAGTTGTTGGGAAAAGACAGGAGGAACTTCAGAGTACCACGGTACTGGAGCTCTTCACACTAAAAGGCGCAATAGAGGAGTCATTCAGGAAAGGTACATGTTGGCGGAGTGTTGGAGAGGAGAATCCTGACTTGCCCGGGAGGTTGATTGAGTCTCTGCCCCGGAGGACACGGCACGGAGGCAGGCACCAGTGTGTACCATGGACTGTGAGAAAGCTTTGGAACTGCAAGCCCTGGTGTCTTCCATTCATTTGTGTGCTAACACCGTCAGCACCGCTACATCTGGGTACCAACATTCCTCACAACACCTGCGCCTATTCTCATCTATTGCAACTACACTGCCCTGGGGTTACAGCTTCACCTGTGGGGAGCTACACCATCTATGCTGCGGAACACCATCAGCCCCAGGGGATCTGCACGTAGCGCTGGCTTAACATCTTGCTTGCCAAACACCATAGGTGGCGTCATGAACTATTCCATTCCATTAACTACATTCCCCATTACTTGGGCGCCCAGGGCCACGGACCGGGTCACCGCTGCTGTGACACATCCCACTGACACCGGCCCGGTACCGAGTACCCCACAGCCCTGGGAGGGCGACCCACCAGCAGGGTTGTTACACTAGGCAGGGGCATTCGGACCTCACCCGTGGGTGCATCAGACGTGAATGCTAAGCAGGGGAATTCGGACCTCACGCGTGGGGGCGTTAGGCAGGGGCATGCGGACCTCACGCGTGAGTGCGCCAAACGTGGGCGTTAGGCAGGGGCATGTGGACCTCATGCATGGGTGCATCAAACGTGGCCGTTAGACAGGGGCATGCGGACCTCACCTGGGGGGTGCGTCAGACATGGGCATTAGACAGGGGCATGCGGACCTCACGCATGGGTGGATTGGGTGAATCAGACGTGGACGCTAGGCAGGGGCATTCGGACCTCACGCGTGGGTGTATCATGCGTGAATGTTAAGCAGGGGCATTTGGACCTCACGCGTGGGTGCGTCTGACGTGGGAATTATGCAAGGGTATGCGGACCTCATGCGTGGGTGCGTCAGACGTGGGCAACTTCCTCCCTGCATAGTCATCACCATTTACACATAGTTTCTATGGATGACTTTACAGGGAGGAAGTGGGGAGAGCACATTATTGGGGTACACACCGGAGGTCACAGTGACCCGCCTGCGCAGAAGATCAAGATTATTGACACCTCTCCATTATTATCCCGGCTTAATGTCACCTTTCAATAGCAAGGTGACATTAACCCATTATTATTAACTCATAAGCCACCGCTAAAGGCAATGGGAATAGAGAGGCTAAGTGCCAGAAAATGTGCATCTTATAGATGCGCCTTTTCTGGGGCGGATGGGGGCATATTTTTTTAGCTGGGGGGCCAAAAACAATGGTCCCTCTCTGGGCTATCAATATCTGCCCTCACTCACTGGCTTTTCGTCTCTGGCAGAGAAATTACCGTGGGAGCCCACGCAATTTTTTTCAACGAATTTACCCGTTAATTTATCACCTATGTCCAAAATTTTACACACATACCCTAATCTAATTATTAGTCAAAGACATATAAAAAACTAAATGAAATGAAATGGTTCACTGTATGTAAACCACGTGTCATTTCATGTCGGCTTTTGTAATAATTTTACAGAAGCCGACAATTGATTTAGCGGCTATTATGCTATGTATAACTCTATGAAATATAAATCTATATATATATATGTGTCTCAATGACATGTATATATGTATTCTACGTGTCTATATCTATTCTTTCAATTCTTTATTAAATATGTCAGTGTGATTTTACTGTATCGCAAAATGAATTGCCGGCTTTTGTTGAAGGACACCGATGCGTATTCTGGCAAGTCAGACGTCTGGTCCATGTATAATCCGTAGTTTTCTAGCCTCCATAGACTTGCATTGACATATTATGGGTGTAATACGCTGACAATAGCAGCATGCTGCAATTTTCTCAGCCTGTATAATACGGCCGAGAAAAAATCGGCTGATGGGAGCTGCTCCATAGATTAACATTGGTCCGATGTTGTTTTTGCGCATAGCACTCATCCGTATTTCTCGCTAGTGTGACTCCGGCCTTACAATGAAGACAGGAGGCAGGGATTTCTTACAGCACCGCCCGCCCCGGAACCTGGAAGAAATCATAACATAAGGAAAGAATATAAGATTTCTCAGCAACAAGACCATTAATATGAGTCATACAGGTAGGACTAGTGTAACATTTCTAGAACCTGTATGCCCATATTAATAGGTCAAATGTGGCGCCCCCGAGGCTCAGTCGCCACAGAGGTACTGCACCTTCTCCTAAGGTGTGGTGCCCCACCGTCCAGGTAAGTTGGAGGCTCATGACCACGCTCCAACACTCGCACCCCACACAATAGAGTAGTTCAGCAAAACCACATTGCGGCTCCTTGCCTAGAGAGAGGCAGAGCACCTTTGGTGGTTCCCTGCTTGGAACACTAAAGATGCTGGGAGGTGGGTGGAGTTTAGAACACATAAAAGAGCGGGATGGTTTAGGATTACAGGTCAGTCAGTAGGTCAGTCGTGGAGAGAGTCTGAGAGAGGAAGCCACTCGGAGAGGAGTGGGGATCCCTGGAAGAGGGATGGAGGAAGAAGTGCTGCAGCTGCCTCAGTGATCTGAGCCAGCTGGCACGGGAAAGGAAAGAGGGAGAAAGACATTGAACTTAAGCCTGAGCTTCCATAGGAGAGAAAGACAAGTACGGAACGTAGGAGTAAAAGGGAACACAGAGGACGTGGGTTAGAGGAAGAACCCTGCCTAGAAGTTCTAAGCGCAAGGCCGGGGCCCGGTCCCAGAGGTTGTATGGACACTAATGGTTCTGCAGCAGAGACCGGTGGAGTAGTGGGCTGTAAATGCACTACTCCCATCTAAAACTTGAGGGCACAACAGCAACACGGATGGAGAGCCGGGACTTAGGAGTAGAGAGTCCCCAAAGCAGGCTACAGCTGTCTGCCGTGCAAGTAGAGTTCTTGGGAACATCTGTCAGGAGGAACTCCAGTGTAACTCAGTACTAGGAGATCTTCACACTTAAAGGCGCTATAGAGGAGACGTTCAGAAAAGGCACATAAGGTGGCGGAGCGTGGAAGGGAGCATTCCATCTTGCCTGGAGGTTGACTGAGTCCCTGACCTGGAGGACACGGCACAGAAGCGGACACTACAGACTGTGAGTAAAGCTTTGGACCTACATGCCCTGGTGTCCTCCATTCCTTCCTGCGTCCGTCTGCCTGGCACTGCTACATCCCCTGCGCCAAACACTACACCACCTAAGTGTAGGGAAGGTGACCTGACGGACGGACGGACTAGTCAGAGTGAAGAAAGATAGGTTTGCACAGTGTAGGTAGGAGTCAGTGATTACAGTGGGGAAACAACTAGGAAAGTGTAGTGGACGTGCAGTACCTTGGGATGACCATTAGATGGCAGGGTGGAGTGTGAGCAAAGGACTTTACAGCAGCTTAGGGCTTTAGAAACCGTTGGTCATGGGGGGCGTGGTGACAGTTAGAGTGACAGTTTCAAGGAACCGGGGGAGTTATAAATACTGAGGGAGGGTTCCAGAAAGTTCCAGTCCCCAGGGGGAGCTCAAGTGACAGGAGGACTACGACAGTCTGTGCACTCTGAGGAGAATCCAGACCAGGGGGACTGAGGAGAGAGGACGTCAGGGGGGTGGTCCTGACAGGAAAGGACCGCAGTTGAGACGAGGTACTGGGTGTAAGACACCGTATGTGACACGACGACTGAGCAGTAGAAGCGCTGTTGGTTAATGGGCCTAAGGCGGCCACAGTGACGGAACTGTCAGGAGCGTCGACAGTAAAGGAGGGGACGGTGTGTGCAGACACGTCTCCAGTGTACGGTGTGAGAAGCGGCTCTGGAAACGGAGGGCCGCGAGTTGTGCCGTCAGTCGGACGGCAAGTGAAGAAATAAACTTAGACCTGTTGCACCCAGAATCTGCCTCCATCGTGTCTCTGTTGTCATCTCTGCGCGGTGTAAAAGTAGGACTACCCCCCCCAGCTCGGCACCCCACCACCGACACTACATTTGGCGTAGTCGGCAGGATCGCCGCCGCTAATACCCCATCTTCTGCGGCAGACCTGCCTCAAAGAATGGAAAAGGACTTGGACTACTCTGTTTGGATTACAATTACCTGTGGATTACAAATGACCTACCTGTGGAATACAAATGGGAAGCGCTGTGGCGGATCTGTGTGGCCAGCAGAGGATCCGGGGCGGTACCAGGTACTGTGCAGTATGGCGGTGTTGCTTCAGCGCAGAGGAGAGGTCCAGGTGTTTGCAGTCGTGTTGAATGGACTGGGACCCCCTCCAACGTACCCCAAAAGGAAGCAGTATGTGCCTGGAAATCGACGCTTCCATATATTGGACCCTGACAGGATGGTGGAGAGGCCTGCCGACACCTCACCTCACAGAGGGAGTGGCACAGAAGAAAAACTTGGCTGCGGCTGTCTGATGCCATTCGAGTGCTGCCCAACGGACGGTATGAGACTCTGCAGGTGTCGGGGCATCGGCCGCCTAGAGTGGCAGTGGCGGCAGGGGATGGAGCTGTGCCAGAAGTCGCCCTCAGAGCCACGGGAGAGCAGCGGGATGCTGAGCTGGGGAGCGGAGCCTGAGCGGAGTCAGCGAAAACGGCCGCCACCAATACCAGCAGAGGACTTCTCAGCGGAGCCCCCGAGTTTAGGGGAAAAACCCGCGGGACAGTGGAGCGAGGGACGGAGGCTGCGGGTGAAGCCACGTATTGATGTGATGGAGGCCGCAGCGCCGGGGAAGGTGAGAGTACCCCCGGCACCACCAGTGCCTCCGCCAGCGGCCCTCATCATTCCGCCGCAGCACGCTGCCCCCTGCGCACCGGAAGGCCTGGGTACATCGGGCCCAGTGGTGTATGCAGAGTTGTGCGAGGCCCCTGCTCAAGTCCCTGAGGTACCCCGCCTGGAGCCGCCAGTGCGGAAGTCATCCAAAGAAGACGCTGCTGAGTTCCCCCTGCTGATAGCAGCTGCGTTGTTGGAACCGGCCGTTACTCCGGCTCCATTGGAAGTAGTGGATGCGGCCTGTCCTGAGGCCGCGGTTATGCCGCTGCTGAAGTCGACTGCGGCCGACTTAGTGGGCCTTGTGATTCCAGCCTCCAAGGACCCGGTTGTCCCCATTTGCCACCTGGCCCCAGCGGCTGTTGAGCCGCAGGAATCATCGGCCGCCTCTGATCCACGTCCTTCCTCGGTTAAGTCCCGCCCACCGGACTCCAGGGCTCATGCCGGACCCTCTGTTTGTGTTGCAGGAGTTATAGAGAAGAAGAGGGCCAGGGGGCAGGAAGTCTGAAACCTGCTCCATGAGAGGGGAGAGGCTGGCATGGCGGCTGCACGACCCCCGGGACGGCTCGTTTATACTATCTTGCAGAAAGGGACACTTCTTGCATCCTGGGAGCTCCACGGTTGTGGGGTCCCATACTACTGACCACCGAAAGGAGGATTGAACTGTCAGGAGTTCGTTGCACCGTTGTGCAGGTCAAAAGGACAGTTCGCGGTCAGCTTTTAAAAAAAAAAAGAAATGTTTATCTGTGATTTTTATGTCTGTTTTTCTATGTTCCTCTTACAGGATAGTTTGTGTTTACTTGTTAGACTGACAGAGCGGGGATACTTAGAAGAGAGGGAGTGTCCATGTCCAAGGAAGGGGGGAGAAAGAAGACATGCAATATTATGTTGTTATATATTGGTTTTAAAATGAGCAAAAGAAAACGGAAAAAAAAACATTATAAAAAATGGGGTACTTGTGCTATTATAAAGTTGTATGATGTATAATATGCAAAGTAAAATGCAACAGGTCCGGGTAAGGGAAGGTCTGCGGGACCAAAGGAAAGTGTGAGATCCGGTAGGGATCTAAGAGTTGAGGAGGTCTGGGAGACCGGGACGCCGACCATGACATGTAATTGAAAGAAGGAAAATGAGTTGGAAGACGTGAGAAAGACAGCCGTCCTAGGTCAGGTCCCCAACACCACGGACACCCCTGAAGAAGGAAAGGCGGGCGCCGGCAATGATCTGGTAGGTGAGTGGCCTCGATCATGGCGTACCGGATAGTGAAAGGTAACAGTAGGGGAATGATACACGCCGTAGAGAGAATACGGGTGTACCTTGCCCAATTTGAAAGACGTTGTCATGTGGCGTGCGCGCTGGTGAGTAGCAGTAGGCTGCTCAGAGCATAGTGCTCCCAGTATGGTTCGGCCCCCGCAGATAGTGGGTTTGGCTCAACTTCTTGTCCGACAACAGAATGTAGGTGTAGATTCAGAACGACGAAGGCAGGGATGACGATTGTCGAGGACGACAATGGACAAAGGAAGGGGGAGTGTAGGGAAGGTGACCTGACGGACGGACGGACTAGTCAGAGTTGAAGAAAGATAGGTTTGCACAGTGTAGGTAGGAGTCAGTGATTACAGTGGGGAAACAACTAGGAAAGTGTAGTGGACGTGCAGTACCTTGGGATGACCATTAGATGGCAGGGTGGAGTGTGAGCAAAGGACTTTACAGCAGCTTAGGGCTTTAGAAACCGTTGGTCATGGGGGGCGTGGTGACAGTTAGAGTGACAGTTTCAAGGAACCGGGGGAGTTATAAATACTGAGGGAGGGTTCCAGAAAGTTCCAGTCCCCAGGGGGAGCTCAAGTGACAGGAGGACTACGACAGTCTGTGCACTCTGAGGAGAATCCAGACCAGGGGGACTGAGGAGAGAGGACGTCAGGGGGGTGGTCCTGACAGGAAAGGACCGCAGTTGAGACGAGGTACTGGGTGTAAGACACCGTATGTGACACGACGACTGAGCAGTAGAAGCGCTGTTGGTTAATGGGCCTAAGGCGGCCACAGTGACGGAACTGTCAGGAGCGTCGACAGTAAAGGAGGGGACGGTGTGTGCAGACACGTCTCCAGTGTACGGTGTGAGAAGCGGCTCTGGAAACGGAGGGCCGCGAGTTGTGCCGTCAGTCGGACGGCAAGTGAAGAAATAAACTTAGACCTGTTGCACCCAGAATCTGCCTCCATCGTGTCTCTGTTGTCATCTCTGCGCGGTATAAAAGTAGGACCACCCCCCCAGCTCGGCACCCCACCACCGACACTACATAAGTGTCTCCACATCTACACTGCCCTGGGACAACAGCCCTGCCTGTGGAGGGCTATAACATCCTTGCTGCACCACACCATCGGTCCCAGAGGATCTGTCTGCAGCGTCGGCTTAACACCTCCCTTGCCGAACACCACAGGTGGCGTCACGAACTATTCATCTAACTACATTCCACCATTCACAACAACATCTCCCCCATTAATTGGGCACCCAGGGCCACGGTCCGGGTCACTGCTGCTGTGACACGTCCCGCTGATACCGGCCCGGTACCGAGTACCCCACAGCCCTGGGAGGGCGACCCACATACACATCACGAAGGGTGACAGATTCTCTTTAAAGCACCACTCCAGCAATTTTTTTATCCGCTCGGCTCCATCTCCTGCAGTTTGTGACCTGTCCACTGCTCCAATGTTTCATGAAGTGGCGCAGAGGTCTCTAATCAATGTAAGGTTATGAGAGCCTCTTTCTGGCCTTGTTCTCACCGCTTTCTGTCTTTCATAGACTTACATTGAGCGCTTGTGATGTAGCTTCTAACTTTTGGCCAATCAGAAGCTGCACTCACAAGATTGAGCCGCAGGACTGGAGCAGTGTCAAAAAACGGTGAATACGCCGGAGGATGAGTATATGACCGGGGCAGGGGACTTGCGCTTAAAGCACCACTCAATCAGTGAAAAAAACAACAACTGGAGTGGTGCTTTAATAAATTAATAATCAGCAGTTTACTATTATAAAGTTAATTATGACTTGGAATAAATGTCTGCAGTCAAGTTACTGTACCTGACTGCAGACTGCCAAATCATGACAGGGAGCGCCTGCTGCATGAGCCCCCAATATCACTGGCGTCATCAGGTGGTCATGCGTCCACATGTTTGCCATGTGCTTGTGTCGACTAAAAAGGTTTGGTTTCTCTCAACAGAAGAGAATTGAGAGAAGCCGAAAGGTTCGTCACATGACCGCCTGCTCAATTCCGTCATACTGGGGGACTCAGGGGACATTATTAAATGATAAATGGGCACTTAAGCACTAGAGTTCTAGGGGCTCTGAGTATTGTGACCAACAAAGTTGCATATGGAGTATTATTATTTTTTAGGGACAAAATGTGGAGGGCACTAACACAGGGCATTAATAATTTTTAGAGGGGAATTTTACTATCTAAAGAGCACAAAGGTGGCATTATTACTATATAAGGGAGCACAGTGGTGGCATTATTATGTGGGGCGGTAAGAGGAGCATGGTTATTGTACCACACAGCAGGGGCTGTAGGACACATACGGCAGCAGCGGCCGTATTGGGGTATCAGCAGGATGAGGAGTTTGCACAGGTTGGGCATAGATATGGATGGTGCAGGAAATGTGAGAAGTCAAATGTGTTGTTGTTGTAATCTCTGCAGGTGAGTCCTGGCTGGAAAAGTTGTCATGTTGGTATGGGCCAGATGGAAAAGACGGGAAACGTGAATGACTCAATAAGAAGCAACATCAGCTGTAAGTCACCATCAATAACTCTAATGTGATTTCTTATATGGTCTGCAGCACTGGTATCTACCACTATATGGTCCCCATATAGTAATATCAGTGTTTGTTTTTGTATATAGGTTTATTTTAATCTGCTGATGTTCCCCTATGCTTACAATTAGGGTGCGTAGCTGTAGTCAGGATTACCTGGTTAGGAGCCCATTTAGATTTTTCACCCCCCTCCCCAAGCTGAAACCCTAGCTACGCCTCTCCCTGTAGTATCAGTATCTCCTGTAGTATCAGTATCACCTGTAATATCAGTATCACCTGTAGCATTAATATCCTCTGTATTATCAGTATCACCTGCAATATCAGTATTACCTGTAGCATTAGTATCCCCTGTAGTATCAGTATCACCTGTAATATCAGTTTCCCCTGTAGTATCAGTATAACATGTAGTATTAGTATCACCTGTAATATCAGTATCACCTGTAGCATTAATATCCCCTGTATTATCAGTATCACCTGTAATATCAGTATCACCTGTAGCATTAGTATCCCCTATAGTATCAGTATCACCTGTAATATCAGTTTCCCCTGTAGTATCAGTATTACATGTAGTATTAGTATCACCTGTAATATCAGTGTCACCCGTAATATCAGTATCACCTGTAGCATTAGTATCCCCTGTAGTATCAGTATCACCTGTAATATCAGCATCCCCTGTAGCATCAGCTTCCCCTGTAGCATCAGTATCCCCTATAGTATCAGTATCACCTGTAATATCACATCCCCTATAGTATCAGCTTCCCCTGTAGCATCAGCATCCCCTGTAGCATCAGCTTCCCCTGTAATATCAGCATCCCCTATAGTATCAGCTTCCCCTGTAGCATCAGCATCCCCTGTAGTATCAGCTTCCCCTGTAGCATCAGCATCCCCTGTAGCATCAGCATCCCCTATAGTATCAGTTTCTCCTGCAGTATCAGTATCCCCTGTAGCATCAGCTTCCCCTGTAGCATTAGCATTCCCTGTAATATCAGTATCCCCTATAGCATCAGCATCCCCTGTAGTATCAGTACCCTCTTTAGTATCAGTATTCTCTGTAGTATCAGCATCCCCTGTAGTATCAGTTTCTCCTATAGTATCAGTATACCCTGTAGTATCAGTATTCCGAACCATCAGGCATATCCTATGACCCTTCATTGTAGGTTACAGCCTATTTAATGCTGAGATTGAGGAGACTCCGCAGCAGGAGGAAGAATGCTGCCATGATAACCTATCGGCCAGGGACTGTGGAGTGGGATCTGAACTAACATTACATTAGCCAGTGAGCAGATAACCGCAGTCGTCAGTGACAATGAAAATGAGAAATCATGGAGCCAAACTCTGAATGGTTTGGAGTGGGATATGTAGAGCCGCCCCACAGGAGGGAGTGCGCTCATGGATTTTATCCACCAGAATCTTAAAGACAAACCATCAATAGAAGCATCTGAATTTGGCAGCCACTGGAGGTTTCTAGAGAAAGTAGTGGGATTTCCGTGTGCAATGCGGGGGACAGAAAACAAACTGTAGGCCAAAGCAATGTTCTGTCTTTAAGACTGGTTTTCATTCCAGAAGCAGCTCCACACCTGGCTACAGGTTGTGTCTGGTATTGCAGCTGAAGCTAACAGGGCTGAACTGCAATACCACAAACCACTTATAAACAGGTGTGGCACTCTATTAGATAAAAAAGCATGGCTCTCCAATCTCAGGAATCTCCTGTAATATGATGAGATTGGATAATTCCTTAAACTTGTTTTTTTCTGTAGCAAATTGCGACTGAGCTGTAGCCAGTGTCGTGTCATGTCTCCCGATACAAGCCCGTGTTACATCATCGCAGATTTCCAGAGAAGGAGACCAGCAAAGCGCACGATCCATAGGACCAGCAACACCCAGTGACAGACAAGTTCCTCCTAATTATCACTGGTTAAGGCTAAGTTCACATTTGCGTATATGTGCGCAGCGTATCATCTGCATGTGCAAACGCATGCTAACGCAGCGTTTCTTATCTGCATCAGCTTAGGCATGATGCCAAAAAAAGTGGCGTTTGCATGCGTTTTTGCAGGCGTTTGCGTTATTTATGTGCATGCGTTTGATAGGACAATGCTTTTCCAGGAGAATTTCCTTGACACCAGCCACGTCCAATGGGCGTGTCTCATGGAAATTCTGTATATAGACACTTGTACAGATGAAATCCTCGTCTTTTGCTGCTGTATCCAGCTGCAAGATGGATCTTGGCATGGAGAGCTTCTATCGTAATCTGGATTTGGACTTGAAATTGGCTGTTGCCTTTGCTGTGGCTTGTAAAGAAGAAAGAAGAGAAAGACGGAGAAGACGTCGTCGTCGCTACTGGCAACACCCCATCGTTGAAGTCCGAGAGAGCTGTGGAGCCTACCACTCGTTATACACCGAGCTGCGTCCAAACCCTCAGAAGTTTTTTGACTACACGAGTGTCCGAGGATCCATCACCAGGCAGGACACACAGCTACGTTGAGCAATTCCTGCTGAGGAATGTCTGTTGGTGACCCTAAGGTACGTTATTTTGAAAAAGAAACACTTGTCATTAATATTATTGTTATAAAAGCCATGTACTGATTTTCTTTTCCCATTCTCTGTTCCGCAGATTCCTGGCTACCGGAGAGACCTTAAAATCTCTACATTTTCAATTCCGCATTGGAGTGTCCACTCTTTCTGGGATTGTTGGATACTCCTGCCGTGCTTTATGCGACGGTCTGCGTGAGGAATTCCTCCCCCAATCCACAACTGAACTTTGGCTGGAAAATGCTGCAAAATGCCAGGACATTTGTAAATTTTTTAACTGTTTGGGGGCTGTGGACGGCAAACACATTCAGATTAGGAAACCTGCTAGAAGTGGATCTGAGTATTTCAATTACAAAAAATATTTTTATATTGTTCTCATGGTGATTGCAGATGCTGATTGTCGATTTGTCTCTGTGGACGTTGGCTCATTTGGATGAGGAAATGACTCACAAACTTTCAAAAACTCTGACATGGGCCAACGTTTGTATGGGAATAATTTCAATTTTCCAATGCCATGACCTCTTCCAAACACTGAAGGACCGCCAATTCCATTTGTTGTGGTTGGGGATGAGGCATTTCAAATGTGTGCCAAACTCATAAAACCGTACTCAAGTTGGGACTTGAATCACACCAAATGGATTTACAACTACCGACTGACAAGGGCACAAAGAACTGTAGAGTGTGCTTTTGGTTTGCTGGCATCTAAATGGTGCATTTTGGGAACACCCATCAATCTAAAAACTGAGACAGTTGATGAGGTTGTGAAAGTGTGTGTTGTTCTGCACAATTACATCCTGGCAAAAGAGCGACCCAACTTAGAACTTGAAGAACCTGTTACTACCACATTGCAAGATTACCAAGATCACCCACTGAGGACAACTGTTGTGAGTTCATTTTCCCCTTCACCGTCGATGTCTGATGAACTCCCTCTTCTGGTGAAGGAAGGTAGTGAGGCTGATTACCAAACACCTGATCTGGTAGATGATGACTGGGTAACAGGAACTGCTGACTGGATATAAGGCAGCCGACGCCCTTCTGAGTCGCTGGTGATTTCTCTGCTGGATTCTTGGAGACCAGTCTGATTCCTGCTTCCCAAAGATAAGTTTTTGCTCTGCTATTGAACTTATTAGTTTTGTTTTGTTTACCTTGTTTTTTGGCGTTCAGCCATCCCCGGTCGGGGGTGTGCTGAGTTCCATTTTTGTCTCTGATCAGTTTGTCTCTTTGCTCTGTCTTCAGAATTTACCTGAGTGCTGATATAGTCATTTTGAAGTCCTAGCGACTTCAGGGCCTGTTTTTCCTATCAGACGGTTGGGACATTTTTTGGTAGGGTTTTTTGCGGATTGCAGACAGCAGCTTTTCTATCCTGTCCTTTTTAGTTAGCTTGGGCCCCATCATTTGCTCAACCTATCTTTCTATCTGTGTTAGTGTTTTCATCTTGCTTCACCGTCATTATATGTTGGGGGCTGCCTATTGCTTTGGGGTCTGCTCTGGGGCAGTTTAGATTTCCCCTTTCTTTCTTTAGGCCTATTTAGTTCTCCGGCTGTGATCGAGGGGTCTAGGGCATCGTAGGAACCCCCCACGGCTACTATTAGTTGTTGTGGATAGGATCAGGGGTCTGCAATCCGATAGCTACCAACCTCTCCGGTTTTCTGGACTTAGCTTGTATTTTTGTTTTTTCCTCCTTCGGTGACTCATTCATAACAGAATCACCAGCCATACCGCAGATCCTAGGGTACTCAATAGCAGGAAAGAATTGTAAAAAAAAAGTTTGTCAGAATATATATATTTTTTTTTGTGTATATTTTTTCCTCTATGTCTCTGAGGCCGCAGGGGGAATTTTTTTTTCTTTCTCAATGGAGATGAAGCAATTGTCTGATCGTGTGGAGCAGCTCACTGCTGAAGTGCGGGGAATTTCCACCTATCTTGCTCATTCACATGCTGCTGAACTAAAGATCCCTACTCCTGATGTGTTTTTTGGGGATCGGTCTAAATTTTTGAATTTTAAGAATAATTGTAAATTATTTTTTGCCTTGAAGCCTAACTCGTCGGGGAGCTCCGCGCAGCAGGTTAAAATTGTCATCTCTTTGCTGCGTGGCGATCCCCAGGATTGGGCGTTTTCTTTGAAACCTGATGATCATATTCTTACTAATGTGAAATGCATTTTTTCAAGCCTTGGGGTTGTTGTATGATGAACCTAATGCTATTGATCAGGCTGAAAAGGCCCTGTTGGCATTGAGCCAGGGTCAGGATTCTGCAGAGTTGTACTGTCAAAAATTCCGAAAGTGGGCGGTCCTTACTACCTGGAATGATGGTGCCTTGTCAGCTCTCTTTCGGAAGGGTTTGTCAGAAACCGTAAAAGATACTATGGTGGGATTTCCTGTTCCCTCTGGTCTTGACGATTCTATGTCATTAGCCATTCAGGTTGATCGGCGTTTGCGTGAACGCAAAACCGCACGAGAGGTGTTCCCACCTGTTGAACAAATGTCTGAACCTATGCAATGTGATAGAGTTTTGTCTGGGGCGCAGTGTCAGGAGTTCAGAAGGCGTAATAAGCTGTGTTTCTTCTGTGGTGATGCCTCGCATATCATTTCTGTCTGCCCTAAACGAGAGAAACGTTTTGCACACACATTTGCTGTGGGTGGTGTTCAACCTAAGTTTCTTCTGGCAATTACTCTGATCTGCTCCCTGTCCACATTTTCCGCTAAGGCTTTTGTGGATTCGGGAGCAGCTCTGAACCTGATGGACTTGGATTTTGCTAAACGTTGTGGATTTCCTATGACACCTCTGCGGACGCCTATCCCTTTGAGGGGTATTGATGCTACTCCTTTGGCGAAGAATAAACCTCAGTTTTGGACCCAGGTGGTAATGCGGGTCGCCCCAGACCATCAAGAGAATTGCAGATTTTTGGTGTTGCATAATTTGCATGATACCATTCTTTTGGGGTTTCCCTGGTTGCAAATCCATAATCCAGTTTTGGATTGGAAATCTGTGTCTGTGGTGAGTTGGGGTTGTCGGTGTGCCCTTAGTGATGCTCCTGTTTTCTCCACCTCTCCCCAGTCGCATGATGTTCCTGACTATTTGGCTGATTTTTATGATGTATTTAGTGAGAATGAGTCTGCGTCTTTGCCTCCTCATAGGAGTTATGACTGTGCAATTGAGCTGAGCCCTGGGTGTAAATTTCCCAAGGGTCGACTTTTCAATTTATCTGTACCCGAGCACGAGGCTATGCGATCCTATATTAAGTATATTAAGGAGTCGTTGGAGAAGGGTCATATTAGACCATCCTCTTCACCCTTAGGTGCTGGGTTTTTTTTCGTGGCTAAGAAAAATGGGTCATTAAGGCCTTGTATTGACTATCGTTCCCTCAACAAAATTACTGTTAAATATCAGTATCCGTTACCCCTGATTTTTGATCTATTCTCCAGAGTTAAAGGTGCTTGCTGGTTTACAAAGCTTGACCTCAGGGGGGCGTATAATCTTATTCGCATTAAGCATGGGGATGAATGGAAGGCGGCGTTTAATACTCCGGAGGGACATTTTGAGTACCTGGTGATGCCTTTTGGGCTCACTAATGCCCCTTCTGTCTTCCAGTGCTTCATGAATGATATTTTCCGAGACTTGGTGGATAAATTTTTGATCATCTATCTGGATGATATTTTGATCTTTTCCAAGGATTGGGACTCTCATGTGGAACATGTTCGGACTGTGTTCCGGATTTTGAGGGAGAATTCCCTGTATGTCAAGGGATCGAAATGCCTTTTTGGTGTACAGAGGATTTCATTTTGGGGATTTATTTTGTCTCCGTCAACTATTGAAATGGACCCGGTCAAGGTACAGGCCATTTATGATTGGGTTCAGCCCACTTCTTTGAAGGCCCTCCAGAAGTTTTTGGGTTTTGCTAATTTTTATCGTAAATTTCTAGCTAATTTTTCTGGTATTGCCAAACCATTGACTGATTTGACTAAGAAGGGTGCTGATGTGCTGAATTGGTCTCCGGAGGCTGTTTCTTCCTTTCAGGAGCTGAAGCGAAGGTTCACTTCTGCTCTGGTTTTGCGGCAACCTGATGTCTCACTCCCATTTCAGGTAGAGGTGGACGCTTCTGAGATTGGTGCAGGAGCTGTTTTGTCCCAAAAGGATCCTGTAACATCTAAAATGAATCCCTGTGCTTTCTTTTCCCGAAAGTTCTCCCATCCGAACGTAACTATGATGTGGGGAATCGGTAACTGTTAGCCATGAAATGGGCATTTGAGGAGTGGAGACATTGGTTGGAGGGAGCTAAACATCAAGTCGTGGTCCTTACTGACCACAAGAATTTGATTTACCTGGAGTCGGCCAAACGCTTGAATCCTAGACAGGCTAGGTGGGCCTTGTTTTTCACACGTTTTGATTTTGTGGTCTCTTTTCTTCCGGGCACTAAGAATGTCAAGGCAGACGCCCTCTCTAGGAGTTTCTTTGCTGATTCTCTTGTTGTGACCAAGCCTGCTACCATCTTAGGTGAGGGGGTAGTTCTTTCTGCCATCTCGCCCGATTTGAGACGTGCTCTGGAAGAGTTTCAGGAGGACAAACCTGAGCGTTGTCCCATTGGAAAATTGTATGTTCCTGACAAGTGGAGGAAGAGAGTGATGTCTGAAGTTCATTGCTCTGCATTGGCTGGTCATCCAGGTATTTTTGGTACTAGAGATTTGGTGAGTCGGTCTTTTTGGTGGCCTGCCTTGTCTCATGATGTCAGGAATTTTGTGCAGTCCTGTGGGACTTGCTCTCGGTCTAAACCTTGTTCTTGTTCTAGTGGGTTGTTGATGCCTTTGCCGGTGCCCAGGAGGCCATGGACCCATATTTCAATGGATTTTATCTCTGATATGCCTGTCTCTCAGAGAATGAATGTTATTTGGGTGATTTGTGATATTTTCTCTAAGATGGTCCATCTTGTATCACTCCCTAAGTTGCCATCTTCCTCAGAGTTGGTGCCCTTGTTTTTGCAACAGGTGGTTTGCTTGCATGGGATTCCTGAGAACATTGTATCTGACAGAGGAGTTCAGTTTGTGTCTAGATTTTGGAGGACTTTCTGTTCCAAGCTGGGAATTCAGTTGTCCTTCTCCTCTGCGTTTCACCCTCAGACCAATGGGCAGACGGAGAGAACAAACCAGACTTTGGAGTCGTATTTGAGATGTTTTATTTCTGCTGATCAGGATGATTGGGTTTCATTTTTGCCCTTGGCCGAATTTGCTTTAAATAATAGAGCTAGTTCTGCCACTTTGATGTCACCTTTTTTTTGTGACTTTGGGTTTCATCCTCGATTCTCTTCAGGGCAGGTGGAGCCTTCTGCCTGCCCAGGTGTTGACACTGTGTTGGAGAGAATGCACCAGATCTGGGACCAAGTGGTGGATAAGTTGTATCTCTCCCAGGAAAAGGCCCAGCGGTTTTCCAACCGGCATAGGACCATTGGTCCCCAGTTTAAGGTGGGTGATATGGTTTGGTTGTCATAAAAAAATATCGCTATGAAGGTGGCTTCTCCAAAGTTTAAACCTAGATTTATTGGACCTTACAAGATTTTGGAGATTCTTAATCCAGTTTCTTTTCGATTGGCTCTTCCTGTTACATTTAAGATCCATAACGTGTTTCATAAGTCTCTGTTAAAGAGGTTTGTTGAGCCAGTAGTTCCTGTGGTGGCACCTCCTGACCCGGTATTGGTTGAAGGTAATGTGGAATATGAGGTTGAGAAGATACTGGATTCTCGCCTGGCTAGACGGAGACTCCAGTATTTGGTTAAATGGAAAGGTTATGGCCAGGAGGATAATTCTTTGGTCCCTGCATCCGATATTCATGCCGAAAGATTGGTTCGTGCCTTTCATCGGGCCCATCCTGATCGCCCTGGTGGCATGGATGAGGGTTTGGTGACCCCTCCTCAAGGGGGAGGTACTGTTGTGAGTTCATTTTCCCCTTCACTGTCGATGTCTGATGAACTCCCTCTTCTGGTGAAGGAAGGTAGTGAGGCTGATTACCAAACACCTGATCTGGTAGATGATGACTGGGTAACAGGAACTGCTGACTGGATATAAGGCAGCCGACGCCCTTCTGAGTCGCTGGTGATTTCTCTGCTGGATTCTTGGAGACCAGTCTGATTCCTGCTTCCCAAAGATAAGTTTTTGCTCTGCTATTGAACTTATTAGTTTTGTTTTGTTTACCTTGTTTTTTGGAGTTCAGCCATCCCCGGTCGGGGGTTGCTGAGTTCCATTTTTGTCTCTGATCAGTTTGTCTCTTTGCTCTGTCTTCAGAATTTACCTGAGTGCTGATATAGTCATTTTGAAGTCCTAGCGACTTCAGGGCCTGTTTTTCCTATCAGACGGTTGGGACATTTTTTGGTAGGGTTTTTTGCGGATTGCAGACAGCAGCTTTTCTATCCTGTCCTTTTTAGTTAGCTTGGGCCCCATCGTTTGCTCAACCAATCTTTCTATCTGTGTTAGTGTTTTCATCTTGCTTCACCGTCATTATATGTTGGGGGCTGCCTATTGTTTTGGGGTCTGCTCTGGGGCAGTTTAGATTTCCGCTTTCTTTCTTTAGGCCTATTTAGTTCTCCGGCTGTGATCGAGGGGTCTAGGGCATCATAGGAACCCCCCACGGCTACTGTTAGTTGCTGTGGATAGGATCAGGGGTCTGCAATCCAATAGCTACCAACCTCTCCGGTTTTCTGGACTTAGCTTGTATTTTTGTTTTTTCCTCCTTCGGTGACTCATTCATAACAGACAACAGTGGAAGTTGCCCAAATGAGGGATAAATTTACTGCCTACTTTGTTTCTGATATTGGATGTGTGACATGGCAAGACGAAATGGTTTAAGCCGCTAATAAGTAAAATGTACCTGTAATGTTATATACCTGTACTGTTTGCCGACTTTACTAACACCTTCACTATAACTTTAATACTAAACACCTTGACTGTAACACCCGTTAATACTTCATTCAACAATACACACATGTTTAAATAAAGAAAACACAGAGAGACAAGGATTGGGAAAAAAAAAATTTTTTAACAAAAATAAAAACAATGTTTAATTTAACACTTCCTGGACCTGCTCATTGTGAAGAATGCATGGGTATAGAACGCATGCGTATGCATGTCCTTGCGTACCAATGCGTTCCTATAGGCAGTAATGCGTTGTTTTGACGCACTTCATCCGCAATCATCCGCATGCGTATGGCTGCGCATATTTGACGCCTCAAAAATGCAACATGTTGCGTTCGCTGCACATCGCAAAATGACGCATGCAAATGCATGTTCCTGCATACACCATGTTAAAGATGTGTACGCATGACGCATGCGGATCTATGCAGCTCAAACGCTGCGCGCAAATACGCAAATGTGAAACCTGCCTAACATTGGAAAGTGATTGTAAAACCGAACAACCCTTCCAATTGCACGTGTAAGCGCTGCTCTGAGGCTGACCGGGTTAGCGCCCGATCTGACAACTTTAGAGATGCAGTGCTCACAGGATGGTACAGTGCACACTTGGAAGTTGTGGTGCAAGCATGTTGCAGTTTCAATTTGTCTTTCAAGCAGGAGCACAACTCCCCTAGAAAGTGGGAAGATGAGGCTCCAGCAGAAGGGGCCGAGAGGACAGCATGAAGTCAGAATAATCCATCTCCAATGATGAGGCAGAAGCAGTGTCGGACTGGGCTGCCAAGTGTCCACCAGTGACTGACTTTGAGGGGGCCCACTTTTCACATACATACAAATATTGCACTACCCTTGTTCACAAGTGTATTTATATTGCTATATAATAATAAACTGGGTAGTGTGGTTGATGAATGATGAGCTGCTGCTGTACAGAGTGAATTAAGTGAATTATGCCAAGTACTGCCCATACTGTGGGTTTGAGGGCCCAGATCTGCATAGGGGCCCACCGGGGGATTGCCCTGTTACCCTATGGGCCAGTCCGAGCCTGGGCAGAAGGATGGATACATGATACTTGTAGAGGCCGACAGAACATCTGATGCTGATCTGCAGCCTAGAGGAATACAATGAGAAATAAATACCACACATCATGAAGCTGCCGGTGACAATGCTAGAATTTTCCATCTACAGAAGAAAGTCTGAACCTGTGAACTTTATGGTTTTGGGCAAAAGATTTTGCTGAGGTTCAATTCTGCTAGGAGCCTTAAACAGCAAAAAGTAGGAACAAAGATATGATTATCACCCAATTACCAGATGATCAGTGGGGACTAGGCTGGGATTTGTCCAAGATCACACAGAGTGATAGAGAATGCCGCAGATCTGTGTAGCCGGGCGCATGGGGTCAGCTCGGGGACCTAGCGCGCACTACAACTTGTCCTTTAACCGCAGGCTGAGTTGACTCTTTTTCTAACCTAATCTTACAGAGACTGCCAAGGATTGTGTGTGAGAATGAAAGCAGACGTCCTGCATCTCTGGGAAGTTAAAAGGCAGAACATCTGCGCACTAAGTCTCAGGATGTAGAATCGGCCAAAAAATAAGAAGTCATTGATTTCAAAACTAAAAGGAGGAGGATTTACAAGCAGCAAGAGTGGCGGGAGAGTCAGGTCCAGCCATAAATAGCACAGGTGCAGGGCAGCACTCAGACACACTGCTACAAAACATGTGCTGCACAAAGGCAGCAAAGATCTGGAGGAAGGCTGCCGATCTGTGCCCATACACCAACTTGCATCCATTCACATCAATAGCTGAAACACAATTATGATGATTGGCAGCAACAGCACACAGCAGTTTTCAGAAGTGAGGCCTTTGGTGGGCTGTGTGTAAGGGGGTGAAGCACCGAAGGAGCCGAGGGAGAGTTGCCTTCCCAGCTCCGTGCCCGGAATCATTGAGCAGGGCATTAGGTTCCCCGGGGCACGCTTTAGGGGCCCGGACTGAAGACACAGGAAGTGGACAGCACTGGGAGCGGGAAAGCTGCGTGCGCTTTCAGCAGAGCAGCGCAGAGACCAGAGGAGAGAGGACGCTGACGCAGGAGGGGAGAGGAAACGTGTACCGTCGCTGGAGTCAGAGCGACCGCGGACACAGGCTGTGGGCAGTGAGTACGAGAAGCCTGGTGCTGCACTGCCAGAAAGGCTTCTGACTCCCCTCCTTGATGAGACTTTGCCCCACAGAGACACTGCATACCTTGACCAGATGCTCCCCCACAGTGAGAACGTGTTAGGTGCTGAGATGCTCCCCTGTGACCAAGGGGCATTCAGTGACGGGCAGTGGCCTGCAAAGAGAGACTGTGTGAGATAGAGCCCCTGACCTAGGTGGGAGAACACCGCTGTCATATCAGAGAGAAGAACTGGGAGCAAAGGGGGATATCATCAGCCTCCCGCGTTAACCCCTCATACTCCAGCTGGACTTTATTAAGGACCCCGGAGACAGATGACAGCAAGCACCGCTGGTTCCTCGGTGCCAACGTTGGACCAGAGTGATCCCTCCAATCAAGACCCCTGAGGACTGATAAGTTTTGTCTCATAGGAAAATAACTTTTCTTCTGTTTGAACCTCGTATATCTCTCTCTGCTGTTGATATAATCTGTTTCATAACATATTCACTTTTATACTGCTTGTTTTACCAGTATTATCCCCTGTAAATAAACCTCCCCTTTTACTGTTGGTCTGCCTGCTCCGTGGTGACATATACCTATCCTACACGTTATTACATTTGGCGTAGTCGGCAGGATGTCACACGAAGGCGTGGATGGAGCGGACCAAGCGGTCAGGGAAGGTCCCAAGACTGGCATTTCCCTGGGAGCCATGTTGAATAATCTGCCGAGGTTTACGGGGAACAATGTGATGTTATGGAACTGGACTGAGAGAATTCAGGGGTTGCTGCGGATGCATCCCTTGGCACCAGCACTAGAGGCAGAAATAGCATTAATTGCCTTGGAGGGGGAGGCACGGGACTCTGTCATGCATAGACCCCCCAGGAAAGAAATACTTTGGAAAAGGTGCTGCATATTCTAGAGGAGACACATGGGGACCCCACTGACATAGGGGAACTCCGTATGCGACTGTTCCAAAGAAAGAGAGGGAGAGAACGTGACCCAGTTTATGAACGCCCTACAAGAGCTTCACACTGCTATTAAAAGAAAGGATGGGGTAGGCGTAGGGTCAGTAGACGTGGTGCTCAGAGATTAGATGGTGACGGGGTTACATGATGGAATGATGAAGCAGGCTATGCGAGAGCGCCTGCGAGTGAAACCAGACATGACCTTCTCTGAAGTAGGTAGTGAGGCGCGCACGCGCAAGCAAGAACAAGACGTGACAGGTTCAGTGGGAATGGTGCGGAGCGGGGAGGCAACCACCACTGAAGACCAAGTCCCCCGATGGGTGGAAGACCTGAGAATGGAGATCAGTTAGTTCCACGAAGAAATGGCGACTTCCAGGAGAACCCAGGCAGAGAGGCCTGGTCCACTGGTGCGAGGAAGAGGAACTGTTCCCCAAAGAGAAGCTGCAGCTACCCCGAGAAGACGACTCCTCATATGCTACACTTGCGGAGAGCCCGGTCATATTGCCCGATGGTGTCCCCAGCGGAGCTGACCATCCACGCGACACTGCCCGGTACGTGAAGAGCAGAGGAGAAGTGAAAATAGTCCCACCAGCCTTGTTTCCATGTGACCCCTGGTCTGGGCCGAAATCAGCGGGAGAGCTGTGCGATGCCTGGTAGACACCGGTTCACAAGTGATCACCATGCCCGAAAAATTTTTTCGTAGACACTTCACAGAGGCCTGAATGGGGCCAAGTTATTAAACTTACGGCGGCCAATCACCTACCCATCCTGGTCGCTGGATGTGGCTGAATATAGAAGTCTGTGGAAAAGATGTGGGGAGAAAAGGAGTAGTGTTGGTAGATGGAGACGCCGCTCGGGATCATACCGTAACCCTGGGCATGAACGTGCTCAAAGACCTCGGAAGCATACTGCTCAACGAGATCCCAGATCAATTCTTATGACAGTGGAGTGACCAGACTCCACAGAAGAGGGTCTTTCAACAACTGATTCGGGAAGCACGGGTCCGGGAAATATGCAGCAGCAGAAAAGAACTGGGCAAAATCATCGTACCTGCTTCTGTGAATCGAGTGTTACCCCCTGGACAGACCGTGCTTCCTCTGCCTGTGCGAGCAGGAGTCCCACTAGAAGGAGAGGAGGTACAGGTGGAGCCTTTCTCAGCTGATCAATTGCCGTCAGGAATACTAGTCGCACGGACCTGGGCCACTGCGGAATAGCACCGTCCTCGTGCGCTGTGTGAAATTGGGAGAGACTGACGTGACCCTGGCTCCCAGAGCAGAATTGGCCCACATCCTAGGTGTACCAGACGAGCTGGTGCCCTCCGAAACAGTGCAGCTGACTGCCAAGGCAGAAGACCCATGGTTGGTGACTGTAAAGGCGGAGATCACCCCAGATCCCAGGGTGCTACAAGAAGGCCGACGGATTCTAGAGCAAATGCGGGCAGAACTCTCAGAAATGCCTTCTCATCAGGTTCCTCAGGTGGAGGCCTTGCTAGGGAAGTACCAGGAGGTGTTTGCATAGGATGAAGATGATTTTGGGCACACGATAGCCATCACCCATGAGATACCCACTGGGGATGCGGCACGGATACGGGAGAGATATCGCCAGATACCCCCACAAATGTATCAGGAGGTAAAAGGAATGCTGTCACAGATGCTGAAAAAGGGAGTGATCCATGAGAGCCAGAGCCCGTAGGCTGACCCCATCGTCTTGGTGAGGAAAAAGGATGGAACTTTACGTTTCTGTGTGGATTACCGCTGGCTCAACGCTTGCACAGTGCAAGATTCATATCCACTATCGTGGATAGAGGAGTCCCTGTCACGGTATTTTTCCACACTGGACCTGGCCAGTGGGTACTGGCAAGTACCCATGTCTGAACAAGACCGAGCCAAGACAGCCTTCATTCTTCCAATGGGACTATTTGAGTTTGACCGCATGGCCTTTGGGCTAGCCAACGCCCCGGGAACATTTCAGCGTCTTATGGAGCGGTGTCTGGGAGACTTGAACTTCGAAGCCACCCTGATTTACCTAGACAATATAATCATCTTTGCTCCCACCGATGAAGAGCATCATCCAGAGACTGGAGCAAGTTCTGAGTCGGCTACTAAAATACGGGTTGAAGGTGAAACCCCAGAAGTGCCACCTCTTCCGAACACAAATCGATTATCTGGGGCATGTGGTCTCTGCCGAGGGAGTGAAGCCCTCGCAGGAGAAGATTGCTGCGATGCAGGAGTGGCCGACCCCAAAAACCGTGAAGGATGTGCGAGCATTCCTGGGACTCATGGGATACTTCCGGCGCTTTGTGAAGGATTTTACCCGCATCGCAAACCCCCTCCTGGAATTGCTGAAAGGAATATCGTCTTGTGCGAAGAACAAGAACATACACTGGGGAGAGCAACAGGAGAAAGCATTCCAGGTCCTGAAGAAGGCCCTGACTGAGGCCCCGGTGTTGGCCTATGCCAACTTCACGCAGCCGTTTATCTTGCACACTGACGGAAGTCTACAAGGACTCGGGGCAGTATTCTCACAGATGCAGGATGGGAAGGAGAGTGTCATCGCATACGCCAGTCACTCCTTACATGACTCAGAAAGAAATCCGGATAATTACAGCTCATTCAAGCTGGAGTTGTTTGTGCTGGTGTGGGCAATGACTGAGAAGTTTGCAGAGTATTTGGCCGGCTCGCAAGTCCACGTGCGTACGGATAACAATCCGCTAGCCCACCTCGAAACAGCTAAGCTGGGGGCCTTAGAACAACGCTGGGTAGCACGAATGGCAAAATTCCGGTACAGGATCTCCTACAGGAGAGGAGTGGAGAATACTCATGCTGACGCCCTTTCCCGAGTAGACTACCGCCTGCCAGCGCCCAGTCGGGATGAAGAGTTGGGGGCTGTAGAGGTTCCAGAGTTTGGAGGGACTGCCAGGACTGTAACAGCAACAAATATGAACCTAGCACTCAACTTAAAGGTATTTGTAAGGCGGTTTATTGTAGTACACGAAAAAAGACGTTTCGGTCAATGTGACCTTCTTCAGTTACGTGTGGTATATAGATTGTGTAGAGCTTATAGGCATCTATCAGAAAGGACGATGGTGCTTTAGGCATTGAGGAGAATGATCTCTCTAAGGTAATGAGCTTGTCAGTATATAGGAGAGGGGCAAACGTGCCTCCAGATGCGGTGTCCACGGGGGACCCGTCCATGAAGTTCAACCTGAAACGGGTGAAGAACTCCCCACTCGTACACTACATCGGAATATGCTGCGTCCCTGTTTGTCTCAAGACCCTCCAGTGGTGCCATCTGCCCCGGCGCTCCCGGTGGCTGAACCCGTGATCGTTGCTGAAGACGAAGAAGAGGGAGACTCTCTACCCCTTCAAGGAAACCCAGAAACAGGATTGGTGCCTGAAACTACGGAAGTAACCGAGGAAGCCCCAACTTCCATTTTTCTGGTGGCTGATTCCACAACCTCCTCTGATCTGAGACATTCTGAACGATCAATGGCAGGTGTGCCCCCCAGACGCTACAACCAAGACAAATTCATCTGGCAGCGAATTGTACGAGGTCTGGACGATTGTCAGCAAGACCTCCAGAAACTCTCACCCATGGAATGGCGAGCTCACAGAGAGGGGGAATGTAAGGGGGTGAAGCACCGAAGGAGCCGAGGGAGAGTTGCCTTCCCAGCTCCGTGCCCGGAATCATTGAGCAGGGCATTAGGTTCCCCGGGGCACGCTTTAGGGGCCCGGACTGAAGACACAGGAAGTGGACAGCACTGGGAGCGGGAAAGCTGCGTGCGCTTTCAGCAGAGCAGCGCAGAGACCAGAGGAGAGAGGACGCTGACGCAGGAGGGGAGAGGAAACGTGTACCGTCGCTGGAATCAGAGAGACCGCGGACACAGGCTGTGGGCAGTGAGTACAAGAAGCCTGGTGCTGCACTGCCAGAAAGGCTTCTGACTCCCCTCCTTGATGAGACTTTGCCCCACAGAGACACTGCATACCTTGACCAGACGCTCCCCCACAGTGAGAACGCATTAGGTGCTGAGACGCTCCCCTGTGACCAAGGGGCATTCAGTGACGGGCAGTGGCCTGCAAAGACAGACTGTGTGAGATAGAGCCCCTGACCTAGGCGGGAGAACACCGCTGTCATATCAGAGAGAAGAACTGGGAGCAAAGGGGGATATCATCAGCCTCCCGCGTTAACCCCTCATACTCCAGCTGGACTTTATTAAGGACCCCGAAGACAGATGGCAGCAATCACCGCTGGTGCCTCGGTGTCAACGTTGGACCAGATTGATCCCTCCAATCAAGACCCCTGAGGACTGATAAGTTTTGTCTCATAGGAAAATAACTTTTCTTCTGTTTGAACCTCGTATATGCCTCTCTGCTGTTGATATAATCTGTTTCATAACATATTCACTTTTATACTGCTTGTTTTACCAGTATTATCCCCTGTGAATAAACCTCCCCTTTTACTGTTGGTCTGCCTGCTCCGTGGTAAATCCAAAGGGAGTTCGTAGCTATATTCCGCGCTGCCGCTTTAGACAAATTCCAGGAGAGTGCTGTATGATTGCAGTGGTTTTATTCTACGCGTTTCAGGGGTCTCATGCCCCCTTCATTTCCTGATGAAGGGGGCATGAGACCCCTGAAACGCGTAGAATAAAACCACTGCAATCATACAGCACTCTCCTGGAATTTGTCTAAAGCGGCAGCGCGGAATATAGCTACGAACTCCCTTTGGATTTATCATTTCTTCTGGTCACTGAAGACCTGTGGATCTGCAGCAGCCGCTACCTACACGCCTTTATCTCATCCTAACCAAGTGAACATATTTAAAGATATACTGTCCTTTGTAACGTGGATAAGACCCTATTGCGCTTTTTGTCTCCCCCCCATTTTTTTCCGTGGTGACATATACCTCTCCTACACGTTATTACATTTGGCGTAGTCGGCAGGATGTCACACGAAGGCGTGGATGGAGCGGACCAGGCGGTCAGGGAAGGTCCCAAGACTAGCATTTCCCTGGGAGCCATGTTGAATAATCTGCCGAGGTTTACGGGGAACTGCTTGTTTTACCAGTATTATCCCCTGTGAATAAACCTCCCCTTTTACTATTGGTCTGCCTGCTCCGTGGTGACATATACCTCTACTGCATGTTTTTACATTTGTCGTAGTCGGCAGGATGTCACACGAAGGCGCGGATGGAGTGGACCAAGCAGTCAGGGAAGGCCCCAAGACTAGCATTTCCCTAGGTGAGCTACGTTCATCCCGCATAGACTTCTATGTGAGTGTGCTGTGGACATGCTCTGTGCAGGGGGCAATGTGCAGGGAGGGGGAGGTGAGCTGCGTGCATCCCCCATAGACTTCTATGGAACTGTGCTGTGGACATACTCTGGGTAGGGGGCATTGTGCAGGAAGGGAGGGAGGTGAGCTGCATCCATCCCGCATAGACTTCTATGTGAGTGTGCTGCAGGCATGCTCTGTGCTGGAGGCATTGTGCAGGAAGGGGGAGGTGAGCTGTATCCGTCCCCCATAGACTTCTATGTGAGTTTTCCGAGAGCATGCTCTGTGCAGGGGGCATTGTGCTGGGAGGGGCAGGTGAGCTGTGCCATGCTTCATAGACTTCTTTGGAAGTGTTCTGTGGGCAAGGTCTATGCAGGGGTTATTGTGCAGAGAGGGGAGGTGAGCTACGTCCATCACCTATAGACTTGTATGCGAGTGTGCTGTGGGCATACTCGGTGCAGGGGGCATTGTGTCGGCATGGAGAGGCCATGAGCTATGACATTACTGTGTATGATGGAGTTTGTCATCCATACATGGGTGACAGCTGTCATTGTAATTGTGCCTGAAGAGAATGATCTCTACCGAACAGGAAGTATCAGACTATTAACCGATTCCGTGACCGGAGTGAAAACTATGAGGTTTCTTAAGGCTGTGTGCCCACGTAGTGTTTTTTAAGCGTTTCTGCAGCACTTTTAGACAAGCGATTCTGCTGCAGAAACGCTTAAGAAAAGCATCCAATTGATTTTTAATGAAAAACGCACATGTTGTGCCAATGGTACGTTTTTAACCGCTGCGAAAACGCTTAGCGACTAAAAACGCAGCATATTCATTAATTTTGCGGAATCGCATGCGATTCCGCATACCATCAATTATATGGGCAAAAACGCTTGACAAACGCTTACAAAAGCGCATCAAAAACGCATGCGTTTTCCCGGGAGCAGGGTGTGCGATTCTGCTCAGGTTTATTCTGCTTCAGAATCTCTACGTGGGCACAGAGCCTAAATGTGGATAATAATTTGGAAAGAAAAAATATTTAACATAAAAACTGGATGTAAGCATTAGGCCATTTTCTGTTGCCACAACCCGTTTAATTACTTAAACCATGTATACCCTAAGATGGGATTTGTGTGGTTTTGCAGATTAAAAGATTTTCAAATTCCTCATTAACACCATGTTTAGGTTCTTTCAGCTTAGACTCACATCAGCCTCTTACTCCAGAGCTTGCATTAAATCCCCTACAAGGAGTACAGTATATAATAAGAAGCAAGGGGTCCTGACAGAAGCCTTCTATTATATGCATCCCACTATATAAGGTATCCTCTGGTTTCTAGGTCACTTGCATAGCAGGAATACAGGTGTCATTGGTAGTATAGGCAGTGGACTTCAGAAGGGACACTAAGAGGCTTATTTTTTGTTTCTTAACCGCCTTCGGCTCGGTCTCAGGCCATGACGATTTGATGGATGAATGCTCGGTAGAAAGATCAGTCTTATGCAGCCTAGATCGTTCACTAGGGTCTTCACCACCGTTATCCTGACAGTATCGAGCCATTGGATCGCTGGTCTTTCTCTTCGCCTTGTTCCTTCTGTTCTTGTGACCATGATGTCCTACTCCAGCAATCACTCTCTCTGTATCATGTGTCCACTAGTCGCAGCTTGGTCTGGCTTGGTTTGTTCTTCTTGCCATCCATGGTATTGACAACATCCTCGTCCAACACTGCATTTCACAGGTGCCGATTATTGTGCTGTCTTGTTTTTTCATTGACCAGGATTCGTATCCGTATGTTACTATTGAAAAGACCAAACTAAGCACCAGTGAAATGTTCATCGATTTGAAGACCTTGTCCAGTAACTTCATTATTGATTTGCCCATAGCGGTTCTCCCATTGACTTCGGGTGTCATCGCTGCATCTTCTGCGATCATTGATCTGAGTAGGTTGAAGTCCTTTACAATTTCCAGTTTGTTGCCGTCCATCTCGGCTGTGTCCCAGCAGCATCTGGCATTAGTCAGTATATTTGTCTTTTTTTGTATTGAACACCAGTCCCATGTTTGAGCTTTCCATCTGACATTCAGTAATAAGTCGTTCATTCCATCTACGATTGTTGCTATCAATGTTGTATCCTCTGCGTATTTAAGATTGTCGATGATTCGTCCACCAATTTTGTTTCCTTTTTCTTTAGGAGTCCCATGGATGTAGACAACTTTACAGCAAGTTGTATTTGTGTAGAGCATAATGTGGCAAAAAAGTGCAAGTTAAACAATGTGATTGCTCCAAAGCTACGGCTTATTATGATGCAGGCACATGAGTAAGGAATCACCAAGATCCTTTGCTTTTTGCAGTCAATACCCCTTTTCCCCCAGTCTCATATTCCGGTTTTAGAAGTTCATTCTTCATATCTACCCTTAACAGGTGCAGGATCAAAGTGCCCGGGTCATAATAACTAGTGGCAGGAGATCCTCTGAGAGGGAGGGTTCAGATTTTTTTTGCTGTAATATTGATGTGGACTTTTGGAATCATTAAACCAATGTGAATGAGTGGAATTTGTGGAGTCACTGGCTTTATCCATCATGATGTTCGGTGTTGAAGGTATCAGACTGGTGCACAATCAGTATTGACAGCAAGTTTCTATGACGCTTATCAGGTTCTCCATGGCTTTTACTCCACATAAGAAATAATAGGTAAGAGATTTATATAAAGGAAATTAGCCCAACCCAGTGTGAATGGATTCAGAGCTACAAACATTCATAAAGTGATATATGCAAAGCTCAGGAAAAAAAAGTATTTACAGGACCTTGGTCTGTCGCCGTATAGCCATATACATGTATATTTATTACATAGTCTCCTTTATTATGTATATTGCCGTCCCTTATTATACAGTGCCCTCTCTTGTTATGTACAGTACCGTCCCTTAAATATTGGATTATATAGAGCCCTGTTTTTTATTAAATACCATCCTGTCTTGTTAGCTGTATAATGCAATGATGGTTGATGGAGCATGGGAAAGCATCTTTTCTAATGGAAGACCCAATGGACTGGTAGTCTGGTCACCGGCTCCTCCATCAGCATTTTATAGCTAACAGGAGAGGGGACTATGTAATAAAAGAGGGCGCTGTGAATAACAAAAATAACAAGAATACACTATATAAGAGACAGCACTGTACATAACAGCAGAGGAAGCTATATAATAAGGAACAGCATTATAAAAAGTGACTACACTATATACTGAGGGGTGGCGCTATACTTAATAAGCGAGTACACTATATACTACGGGACTGTGCTATGTATAATAAGTGAGTACACTATATATTAAGGCGCTGTGCTATGTGTAATAAGTGAGTACACTATATACTAAGGGACTGTTAGACATAATAAGCGATAATGTCTTCCTCCACCTCCCCATGTTCCTAAATCCATTATAAATCTCCCCTCCTCCCACCCCAATCCCCCACACCCCTCATTGTTCTCCTCTCCGCATCCATTATTGTCCTCTCCCCAACCCTAATCATTGCCCTCTTCAGCTTCATCATTGCCTCCTCCTCCACCACCCCCATTACTGCCTTCTCCCCCACCACCCCATCATTGTCCTTTCCACCACCTCCATCATTGATTTCTTTCCCATCACCCCCATCATTGCCTTTTCCACCACCATCATTGCTTTCTCCCCCACCACCTGCATCATTGCCTTCTCCCATCGTTGCCCTTCCGCCATCTCCATCATTGCCTTCTCCCCCACCACCTCCATCCTTGCCTCCTTCCCCACCACCCCCTTCATTGTCCTTTCCACTGCCACCATCACTGCCTTCTCCTCCACCAGCCCCATTATTGCCCATTCACCACCTCCATCATTTCCTCCTCCCCACCACCCCCATCGTCCTTTCAACTGCCACCATCATTGCCCTCTCCGTCACCCCCATAATTGCCTTCTACTCATCACTGCCCTGTCCTCCACTTACACACACAGCACCATTCACCTCTTTGTACGTTCCCCCATAGCGACCCACACTCTCCTCCACCTACACACACAGCACCATTCACCTCTCTGCACGTTCCCCCACAGCGACACACACTTCACCTCTCCACACGCTCTACCACAGCATCACTGTCGCTGGCAGCTTCGTCTCTCTGGCACAGCCGCGGCGCTGAATGATAATGTCATCCAGCCGTGCTGCTGACTGTGTGAGAGACAGGAAGCGTGGGCAGGGAGCAGGACAGAATGCTGCAGCTCCGCTCTGCTGCCATTTTCTCTTGCAGGCAGCAGAGCTACAGGGATCTATCCCTGCCTGCCGCACATGAGGGCAATCTGGCCAGGGGCTCCCCGATAAACAGGCCAGATTGCCCTCATTATTAGTCGTCCTGCAGGGGCCCCCCTCCACCTCTAAGCCCCGGTGCAGTCGTATCGGCTGCACATGCGGTATGTCTACCCCTGATCAAAGCAGTGCGATAGTTGAAATTTCTGATATCTTTGATCCTGGTGTATAAGTCATATATTGACGTCGTGAGGTTTGGCTCCAGTGTGAAGCTATCAAGCACCCACTAATGAAAGTTTAGAGCACATAAATGATAATTGCAGCAGATTTAATTCAGTGCCGTTAACCTTTTTAGTTTTCCATTTTGGAGTGCTAATCATTTAGCACAGGAACCACATGATTTAGTGTTTGCTACAACTTCCTTAACTGCCAAAAGCAACCTCACAACCACTGGGCGTACAGCCTAAACCCCCAAAAAAGAGGCTATTAGCTCTGTAACATAGAAGCTTATTAGTCATGACTAATTTCAATGATTCCTCCGGCCGATGACGAGCTTTGCCTTCATGCCACTGTTCTGGTTTTTGGTAATGGATTCGTCAGGTGAAACTATTTTCCAGTCTGGTTCTGGTGACACCATTACTCATTGATTTGCCAATTATCTAGGTCATATCTTATATTACAAAGAAGCAGCACTCATTTATAGTGATATAATGACCTGATGCTGGTGAATCATCTCAGTCATGGTCTACATCTGTGACAGGGATACAAAACAAAAGCAATTACCAATGTTTCTCTAATGACTAACCAATGTTTACTTTACACATCTCTAATTGAATTATCCCTTTAATGACGGATCCAATTTTGACCTTAAAGACCACTGTCACTTTATGAGGTCATAACTCTGGAGCTTCAATGAATCCCACTGATTCAGAGATTGTTTTCTCGTGACATATTGTACTTCATGGTGGTGGTAACATTTTTTCGATACGACTTGCGTTTATTTGTGGAAAAAAAAACCCCGGAAATTTGGCAAAAAGTTTGAAAATTTCACAATTCTCAAACTTTTAATTCTTATTACCTTAGTTTAGAGAAATATGTCATACAAAATAGTTAATATACAACTTATAATTTTCCACGTCTACTTTATATCAGCATAATTTTGGAACCTTTTTTTTTGTTAGGAAGTTATAAGGGTTAAAAGTTGACCAGCGATTTCTCATTTTTCCAACAAAATTTACAAAACCCTTTTTTTAGGGACCACATCACATTTGAAGTGACCTTGAGGGGCCAATATGACAGAAAATACCAAAAAGTGACACCATTCTAAAAACTGCACCCCTAAATGTGCTTAAAACCACCTTATAGAAGTCTATTATACCTTCAGGTGCTGCACAAGAACTAAAGCAATGTGGAAAAAATTAACATTTAATTATTTCACACAAAATTTACTTTAGACCCAAACTTTTTTTTATTTTCACAAGGGTATCAAGAGAAAATGGACACCAAAATTTGTTTTGCAATTTCTTCTGAGTACGCTGATACCCCAAATGTGGGGTAAAACTACTGTTTTGTCGCACGGCAGGGCTCGGAAGGGGAGGAGCGCCATTTTACTTTTTATTTGTCAAATTTCCTGGAATAATGAGCGGACGCCATGTTGCATTTGGAGAGCCCCTGATGTGCCTAAAGAGTGGAAACCCCCCACAAGTGACCCCATTTTGGAAACCACACCCCTCAAAATTTTATCCAGGAATATAGTGAGCATTTTGAACCCACAAGTATGACACAGAATTTGATAACATTGGGTTGTGATATTGAATATGTCGTCATTAGTGTGGAAAAAAAGTGCTCACTACTCCAGCTTTCATCGGGTGCTCGGGTATGCACCGAATATCGCGGGTGCTCGAGTGACATGCTCGAGCCCACGCCCGTTTCGTGGCTGTAAGACACACAAAAAAACACATGGTGATCTATGATACTCTGTGCATACCAGATGCAAACTCAAGTAGCGAGCACTTCTGCTCAATAATAGCCGTCATATCGTCATTTTTTTTTTAATTTTTGAAAAAAATAACAATTCTAACCCCAACTCTAACACACACCCCCAGCCATAACACAATCCCAACCCTAACACACCCCTAACCCCAACACCAACACAACCCTAACCCCAAAGAATGGAAAAATATATATACATTTTATAAGATTTGTCTAACCCAAGGGGGTGACAAAAGAGGATTTAATTTACTATTTTTCTCTTTTGATCACTGTGATAGAGACCGTCAGAGTGATTAAAAGGAACCAATAGAAAAAAATGTCCTGTTGTTGCTGGGTATCGGCTGGCAGATCTCGGATGTGCTCATTTTTTTCTCCAGGGAGATGACACAGAGTCGGGGGATGGATCAGGAGGGCCCGGGGATGGCAGAGGTAGCGGGGTGGTTTCAGGGGGGCGACATTTCTCTCTCCATGACATGTATATCATGTCAGAATAGAGAAATCATTAAAACAGCGGGCACACTTTTTTTTTCTTTTGTGATCGGGCACCAAAAAAATCAGGCCATGATCATGTTCTCCGGGATCTCAGCTACTCTGGGGGGCACTACATCCTTATTCCCTATCGTCATCTTAAAACACCAGTGAAGGAATAAGTACGTTTTTAAAGCGTATCGGGGTCATTAAGGCGTTACACTGTAATAATCTTAACTGCCATTCTGAGGTGAGATTAAGAAATTATGCTTCAAACTTGGGAAAATCACAAAAATAAATGGGTTTCACATTCTACTGTACAGGTGCATCTCACAAAATTAGAATATCATCAAAAAGTTAATTTATTTCAGTTCTTCAATACGAAAAGTGAAAGTCATATATTATATAGAGTCATTACAGAGTGACCTATTTCATGTGTTTATTTCTGTTAATGTTAATGATTATGGCTTACAGCCAATGAAAACTCAAAAGTCATTATCTCAGTGAATTAGAATACTTTATAACACCAGCTTGACAAATGATTTAAAAATCCGAAATGTTGGCCTACTGAAATATATGTTCAGTAAATGCACACAATACTTGGTCGGTAGTGTTGAGCATTCCGATACCGCAAGTATCGGGTATCGGCCAATACTTGCTGTATCGGAATTCCGATACCGACTTCCGATATTTTTTCAATATCGGAATTCGGCATCGGAATCGGAAGTTCAGTTGATTGACGGCCTGACATCATCATGATGCGCGGTGTGTGCGCATCATGATGCGCCGTCATTTCGGGCCTTCCGGGGGTCTCTGCCGGCCTGCCGGGGGGCTGTGCCGGCCTGCCGGGGGGCTGTGTGGACTGCCCGGGGTCTGTACCGGCCTGCCGGGGGGCTGTGCCGGCCTGCCGGTGGTCTGTGCACCCTGTGGGGGTCTGTACCGGCCTGCCGGGGGGCTGTGCCGGCCTGCCGGGGGGCTGTGCCGGCCTGCCGGGGGGCTGTGCCGGCCTGCCGGGGGGCTGTGCTGATGTCCGGGGGTCTGTGCAAGCATCGTCCGATGGGACTACAAGTCCCATCGGGCGATGCCTGCTACCATGACAGTGATTGACACATTAGCCAATGATGGGACAGTAGTAGTCCCATCATCCGGCTAATGTGTTAAATGTTAAAAAAAAAAAAAAAAAAAAAAAAAAAAAATACTACATACATACTACATGCATGCTACATACATACTACATGCATGCTACATACAAACTACATATATACTACATACATACTACATACATACTGCATGCTACATACATACTACATACATACTACATGCATGCTACATACATACTACATATATACTACATACATACTACATACATGCTACATACATACTGCATGCTACATACATACTACATACATACTACATGCATGCTACATACATACTACATATATACTACATACATACTACATACATGCTACATACATACTGCATGCTACATACATACTACATGCATGCTACATACACACTACATATATACTACATGCATGCTACATACATACTACATGCTACATACATACTACATATATACTACATACATACTGCATACATGCTACATACATACTACATACATACTACATGCATGCTACATACATACTACATGCATGCTACATACATACTACATGCATGCTACATACATACTACATGCATGCTACATACATACTACATGCATGCTACATACTACATGCATGCTACATGCATGCTACATACATACTACATGCTACATACATACCACATATATACTACATACATACAATACATTCATACAATACATACATAGACATACAGTACATATAACATAGAGTAACATACTTACCAATACTTGTCACATTGTTCCCCGAAGCCATTGTCTTTTCCGGGATAAATATTAACATAACAAACCACAAAAATACTCACCCACGATCCGAAGCAGTCCACGAGTGTGTCCCACGACGATCTTGGGTAGAGAACTGCAGCATCAGATGATGCTGCCATTCTCTACGGGCTGCAGGAATCCAATGACGGAAGGTAGGTATCCTTCCGCACTGTATTCCTCCGCCACTTAAAAAAAAAAAGTCCCTAGTCTCACTTTATGCCATTGCTGTGTGGGAAATTGGCTTCGGGGAACAATGTGACAAGTATTGGTAAGTATGTTACTCTATGTTATATGTACTGTATGTCTATGTATGTATTGTATGAATGTATTGTATGTATGTAGTATATATGTGGTATGTATGTAGCATGTAGTATGTATGTAGCATGCATGTAGTATGTATGTAGCATGCATGTAGTATATATGTAGTATGTATGTAGCATGTAGTATGTATGTAGCATGCATGTAGTATGTATGTAGCATGCATGTAGTATGTATGTAGCATGCATGTAGCATGCATGTAGTATGTATGTAGTATGTAGCATGTATGTAGTATGTATGTGGTATGTATGTAGCATGTAGTATGTATGTAGTATGTATGTGGTATGTATGTAGCATGTAGTATGTATGTAGCATGTATGTAGCATGCATGTAGCATGCATGTAGTATGTATGTAGCATGTATGTAGTATGTATGTAGTATATATGTAGTATGTATGTAGCATGTAGTATGTATGTAGCATGCATGTAGTATGTATGTAGTATTTTTTTTTTTTTTTTACATTTAACACATTAGCCGGATGATGGGACTACTACTGTCCCATCATTGGCTAATGTGTCAATCACTGTCATGGTAGCAGGCATCGCCCGATGGGACTTCCGGTATCGGAATCGGCGATACCGATACTTTTTTTAAAGATCGGCCGATACCATCCGATACGATACTTTGAAGTATCGGACGGTATCGCTCAACTCTATTGGTCGGGCTTCTTTGTGGAGTGCAGATAGCAGAGTGCACAGTGCAGGACAGAGGGGGCTCAGAGATCAGGTGTGGAGTGCAGATAGCAGGGTGCGCAGTGCAGGACAGAGGGGGCTCAGAGATCAGGTGTGGAGTGCAGATAGCAGGGTGCGCAGTGCAGGACAGAGGGGCTCAGAGATCAGGTGTGGAGTGCAGATAGCAGGGTGCGCAGTGCAGGAGAGAGGGGCTCAGAGATCAGGTGTGGAGTGCAGATAGCAGGGTGCGCAGTGCAGGACAGAGGGGCTCAGAGATCAGGTGTGGAGTGCAGATAGCAGGGTGCGCAGTGCAGGACAGAGGGGCTCAGAGATCAGGTGTGGAGTGCAGATAGCAGGGTGCGCAGTGCAGGACAGAGGGGCTCAGAGATCAGGTGTGGAGTGCAGATAGCAGGGTGCACAGTGCAGGACAGAGGGGGCTCAGAGATCAGGTGTGGAGCGCAGACAGCAGGGTGCGCAGTGCAGGACAGAGGGGCTCAGAGATCAGGTGTGGAGTGCAGATAGCAGGGTGCGCAGTGTAGGACAGAGGGGGCTCAGAGATCAGGTGTGGAGTGCAGATAGCAGGGTGCACAGTGCAGGACAGAGGGGCTCAGAGATCAGGTGTGGAGTGCAGATAGCAGGGTGCACAGTGCAGGACAGAGGGGCTCAGAGATCAGGTGTGGAGTGCAGATAGCAGGGTGCACAGTGCAGGACAGAGGGGCTCAGAGATCAGGTGTGGAGTGCAGACAGCAGGGTGCGCAGTGCAGGACAGAGGGGCTCAGAGATCAGGTGTGGAGTGCAGATAGCATGGTGCGCAGTGTAGGACAGAGGGGCTCAGAGATCAGGTGTGGAGTGCAGATAGCAGGGTGCGCAGTGCAGGACAGAGGGGCTCAGAGATCAGGTGTGGAGAGCAGATAGCATGGTGCGCAGTGTAGGACAGAGGGGCTCAAAGATCAGGTGTGGAGTGCAGATAGCAGGGTGCACAGTGCAGGACAGAGGGGCTCAGAGTTCAGGTGTGGAGTGCAGATAGCATGGTGCGCAGTGCAGGACAGAGGGGGCTCAGAGATCAGGTGTGGAGTGCAGATAGCAGGGTGCGCAGTGCAGGACAGAGGGGCTCAGAGATCAGGTGTGGAGTGCAGATAGCAGGGTGCACAGTGCAGGACAGAGAGGGCTCAGAGATCAGGTGTGGAGTGCAGATAGCAGGGTGCGCAGTGCAGGACAGAGGGGCTCAGAGATCAGGTGTGGAGTGCAGATAGCAGGGTGCACAGTGCAGGACAGAGAGGGCTCAGAGATCAGGTGTGGAGTGCAGACAGCAGGGTGCGCAGTGCAGGACAGAGGGGGCTCAGACATCAGGTGTGGAGTGCAGATAGCATGGTGCGCAGTGCAGGACAGAGGGGGCTCAGAGATCAGGTGTGGAGTGCAGATAGCAGGGTGCGCAGTGCAGGACAGAGGGGCTCAGAGATCAGGTGTGGAGTGCAGATAGCAGGGTGCTCAGTGCACGACAGAGGGGCTCAGAGATCAGGTGTGGAGTGCAGATAGCAGGGTGCACAGTGCAGGACAGAGGGGCTCAGAGATCAGGTGTGGAGTGGAGACAGCAGGGTGCGCAGTGCAGGACAGAGGGGCTCAGAGATCAGGTGTGGAGTGCAGATAGCATGGTGCGCAGTGCAGGACAGAGAGGGCTCAGAGATCAGGTGTGGAGTGCAGATAGCATGGTGCGCAGTGCAGGACAGAGGGGGCTCAGAGATCAGGTGTGGAGTGCAGATAGCAGGGTGCTCAGTGCAGGACAGAGGGGCTCAGAGATCAGGTGTGGAGTGCAGATAGCAGGGTGCGCAGTGCAGGACAGAGGGGCTCAGAGATCAGGTGTGGAGTGCAGATAGCATGGTGCGCAGTGCAGGACAGAGGGGGATCAGAGATCAGGTGTGGAGTGCAGATAGCAGGGTGCGCAGTGCAGGACAGAGGGGATCAGAGGTCAGCTGCGGAGTGCAGATAGCAGGGTGCGCAGTGCAGGACAGAGGGGCTCAGAGATCAGGTGTGGAGTGCAGATAGCATGGTGCGCAGTGCAGGACAGAGGGGCTCAGAGATCAGGTGTGGAGTGCAGATAGCATGGTGCGCAGTGCAGGACAGAGGGGGCTCAGAGATCAGGTGAGGAGTGCAGATAGCAGGGTGCGCAGTGCAGGACAGAGGGGCTCAGAGATCAGGTGTGGAGTGCAGATAGCATGGTGCGCAGTGCAGGACAGAGGGGCTCAGAGATCAGGTGTGGAGTGCAGATAGCATGGTGCGCAGTGCAGGACAGAGGGGGCTCAGAGATCAGGTGTGGAGTGCAGAAAGCAGGGTGCTCAGTGCAGGACAGAGGGGCTCAGAGATCAGGTGTGGAGTGCAGATAGCAGGGTGCGCAGTGCAGGACAGAAGGGCTCAGAGATCAGGTGTGGAGTGCAGATAGCATGGTGCGCAGTGCAGGACAGAGGGGGATCAGAGATCAGGTGTGGAGTGCAGATAGCAGGGTGCGCATTGCAGGACAGAGGGGATCAGAGGTCAGCTGCGGAGTGCAGATAGCAGGGTGCGCAGTGCAGGACAGAGGGGCTCAGAGATCAGGTGAGGAGTGCAGATAGCAGGGTGCGCAGTGCAGGACAGAGGGGCTCATAGATCAGGTGTGGAGTGCAGATAGCATGGTGCGCAGTGCAGGACAGAGGGGCTCAGAGATCAGGTGTGGAGTGCAGATAGCAGGGTGCGCAGTGCAGGACAGAGGGGCTCAGAGATCAGGTGTGGAGAGCAGATAGCATGGTGCGCAGTGCAGGACAGAGGGGGATCAGAGATCAGGTGTGGAGTGCAGATAGCAGGGTGCGCAGTGCAGGACAGAGGGGCTCAGAAGTTAGGTGTGGAGTGCAGATAGCAGAGTGCACAGTGCAGGACAGAGGGGGCTCAGAGATCAGGTGTGGAGTGCAGATAGCAGGGTGCGCAGTGCAGGACAGAGGGGCTCAGAGATCAGGTGTGGAGAGCAGATAGCATGGTGCGCAGTGCAAGACAGAGGGGCTCAGAGATCAGGTGTGGAGTGCAGATAGCAGGGTGCACAGTGCAGGACAGAGAGGGCTCAGAGATCAGGTGTGGAGTGCAGACAGCAGGGTGCGCAGTGCAGGACAGAGGGGCTCAGAGATCAGGTGTGGAGTGCAGATAGCATGGTGCGCAGTGCAGGACAGAGGGGGCTCAGAGATCAGGTGTGGAGTGCAGATAGCAGGGTGCTCAGTGCAGGACAGAGGGGCTCAGAGATCAGGTGTGGAGTGCAGATAGCAGGGTGCGCAGTGCAGGACAGAGGGGTTCAGAGATCAGGTGTGGAGTGCAGATAGCATGGTGCGCAGTGCAGGACAGAGGGGGATCAGAGATCAGGTGTGGAGTGCAGATAGCAGGGTGCGCAGTGCAGGACAGAGGGGATCAGAGGTCAGCTGCGTAGTGCAGATAGCAGGGTGCGCAGTGCAGGACAAAGGGGCTCAGAGATCAGGTGTGGAGTGCAGATAGCATGGTGCGCAGTGCAGGACAGAGGGGGCTCAGAGATCAGGTGAGGAGTGCAGATAGCAGGGTGTGCAGTGCAGGACAGAGGGGCTCAGAGATCAGGTGTGGAGTGCAGATAGCATGGTGCGCAGTGCAGGACAGAGGGGCTCAGAGATCAGGTGTGGAGTGCAGATAGCATGGTGCGCAGTGCAGGACAGAGGGGGCTAAGAGATCAGGTGTGGAGTGCAGATAGCAGGGTGCGCAGTGCAGGACAGAGGGGCTCAGAGATCAGGTGTGGAGTGCAGATAGCATGGTGCGCAGTGCAGGACAGAGGGGGCTCAGAGATCAGGTGTGGAGTGCAGATAGCAGGGTGCGCAGTGCAGGACAGAGGGGGATCAGAGATCAGGTGTGGAGGGCAGATAGCAGGGTGCGCAGTGCAGGACAGAGGGGCTCAGATATCAGGTGTGGAGTGCAGATAGCAGGGTGCGCAGTGCAGGACAGAGGGGCTCAGAAGTTAGGTGTGGAGTGCAGATAGCAGGGTGCACAGTGCAGGACAGAGGGGCTCAGAGTTCAGGTGTGGAGTGCAGATAGCAGGGTGCGCAGTGCAGGACAGAGGGGATCAGGTGTGGAGTGCAGATAGCAGGGTGCACAGTGCAGGACAGATGGGGGCTCAGAGATCAGGTGTGGAGTGCAGATAGTAGGGTGCACAGTGCAGGACAGAGGGGGGCTCAGAGATCAGGTGTGGAGTGCAGATAGCAGGGTGCGCAGTGCAGGACAGAGGGGCTCAGAGATCAGGTGTGGAGTGCAGATAGCAGGGTGCGCAGTGCAGGACAGAAAGGCTCAGATCAGGTGTGGAGTGCAGATAGCAGGGTGCGCAGTGCAGGACAGAGGGGCTCAGATATCAGGTGTGGAGTGCAGATAGCAGGGTGCGCAATGCAGGACAGAGGGGCTCAGAGATCAGGTGAGGAGTGCAGATAGCAGGGTGCGCAGTGCAGGACAGAGGGGCTCAGAGATCAGGTGTGGAGTGCAGACAGCATGGTGCGCAGTGCAGGACAGAGGGGGCTCAGAGATCAGGTGTGGAGCGCAGATAGCAGGGTGCGCAGTGCAGGACAGAGGGGGACCAGAGATCAGGTGTGGAGTGCAGATAGCAGGGTGCGCAGTGCAGGACAGAGGGGATCAGGTGTGGAGTGCAGATAGCAGGGTGCGCAGTGCAGGACAGAGGGGCTGAGAGATCAGGTGTGGAGTGCAGATAGCAGGGTGCGCAGTGCAGGACAGAGGGGCTCAGAGATCAGGTGTGGAGTGCAGATAGCAGGGTGCGCAGTGCAGGACAGAGGGGGATCAGAGATCAGGTGTGGAGGGCAGATAGCAGGGTGCGCAGTGCAGGACATAGGGGATCAGGTGTGGAGTGCAGATAGCAGGGTGCGCTGTGCAGGACAGAGGGGCTGAGAGATCAGGTGTGGAGTGCAGATAGCAGGGTGCGCAGTGCAGGACAGGGGCTCAGAGATCAGGTGTGGAGTGCAGATAGCAGGGTGCGCAGTGCAGGACAGAGGGGATCAGAGATCAGGTGCGGAGTGCAAATAGCAGGGTGCGCAGTGCAGGACAGAGGGGCTCAGAGATCAGGTGTGGAGCGCAGATAGAGTGCACAGTGCAGGACAGAGGGGCTCAGATCAGGTGTGGAGTGCAGATAGCAGGGTGCACAGTGCAGGACAGAGGGGCTGAGAGATCATGTGTGGAGTGCAGATAGCAGGGTGCACAGTGCAGGACAGAGGGGGATCAGAGATCAGGTGTGGAGGGCTGATAGCAGGGTGCGCATTGCAGGACAGAGGGGATCAGGTGTGGAGTGCAGATAGCAGGGTGCGCTGTGCAGGACAGAGGAGCTGAGAGATCAGGTGTGGAGTGCAGGTAGCAGGGTGCGCAGTGCAGGACAGAGGGGCTCAGAGATCAGGTGTGGAGTGCAGATAGCAGGGTGCGCAGTGCAGGACAGAGGGGCTCAGAGATCAGGTGTGGAGTGCAGATAGCAGGATGCACAGTGCAGGACAGAGGGGCTCAGAGATCAGGTGTGGAGCGCAGATAGCAGGGTGCGCAGTGCAGGACAGAGGGGGCTGAGATGAGGTGTGGAGTGCAGATAGCAGGGTGCGCAGTGCAGGACAGAGGGGGATCAGAGATCAGGTGTAGAGTGCAGATAGCAGGGTGCGCAGTGCAGGACAGAGGGGGCTCAGAGATCAGGTGTGGAGTGCAGATAGCAGGGTGCGCAGTGCAGGACAGAGGGGCTGAGAGATCAGGTGTGGAGTGCAGATAGCAGGGTGCGCAGTGCTGGACAGAGGGGATCAGAGATCAGGTGAGGAGTGCAGGACAGAGGGGCTCAGAGATCAGGTGATGAGTGCAGATAGCAGGGTGCGCAGTGCAGGACAGAGGGGCTCAGAGATCAGGTGAGGAGTGCAGATAGCAGGGTGCCCAGTGCAGGACAGAGGGGATCAGAGATCAGGTGTGGAGTGCAGATAGCAGGGTGCGCAGTGCAGGACAGAGGGAGCTCAGAGATCAGGTGGGGAGTGCAGATAGCAGGGTGCGTAGTGCAGGACAGAGGGGGCTCAGAGATCAGGTGTGGAGTGCAGATAGCAGGGTGCGCAGTGCAGGAGAGAGGGGGACCAGAGATCAGGTGTGGAGTGCAGATAGCAGGGTGCTCAGTGCAGGACAGAGGGGATCAGGTGTGGAGTGCAGATAGCAGGGTGCGCAGTGCAGGACAGAGGGGCTGAGAGATCAGGTGTGGAGTGCAGATAGCAGGGTGCACAGTGCAGGACAGAGGGGCTCAGAGATCAGGTGTGGATTGCAGACAGGAGGGTGCGCAGTGCAGGACAGAGGGGATCAGAGGTCAGCTGCGGAATGCAGATAGCAGGGTGCGCAGTGCAGGACAGAGGGGGCTCAGAGATCAGGTGTGGAGTGCAGATAGCAGGGTGCGCAGTGCAGGACAGAGGGGCTCAGAAGTTAGGTGTGGAGTGCAGATAGCAGGGTGCGCAGTGCAGGACAGAGGGGATCAGAGATCAGCTGCGGAGTGCAGATAGCAAGGTGCGCAGTGCAGGACAGAGGGGGCTCAGAGATCAGGTGTGGAGTGCAGATAGCAGGGTGCGCAGTGCAGGACAGAGGGGCTCAGAGATCAGGTGTGGAGTGCAGATAGCATGGTGCGCAGTGCAGGACAGAGGGGGATCAGAGATCAGGTGTGGAGTGCAGATAGCAGGGTGCGCAGTGCAGGACAGAGGGGCTCAGAAGTTAGGTGTGGAGTGCAGATAGCAGGGTGCGCAGTGCAGGACAGAGGGGCTCAGAGATCAGGTGTGGAGAGAAGATAGCATGGTGCGCAGTGCAGGACAGAGGGGGATCAGAGATCAGGTGTGGAGTGCAGATAGCAGGGTGCGCAGTGCAGGACAGAGGGGATCAGAGGTCAGCTGCGGAGTACAGATAGTAGGGTGCGCAGTGCAGGATAGAGGGGGCTCAGAGATCAGGTGTGGAGTGCAGATAGCAGGGTGCGCAGTGCAGGACAGAGGGGATCAGAGGTCAGCTGCGGAGTACAGATAGCAGGGTGCGCAGTGCAGGATAGAGGGGGCTCAGAGATCAGGTGTGGAGTGCAGATAGCAGGGTGCGCAGTGCAGGACAGAGGGGCTCAGAGATCAGGTGTGGAGTGCAGATAGCAGGATGCACAGTGCAGGACAGAGGGGCTCAGAAGTTAGGTGTGGAGTGCAGATAGCAGGGTGCGCAGTGCAGGACAGAGGGGATCAGAGGTCAGCTGCGGAGTGCAGATAGCAAGGTGCGCAGTGCAGGACAGAGGGGCTCAGAGATCAGGTGTGGAGTGCAGATAGCATGGTGCGCAGTGCAGGACAGAGGGGGATCAGAGATCAGGTGTGGAGTGCAGATAGCAGGGTGCGCAGTGCAGGACAGAGGGGCTTAGAAGTTAGGTGTGGAGTGCAGATAGCAGGGTGCACAGTGCAGGACAGAGGGGCTCAGAGATCAGGTGTGGAGTGCAGATAGCATGGTGCGCAGTGCAGGACAGAGGGGGATCAGAGATCAGGTGTGGAGTGCAGATAGCAGGGTGCGCAGTGCAGGACAGAGGGGCTCAGAAGTTAGGTGTGGAGTGCAGATAGCAGGGTGCGCAGTGCAGGACAGAGGGGCTCAGAGATCAGGTGTGGAGAGAAGATAGCATGGTGCGCAGTGCAGGACAGAGGGGGATCAGAGATCAGGTGTGGAGTGCAGATAGCAGGGTGCGCAGTGCAGGACAGAGTGGATCAGAGGTCAGCTGCGGAGTACAGATAGCAGTGTGCGCAGTACAGGATAGAGGGGGCTCAGAGATCAGGTGTGGAGTGCAGATAGCAGGGTGCGCAGTGCAGGACAGAGGGGCTGAGAGATCAGGTGTGGAGTGCAGATAGCAGGGTGCGCAGTGCAGGACAGAGGGGACTCAGAGATCAGGTGTGGAGTGCAGGACAGAGGGGCTCAGAGATCAGGTGATGAGTGCAGATAGCAGGGTGCGCAGTGCAGGACAGAGGGGCTCAGAGATCAGGTGAGGAGTGCAGATAGCAGGGTGCCCAGTGCAGGACAGAGGGGATCAGAGATCAGGTGTGGAGTGCAGATAGCAGGGTGCGCAGTGCAGGACAGAGGGAGCTCAGAGATCAGGTGTGGAGTGCAGATAGCAGGGTGCGTAGTGCAGGACAGAGGGGACTCAGAGATCAGGTGTGGAGTGCAGATAGCAGGGTGCGCAGTGCAGGAGAGAGGGGGACCAGAGATCAGGTGTGGAGTGCAGATAGCAGGGTGCGCAGTGCAGGACAGAGGGGATCAGGTGTGGAGTGCAGATAGCAGGGTGCGCAGTGCAGGACAGAGGGGCTGAGAGATCAGGTGTGGAGTGCAGATAGCAGGGTGCACAGTGCAGGACAGAGGGGCTCAGAGATCAGGTGTGGATTGCAGACAGGAGGGTGCGCAGTGCAGGACAGAGGGGATCAGAGGTCAGCTGCGGAATGCAGATAGCAGGGTGAGCAGTGCAGGACAGAGGGGGCTCAGAGATCAGGTGTGGAGTGCAGATAGCAGGGTGCGCAGTGCAGGACAGAGGGGCTCAGAGATCAGGTGTGGAGAGCAGATAGCAGGGTGCGCAGTGCAGGACAGAGGGGCTCAGAAGTTAGGTGTGGAGTGCAGATAGCAGGGTGCACAGTGCAGGACAGAGGGGCTCAGAGATCAGGTGTGGAGTGCAGATAGCATGGTGCGCAGTGCAGGACAGAGGGGGATCAGAGATCAGGTGTGGAGTGCAGATAGCAGGGTGCGCAGTGCAGGACAGAGGGGCTCAGAAGTTAGGTGTGGAGTGCAGATAGCAGGGTGCGCAGTGCAGGACAGAGGGGCTCAGAGATCAGGTGTGGAGAGCAGATAGCATGGTGCGCAGTACAGGACAGAGGGGGATCAGAGATCAGGTGTGGAGTGCAGATAGCAGGATGCGCAGTGCAGGACAGAGGGGCTCAGAAGTTAGGTGTGGAGTGCAGATAGTAGGGTGCGCAGTGCAGGACAGAGGGGATCAGAGGTCAGCTGCGGAGTGCAGATAGCAAGGTGCGCAGTGCAGGACAGAGGGGGGCTCAGAGATCAGGTGTGGAGTGCAGATAGCAGGGTGCGCAGTGCAGGACAGAGGGGCTCAGAGATCAGGTGTGGAGTGCAGATAGCATGGTGCGCAGTGCAGGACAGAGGGGGATCAGAGATCAGGTGTGGAGTGCAGATAGCAGGGTGCGCAGTGCAGGACAGAGGGGCTCAGAAGTTAGGTGTGGAGTGCAGATAGCAGGGTGCACAGTGCAGGACAGAGGGGCTCAGAGATCAGGTGTGGAGTGCAGATAGCATGGTGCGCAGTGCAGGACAGAGGGGGATCAGAGATCAGGTGTGGAGTGCAGATAGCAGGGTGCGCAGTGCAGGACAGAGGGGCTCAGAAGTTAGGTGTGGAGTGCAGATAGCAGGGTGCGCAGTGCAGGACAGAGGGGCTCAGAGATCAGGTGTGGAGAGAAGATAGCATGGTGCGCAGTGCAGGACAGAGGGGGATCAGAGATCAGGTGTGGAGTGCAGATAGCAGGGTGCGCAGTGCAGGACAGAGGGGATCAGAGGTCAGCTGCGGAGTACAGATAGCAGGGTGCGCAGTGCAGGATAGAGGGGGCTCAGAGATCAGGTGTGGAGTGCAGATAGCAGGGTGCGCAGTGCAGGACAGAGGGGATCAGAGGTCAGCTGCGGAGTACAGATAGCAGGGTGCGCAGTGCAGGATAGAGGGGGCTCAGAGATCAGGTGTGGAGTGCAGATAGCAGGGTGCGCAGTGCAGGACAGAGGGGCTCAGAGATCAGGTGTGGAGTGCAGATAGCAGGATGCACAGTGCAGGACAGAGGGGCTCAGAAGTTAGGTGTGGAGTGCAGATAGCAGGGTGCGCAGTGCAGGACAGAGGGGATCAGAGGTCAGCTGCGGAGTGCAGATAGCAAGGTGCGCAGTGCAGGACAGAGGGGGATCAGAGATCAGGTGTGGAGTGCAGATAGCAGGGTGCGCAGTGCAGGACAGAGGGGCTCAGAAGTTAGGTGTGGAGTGCAGATAGCAGGGTGCACAGTGCAGGACAGAGGGGCTCAGAGATCAGATGTGGAGTGCAGATAGCAGGGTGCGCAGTGCAGGACAGAGTGGATCAGAGGTCAGCTGCGGAGTACAGATAGCAGTGTGCGCAGTACAGGATAGAGGGGGCTCAGAGATCAGGTGTGGAGTGCAGATAGCAGGGTGCGCAGTGCAGGACAGAGGGGCTCAGAGATCAGGTGTGGAGTGCAGATAGCAGGATGCACAGTGCAGGACAGAGGGGCTCAGAGATCAGGTGTGGAGCGCAGATAGCAGGGTGCGCAGTGCAGGACAGAGGGGGCTGAGATCAGGTGTGGAGTGCAGATAGCAGGGTGCGCAGTGCAGGACAGAGGGGGATCAGAGATCAGGTGTAGAGTGCAGATAGCAGGGTGCGCAGTGCAGGACAGAGGGGCTCAGAAGTTAGGTGTGGAGTGCAGATAGCAGGGTGCGCAGTGCAGGACAGAGGGGATCAGGTGTGGAGTGCAGATAGCAGGGTGCGCAGTGCAGGACAGAGGGGCTCAGAGATCAGTTGTGGAGTGCAGATAGCAGGGTGCGCAGTGCAGGACAGAGGGGGATCAGAGATCAGGTGTGGAGGGCAGATAGCAGGGTGCATAGTGCAGGACAGAGGGGCTCAGATATCAGGTGTGGAGTGCAGATAGCAGGGTGCGCAGTGCAGGACAGAGGGGCTCAGAAGTTAGGTGTGGGTGCAGATAGCAGGGTGCACAGTGCAGGACAGAGGGGCTCAGATTTCAAGTGTGGAGTGCAGATAGCAGGGTGTGCAGTGCAGGACAGAGGGGATCAGGTGTGGAGTGCAGATAGCAGGGTGCACAGTGCAGGACAGAGGGGGGCTCAGAGATCAGGTGTGGAGTGCAGATAGTAGGGTGCACAGTGCAGGACAGAGGGGGGCTCAGAGATCAGGTGTGGAGTGCAGATAGCAGGGTGCGCAGTGCAGGACAGAGGGGCTCAGAGATCAGGTGTGGAGTGCAGATAGCAGGGTGCGCAGTGCAGGAGAGAGGGGCTCAGAGATCAGGTGTGGAGTGCAGATAGGAGGGTGCACAGTGTAGGACAGAGGGGATCAGAGATCAGGTGTGGAGTGCAGATAGCAGGGTGCTTAGTGCAGGACAGAGGGGCTCAGAGATCAAGTGTGGAGTGCAGATAGCAGGGTGCGCAGTGCAGGACAGATGGGCTCAGAGATCAGGTGTGGAGTGCAGATAGCAGGGTGCACAGTGCAGGACAGAGGGGGCTGAGATGAGGTGTGGAGTGCAGATAGCAGGGTGCGCAGTGCAGGACAGAGGGGGATCAGAGATCAGGTGTAGAGTGCAGATAGCAGGGTGCGCAGTGCAGGACAGAGGGGGCTCAGAGATCAGGTGTGGAGTGCAGATAGCAGGGTGCGCAGTGCAGGACAGAGGGGCTGAGAGATCAGGTGTGGAGTGCAGATAGCAGGGTGCGCAGTGCTGGACAGAGGGGACTCAGAGATCAGGTGTGGAGTGCAGGACAGAGGGGCTCAGAGATCAGGTGATGAGTGCAGATAGCAGGGTGCCCAGTGCAGGACAGAGGGGATCAGAGATCAGGTGTGGAGTGCAGATAGCAGGGTGCGCAGTGCAGGACAGAGGGAGCTCAGAGATCAGGTGTGGAGCGCAGATAGCAGGGTGCGTAGTGCAGGACAGAGGGGGATCAGAGATCAGGTGTGGAGTGCAGATAGCAGGGTGCGCAGTGCAGGAGAGAGGGGGACCAGAGATCAGGTGTGGAGTGCAGATAGCAGGGTGCGCAGTGCAGGACAGAGGGGATCAGGTGTGGAGTGCAGATAGCAGGGTGCGCAGTGCAGGACAGAGGGGCTGAGAGATCAGGTGTGGAGTGCAGATAGCAGGGTGCACAGTGCAGGACAGAGGGGCTCAGAGATCAGGTGTGGATTGCAGACAGGAGGGTGCGCAGTGCAGGACAGATGGGATCAGAGGTCAGCTGCGGAATGCAGATAGCAGGGTGCGCAGTGCAGGACAGAGGGGGCTCAGAAATCAGGTGTGGAGTGCAGATAGCAGGGTGCGCAGTGCAGGACAGAGGGGCTCAGAGATCAGGTGTGGAGAGCAGATAGCAGGGTGCGCAGTGCAGGACAGAGGGGCTCAGAAGTTAGGTGTGGAGTGCAGATAGCAGGGTGCACAGTGCAGGACAGAGGGGCTCAGAGATCAGGTGTGGAGTGCAGATAGCATGGTGCGCAGTGCAGGACAGAGGGGGATCAGAGATCAGGTGTGGAGTGAAGATAGCATGGTGCGCAGTGCAGGACAGAGCGGCTCAGAAGTTAGGTGTGGAGTGCAGATAGCAGGGTGCACAGTGCAGGACAGAGGGGCTCAGAGATCAGGTGTGGAGTGCAGATAGCATGGTGCGCAGTGCAGGACAGAGGGGGATCAGAGATCAGGTGTGGAGTGAAGATAGCATGGTGCGCAGTGCAGGACAGAGGGGGGCTCAGAAATCAGGTGTGGAGTGCAGATAGCAGGGTGCGCAGTGCAGGACAGAGGGGCTCAGAGATCAGGTGTGGAGTGCAGATAGCATGGTGCGCAGTGCAGGACAGAGGGGGATCAGAGATCAGGTGTGGAGTGCAGATAGCAGGGTGCGCAGTGCAGGACAGAGCGGCTCAGAAGTTAGGTGTGGAGTGCAGATAGCAGGGTGCACAGTGCAGGACAGAGGGGCTCAGAGATCAGGTGTGGAGTGCAGATAGCATGGTGCGCAGTGCAGGACAGAGGGGGATCAGAGATCAGGTGTGGAGTGCAGATAGCAGGGTGCGCAGTGCAGGACAGAGGGGCTCAGAAGTTAGGTGTGGAGTGCAGATAGCAGGGTGCGCAGTGCAGGACAGAGGGGCTCAGAGATCAGGTGTGGAGAGAAGATAGCATGGTGCGCAGTGCAGGACAGAGGGGGATCAGAGATCAGGTGTGGAGTGCAGATAGCAGGGTGCGCAGTGCAGGACAGAGGGGATCAGAGGTCAGCTGCGGAGTACAGATAGCAGGGTGCGCAGTGCAGGATAGAGGGGGCTCAGAGATCAGGTGTGGAGTGCAGATAGCAGGGTGCGCAGTGCAGGACAGAGGGGATCAGAGGTCAGCTGCGGAGTACAGATAGCAGGGTGCGCAGTGCAGGATAGAGGGGGCTCAGAGATCAGGTGTGGAGTGCAGATAGCAGGGTGCGCAGTGCAGGACAGAGGGGCTCAGAGATCAGGTGTGGAGTGCAGATAGCAGGATGCACAGTGCAGGACAGAGGGGCTCAGAAGTTAGGTGTGGAGTGCAGATAGCAGGGTGCGCAGTGCAGGACAGAGGGGATCAGAGGTCAGCTGCGGAGTGCAGATAGCAAGGTGCGCAGTGCTGGACAGAGGGGGCTCAGAGATCAGGTGTGGAGTGCAGATAGCAGGGTGCGCAGTGCAGGACAGAGGGGTTCAGAGATCAGGTGTGGAGTGCAGATAGCATGGTGCGCAGTGCAGGACAGAGGGGGATCAGAGATCAGGTGTGGAGTGCAGATAGCAGGGTGCGCAGTGCAGGACAGAGGGGCTCAGAAGTTAGGTGTGGAGTGCAGATAGCAGGGTGCACAGTGCAGGACAGAGGGGCTCAGAGATCAGGTGTGGAGTGCAGATAGCATGGTGCGCAGTGCAGGACAGAGGGGGATCAGAGATCAGGTGTGGAGTGCAGATAGCAGGGTGCGCAGTGCAGGACAGAGGGGCTCAGAAGTTAGGTGTGGAGTGCAGATAGCAGGGTGCGCAGTGCAGGACAGAGGGGCTCAGAGATCAGGTGTGGAGAGAAGATAGCATGGTGCGCAGTGCAGGACAGAGGGGGATCAGAGATCAGGTGTGGAGTGCAGATAGCAGGGTGCGCAGTGCAGGACAGAGTGGATCAGAGGTCAGCTGCGGAGTACAGATAGCAGTGTGCGCAGTACAGGATAGAGGGGGCTCAGAGATCAGGTGTGGAGTGCAGATAGCAGGGTGCGCAGTGCAGGACAGAGGGGCTCAGAGATCAGGTGTGGAGTGCAGATAGCAGGATGCACAGTGCAGGACAGAGGGGCTCAGAGATCAGGTGTGGAGCGCAGATAGCAGGGTGCGCTGTGCAGGACAGAGGGGCTGAGAGATCAGGTGTGGAGTGCAGATAGCAGGGTGCGCAGTGCAGGACAGGGGCTCAGAGATCAGGTGTGGAGTGCAGATAGCAGGGTGCGCAGTGCAGGACAGAGGGGCTCAGATCAGGTGTGGAGTGCAGATAGCAGGGTGCGCAGTGCAGGACAGAGGGGCTCAGAGATCAGGTGTGGAGCTCAGATAGAGTGCACAGTGCAGGACAGGGGCTCAGAGATCAGGTGTGGAGTGCAGATAGCAGGGTGCGCAGTGCAGGACAGAGGGGGCTCAGAGATCAGGTGTGGAGTACAGATAGCAGGGTGCGCAGTGCAGGACAGAGGGGATCAGAGATCAGGTGTGGAGTGCAGAGAGCAGTGTGCGCAGTGCAGGACAGAGGGGCTCAGAGATCAGGTGTGGAGTGCAGATAGCATGGTGCGCAGTGCAGGACAGAGGGGATCAGGTGTGGAGTGCAGATAGCAGGGTGCGCAGTGCAGGACAGAGGGGCTGAGAGATCAGGTGTGGAGTGCAGATAGCAGGGTGCGCAGTGCAGGACAGAGGGGCTGAGAGATCAGGTGTGTAGTGCAGATAGCATTGTGCACAGTGCAGGACAGAGGGGCTCAGAGATCAGGTGTGGAGTGCAGATAGCAGGGTGCGCAGTGCAGGACAGAGGGGGATCAGAGATCAGGTGTGGAGGGCAGATAGCATGGTGCGCAGTGCAGGACAGAGGGGATCAGGTGTGGAGTGCAGATAGCAGGGTGCGCAGTGCAGGACAGAGGGGCTGAGAGATCAGGTGTGGAGTGCAGATAGCAGGGTGCGCAGTGCAGGACAGAGGGGCTGAGAGATCAGGTGTGTAGTGCAGATAGCAGGGTGCACAGTGCAGGACAGAGGGGCTCAGAGATCAGGTGTGGAGTGCAGATAGCAGGGTGCGCAGTGCAGGACAGAGGGGGATCAGAGATCAGGTGTGGAGGGCAGATAGCAGGGTGCGCAGTGCAGGACAAAGGGGATCAAAGATCAGGTGTGGAGTGCAGATAGCAGGGTGCGCAATGCAGGACAGAGGGGCTCAGAGATCAGGTTATGAGTGCAGATAACAGGGTGTGCAGTGCAGGACAGAGGGGCTCAGAGATCAGGTGAGGAGTGCAGATAGCAGGGTGCGCAGTGCAGGACAGAGGGGCTCAGAGATCAGGTGTGGAGTGCAGATAGCAGGGTGCGCAGTGCAGGACAGAGGGGCTCAGAGATCAGGTGTGGAGTGCAGATAGCAGGGTGCGGAGTGCAGGACAGAGGGGGATCAGAGATCAGGTGTGGAGGGCAGATAGCAGGGTGCGCAGTGCAGGACAGAGGGGATCAGGTGTGGAGTGCAGATAGCAGGGTGCGCTGTGCAGGACAGAGGGGCTGAGAGATCAGGTGTGGAGTGCAGATAGCAGGGTGCGCAGTGCAGGACAGGGGCTCAGAGATCAGGTGTGGAGTGCAGATAGCAGGGTGCGCAGTGCAGGACAGAGGGGCTCAGATCAGGTGTGGAGTGCAGATAGCAGGGTGCGCAGTGCAGGACAGAGGGGCTCAGAGATCAGGTGTGGAGCTCAGATAGAGTGCACAGTGCAGGACAGGGGCTCAGAGATCAGGTGTGGAGTGCAGATAGCAGGGTGCGCAGTGCAGGACAGAGGGGGCTCAGAGATCAGGTGTGGAGTACAGATAGCAGGGTGCGCAGTGCAGGACAGAGGGGATCAGAGATCAGGTGTGGAGTGCAGAGAGCAGTGTGCGCAGTGCAGGACAGAGGGGCTCAGAGATCAGGTGTGGAGTGCAGATAGCATGGTGCGCAGTGCAGGACAGAGGGGATCAGGTGTGGAGTGCAGATAGCAGGGTGCGCAGTGCAGGACAGAGGGGCTGAGAGATCAGGTGTGGAGTGCAGATAGCAGGGTGCGCAGTGCAGGACAGAGGGGCTGAGAGATCAGGTGTGTAGTGCAGATAGCATTGTGCACAGTGCAGGACAGAGGGGCTCAGAGATCAGGTGTGGAGTGCAGATAGCAGGGTGCGCAGTGCAGGACAGAGGGGGATCAGAGATCAGGTGTGGAGGGCAGATAGCAGGGTGCGCAGTGCAGGACAGAGGGGATCAGGTGTGGAGTGCAGATAGCAGGGTGCACTGTGCAGGACAGAGGAGCTGAGAGATCAGGTGTGGAGTGCAGATAGCAGGGTGCGCAGTGCAGGACAGAGGGGCTCAGAGATCAGGTGTGGAGTGCAGATAGCAGGGTGCGCAGTGCAGGACAGAGGGGGCTGAGATCAGGTGTGGAGTGCAGATAGCAGGGTGCGCAGTGCAGGACAGAGGGGGATCAGAGATCAGGTGTAGAGTGCAGATAGCAGGGTGCGCAGTGCAGGACAGAGGGGGATCAGAGATCAGGTGTAGAGTGCAGATAGCAGGGTGCGCAGTGCAGGACAGAGGTGGATCAGAGATCAGGTGTGGAGTGCAGATAGCAGGGTGCGCAGTGCAGGACAGAGGGGCTGAGAGATCAGGTGTGGAGTGCAGATAGCAGGGTGCGCAGTGCAGGACAGAGGGGACTCAGAGATCAGGTGTTGAGTGCAGGACAGAGGGGCTCAGAGATCAGGTGATGAGTGCAGATAGCAGGGTGCGCAGTGCAGGACAGAGGGGCTCAGAGATCAGGTGAGGAGTGCAGATAGCAGGGTGCGCAGTGCAGGACAGAGGGGATCAGAGATCAGGTGTGGAGTGCAGATAGCAGGGTGCGCAGTGCAGGACAGAGGGAGCTCAGAGATCAGGTGTGGTGTGCAGATAGCAGGGTGCGTAGTGCAGGACAGAGGGGGCTCAGAGATCAGGTGTGGAGTGCAGATAGCAGGGTGCGCAGTGCAGGACAGAGAGGGACCAGAGATCAGGTGTGGAGTGCAGATAGCAGGGTGCGCAGTGCAGGACAGAGGGGATCAGGTGTGGAGTGCAGATAGCAGGGTGCGCAGTGCAGGACAGAGGGGCTGAGAGATCAGGTGTGGAGTGCAGATAGCAGGGTGCGCAGTGCAGGACAGAGGGGGATCAGAGATCAGGTGTGGAGGGCAGATAGCAGGGTGCGCAGTGCAGGACAGAGGGGATCAGGTGTGGAGTGCAGATAGCAGGGTGCGCAGTGCAGGAGAGAGGGTCTCAGAGATCAGGTGTGGAGTGCAGATAGCAGGGTGCACAGTGTAGGACAGAGGGGATCAGAGATCAGGTGTGGAGTGCAGATAGCAGGGTGCTTAGTGCAGGACAGAGGGGCTCAGAGATCAAGTGTGGAGTGCAGATAGCAGGGTGCGCAGTGCAGGACAGATGGGCTCAGAGATCAGGTGTGGAGTGCAGATAGCAGGGTGCACAGTGCAGGACAGAGGGGCTCAGAGATCAGGTGTGGAGTGCAGATAGCAGGGTGCGCAGTGCAGGACAGAGGGGCTCAGAGATCAGGTGTGGAGTGCAGATAGCAGGGTGCGCAGTGCAGGACAGAGGGGCTCAGATATCAGGTGTGGAGTGCAGATGGCAGGGTGCACAGTGCAGGACAGAGGGGCTCAGAGTTCAGGTGTGGAGTGCAGATAGCAGGGTGCGCAGTGCAGGAGAGGGGCTCAGAAGTTAGTTGTGGAGTGCAGATAGCAGGGTGCGCAGTGCAGGACAGAGGGGATCAAAGATCAGGTGTGGAGTGCAGATAGCAGGGTGCGCAGTGCAGGACAGAGGGGCTCAGAGATCAGGTGAGGAGTGCAGATAGCAGGGTGCGCAGTGCAGGACAGAGGGGCTCAGAGATCAGGTGTGGAGTGCAGATAGCAGGGTGCGCAGTGCAGGACAGAGGGGCTCAGAGATCAGGTGTGGAGTGCAGATAGCAGGGTGTGCAGTGCAGGACAGAGGGGGATCAGAGATCAGGTGTGGAGGGCAGATAGCAGGGTGCGCAGTGCAGGACAGAGGGGATCAGGTGTGGAGTGCAGATAGCAGGGTGCGCTGTGCAGGACAGAGGGGCTGAGAGATCAGGTGTGGAGTGCAGATAGCAGGTTGCGCAGTGCAGGACAGTGGCTCAGAGATCAGGTGTGGAGTGCAGATAGCAGGGTGCGCAGTGCAGGACAGAGGGGATCAGAGATCAGGTGTGGAGTGCAGATAGCAGGGTGCGCAGTGCAGGACAGAGGGGCTCAGAGATCAGGTGTGGAGCGCAGATAGAGTGCACAGTGCAGGACAAAGGGGCTCAGATCAGGTGTGGAGTGCAGATAGCAGGGTGCGCAGTGCAGGACAGAGGGGGCTCAGAGATCAGGTGTGGAGTACAGATAGCAGGGTGCGCAGTGCAGGACAGAGGGGATCAGAGATCAGGTGTGGAGTGCAGAGAGCAGTGTGCGCAGTGCAGGACAGAGGGGCTCAGAGATCAGGTGTGGAGTGCAGATAGCATGGTGCGCAGTGCAGGACAGAGGGGATCAGGTGTGGAGTGCAGATAGCAGGATGCACAGTGCAGGACAGAGGGGCTCAGAGCTCAGGTGTGGAGTGCAGATAGCAGTGTGCGCAGTGCAGGACAGAGGTGGCTCAGAGATCAGGTGTGGAGTGCAGATAGCAGGGTGCGCAGTGCAGGACAGAGGGGGCTCAGAGTTCAGGTGTGGAGTGTAGATAGCAGGGTGCGCAGTGCAGGACAGAGGGGCTCAGAGATCAGGAGTGGAGTGCAGATAGCAGGGTGCGCAGTGCAGGACAGAGGGGCTCAGAGATCAGGTGAGGAGTGCAGATAGCAGGGTGCGCAGTGCAGGACAGAGGGGCCCAGAGATCAGGTGTGGAGTGCAGATAGCAGGGTGCACAGTGCAGGACAGAGGGGCCCAGAGATCAGGTGTGGAGTGTAGATAGCAGGGTGCGCAGTGCAGGACAGAGGGGTTCAGAGATCAGGTGAGGAGTGCAGATAGCAGGGTGCGCAGTGCAGGACAGAGGGGCCCAGAGATCAGGTGTGGAGTGCAGATAGCAGGGTGCGCAGTGCAGGACAGAGGGGCCCAGAGATCAGGTGTGGAGTGCAGATAGCAGGGTGCGTAGTGCAGGACAGAGGGGCTCAGAGATCAGGTGTGGAGTGCAGATAGCAGGGTGTGCAGTGCAGGACAGAGGGTCCCAGAGATCAGGTGTGGAGTGCAGATAGCAGGGTGCGCAGTGCAGGATAGAGGGGCTCAGAAGTTAGGTGTGGAGTGCAGATAGCAGGGTGTGCAGTGCAGGACAGAGGGGGCTCAGAGATCAGGTGTGGAGCGCAGATAGCAGGGTGCACAGTGCAGCACAGAGGGGATCAGAGATCAGGTGAGGAGTGCAGATAGTAGGGTGCGCAGTGCAGGACAGAGGGGCTCAGAGATCAGGTGTGGAGTGCAGATAGCAGGATGCTCAGTGCAGGACAGAGGGGACTCAGAGATCAGGTGTGGAGTGCAGATAGCAGGGTGCGCAGTGCAGGACAGAGAGGGCTCAGAGATCAGGTGTGGAGTGCAGATAGCAGGGTGCACAGTGCAGGACAGAGGGGGCTCAGAGATCAGGTGTGGAGTGCAGATAGCAGGGTGCGCAGTGCAGGACAGAGAGGGCTCAGAGATCAGGTGTGGAGTGCAGATAGCAGGGTGCGCAGTGCAGGACAGAGAGGGCTCAGAGATCAGGTGTGGAGTGCAGATAGCAGGGTGCGCAGTGCAGGACAGAGGGGCTCAGAGATCAGGTGTGGAGTGCAGATAGCAGGATGCTCAGTGCAGGACAGAGGGGACTCAGATCAGGTGTGGAGTGCAGATAGCAGGGTGCGCAGTGCAGGACAAAGAGGGCTCAGAGATCAGGTGTGGAGTGCAGATAGCAGGGTGCGCAGTGCAGGACAGAGAGGGCTCAGAGATCAGGTGTGGAGTGCAGATAGCAGGGTGCGCAGTGCAGGACAGAGGGGCTCAGATCAGGTGTGGAGTGCAGATAGCAGGGTGCGCAGTGCAGGACAGAGGGGCTCAGAGATCAGGTGTGGAGTGCAGATAGCAGGATGCTCAGTGCAGGACAGAGGGGACTCAGAGATCAGGTGTGGAGTGCAGATAGCAGGGTGCGCAGTGCAGGACAGAGAGGGCTCAGAGATCAGGTGTGGAGTGCAGATAGCAGGGTGCGCAGTGCAGGACAGAGGGGCCCAGAGATCAGGTGTGGAGTGCAGATAGCAGGGTGCACAGTGCAGGACAGAGGGGGCTCAGATCAGGTGTGGAGTACAGATAGTAGGGTGCACAGTGCAGCACAGAGTGGGCTCAGAGATCAGGTGTGGAGTGCAGATAGCAGGGTGCACAGTGCAGGACAGAGGGGGCTCAGAGATCAGGTGTGGAGTACAGATAGTAGGGTGCACAGTGCAGCACAGAGGGGGATCAGAGATCAGGTGTGGAGTGCAGATAGCAGGGTGCACAGTGCAGGACAGAGGGGCTCAGAGATCAGGTGAGGAGTGCAGATAGCAGGGTGCGCAGTGCAGGACAGAGGGGGCTCAGAGATCAGGTGTGGAGTGCAGATAGCAGGGTGCACAGTGCAGGACAGAGGGGCTCAGAGTTCAGGTGTGGAGTGCAGATAGCATGGTGCGCAGTGCAGGACAGAGGGGGCTCAGAGATCAGGTGTGGAGTGCAGATAGCAGGGTGCGCAGTGCAGGACAGAGGGGCTCAGAGATCAGGTGTGGAGTGCAGATAGCAGGGTGCACAGTGCAGGACAGAGAGGGCTCAGAGATCAGGTGTGGAGTGCAGATAGCAGGGTGCGCAGTGCAGGACAGAGGGGCTCAGAGATCAGGTGTGGAGTGCAGATAGCAGGGTGCACAGTGCAGGACAGAGAGGGCTCAGAGATCAGGTGTGGAGTGCAGACAGCAGGGTGCGCAGTGCAGGACAGAGGGGGCTCAGACATCAGGTGTGGAGTGCAGATAGCATGGTGCGCAGTGCAGGACAGAGGGGGCTCAGAGATCAGGTGTGGAGTGCAGATAGCAGGGTGCGCAGTGCAGGACAGAGGGGCTCAGAGATCAGGTGTGGAGTGCAGATAGCAGGGTGCTCAGTGCACGACAGAGGGGCTCAGAGATCAGGTGTGGAGTGCAGATAGCAGGGTGCACAGTGCAGGACAGAGGGGCTCAGAGATCAGGTGTGGAGTGGAGACAGCAGGGTGCGCAGTGCAGGACAGAGGGGCTCAGAGATCAGGTGTGGAGTGCAGATAGCATGGTGCGCAGTGCAGGACAGAGAGGGCTCAGAGAGCAGGTGTGGAGTGCAGATAGCATGGTGCGCAGTGCAGGACAGAGGGGTCTCAGAGATCAGGTGTGGAGTGCAGATAGCAGGGTGCTCAGTGCAGGACAGAGGGGCTCAGAGATCAGGTGTGGAGTGCAGATAGCAGGGTGCGCAGTGCAGGACAGAGGGGCTCAGAGATCAGGTGTGGAGTGCAGATAGCATGGTGCGCAGTGCAGGACAGAGGGGGATCAGAGATCAGGTGTGGAGTGCAGATAGCAGGGTGCGCAGTGCAGGACAGAGGGGATCAGAGGTCAGCTGCGGAGTGCAGATAGCAGGGTGCGCAGTGCAGGACAGAGGGGCTCAGAGATCAGGTGTGGAGTGCAGATAGCATGGTGCGCAGTGCAGGACAGAGGGGCTCAGAGATCAGGTGTGGAGTGCAGATAGCATGGTGCGCAGTGCAGGACAGAGGGGGCTCAGAGATCAGGTGAGGAGTGCAGATAGCAGGGTGCGCAGTGCAGGACAGAGGGGCTCAGAGATCAGGTGTGGAGTGCAGATAGCATGGTGCGCAGTGCAGGACAGAGGGGCTCAGAGATCAGGTGTGGAGTGCAGATAGCATGGTGCGCAGTGCAGGACAGAGGGGGCTCAGAGATCAGGTGTGGAGTGCAGATAGCAGGGTGCTCAGTGCAGGACAGAGGGGCTCAGAGATCAGGTGTGGAGTGCAGATAGCAGGGTGCGCAGTGCAGGACAGAAGGGCTCAGAGATCAGGTGTGGAGTGCAGATAGCATGGTGCGCAGTGCAGGACAGAGGGGGATCAGAGATCAGGTGTGGAGTGCAGATAGCAGGGTGCGCATTGCAGGACAGAGGGGATCAGAGGTCAGCTGCGGAGTGCAGATAGCAGGGTGCGCAGTGCAGGACAGAGGGGCTCAGAGATCAGGTGAGGAGTGCAGATAGCAGGGTGCGCAGTGCAGGACAGAGGGGCTCAGAGATCAGGTGTGGAGTGCAGATAGCAGGGTGCGCAGTGCAGGACAGAGGGGCTCAGAGATCAGGTGTGGAGAGCAGATAGCATGGTGCGCAGTGCAGGACAGAGGGGGATCAGAGATCAGGTGTGGAGTGCAGATAGCAGGGTGCGCAGTGCAGGACAGAGGGGCTCAGAAGTTAGGTGTGGAGTGCAGATAGCAGAGTGCACAGTGCAGGACAGAGGGGGCTCAGAGATCAGGTGTGGAGTGCAGATAGCAGGGTGCGCAGTGCAGGACAGAGGGGCTCAGAGATCAGGTGTGGAGAGCAGATAGCATGGTGCGCAGTGCAAGACAGAGGGGCTCAGAGATCAGGTGTGGAGTGCATATAGCAGGGTGCACAGTGCAGGACAGAGAGGGCTCAGAGATCAGGTGTGGAGTGCAGACAGCAGGGTGCGCAGTGCAGGACAGAGGGGCTCAGAGATCAGGTGTGGAGTGCAGATAGCATGGTGCGCAGTGCAGGACAGAGGGGGCTCAGAGATCAGGTGTGGAGTGCAGATAGCAGGGTGCTCAGTGCAGGACAGAGGGGCTCAGAGATCAGGTGTGGAGTGCAGATAGCAGGGTGCGCAGTGCAGGACAGAGGGGTTCAGAGATCAGGTGTGGAGTGCAGATAGCATGGTGCGCAGTGCAGGACAGAGGGGGATCAGAGATCAGGTGTGGAGTGCAGATAGCAGGGTGCGCAGTGCAGGACAGAGGGGATCAGAGGTCAGCTGCGTAGTGCAGATAGCAGGGTGCGCAGTGCAGGACAAAGGGGCTCAGAGATCAGGTGTGGAGTGCAGATAGCATGGTGCGCAGTGCAGGACAGAGGGGGCTCAGAGATCAGGTGAGGAGTGCAGATAGCAGGGTGTGCAGTGCAGGACAGAGGGGCTCAGAGATCAGGTGTGGAGTGCAGATAGCATGGTGCGCAGTGCAGGACAGAGGGGCTCAGAGATCAGGTGTGGAGTGCAGATAGCATGGTGCGCAGTGCAGGACAGAGGGGGCTAAGAGATCAGGTGTGGAGTGCAGATAGCAGGGTGCGCAGTGCAGGACAGAGGGGCTCAGAGATCAGGTGTGGAGTGCAGATAGCATGGTGCGCAGTGCAGGACAGAGGGGGATCAGAGATCAGGTGTGGAGTGCAGATAGCAGGGTGCGCAGTGCAGGACAAAGGGGATCAGAGGTCAGCTGCGGAGTGCAGATAGCAGGGTGCACAGTGCAGGACAGAGGGGCTCAGAGATCAGGTGTGGAGTGCAGATAGCATGGTGCGCAGTGCAGGACAGAGGGGGCTCAGAGATCAGGTGAGGAGTGCAGATAGCAGGGTGCGCAGTGCAGGACAGAGGGGCTCAGAGATCAGGTGTGGAGTGCAGATAGCATGGTGCGCAGTGCAGGACAGAGGGGCTCAGAGATCAGGTGCGGAGTGCAGATAGCAGGGTGCGCAGTGCAGGACAGAGGTGATCAGAGGTCAGCTGCGGAGCGCAGATAGCAGGGTGCACAGTGCAGGACAGAGGGGCTCAGAGATCAGGTGTGGAGTGCAGATAGCATGGTGCACAGTGCAGGACAGAGGGGCTCAGAGATCAGGTGTGGAAAGCAGATAGCATGGTGCGCAGTGCAGGACAGAGGGGGATCAGAGATCAGGTGTGGAGAGCAGATAGCATGGTGCGCAGTGCAGGACAGAGGGGGATCAGAGATCAGGTGTGGAGTGCAGATAGCAGGGTGCTTAGTGTAGGACAGAGGGGGATCAGAGATCAGGTGTGGAGTGCAGATAGCAGGGTGCGCAGTGCAGGACAGAGGGGATCAGGTGTGGAGTGCAGATAGCAGGGTGCGCAGTGCAGGACAGAGGGGCTCAGAGATCAGGTGTGGAGTGCAGATAGCAGGGTGCGCAGTGCAGGACAGAGGGGGATCAGAGATCAGGTGTGGAGGGCAGATAGCAGGGTGCGCAGTGCAGGACAGAGGGGCTCAGATATCAGGTGTGGAGTGCAGATAGCAGGGTGCGCAGTGCAGGACAGAGGGGCTCAGAAGTTAGGTGTGGAGTGCAGATAGCAGGGTGCACAGTGCAGGACAGAGGGGCTCAGAGTTCAGGTGTGGAGTGCAGATAGCAGGGTGCGCAGTGCAGGACAGAGGGGATCAGGTGTGGAGTGCAGATAGCAGGGTGCACAGTGCAGGACAGATGGGGGCTCAGAGATCAGGTGTGGAGTGCAGATAGTAGGGTGCACAGTGCAGGACAGAGGGGGGCTCAGAGATCAGGTGTGGAGTGCAGATAGCAGGGTGCGCAGTGCAGGACAGAGGGGCTCAGAGATCAGGTGTGGAGTGCAGATAGCAGGGTGCGCAGTGCAGGACAGAGGGGCTCAGATCAGGTGTGGAGTGCAGATAGCAGGGTGCGCAGTGCAGGACAGAGGGGCTCAGATATCAGGTGTGGAGTGCAGATAGCAGGGTGCGCAATGCAGGACAGAGGGGCTCAGAGATCAGGTGAGGAGTGCAGATAGCAGGGTGCGCAGTGCAGGACAGAGGGGCTCAGAGATCAGGTGTGGAGTGCAGACAGCATGGTGCGCAGTGCAGGACAGAGGGGGCTCAGAGATCAGGTGTGGAGCGCAGATAGCAGGGTGCGCAGTGCAGGACAGAGGGGGACCAGAGATCAGGTGTGGAGTGCAGATAGCAGGGTGCGCAGTGCAGGACAGAGGGGATCAGGTGTGGAGTGCAGATAGCAGGGTGCGCAGTGCAGGACAGAGGGGCTGAGAGATCAGGTGTGGAGTGCAGATAGCAGGGTGCGCAGTGCAGGACAGAGGGGCTCAGAGATCAGGTGTGGAGTGCAGATAGCAGGGTGCGCAGTGCAGGACAGAGGGGGATCAGAGATCAGGTGTGGAGGGCAGATAGCAGGGTGCGCAGTGCAGGACATAGGGGATCAGGTGTGGAGTGCAGATAGCAGGGTGCGCTGTGCAGGACAGAGGGGCTGAGAGATCAGGTGTGGAGTGCAGATAGCAGGGTGCGCAGTGCAGGACAGGGGCTCAGAGATCAGGTGTGGAGTGCAGATAGCAGGGTGCGCAGTGCAGGACAGAGGGGATCAGAGATCAGGTGCGGAGTGCAAATAGCAGGGTGCGCAGTGCAGGACAGAGGGGCTCAGAGATCAGGTGTGGAGCGCAGATAGAGTGCACAGTGCAGGACAGAGGGGCTCAGATCAGGTGTGGAGTGCAGATAGCAGGGTGCGCAGTGCAGGACAGAGGGGGCTCAGAGATCAGGTGTGGAGTACAGATAGCAGGGTGCGCAGTGCAGGACAGAGGGGATCAGAGATCAGGTGTGGAGTGCAGAGAGCAGGGTGCGCAGTGCAGGACAGAGGGGCTCAGAGATCAGGTGTGGAGTGCAGATAGCATGGTGCGCAGTGCAGGACAGAGGGGATCAGGTGTGGAGTGCAGATAGCAAGGTGCGCAGTGCAGGACAGAGGGGCTGAGAGATCAGGTGTGGAGTGCAGATAGCAGGGTGCGCAGTGCAGGACAGAGGGGCTGAGAGATCATGTGTGGAGTGCAGATAGCAGGGTGCACAGTGCAGGACAGAGGGGGATCAGAGATCAGGTGTGGAGGGCTGATAGCAGGGTGCGCATTGCAGGACAGAGGGGATCAGGTGTGGAGTGCAGATAGCAGGGTGCGCTGTGCAGGACAGAGGAGCTGAGAGATCAGGTGTGGAGTGCAGGTAGCAGGGTGCGCAGTGCAGGACAGAGGGGCTCAGAGATCAGGTGTGGAGTGCAGATAGCAGGGTGCGCAGTGCAGGACAGAGGGGCTCAGAGATCAGGTGTGGAGTGCAGATAGCAGGATGCACAGTGCAGGACAGAGGGGCTCAGAGATCAGGTGTGGAGCGCAGATAGCAGGGTGCGCAGTGCAGGACAGAGGGGGCTGAGATGAGGTGTGGAGTGCAGATAGCAGGGTGCGCAGTGCAGGACAGAGGGGGATCAGAGATCAGGTGTAGAGTGCAGATAGCAGGGTGCGCAGTGCAGGACAGAGGGGGCTCAGAGATCAGGTGTGGAGTGCAGATAGCAGGGTGCGCAGTGCAGGACAGAGGGGCTGAGAGATCAGGTGTGGAGTGCAGATAGCAGGGTGCGCAGTGCTGGACAGAGGGGATCAGAGATCAGGTGAGGAGTGCAGGACAGAGGGGCTCAGAGATCAGGTGATGAGTGCAGATAGCAGGGTGCGCAGTGCAGGACAGAGGGGCTCAGAGATCAGGTGAGGAGTGCAGATAGCAGGGTGCCCAGTGCAGGACAGAGGGGATCAGAGATCAGGTGTGGAGTGCAGATAGCAGGGTGCGCAGTGCAGGACAGAGGGAGCTCAGAGATCAGGTGTGGAGTGCAGATAGCAGGGTGCGTAGTGCAGGACAGAGGGGGCTCAGAGATCAGGTGTGGAGTGCAGATAGCAGGGTGCGCAGTGCAGGAGAGAGGGGGACCAGAGATCAGGTGTGGAGTGCAGATAGCAGGGTGCGCAGTGCAGGACAGAGGGGATCAGGTGTGGAGTGCAGATAGCAGGGTGCGCAGTGCAGGACAGAGGGGCTGAGAGATCAGGTGTGGAGTGCAGATAGCAGGGTGCACAGTGCAGGACAGAGGGGCTCAGAGATCAGGTGTGGATTGCAGACAGGAGGGTGCGCAGTGCAGGACAGAGGGGATCAGAGGTCAGCTGCGGAATGCAGATAGCAGGGTGCGCAGTGCAGGACAGAGGGGGCTCAGAGATCAGGTGTGGAGTGCAGATAGCAGGGTGCGCAGTGCAGGACAGAGGGGCTCAGAGATCAGGTGTGGAGAGCAGATAGCAGGGTGCGCAGTGCAGGACAGAGGGGCTCAGAAGTTAGGTGTGGAGTGCAGATAGCAGGGTGCACAGTGCAGGACAGAGGGGCTCAGAGATCAGGTGTGGAGTGCAGATAGCATGGTGCGCAGTGCAGGACACAGGGGGATCAGAGATCAGGTGTGGAGTGCAGATAGCAGGGTGCGCAGTGCAGGACAGAGGGGCTCAGAAGTTAGGTGTGGAGTGCAGATAGCAGGGTGCGCAGTGCAGGACAGAGGGGCTCAGAGATCAGGTGTGGAGAGCAGATAGCATGGTGCGCAGTACAGGACAGAGGGGGATCAGAGATCAGGTGTGGAGTGCAGATAGCAGGATGCGCAGTGCAGGACAGAGGGGCTCAGAAGTTAGGTGTGGAGTGCAGATAGCAGGGTGCGCAGTGCAGGACAGAGGGGATCAGAGATCAGCTGCGGAGTGCAGATAGCAAGGTGCGCAGTGCAGGACAGAGGGGGCTCAGAGATCAGGTGTGGAGTGCAGATAGCAGGGTGCGCAGTGCAGGACAGAGGGGCTCAGAGATCAGGTGTGGAGTGCAGATAGCATGGTGCGCAGTGCAGGACAGAGGGGGATCAGAGATCAGGTGTGGAGTGCAGATAGCAGGGTGCGCAGTGCAGGACAGAGGGGCTCAGAAGTTAGGTGTGGAGTGCAGATAGCAGGGTGCGCAGTGCAGGACAGAGGGGCTCAGAGATCAGGTGTGGAGAGAAGATAGCATGGTGCGCAGTGCAGGACAGAGGGGGATCAGAGATCAGGTGTGGAGTGCAGATAGCAGGGTGCGCAGTGCAGGACAGAGGGGATCAGAGGTCAGCTGCGGAGTACAGATAGCAGGGTGCGCAGTGCAGGATAGAGGGGGCTCAGAGATCAGGTGTGGAGTGCAGATAGCAGGGTGCGCAGTGCAGGACAGAGGGGATCAGAGGTCAGCTGCGGAGTACAGATAGCAGGGTGCGCAGTGCAGGATAGAGGGGGCTCAGAGATCAGGTGTGGAGTGCAGATAGCAGGGTGCGCAGTGCAGGACAGAGGGGCTCAGAGATCAGGTGTGGAGTGCAGATAGCAGGATGCACAGTGCAGGACAGAGGGGCTCAGAAGTTAGGTGTGGAGTGCAGATAGCAGGGTGCGCAGTGCAGGACAGAGGGGATCAGAGGTCAGCTGCGGAGTGCAGATAGCAAGGTGCGCAGTGCAGGACAGAGGGGGCTCAGAGATCAGGTGTGGAGTGCAGATAGCAGGGTGCGCAGTGCAGGACAGAGGGGCTCAGAGATCAGGTGTGGAGTGCAGATAGCATGGTGCGCAGTGCAGGACAGAGGGGGATCAGAGATCAGGTGTGGAGTGCAGATAGCAGGGTGCGCAGTGCAGGACAGAGGGGCTTAGAAGTTAGGTGTGGAGTGCAGATAGCAGGGTGCACAGTGCAGGACAGAGGGGCTCAGAGATCAGGTGTGGAGTGCAGATAGCATGGTGCGCAGTGCAGGACAGAGGGGGATCAGAGATCAGGTGTGGAGTGCAGATAGCAGGGTGCGCAGTGCAGGACAGAGGGGCTCAGAAGTTAGGTGTGGAGTGCAGATAGCAGGGTGCGCAGTGCAGGACAGAGGGGCTCAGAGATCAGGTGTGGAGAGAAGATAGCATGGTGCGCAGTGCAGGACAGAGGGGGATCAGAGATCAGGTGTGGAGTGCAGATAGCAGGGTGCGCAGTGCAGGACAGAGTGGATCAGAGGTCAGCTGCGGAGTACAGATAGCAGTGTGCGCAGTACAGGATAGAGGGGGCTCAGAGATCAGGTGTGGAGTGCAGATAGCAGGGTGCGCAGTGCAGGACAGAGGGGCTGAGAGATCAGGTGTGGAGTGCAGATAGCAGGGTGCGCAGTGCAGGACAGAGGGGACTCAGAGATCAGGTGTGGAGTGCAGGACAGAGGGGCTCAGAGATCAGGTGATGAGTGCAGATAGCAGGGTGCGCAGTGCTGGACAGAGGGGATCAGAGATCAGGTGAGGAGTGCAGGACAGAGGGGCTCAGAGATCAGGTGATGAGTGCAGATAGCAGGGTGCGCAGTGCAGGACAGAGGGGCTCAGAGATCAGGTGAGGAGTGCAGATAGCAGGGTGCCCAGTGCAGGACAGAGGGGATCAGAGATCAGGTGTGGAGTGCAGATAGCAGGGTGCGCAGTGCAGGACAGAGGGAGCTCAGAGATCAGGTGTGGAGTGCAGATAGCAGGGTGCGCAGTGCAGGAGAGAGGGGGACCAGAGATCAGGTGTGGAGTGCAGATAGCAGGGTGCGCAGTGCAGGACAGAGGGGATCAGGTGTGGAGTGCAGATAGCAGGGTGCGCAGTGCAGGACAGAGGGGCTGAGAGATCAGGTGTGGAGTGCAGATAGCAGGGTGCACAGTGCAGGACAGAGGGGCTCAGAGATCAGGTGTGGATTGCAGACAGGAGGGTGCGCAGTGCAGGACAGAGGGGATCAGAGGTCAGCTGCGGAATGCAGATAGCAGGGTGAGCAGTGCAGGACAGAGGGGGCTCAGAGATCAGGTGTGGAGTGCAGATAGCAGGGTGCGCAGTGCAGGACAGAGGGGCTCAGAGATCAGGTGTGGAGAGCAGATAGCAGGGTGCGCAGTGCAGGACAGAGGGGCTCAGAAGTTAGGTGTGGAGTGCAGATAGCAGGGTGCACAGTGCAGGACAGAGGGGCTCAGAGATCAGGTGTGGAGTGCAGATAGCATGGTGCGCAGTGCAGGACAGAGGGGGATCAGAGATCAGGTGTGGAGTGCAGATAGCAGGGTGCGCAGTGCAGGACAGAGGGGCTCAGAAGTTAGGTGTGGAGTGCAGATAGCAGGGTGCGCAGTGCAGGACAGAGGGGCTCAGAGATCAGGTGTGGAGAGCAGATAGCATGGTGCGCAGTACAGGACAGAGGGGGATCAGAGATCAGGTGTGGAGTGCAGATAGCAGGATGCGCAGTGCAGGACAGAGGGGCTCAGAAGTTAGGTGTGGAGTGCAGATAGTAGGGTGCGCAGTGCAGGACAGAGGGGATCAGAGGTCAGCTGCGGAGTGCAGATAGCAAGGTGCGCAGTGCAGGACAGAGGGGGGCTCAGAGATCAGGTGTGGAGTGCAGATAGCATGGTGCGCAGTGCAGGACAGAGGGGGATCAGAGATCAGGTGTGGAGTGCAGATAGCAGGGTGCGCAGTGCAGGACAGAGGGGCTCAGAAGTTAGGTGTGGAGTGCAGATAGCAGGGTGCACAGTGCAGGACAGAGGGGCTCAGAGATCAGGTGTGGAGTGCAGATAGCATGGTGCGCAGTGCAGGACAGAGGGGGATCAGAGATCAGGTGTGGAGTGCAGATAGCAGGGTGCGCAGTGCAGGACAGAGGGGCTCAGAAGTTAGGTGTGGAGTGCAGATAGCAGGGTGCGCAGTGCAGGACAGAGGGGCTCAGAGATCAGGTGTGGAGAGAAGATAGCATGGTGCGCAGTGCAGGACAGAGGGGGATCAGAGATCAGGTGTGGAGTGCAGATAGCAGGGTGCGCAGTGCAGGACAGAGGGGATCAGAGGTCAGCTGCGGAGTACAGATAGCAGGGTGCGCAGTGCAGGATAGAGGGGGCTCAGAGATCAGGTGTGGAGTGCAGATAGCAGGGTGCGCAGTGCAGGACAGAGGGGATCAGAGGTCAGCTGCGGAGTACAGATAGCAGGGTGCGCAGTGCAGGATAGAGGGGGCTCAGAGATCAGGTGTGGAGTGCAGATAGCAGGGTGCGCAGTGCAGGACAGAGGGGCTCAGAGATCAGGTGTGGAGTGCAGATAGCAGGATGCACAGTGCAGGACAGAGGGGCTCAGAAGTTAGGTGTGGAGTGCAGATAGCAGTGTGCGCAGTGCAGGACAGAGGGGATCAGAGGTCAGCTGCGGAGTGCAGATAGCAAGGTGCGCAGTGCAGGACAGAGGGGGATCAGAGATCAGGTGTGGAGTGCAGATAGCAGGGTGCGCAGTGCAGGACAGAGGGGCTCAGAAGTTAGGTGTGGAGTGCAGATAGCAGGGTGCACAGTGCAGGACAGAGGGGCTCAGAGATCAGGTGTGGAGTGCAGATAGCAGGGTGCGCAGTGCAGGACAGAGTGGATCAGAGGTCAGCTGCGGAGTACAGATAGCAGTGTGCGCAGTACAGGATAGAGGGGGCTCAGAGATAAGGTGTGGAGTGCAGATAGCAGGGTGCGCAGTGCAGGACAGAGGGGCTCAGAGATCAGGTGTGGAGTGCAGATAGCAGGATGCACAGTGCAGGACAGAGGGGCTCAGAGATCAGGTGTGGAGCGCAGATAGCAGGGTGCGCAGTGCAGGACAGAGGGGGCTGAGATCAGGTGTGGAGTGCAGATAGCAGGGTGCGCAGTGCAGGACAGAGGGGGATCAGAGATCAGGTGTAGAGTGCAGATAGCAGGGTGCGCAGTGCAGGACAGAGGGGCTCAGAAGTTAGGTGTGGAGTGCAGATAGCAGGGTGCGCAGTGCAGGACAGAGGGGATCAGGTGTGGAGTGCAGATAGCAGGGTGCGCAGTGCAGGACAGAGGGGCTCAGAGATCAGTTGTGGAGTGCAGATAGCAGGGTGCGCAGTGCAGGACAGAGGGGGATCAGAGATCAGGTGTGGAGGGCAGATAGCAGGGTGCATAGTGCAGGACAGAGGGGCTCAGATATCAGGTGTGGAGTGCAGATAGCAGGGTGCGCAGTGCAGGACAGAGGGGCTCAGAAGTTAGGTGTGGGTGCAGATAGCAGGGTGCACAGTGCAGGACAGAGGGGCTCAGATTTCAGGTGTGGAGTGCAGATAGCAGGGTGTGCAGTGCAGGACAGAGGGGATCAGGTGTGGAGTGCAGATAGCAGGGTGCACAGTGCAGGACAGAGGGGGGCTCAGAGATCAGGTGTGGAGTGCAGATAGTAGGGTGCACAGTGCAGGACAGAGGGGGGCTCAGAGATCAGGTGTGGAGTGCAGATAGCAGGGTGCGCAGTGCAGGACAGAGGGGCTCAGAGATCAGGTGTGGAGTGCAGATAGCAGGGTGCGCAGTGCAGGAGAGAGGGGCTCAGAGATCAGGTGTGGAGTGCAGATAGGAGGGTGCACAGTGTAGGACAGAGGGGATCAGAGATCAGGTGTGGAGTGCAGATAGCAGGGTGCTTAGTGCAGGACAGAGGGGCTCAGAGATCAAGTGTGGAGTGCAGATAGCAGGGTGCGCAGTGCAGGACAGATGGGCTCAGAGATCAGGTGTGGAGTGCAGATAGCAGGGTGCACAGTGCAGGACAGAGGGGGCTGAGATGAGGTGTGGAGTGCAGATAGCAGGGTGCGCAGTGCAGGACAGAGGGGGATCAGAGATCAGGTGTAGAGTGCAGATAGCAGGGTGCGCAGTGCAGGACAGAGGGGGCTCAGAGATCAGGTGTGGAGTGCAGATAGCAGGGTGCGCAGTGCAGGACAGAGGGGCTGAGAGATCAGGTGTGGAGTGCAGATAGCAGGGTGCGCAGTGCTGGACAGAGGGGACTCAGAGATCAGGTGTGGAGTGCAGGACAGAGGGGCTCAGAGATCAGGTGATGAGTGCAGATAGCAGGGTGCCCAGTGCAGGACAGAGGGGATCAGAGATCAGGTGTGGAGTGCAGATAGCAGGGTGCGCAGTGCAGGACAGAGGGAGCTCAGAGATCAGGTGTGGAGCGCAGATAGCAGGGTGCGTAGTGCAGGACAGAGGGGGATCAGAGATCAGGTGTGGAGTGCAGATAGCAGGGTGCGCAGTGCAGGAGAGAGGGGGACCAGAGATCAGGTGTGGAGTGCAGATAGCAGGGTGCGCAGTGCAGGACAGAGGGGATCAGGTGTGGAGTGCAGATAGCAGGGTGCGCAGTGCAGGACAGAGGGGCTGAGAGATCAGGTGTGGAGTGCAGATAGCAGGGTGCACAGTGCAGGACAGAGGGGCTCAGAGATCAGGTGTGGATTGCAGACAGGAGGGTGCGCAGTGCAGGACAGAGGGGATCAGAGGTCAGCTGCGGAATGCAGATAGCAGGGTGCGCAGTGCAGGACAGAGGGGGCTCAGAAATCAGGTGTGGAGTGCAGATAGCAGGGTGCGCAGTGCAGGACAGAGGGGCTCAGAGATCAGGTGTGGAGAGCAGATAGCAGGGTGCGCAGTGCAGGACAGAGGGGCTCAGAAGTTAGGTGTGGAGTGCAGATAGCAGGGTGCACAGTGCAGGACAGAGGGGCTCAGAGATCAGGTGTGGAGTGCAGATAGCATGGTGCGCAGTGCAGGACAGAGGGGGAACAGAGATCAGGTGTGGAGTGAAGATAGCAGGGTGCGCAGTGCAGGACAGAGGGGCTCAGAAGTTAGGTGTGGAGTGCAGATAGCAGGGTGCGCAGTGCAGGACAGAGGGGCTCAGAGATCAGGTGTGGAGAGCAGATAGCATGGTGCGCAGTACAGGACAGAGGGGGATCAGAGATCAGGTGTGGAGTGCAGATAGCAGGATGCGCAGTGCAGGACAGAGGGGCTCAGAAGTTAGGTGTGGAGTGCAGATAGCAGGGTGCGCAGTGCAGGACAGAGGGGATCAGAGGTCAGCTGCGGAGTGCAGATAGCAAGGTGCGCAGTGCAGGACAGAGGGGGGCTCAGAAATCAGGTGTGGAGTGCAGATAGCAGGGTGCGCAGTGCAGGACAGAGGGGCTCAGAGATCAGGTGTGGAGTGCAGATAGCATGGTGCGCAGTGCAGGACAGAGGGGGATCAGAGATCAGGTGTGGAGTGCAGATAGCAGGGTGCGCAGTGCAGGACAGAGCGGCTCAGAAGTTAGGTGTGGAGTGCAGATAGCAGGGTGCACAGTGCAGGACAGAGGGGCTCAGAGATCAGGTGTGGAGTGCAGATAGCATGGTGCGCAGTGCAGGACAGAGGGGGATCAGAGATCAGGTGTGGAGTGCAGATAGCAGGGTGCGCAGTGCAGGACAGAGGGGCTCAGAAGTTAGGTGTGGAGTGCAGATAGCAGGGTGCGCAGTGCAGGACAGAGGGGCTCAGAGATCAGGTGTGGAGAGAAGATAGCATGGTGCGCAGTGCAGGACAGAGGGGGATCAGAGATCAGGTGTGGAGTGCAGATAGCAGGGTGCGCAGTGCAGGACAGAGGGGATCAGAGGTCAGCTGCGGAGTACAGATAGCAGGGTGCGCAGTGCAGGATAGAGGGGGCTCAGAGATCAGGTGTGGAGTGCAGATAGCAGGGTGCGCAGTGCAGGACAGAGGGGATCAGAGGTCAGCTGCGGAGTACAGATAGCAGGGTGCGCAGTGCAGGATAGAGGGGGCTCAGAGATCAGGTGTGGAGTGCAGATAGCAGGGTGCGCAGTGCAGGACAGAGGGGCTCAGAGATCAGGTGTGGAGTGCAGATAGCAGGATGCACAGTGCAGGACAGAGGGGCTCAGAAGTTAGGTGTGGAGTGCAGATAGCAGGGTGCGCAGTGCAGGACAGAGGGGATCAGAGGTCAGCTGCGGAGTGCAGATAGCAAGGTGCGCAGTGCAGGACAGAGGGGGCTCAGAGATCAGGTGTGGAGTGCAGATAGCAGGGTGCGCAGTGCAGGACAGAGGGGCTCAGAGATCAGGTGTGGAGTGCAGATAGCATGGTGCGCAGTGCAGGACAGAGGGGGACCAGAGATCAGGTGTGGAGTGCAGATAGCAGGGTGCGCAGTGCAGGACAGAGGGGCTCAGAAGTTAGGTGTGGAGTGCAGATAGCAGGGTGCACAGTGCAGGACAGAGGGGCTCAGAGATCAGGTGTGGAGTGCAGATAGCATGGTGCGCAGTGCAGGACAGAGGGGGATCAGAGATCAGGTGTGGAGTGCAGATAGCAGGGTGCGCAGTGCAGGACAGAGGGGCTCAGAAGTTAGGTGTGGAGTGCAGATAGCAGGGTGCGCAGTGCAGGACAGAGGGGCTCAGAGATCAGGTGTGGAGAGAAGATAGCATGGTGCGCAGTGCAGGACAGAGGGGGATCAGAGATCAGGTGTGGAGTGCAGATAGCAGGGTGCGCAGTGCAGGACAGAGTGGATCAGAGGTCAGCTGCGGAGTACAGATAGCAGTGTGCGCAGCACAGGATAGAGGGGGCTCAGAGATCAGGTGTGGAGTGCAGATAGCAGGGTGCGCAGTGCAGGACAGAGGGGCTCAGAGATCAGGTGTGGAGTGCAGATAGCAGGATGCACAGTGCAGGACAGAGGGGCTCAGAGATCAGGTGTGGAGCGCAGATAGCAGGGTGCGCAGTGCAGGACAGAGGGGCTGAGATCAGGTGTGGAGTGCAGATAGCAGGGTGCGCAGTGCAGGACAGGGGCTCAGAGATCAGGTGTGGAGTGCAGATAGCAGGGTGCGCAGTGCAGGACAGAGGGTCTCAGATCAGGTGTGGAGTGCAGATAGCAGGGTGCGCAGTGCAGGACAGAGGGGCTCAGAGATCAGGTGTGGAGCTCAGATAGAGTGCACAGTGCAGGACAGGGGCTCAGAGATCAGGTGTGGAGTGCAGATAGCAGGGTGCGCAGTGCAGGACAGAGGGGGCTCAGAGATCAGGTGTGGAGTACAGATAGCAGGGTGCGCAGTGCAGGACAGAGGGGATCAGAGATCAGGTGTGGAGTGCAGAGAGCAGTGTGCGCAGTGCAGGACAGAGGGGCTCAGAGATCAGGTGTGGAGTGCAGATAGCATGGTGCGCAGTGCAGGACAGAGGGGATCAGGTGTGGAGTGCAGATAGCAGGGTGCGCAGTGCAGGACAGAGGGGCTGAGAGATCAGGTGTGGAGTGCAGATAGCAGGGTGCGCAGTGCAGGACAGAGGGGCTGAGAGATCAGGTGTGTAGTGCAGATAGCATTGTGCACAGTGCAGGACAGAGGGGCTCAGAGATCAGGTGTGGAGTGCAGATAGCAGGGTGCGCAGTGCAGGACAGAGGGGGATCAGAGATCAGGTGTGGAGGGCAGATAGCATGGTGCGCAGTGCAGGACAGAGGGGATCAGGTGTGGAGTGCAGATAGCAGGGTGCGCAGTGCAGGACAGAGGGGCTGAGAGATCAGGTGTGGAGTGCAGATAGCAGGGTGCGCAGTGCAGGACAGAGGGGCTGAGAGATCAGGTGTGTAGTGCAGATAGCAGGGTGCACAGTGCAGGACAGAGGGGCTCAGAGATCAGGTGTGGAGTGCAGATAGCAGGGTGCGCAGTGCAGGACAGAGGGGGATCAGAGATCAGGTGTGGAGGGCAGATAGCAGGGTGCGCAGTGCAGGACAAAGGGGATCAAAGATCAGGTGTGGAGTGCAGATAGCAGGGTGCGCAATGCAGGACAGAGGGGCTCAGAGATCAGGTTATGAGTGCAGATAACAGGGTGTGCAGTGCAGGACAGAGGGGCTCAGAGATCAGGTGAGGAGTGCAGATAGCAGGGTGCGCAGTGCAGGACAGAGGGGCTCAGAGATCAGGTGTGGAGTGCAGATAGCAGGGTGCGCAGTGCAGGACAGAGGGGCTCAGAGATCAGGTGTGGAGTGCAGATAGCAGGGTGCGGAGTGCAGGACAGAGGGGGATCAGAGATCAGGTGTGGAGGGCAGATAGCAGGGTGCGCAGTGCAGGACAGAGGGGATCAGGTGTGGAGTGCAGATAGCAGGGTGCGCTGTGCAGGACAGAGGGGCTGAGAGATCAGGTGTGGAGTGCAGATAGCAGGGTGCGCAGTGCAGGACAGGGGCTCAGAGATCAGGTGTGGAGTGCAGATAGCAGGGTGCGCAGTGCAGGACAGAGGGGCTCAGATCAGGTGTGGAGTGCAGATAGCAGGGTGCGCAGTGCAGGACAGAGGGGCTCAGAGATCAGGTGTGGAGCTCAGATAGAGTGCACAGTGCAGGACAGGGGCTCAGAGATCAGGTGTGGAGTGCAGATAGCAGGGTGCGCAGTGCAGGACAGAGGGGGCTCAGAGATCAGGTGTGGAGTACAGATAGCAGGGTGCGCAGTGCAGGACAGAGGGGATCAGAGATCAGGTGTGGAGTGCAGAGAGCAGTGTGCGCAGTGCAGGACAGAGGGGCTCAGAGATCAGGTGTGGAGTGCAGATAGCATGGTGCGCAGTGCAGGACAGAGGGGATCAGGTGTGGAGTGCAGATAGCAGGGTGCGCAGTGCAGGACAGAGGGGCTGAGAGATCAGGTGTGGAGTGCAGATAGCAGGGTGCGCAGTGCAGGACAGAGGGGCTGAGAGATCAGGTGTGTAGTGCAGATAGCATTGTGCACAGTGCAGGACAGAGGGGCTCAGAGATCAGGTGTGGAGTGCAGATAGCAGGGTGCGCAGTGCAGGACAGAGGGGGATCAGAGATCAGGTGTGGAGGGCAGATAGCAGGGTGCGCAGTGCAGGACAGAGGGGATCAGGTGTGGAGTGCAGATAGCAGGGTGCACTGTGCAGGACAGAGGAGCTGAGAGATCAGGTGTGGAGTGCAGATAGCAGGGTGCGCAGTGCAGGACAGAGGGGCTCAGAGATCAGGTGTGGAGTGCAGATAGCAGGGTGCGCAGTGCAGGACAGAGGGGGATCAGAGATCAGGTGTGGAGGGCAGATAGCATGGTGCGCAGTGCAGGACAGAGGGGATCAGGTGTGGAGTGCAGATAGCAGGGTGCGCAGTGCAGGACAGAGGGGCTGAGAGATCAGGTGTGGAGTGCAGATAGCAGGGTGCGCAGTGCAGGACAGAGGGGCTGAGAGATCAGGTGTGTAGTGCAGATAGCAGGGTGCACAGTGCAGGACAGAGGGGCTCAGAGATCAGGTGTGGAGTGCAGATAGCAGGGTGCGCAGTGCAGGACAGAGGGGGATCAGAGATCAGGTGTGGAGGGCAGATAGCACGGTGCGCAGTGCAGGACAAAGGGGATCAAAGATCAGGTGTGGAGTGCAGATAGCAGGGTGCGCAATGCAGGACAGAGGGGCTCAGAGATCAGGTTATGAGTGCAGATAACAGGGTGTGCAGTGCAGGACAGAGGGGCTCAGAGATCAGGTGAGGAGTGCAGATAGCAGGGTGCGCAGTGCAGGACAGAGGGGCTCAGAGATCAGGTGTGGAGTGCAGATAGCAGGGTGCGCAGTGCAGGACAGAGGGGCTCAGAGATCAGGTGTGGAGTGCAGATAGCAGGGTGCGGAGTGCAGGACAGAGGGGGATCAGAGATCAGGTGTGGAGGGCAGATAGCAGGGTGCGCAGTGCAGGACAGAGGGGATCAGGTGTGGAGTGCAGATAGCAGGGTGCGCTGTGCAGGACAGAGGGGCTGAGAGATCAGGTGTGGAGTGCAGATAGCAGGGTGCGCAGTGCAGGACAGGGGCTCAGAGATCAGGTGTGGAGTGCAGATAGCAGGGTGCGCAGTGCAGGACAGAGGGGCTCAGATCAGGTGTGGAGTGCAGATAGCAGGGTGCGCAGTGCAGGACAGAGGGGCTCAGAGATCAGGTGTGGAGCTCAGATAGAGTGCACAGTGCAGGACAGGGGCTCAGAGATCAGGTGTGGAGTGCAGATAGCAGGGTGCGCAGTGCAGGACAGAGGGGGCTCAGAGATCAGGTGTGGAGTACAGATAGCAGGGTGCGCAGTGCAGGACAGAGGGGATCAGAGATCAGGTGTGGAGGGCAGAGAGCAGTGTGCGCAGTGCAGGACAGAGGGGCTCAGAGATCAGGTGTGGAGTGCAGATAGCATGGTGCGCAGTGCAGGACAGAGGGGATCAGGTGTGGAGTGCAGATAGCAGGGTGCGCAGTGCAGGACAGAGGGGCTGAGAGATCAGGTGTGGAGTGCAGATAGCAGGGTGCGCAGTGCAGGACAGAGGGGCTGAGAGATCAGGTGTGTAGTGCAGATAGCATTGTGCACAGTGCAGGACAGAGGGGCTCAGAGATCAGGTGTGGAGTGCAGATAGCAGGGTGCGCAGTGCAGGACAGAGGGGGATCAGAGATCAGGTGTGGAGGGCAGATAGCAGGGTGCGCAGTGCAGGACAGAGGGGATCAGGTGTGGAGTGCAGATAGCAGGGTGCACTGTGCAGGACAGAGGAGCTGAGAGATCAGGTGTGGAGTGCAGATAGCAGGGTGCGCAGTGCAGGACAGAGGGGCTCAGAGATCAGGTGTGGAGTGCAGATAGCAGGGTGCGCAGTGCAGGACAGAGGGGGCTGAGATCAGGTGTGGAGTGCAGATAGCAGGGTGCGCAGTGCAGGACAGAGGGGGATCAGAGATCAGGTGTAGAGTGCAGATAGCAGGGTGCGCAGTGCAGGACAGAGGGGGATCAGAGATCAGGTGTAGAGTGCAGATAGCAGGGTGCGCAGTGCAGGACAGAGGTGGATCAGAGATCAGGTGTGGAGTGCAGATAGCAGGGTGCGCAGTGCAGGACAGAGGGGCTGAGAGATCAGGTGTGGAGTGCAGATAGCAGGGTGCGCAGTGCAGGACAGAGGGGACTCAGAGATCAGGTGTGGAGTGCAGGACAGAGGGGCTCAGAGATCAGGTGATGAGTGCAGATAGCAGGGTGCGCAGTGCAGGACAGAGGGGCTCAGAGATCAGGTGAGGAGTGCAGATAGCAGGGTGCGCAGTGCAGGACAGAGGGGATCAGAGATCAGGTGTGGAGTGCAGATAGCAGGGTGCGCAGTGCAGGACAGAGGGAGCTCAGAGATCAGGTGTGGAGTGCAGATAGCAGGGTGCGTAGTGCAGGACAGAGGGGGCTCAGAGATCAGGTGTGGAGTGCAGATAGCAGGGTGCGCAGTGCAGGACAGAGAGGGACCAGAGATCAGGTGTGGAGTGCAGATAGCAGGGTGCGCAGTGCAGGACAGAGGGGATCAGGTGTGGAGTGCAGATAGCAGGGTGCGCAGTGCAGGACAGAGGGGCTGAGAGATCAGGTGTGGAGTGCAGATAGCAGGGTGCGCAGTGCAGGACAAAGGGGGATCAGAGATCAGGTGTGGAGGGCAGATAGCAGGGTGCGCAGTGCAGGACAGAGGGGATCAGGTGTGGAGTGCAGATAGCAGGGTGCGCAGTGCAGGAGAGAGGGTCTCAGAGATCAGGTGTGGAGTGCAGATAGCAGGGTGCACAGTGTAGGACAGAGGGGATCAGAGATCAGGTGTGGAGTGCAGATAGCAGGGTGCTTAGTGCAGGACAGAGGGGCTCAGAGATCAAGTGTGGAGTGCAGATAGCAGGGTGCGCAGTGCAGGACAGATGGGCTCAGAGATCAGGTGTGGAGTGCAGATAGCAGGGTGCACAGTGCAGGACAGAGGGGCTCAGAGATCAGGTGTGGAGTGCAGATAGTAGGGTGCGCAGTGCAGGACAGAGGGGCTCAGAGATCAGGTGTGGAGTGCAGATAGCAGGGTGCGCAGTGCAGGACAGAGGGGCTCAGATATCAGGTGTGGAGTGCAGATGGCAGGGTGCACAGTGCAGGACAGAGGGGCTCAGAGTTCAGGTGTGGAGTGCAGATAGCAGGGTGCGCAGTGCAGGACAGAGGGGCTCAGAAGTTAGTTGTGGAGTGCAGATAGCAGGGTGCGCAGTGCAGGACAGAGGGGATCAAAGATCAGGTGTGGAGTGCAGATAGCAGGGTGCGCAGTGCAGGACAGAGGGGCTCAGAGATCAGGTGAGGAGTGCAGATAGCAGGGTGCGCAGTTCAGGACAGAGGGGCTCAGAGATCAGGTGTGGAGTGCAGATAGCAGGGTGCGCAGTGCAGGACAGAGGGGCTCAGAGATCAGGTGTGGAGTGCAGATAGCAGGGTGTGCAGTGCAGGACAGAGGGGGATCAGAGATCAGGTGTGGAGGGCAGATAGCAGGGTGCGCAGTGCAGGACAGAGGGGATCAGGTGTGGAGTGCAGATAGCAGGGTGCGCTGTGCAGGACAGAGGGGCTGAGAGATCAGGTGTGGAGTGCAGATAGCAGGTTGCGCAGTGCAGGACAGGGGCTCAGAGATCAGGTGTGGAGTGCAGAAAGCAGGGTGCGCAGTGCAGGACAGAGGGGATCAGAGATCAGGTGTGGAGTGCAGATAGCAGGGTGCGCAGTGCAGGACAGAGGGGCTCAGAGATCAGGTGTGGAGCGCAGATAGAGTGCACAGTGCAGGACAAAGGGGATCAGAGATCAGGTGTGGAGTGCAGAGAGCAGTGTGCGCAGTGCAGGACAGAGGGGCTCAGAGATCAGGTGTGGAGTGCAGATAGCATGGTGCGCAGTGCAGGACAGAGGGGATCAGGTGTGGAGTGCAGATAGCAGGATGCACAGTGCAGGACAGAGGGGCTCAGAGCTCAGGTGTGGAGTGCAGATAGCAGTGTGCGCAGTGCAGGACAGAGGTGGCTCAGAGATCAGGTGTGGAGTGCAGATAGCAGGGTGCGCAGTGCAGGACAGAGGGGGCTCAGAGTTCAGGTGTGGAGTGTAGATAGCAGGGTGCGCAGTGCAGGACAGAGGGGCTCAGAGATCAGGAGTGGAGTGCAGATAGCAGGGTGCGCAGTGCAGGACAGAGGGGCTCAGAGATCAGGTGAGGAGTGCAGATAGCAGGGTGCGCAGTGCAGGACAGAGGGGCCCAGAGATCAGGTGTGGAGTGCAGATAGCAGGGTGCACAGTGCAGGACAGAGGGGCCCAGAGATCAGGTGTGGAGTGTAGATAGCAGGGTGCGCAGTGCAGGACAGAGGGGTTCAGAGATCAGGTGAGGAGTGCAGATAGCAGGGTGCGCAGTGCAGGACAGAGGGGCCCAGAGATCAGGTGTGGAGTGCAGATAGCAGGGTGCGCAGTGCAGGACAGAGGGGCCCAGAGATCAGGTGTGGAGTGCAGATAGCAGGGTGCGTAGTGCAGGACAGAGGGGCTCAGAGATCAGGTGTGGAGTGCAGATAGCAGGGTGTGCAGTGCAGGACAGAGGGTCCCAGAGATCAGGTGTGGAGTGCAGATAGCAGGGTGCGCAGTGCTGGATAGAGGGGCTCAGAAGTTAGGTGTGGAGTGCAGATAGCAGGGTGTGCAGTGCAGGACAGAGGGGGCTCAGAGATCAGGTGTGGAGCGCAGATAGCAGGGTGCACAGTGCAGCACAGAGGGGATCAGAGATCAGGTGAGGAGTGCAGATAGTAGGGTGCGCAGTGCAGGACAGAGGGGCTCAGAGATCAGGTGTGGAGTGCAGATAGCAGGATGCTCAGTGCAGGACAGAGGGGACTCAGAGATCAGGTGTGGAGTGCAGATAGCAGGGTGCGCAGTGCAGGACAGAGAGGGCTCAGAGATCAGGTGTGGAGTGCAGATAGCAGGGTGCACAGTGCAGGACAGAGGGGGCTCAGAGATCAGGTGTGGAGTGCAGATAGCAGGGTGCGCAGTGCAGGACAGAGAGGGCTCAGAGATCAGGTGTGGAGTGCAGATAGCAGGGTGCGCAGTGCAGGACAGAGAGGGCTCAGAGATCAGGTGTGGAGTGCAGATAGCAGGGTGCGCAGTGCAGGACAGAGGGGCTCAGAGATCAGGTGTGGAGTGCAGATAGCAGGATGCTCAGTGCAGGACAGAGGGGACTCAGATCAGGTGTGGAGTGCAGATAGCAGGGTGCGCAGTGCAGGACAAAGAGGGCTCAGAGATCAGGTGTGGAGTGCAGATAGCAGGGTGCGCAGTGCAGGACAGAGAGGGCTCAGAGATCAGGTGTGGAGTGCAGATAGCAGGGTGCGCAGTGCAGGACAGAGGGGCTCAGATCAGGTGTGGAGTGCAGATAGCAGGGTGCGCAGTGCAGGACAGAGGGGCTCAGAGATCAGGTGTGGAGTGCAGATAGCAGGATGCTCAGTGCAGGACAGAGGGGACTCAGAGATCAGGTGTGGAGTGCAGATAGCAGGGTGCGCAGTGCAGGACAGAGAGGGATCAGAGATCAGGTGTGGAGTGCAGATAGCAGGGTGCGCAGTGCAGGACAGAGGGGCCCAGAGATCAGGTGTGGAGTGCAGATAGCAGGGTGCACAGTGCAGGACAGAGGGGGCTCAGATCAGGTGTGGAGTACAGATAGTAGGGTGCACAGTGCAGCACAGAGTGGGCTCAGAGATCAGGTGTGGAGTGCAGATAGCAGGGTGCACAGTGCAGGACAGAGGGGGCTCAGAGATCAGGTGTGGAGTACAGATAGTAGGGTGCACAGTGCAGCACAGAGGGGGATCAGAGATCAGGTGTGGAGTGCAGATAGCAGGGTGCACAGTGCAGGACAGAGGGGCTCAGAGATCAGGTGAGGAGTGCAGATAGCAGGGTGCGCAGTGCAGGACAGAGGGGGCTCAGAGATCAGGTGTGGAGTGCAGATAGCAGGGTGCGCAGTGCAGGACAGAGGGGGCTCAGAGATCAGGTGTGGAGTGCAGATAGCAGGGTGCGCAGTGCAGGACAGAGGGGGCTCAGAGATCGGGTGTGGAGTGCAGATAGCAGGGTGCGCAGTGCAGGACAGAGGGGGCTCAGAGATCAGGTGTGGAGTGCAGATAGCAGGTTGCGCAGTGCAGGACAGAGGGGGCTCAGAGATCAGGTGTGGAGTGCAGATAGCAGGGTGCGCAGTGCAGGACAGAGGGGGCTCAGAGATCAGGTGTGGAGTGCAGATAGCAGGGTGCGCAGTGCAGGACAGAGGGGGCTCAGAGATCAGGTGTGGAGTGCAGATAGCAGGGTGCTCAGTGCAGGACAGAGGGGGCTCAGAGATCAGGTGTGGAGTGCAGATAGCAGGGTGCGCAGTGCAGGACAGAGGGGGCTCAGAGATCAGGTGTGGAGTGCAGATAGCAGGGTGCGCAGTGCAGGACAGAGGGGGCTCAGAGATCAGGTGTGGAGTGCAGATAGCAGGGTGCACAGTGCAGGACAGAGGGGGCTCAGCGATCAGGTGTGGAGTGCAGATAGCAGGGTGCGCAGTGCAGGACAGAGGGGCTCAGAGATCAGGTGTGGAGTGCAGATAGCAGGGTGCGCAGTGCAGGACAGAGAGGGCTCAGAGATCAGGTGTGGAGTGCAGATAGCAGGGTGCGCAGTGCAGGACAGAGGGGCTCAGAGATCAGGTGTGGAGTGCAGATAGCAGGGTGCGCAGTGCAGGACCGAGGGGCTCAGAGATCAGGTGTGGAGTGCAGATAGCAAGGTGCGCAGTGCAGGACCGAGGGGCTCAGAGATCAGGTGTGGAGTGCAGATAGCAGGGTGCGCAGTGCAGGACAGAGGGGGCTCAGAGATCAGGTGTGGAGTGCAGATAGCAGGGTGCGCAGTGCAGGACAGAGGGGGCTCAGAGATCAGGTGTGGAGTGCAGATAGCAGGGTGCACAGTGCAGGACAGAGGGGGCTCAGAGATCAGGTGTGGAGTGCAGATAGCAGGGTGCTCAGTGCAGGACAGAGGGGGCTCAGAGATCAGGTGTGGAGTGCAGATAGCAGGGTGTGCAGTGCAGGACAGAGGGGGCTCAGAGATCAGGTGTGGAGTGCAGATAGCAGGGTGCGCAGTGCAGGACAGAGGGGGCTCAGAGATCAGGTGTGGAGTGCAGATAGGATGCACAGTGCAGGACAGAGGGGGCTCAGAGATCAGGTGTGGAGTGCAGATAGCAGGGTGCGCAGTGCAGGACAGAGGGGCTCAGAGATCAGGTGTGGAGTGCAGATAGCAGGGTGCGCAGTGCAGGACAGAGAGGGCTCAGAGATCAGGTGTGGAGTACAGATAGCAGGGTGCGCAGTGCAGGACAGAGGGGGCTCAGAGATCAGGTGTGGAGTGCAGATAGCAGGGTGCGCAGTGCAGGACAGAGGGGCTCAGAGATCAGGTGTGGAGTGCAGATAGCAGGGTGCACAGTGCAGGACAGAGGGGGCTCAGATCAGGTGTGGAGTACAGATAGTAGGGTGCACAGTGCAGCACAGAGTGGGCTCAGAGATCAGGTGTGGAGTGCAAATAGCAGGGTGCACAGTGCAGGACAGAGGGGGCTCAGAGATCAGGTGTGGAGTGCAGATAGCAGGGTGCGCAGTGCAGGACAGAGGGGCTCAGAGATCAGGTGTGGAGTGCAGATAGCAGGGTGCACAGTGCAGGACAGAGGGGGCTCAGATCAGGTGTGGAGTACAGATAGTAGGGTGCACAGTGCAGCACAGAGTGGGCTCAGAGATCAGGTGTGGAGTGCAGATAGCAGGGTGCGCAGTGCAGGACAGAGGGGGCTCAGAGATCAGGTGTGGAGTGCAGATAGCAGGGTGCGCAGTGCAGGACAGAGGGGGCTCAGAGATCAGGTGTGGAGTGCAGATAGCAGGGTGCGCAGTGCAGCACAGAGTGGGCTCAGAGATCAGGTGTGGAGTGCAGATAGCAGGGTGCGCAGTGCAGGACAGAGGGGGCTCAGAGATCAGGTGTGGAGTGCAGATAGCAGGGTGCGCAGTGCAGGACAGAGGGGCTCAGAGATCAGGTGTGGAGTGCAGATAGCAGGGTGCGCAGTGCAGGACAGAGGGGCTCAGAGATCAGGTGTGGAGTGCAGATAGCAGGGTGCGCAGTGCAGGACAGAGGGGGCTCAGAGATCAGGTGTGGAGTGCAGATAGCAGGGTGCGCAGTGCAGGACAGAGGGGGCTCAGAGATCAGGTGTGGAGTGCAGATAGCAGGGTGCGCAGTGCAGCACAGAGTGGGCTCAGAGATCAGGTGTGGAGTGCAGATAGCAGGGTGCGCAGTGCAGGACAGAGGGGGCTCAGAGATCAGGTGTGGAGTGCAGATAGCAGGGTGCGCAGTGCAGGACCGAGGGGCTCAGAGATCAGGTGTGGAGTGCAGATAGTAGGGTGCACAGTGCAGCACAGAGTGGGCTCAGAGATCAGGTGTGGAGTGCAGATAGCAGGGTGCGCAGTGCAGGACCGAGGGGCTCAGAGATCAGGTGTGGAGTGCAGATAGCAGGGTGCGCAGTGCAGGACCGAGGGGCTCAGAGATCAGGTGTGGAGTACAGATAGCAGGGTGCGCAGTGCAGGACAGAGGGGCTCAGAGATCAGGTGTGGAGAGCAGATAGCATGGTGCGCAGTGCAGGACAGAGGGGCTCAGAGATCAGGTGTGGAGTGCAGATAGCAGGGTGCGCAGTGCAGGACAGAGAGGGCTCAGAGATCAGGTGTGGAGTGCAGATAGCAGGGTGCGCAGTGCAGGACCGAGGGGCTCAGAGATCAGGTGTGGAGTGCAGATAGCAGGGTGCGCAGTGCAGGACAGAGGGGCTCAGAGATCAGGTGTGGAGTGCAGATAGCAGGGTGCGCAGTGCAGGACAGAGAGGGCTCAGAGATCAGGTGTGGAGTGCAGATAGCAGGGTGCGCAGTGCAGGACAGAGGGGCTCAGAGATCAGGTGTGGAGTGCAGATAGCAGGGTGCTCAGTGCAGGACAGAGGGGCTCAGAGATCAGGTGTGGAGTGCAGATAGCAGGGTGCGCAGTGCAGGACAGAGGGGCTCAGAGATCAGGTGTGGAGTGCAGATAGTAGGTTGCACAGTGCAGGAAGAGTGCTGCTGAACAAAGGTGAAGCTCTCCACCCTCTGGCAGTCAGGTAAAGCACCGCTAGCTGCTGGCTGAGAAGTTGTGAGACGATGAAGGAGGAGTCAGCCTGCTCCTCTCCTTTAATAACAGTCCCGCCTGCAGTTTTGGAGCGGCTCTCTCCCTATTCAGAGCATCCCCAGCACTAATGCCCTCTCCTCCCCTGACGTCAAAGAGCAGATCACAGGAAGATTAGGGTTTTTCATTTCTCTTATTGCAGCAATTAGCCCGGGACTGTATAAAAGGACGAGAGAAAGGGGAGGGAGGCAGAGGGAAACGTGGGGACAAAAAGAGACAGCTGAGAGGCAGAGACAGCCAGAGGAGGGTGGGAGGAAGGAAGAAAGGGGAGTTTAGCCTCTTCCAGCTGAAAAAAAAATCCACCTGGTCCAACAAAGTTCCGAAACTTTTTTCCTATAAGCAATGAGAGGAAGCAGCTGAAGCCACGCTGCAGACGCTCCTCTGTGAGGACAGCAGTGCTGCAGACGATCCTATGTGAGGACAGACAGCAGTGCTGCAGACGATCCTATGTGAGGACAGACAGCAGTGCTGCAGACGATCCTATGTGAGGACAGACAGCAGTGCTGCAGACGATCCTATGTGAGGACAGACAGCAGTGCTGCAGACGATCCTATGTGAGGACAGACAGCAGTGCCGCGGACACCTGCTCAGTGCATCCTTCTCATTCCCGGCAGTAAGCGCCGCTCAGTGTGGAGGAAGGCGGCCGTGATGGGGCTGCTCAGTGTGGACCTGCTCATCACTCTGCAGATCCTGCCCGGCTTCGTCTCGAACTGTCTCTTCCTGGCTCTCTATGACTCTGTGGTGCTGGTGAAGCACGTGCTCCTGCAGCTGAACCGCTCCCGCTCCCGGCAGAGCCCATGGCGGCGGATGCTCACCCCGGAGGGGCTGCGCTGTGTCTGGAACAGCTTCCTATTGGACGCTTACAAGCAGGTATGAGTGGCGCCGCTTCTGCGCGGCGGCTGCACGTGTGCTTAGCGCTGACGATAGTGTCCCCTCTGCTGCACAGGTCTGTGACGTGCTGTGTGCACAGGATTAATACGCATGCTGATTGTATTGCTTTACATGAAGTGCCGGCTCCTCTGGGGACAGTGAAAAGTGACATTGCTAGGATGTGAACATTAGACCCTCTCTGGAGACAACGTTTCCACAGCCACCAGAACCTTTCCCCAGAGGGAATCTGCAGGGATTGTGCTTTCCAGAAAGTGCAGATCATCCGCGCTGTCGTCGGAGGGGTCATCCGCGCTGTCGTCGGAGGGCGCATCCGCGCTGTCGTCGGTGGGGGCATCCGCGCTGTCGTCGGAGGGGTCATCCGCGCTGTCGTCGGAGGGGTCATCCGCGCTGTCGTCGGAGGGGTCATCCGCGCTGTCGTCGGAGGGGTCATCCGCGCTGTCGTCGGTGGGCGCATCCGCGCTGTCGTCGGAGGGGTCATCCGCGCTGTCGTCGGTGGGCGCATCCGCGCTGTCGTCGGTGGGCGCATCCGCGCTGTCGTCGGTGGGCGCATCCGCGCTGTCGTCGGAGGGGTCATCCGCGCTGTCGTCGGTGGGCGCATCCGCGCTGTCGTCGGAGGGGTCATCCGCGCTGTCGTCGGTGGGCGCATCCGCGCTGTCGTCGGAGGGGTCATCCGCGCTGTCGTCGGTGGGCGCATCCGCGCTGTCGTCGGAGGGGTCATCCGCGCTGTCGTCGGTGGGCGCATCCGCGCTGTCGTCGGAGGGGTCATCCGCGCTGTCGTCGGTGGGGGCATCCGCGCTGTCGTCGGTGGGGGCATCCGCGCTGTCGTCGGTGGGGGCATCCGCGCTGTCGTCGGTGGGGGCATCCGCGCTGTCGTCGGAGGGGTCATCCGCGCTGTCGTCGGAGGGGTCATCCGCGCTGTCGTCGGAGGGGTCATCCGCGCTGTCGTCGGTGGGCGCATCCGCGCTGTCGTCGGAGGGGTCATCCGCGCTGTCGTCGGTGGGCGCATCCGCGCTGTCGTCGGAGGGGTCATCCGCGCTGTCGTCGGTGGGGGCATCCGCGCTGTCGTCGGTGGGCGCATCCGCGCTGTCGTCGGTGGGCGCATCCGCGCTGTCGTCGGTGGGGGCATCCGCGCTGTCGTCGGTGGGGGCATCCGCGCTGTCGTCGGTGGGGGCATCCGCGCTGTCGTCGGTGGGCGCATCCAAGCTATCGTTAGTAGGGCGCATCTGCTCTGTCATCGTTGGGTTCGTACTCTGTCGTTGGTGGTCATATCTGTATTGAGAAGAGTCCTGCAGGGTGAAGTGGTGTTGTTGTAAACAATCCCTATGTTGTGCCACCTTCAGTTGGCATCAGGGCATCATACCTCAATACTGCCCTCTGCTGGTGCACACATCTGATCAATCATTACTGCAGTTGTTGCAGGACTTTATTGCCTGGGCAGTTTTACTGAACAGCTCTGGAAACACAAGGTCTTTAATGTATGAATGAACAATTTAATTAGTGGATTCCTGCAGAAATTTGCTGCTCAGTTCATTTTTTCGGTTGTTTTCTATGGAAATTCCACTCGAAGAAATAAGTAAATGTTTTCATGAAGAAGAGGCCACAATGCAAAAATGACAAGTGCAATATCATATAGAGCAGCCTGGGCACCTTTATCTCCTTCGCTGCACACCGTAGTAGGAATGCTGTTGTATTCGTAGCTAATGATGGGCAGGATGACAACGTCATCGGAACCATCTCTAGATGCAGACTCTAATGCAGGGGTCCCCAACCTGTAGCTCGGGAGCCACATGTGGCTCGCGGTCGCATGAGTTGTGGCTCGCGGCTGTCTGCCAGCTTGGTTTATTAGCTCCAGGTCTAGCAAACAGGTATGAAGAGCACATCTCAAACTGCTGAATTTTGTGAGTAGCCCTGCACAGAAGAGCAGATCTGGATGCACATATACTGGTATTAGGGGTTTCGATTTAATTTAAGTAAGGTATGCTGGAGACAGGATGATACTACCTGTGAGAGGTGGTGCCTGAAGCTGGATGGGAGGATACTGAATGGGGGTATTGTGGGGATCACTGGATCTTGTACTGCTTCGGGGTGATTTCTGTGGAGAAGCTTTAGTTATCATTAAACCTGTGATGGGGGGTGCAGGTGCTGGATGTGGCTCGCGACCCTCTCTCAGAGCTGAATGTGGTTCTCTAGGTCAGAAAGGTTGGGGACAACTGCTCTAATGTATGCTGTGAGATACACTATGACATTTGCACGGTGCTGACCACTTCCTAGCGTCGGCTCTCGGTGTCCCATCACACAGCTGATAGTACGAGGTTTGCCAGAGAGGCTTTATGCGACTGCGTGCCTCTCGCTGGCAAGTGCACAACTCATTCAAGAGAAGGTCCAGTGAAATGCCAAGCAGGAGGCGGATTAATATCCAGGATGATCTGGCATACAACACATGCCAACGTCATAGGTCTCCAGCCATGCTGCGCTGCCACGCGTGGGAGGCTGGGGCTATTGTGCAGAGCCGGTCAGCACACCTAGAAGTAGAGGAGCAGACAGGCATTGTTTGATTTCCTTGAGAAATCTGGCAGCGCGAAGGTGAAAAGAGAATATGTTCTACCATGCCAAGACTAAAGGCTTGCCATGCCGCAGTCTGAGATTGTAACTTTTCTCTTGTGGTTTATTTTTTTACTAAGTATTTGCTGAATAAGGGAAAATGCAATTTGTACATAACTTGTTGCAATGGGTGGAGATGCAAGGCGTAGTTACTTTATTTCTTATGGTGTTCTCAGTAATCTCTTGGCATTCATTAATGGGCAAGATCCAGATTGTCTCCAGGGAATGACTAAACCATAGTGAACCTGCCAGCTGTACAAGAGCTCCCCTTGGGCAGATCCGTCTGCTTTGCATTAGTGCAGAATGTGTGTGCAAAAGGGGAAAAAAACCTTTTCTGCAGAAATGTCTAAATCCCAGCTGATAAAGAGAACATGTGGCTGAGTGTCTGGGCTCGGGAACACACCGTTACCAGAGAGCCTTTGCTTTCCATTCTGTTCTAGATGGAGGTTTGAGCAATTTGTCACTTGTGCACCACATGTAATACTCCACCAAGACAAACAGCCCAAGTAATTTATGACTTGGTCCCGATACATATTCATACATCCCCCCGAGAGGTGATACAGGTGTTTCTCTGGTACAGAAGAAATCTTTCCAGCTCTTTCTGCGGTCTCTGAAGGATCACCAGTAGCTCCGGCTTCTCATGTGTGTTCCAGTTTAGACTTTATTGGTCAGCGTTTTGGACTCTGCGGTGCGTCTGGAATTCTAGATTGCCAACAATGTGTTTCTGGAATGTACATTATTCAACGAAAGGAAAAAAAAGTCAAAGGGACACCAGGCATAAGTAACTGGCATGTCTCCGTCAACTCACGATAGTGAAGGGTGGCTCAACCTGTGGCCGTGATCAGGCGAAAGCTACTGAAGTCAGTGAGACAGATTACTGTACGGAGCTGTGACAGCTGGAGGGGAGTGATGGGGAACGGAAAATTTGGCTTTGTTCTTTGCCTCAAACACGATTGTCTTCTAAGCGAAAAACCCAGCACTTATGGTTAGGTTCAACCAGTCTTATTACTTGTACCAACTGCAGAAAGTAATCTTGTATTCCTGTGTCTCCCGAAACAGATGAGGCCTTAGGGTCTTGTTTCACATAGTGACGCACCAGCGATCCCGACAACGATGCGACCTGGTAGGGATCACTGGTGCGTCGCTAGTAAGATGTCAAACAGGCAGATCTCTTTAACGACGCACTAGCGATCCCGACAACAATGCGACCTGGTAAGGATCCCTGGTGCGTCGCTATTAAGATGTCAAACAGGCAGATCTCTTTAACGACGCACCAGCGATCCCGACAACGATGCGACCTGGTAACGATCCCTGGTGCGTTGTCACACAGCAGCTATTCTGAAAGATTCCAGCCTGCGTCCCTGAGTTCTGCGTCGCCAACGAAATCGCTCGTCGGCGTCAAACACAGCCATGCGCTCTGGCCAGCGGGACGCCAACGATGAAAAAATGGCCCAGGACATTCGAGCACGATCAGGAATATCCAGCGGGGGGCCGGTCGCTACTATGTGGCACACGTAGCGAGATCACAGGCGAGATCACTGTTGCGTCACAAAATCGGTGACGCGCTAGCAATCTCGCTATGTGAGACGGGGCCTTTAGAAATATTTTACAGCAATATTCTGAAAAGTTGCAGCAAATTAATTCATTATTATTTAGATCAATAAAAAAATGGATAAACAGAAAATATTTCGCATTTTTTTTATTCATGCATAACCAGTTTCATATTCTCTCATTACATTTGGGATAATTTGTTAGCCACAGCAGGACCTTAGTTTTCTACTTAACTGACGTCAACGACTGATAGGATGGTCAGAAAAAAAATCTGATCTCTGCCTTATCGGTAAATTATCACAATATGGAGAGGAGTTATACATCCTCTCTGGGTTTGAAGCACGTACAAATAAGACATTGATTAGAGAAACTTTTTTGTCCGGCTCCATACGCATACGGCCTGCCTCTCTATGAATAATATTTTAGCATAACCCAGAATCCATGTGTCCTCAGGGGTAAGAAGCCAAATGCAATCAGGATACAGGAAAACATTGCATAAGCAGGAAAAAATGAGCATGAAATGGTGAGTGCCAATGGCTTTGGTGTTTACGATGCCGTAAACTTTTAAGTGCTTTTCTCACAAAAGTTTTCCAAAGCCTGTGTGAAGCGTGAGAACAGAACGTCGCTCACAAGCCAAGAAAGGAGAGTCAGATGGAAATGGTTTGGCCATGCTCTGGGGTCAGCGACCGAGCAGCTGATGGCTGAGTCACATTGGACAGAGCTCATCCACTAACCCAGGACCCGGAGAGCAGTTACATTAAGTCCTCCAATGAGCAGAGAATCAAAACTAATAGGAGTAATGTACTAGGAAGAAAACTACTAAGCGTCTGCAATTTTCATGTGGACATACCAGCAAAAATGAGACCAGCAAAGAAAATAAACAATGGTTGGGTTTGTAGTTCTGCTGTTTTACATCGCACCTGGGTTGTTGCCTCTTAACAGTCATATTATTAGGTGGTTTACACAGGATGGATAGTGAAGTGAGAGGATTCACAATATAGATAAGACTGTGTGGAATAGTCCAATGGTCCCCACTTTAGAAAAATGGATCTGACTACAATAACAGACAGTGAAAACAGATGTCCACAATGATGCTGTCCAAGTGCATACAGCCGCTAAACCTCAGCTGAGAACATGTGCTGCGCAGCCGGGAAACACTCCAGCCAATTCTATAGTGCAGCCCAAGCTGAAGGTCTGCACCAAGTACATGAATCACATACGTCCTATCCATTCAAAGTTGACATTTTTGTTGCTAACAGTATGTAAGAGAGAGTGTACAATGGAAGATGAGATTCCCCAGTGGTGTGCACCATTTGTGATCAGAGACTGACGCCTACTGCTCAAGCGGAACTAGAAGAAAGAAGACGTGTTGCAGGAAGGAAGGGTCTCCGGGAACTGTCCAACTTGGGAAAGAAATCGGAGGAGGGGTCTGTTAAACTAACGCGCCCCATGGTCAAGGAGCACAATGTGGGGCTTTGCACCCCTGAAAGAGGGTATGAAGACTCTGAAGATATAGTTTCTTAAAGACATACTACCTGGGTCAAGTTCAATGGGCAACACATCCACTGTTTAATGGACACCGGGTCCCAGGTGACCACTTCCCAGACTTAGCCCACTGCACAAAAGAACCAACCATCCCACTAGTGGCTGCCAAACAGCTGCTCATTCCTGTGGCTGGAGTAGTGTGAATATCCAAACAAGTGTGCGGGAAAGATCTGAACAAGAAGGGGTTCGTATTAGTGTGAGGCACCTCAAGGGGGGGGAGGGAGGGAGGGGGGGGCCCATTGTGACCCTGGAAATGAATATCTTGAAAGAAGTTTGGCAATTCCTGGCTGATGGATGACACAATGCAAGCAAGAGAGTGTTATCAGCTTGTATGAGTCAGGTAGATTCAGAGGTTGCCAGACGCCTCCCAGTGCCTCGGCAAAGTAGTAGTACACCAGGATGCTACTGTGACCTTCCTTTCCAGTGGGGCAGACTGTACTCACCATGCCAGTACAGGCCCATGTGCCAGTGGAACAAGTAGAAGTACATATTGAAGTACCCATTGTGACCCTGGAAATGAATATCTTGAAAGAAGTTTGGCAATTCCTGGCTGATGGATGACACAATGCAAGCAAGAGAGTGTTATCAGCTTGTATGAGTCAGGTAGATTCAGAGGTTGCCAGACGCCTCCCAGTGCCTCGGCAAAGTAGTAGTACACCAGGATGCTACTGTGACCTTCCTTTCCAGTGGGGCAGACTGTACTCACCATGCCAGTACAGGCCCATGTGCCAGTGGAACAAGTAGAAGTACATATTGAAGTACCCATTGTGACCCTGGAAATGAATATCTTGAAAGAAGTTTGGCAATTCCTGGCTGATGGATGACACAATGCAAGCAAGAGAGTGTTATCAGCTTGTATGAGTCAGGTAGATTCAGAGGTTGCCAGACGCCTCCCAGTGCCTCGGCAAAGTAGTAGTACACCAGGATGCTACTGTGACCTTCCTTTCCAGTGGGGCAGACTGTACTCACCATGCCAGTACAGACCCATGTGCCAGTGGAACAAGTAGAAGTACATATTGAACCAACAGACGGATTGCTGGTTATCGGGAGCCTAGCCGCCGTGCGTCGAAAATGCGCACCTGTGCACTGTATCAACTTAAGTGGAACAAGATTACAGTTAACTCCCTTGAAGGAAATGTGTGAAGTGCACGTAATCACAAAAGATCTCATAAGGTCTGATGCCATAGAACTGACTCGTGTGAAAGGTGACCCATGGACTCTGTCAGTATCTTTTCAACACCAAGGAGAGTAAGGGTGAAGTTCAAACCGGCCACAATCTCTTGGAGCAGATAATAACAATAATCTTTATTTTTATATAGCGCTAACATATTCCGCAGTGCTTTACAGTTTGCACACATTACCATCGCTGTCCCCGATGGGGCTCACAATCTAAATTCCCTATCAGTATGTCTTTGGAATGTGGGAGGAAACCGGAGTACCCGGAGGAAACCCACGCAAACACAGATGTTGTCCTTGGTGGGATTCGAAGCCAGGACTCCAGCGCTAACCACTGAGCCACCGTGCCGCCCAGATAGAAGCAAATCGGACAGAGTTCACCCCCTGATAAGTGGGGCAGGTAGAAGACCTACTATGGCTGTACCAATGGTTGTTCATTTAACATAACTACTCTGGGTGCACTAAAGCCATTCAACAAGAGATCCCTATGGGAACTATAGCCCCCATCCGAGAAAGGTAACAGCAGATCCCACCTCAAATGTAACAGAAAGTGAAGGATTTGCTATCACATATGCTGCAAAATTGAGTGATATGGGAGAGTTAAAATCATTGGGCTGCACCCATTGCAATGATTCGGAAGAAGGATGGGATATTGAGATTCAACGTGGACTAGTGATGACTGAATGCTTGCACCGTACGAGAATCTTACCCACTGCCAAAGATAGAAGAATTTCTGAACACCTTGGGCAAGGCCAAATACTTCTCGTCCCTTCATTTGGCCAGTGGCTTTTGGCAGGTCCCCCGTAACTGCTAAGGACCGACCAAACACTGGCCTTCATCTTTTCTATGGAGCTATTAGAGTTCAACCGGATGCTGTTCTTGTTAACTAATGCACCAGAAACGTTTCAACACCTGATGGAAAGGTGCCTCGGAGACCTGAACTTTGAAGCAACCTGATATATCTTGATGATATTTACCCTGCCACCTTCGAAGAACATCTTGTTAGGTTGAAACAACTCCAGAGGCATGGGCTGAAGATCAAGTCTCGGAAGTGCCACTTGGGACAAACTCTCCATCGCGGGGGTCTATCCCACCATGGAGAAAAGTAGCTGCTGTACAAAAATGGCATACACCTATGACACTAACAGAGCTGAGAACGTTTCCTGTGGCTGGTACTACTGAAGGCTCTTCAAGAAGTCCAAAACTGTGGCACCGTTACTTGAGTTGTTAAGAGGAACAGAGTTAGGGACCAAGCAACAGCTGATCTGATGGGGTCCCAGGCAAGAGGAAGCTTTCAGGGCACTGAAGCTGGCCCTGACCAATGCCCCCATTTTGGCATACGCCAATTTCTCCCAGCCCTTCGTATAGTACTCCACTGGAAACCTGTGCATGTTAGGGGTAGTGTTGGCTCAGGTGCACGAATAGAGCGAAAGAATGATCGCCTGTGCCAGTCGTTCGCTGAAGGACCCGAAAAGAAACATAATACATAATTACAGCTCATTCAAGTTGAAATTGGTGGTGCTGGTGTGGGTTAAGACTGACAAATTTGTGGAGTACCTGTTGGGACCATGAGACCATTAATAAGATATTTTAGTCGAAATGCGTCGGTTTATGCTCAAGGGTATCAGTGGTATGCCTGTCTATCTGTTTTTTAATAAAAAGACTTACAATAAAGGTGAAGTTTTGTCCTTAGTCAGCACTGGAGATGACTTTTTACTCTGTTGGGATCAGAAGTAAATGTACGAAAGGATAACAATCAACAAGTTATTCTTATTTATTTATATAGCACCATTAATTCCATGGTGCTGTATATGAGAAGCGGTTACATACAAAGTTATAGATATCGTTTACAGTAAACAAATTTACGATGACAGACTGGTACAGAGGGGATAGGACTCTGCCCTTGCGTGCTTATATTCTACAGGATAATGGGGAAGAGACAGAAGGTCGGGGGTGCAGCAGCTCTGGTGGTAGAGAGGCGGCGGCTCGGGTGGTGGTGAGGTGGCAGAATGGTTATTGCAAGCTGTAAGTTTTCCTGAAGAGATGGGTTTTCAGGTTCCGTCTGAAGGATCCGAGGGTGGTGGATAATCGGACGTGTTGAGGTGTGGAATTCCAGAGGATGGGGGATATTCGGGAGAAGTCTTGGAGGCGGTTGTGTGAGGAACGAATAAGTGTGGAGCAGAGTAGGAGGACTTGGGAGGATTGACGATTACGTGAGGGAAGATATTGGGAGATTAATTCAGAGATATAGGGAGGGGACAGGTTGTGGATGGCTTTGTAGGTCAGTGTTAGTAGTTTAACCTGTATTCGTTGAGGAATTGGGAGCCAGTGGAGAGATTTGCAGAGGGGAGAAACAGGGAGTAGCAAGGAGAGAGGTGGATTAGTCGGGCAGCAGAGGTGAGGACAGGCTGTAGTGGTGCAAGAGAGTTAGCAGGGAGGCCACAGAGGAGGGTGTTACAGTAATCAAAGCGGGAGATGATGAGGGCATGCACAAGAGTTTTAGTAGATTGAGGGGTGAGAAAGGGACGGATTCTGGAAATATTTTTGAGTTGGAAGCGACAGGAGGTAGCAAGAGTTTGGACATGCAGTTCAGTTTGAAGGACAGGTCAGAGTCGAGAGTTACTCCGAGGAAGCGGATTTCAGTTGCGGGAGAGAACGTGATGCCGTTTACCATAATAGATAGGTCTGGTAGGGGAGATACGCAAGATGGAGGAAAGATGATGAGTTCGGGTTTGTCTACATTGAGTTTTAGAAAGCGAGAGGTGAAGAAGGAGGATATGGCTGATAGACACTCTGGGATTCTGGACAGCAGAGAGGTGACATCTGGGCCAGAGAGGTAGATCTGAGTGTCGTCCGCATTCAGGTGGTACTGGAAGCCATGGGACTTTGAGTTGTCCTAGGCCAAGGGTATAGATGGAAAAAAGTAGGAGCCTCAGGACAGAGCCTTAAGGGACTCCAACAGAGAGAGAGCGGGATGAGGAAGTGGTGTGGGAAACGCTAAATGTGCGGTCAGAAAGGTATGAGGCAATCTAGGACAGGGCAAGGTCTTTGATGCCAAGGGAAGAAAGAATCTGTAACAGTAGGCAGTGGTCGACTGTGTCGAAGGCAGAGGACAGGTCGAGAAGGAGGAGGATGGAGAACTGTCTGTTAGCTTTGGCTGTGAGTAAGTCAGTAAGTGGTGGGGGCAAAAGTCAGATTGGAGATTGTCAAGGAGAGAGTTAGTGTCCCGTTACATTTAGCGATGCATCGGCAATCCCAACAACAATACGACCCAGTCAGGATCGCTGGTGCATCACTAAATGGTCGCTAGTAAGCTGCCAAGCAGGCAGATCTCACCAGCGACGCAGCAACGATCCAGCGATGCTCAGCAGTCGCTCTTACCTGTCACACCGCAGCCATGATGATGACTTCCGGCTGCGTCCATGCGTCGCTAGTAGGCGCCAGCGTGACGTCAATGAGGAGAAAATGGCCCAGGACGTTCCAGCGCGATCAGCGATATCCAGCAGGGGGGCCGGTCACAGGTACGTGTCACATGTAGCGAGATTGCTAGCGATATCACTGTTGCGTCACAAAATCGGTGACGCTTTAGCGATATCGCTATGTGTAAAAGGCCCTTTAGATGAGAGGTGGGAGGAGAGTTGAGCATGGACATGCTGCTCAAGGAGTTTGGAAGCAAACGGGAGCAGTGATATGGAGCAATAGCTGGGCATAGCAGTTGGGTCAAGGTTAGTTTTTTTTTGAGGATGGTTGTGATGGTGGCATGTTTGAAGGCAGAGGGAAAGGTACCAGAAGAGAGCGATAGGTTGAAGAGATGGGTTAGGGCTGGAATGAGCGTGTTAGTGAGGTTGGGGAGCAGGTGAGAAGGAATGGGGTCAAGTGCACAGGTGGTAAGGTGTGATTTGGAAAGGAGGTGAGTAAGCTCTCCTTCAGTGATGTTGACGAGGGAGGTTATTAGGGAAGGGCAGAGGTCTGGTATATGGAGTGGTTGGGGTGGTGGAACAGTAAAGGTTTGCCTTGTTTGGTCGATCTTATTTTTGAAGTAGGTGGCAAAGTCCTCGGCAGAGATGAGGGAGTTGGAGGTGGCAGTGATGGGCGGAGGAGAGAGTTGAATGTGTTGAACAGTTGTTTTGGGTTGTAGGATAATAAAGATACAAGTTGGGCTCATTGGAACAGAGGTGGGTTGCAAGAATGTCCAAATACTTGTAGTAGATCTCGTCGGTCAAAGTCTGAGAACACGTATGCAGACGCCTTGTCACGGGTGACTCAGGAGGGCCTGAGGAAGGATGCAGATAGGGAGCTGCAGAGTGACGGAATCCCAGACTGCAAGCATTTGTGGCAGCCGTAGTAGCCCCCCAAGAAGCAGGGGTGGAGCCCAAACTCACTCAGATCACGGGCTGCCTGAATTGGCGGAATTACGTAAATGGGTTGCTCTAAGATAGAAGCCCAAGAGGGAGAAAAGAATGGGTTTGTCTGCAAGTGCTTTGCAGATCCTGGGGCAATGGGAAAGACTTTTCATGAAAAATGGTTTGCTGTACTGAACATTTCAGCTAACTCGAGTGTTTGGCATCACCTAGCAAGTAGTGATCCCAGAGAGGATTGCGGGAAAAACTGGCCAAGGAATCCCACGAGAAAGGTGCCCACTTTGGTACTGAAAAGTCCTTCCGGTGGCTGAAACATCTGGTGTATTGGCCTCAACTACGTCAAATGGTGGGAGAGGCCTGCCAACGGTGTTAGTTGGCCACATCTCCAAAACATAGAGCCCTTACCAAAGTAATCCAGACCTCCGCACACCTGGAAGTTTTAATGGTCAACTATCTGATGACCGGGACATCTCCTAATGGTTACAAATATTGTCTGGTGATGACTGATCATTTCACTACGTTACCAGTGGTGACTTCAATGAGGGACCAGACAGCTGAGACTGCGGCCAAGGCCATATCTTGGGACTTCATTCGCGCGTATGGGTTCTGAAGAGAATACATTTGGACAAGGGGCCAGCTTCCAAGGGATGGTAATGGAAGAATTACACCACCTATTTGGTGTTAAGTCTTGGATGACACCATACCACCCGCAAGGGAATGGAGCCTGTGTGCACTTCAGCTGAACGCTGCTTCCTAAGCTGATGTACGATAGAGCAGGGTTCCCCAACTCCAGTCCTCAAGGCCCACCAACAGGTCATGTTTTCAGGATTTCCTTAGTATTGCCCAGGTGATAATTGCATCACCTGTACTTATTGTAAATCCTGAAAACATGACCTGTTGGTGGGCCTTGAGGACTGGAGTTGGGGAACCCTGCGATAGAGGTTTCGATCTGGGGCGGTGCAGCAGATGGGATGGAGGCCAGCCTGTGTTAGGAAGGCCCAGAAAGCTTGAATTGATTTTGTCATCTTCCCATGTGGTCAGTGGAATTAATTTTACCACGGAACAGATTCTCTATTTAGACTTCTTTAACTCTTTTCCTGGAGCCCAATTTATCCACTTAACATCACCCATTAGGACACAATCCATCCAGCAATGGTGTCCTCATGTGGTTTATGTCCCTTGGGACTGAGCTAGACCACCATCTTGCTTCCTAGATCTTTATGTAGATTCTGAATAATACAAAGAACATTTCTGCGAGCCAGAAGATGACATTCAGCCTTATTTTTTTAATTTTGTATTCTCATAGATGGATAGTAATTTGAGTCTACAGTATTTCTGATAACTCTTTATTACTCCGTATTCTAGGCAAGCTATGTAAGACAGGCCAAATTAATTGTACATCTTACATGGGCAAAAAAGATAGTCTTGATATAGAATTTTCGATTACAAAAATGGTAGTAAGAGCTCAAATCTGCATATCAATTCAGCTGTGGTGCGTTTTTGTCTATTTTTTTCCGCACGTATTAATGACAAAACCTGATGTCGTGGAGTATTTTTGACTTGCAGATTTGGTGCAGAAAGTAATCTGCAGCGTCAATTCTCTGTGAATTTTGCCAGAGGTTTTCACCATTCACTTCACTCAAATACGCACTAAAAACAGGTGTTTTTGCAGCTGCTTTTTTCCTGCCAATAAATGCAGAAATTACACTCAATGTCTGCACATACCCTTTGAGTTGACGATGATGAGCCTCTCTCCAGCGTCACTAAAGATATATAATTCTTATTAGACACTTCTCACCACCAAGCTCCAGGAACCACGGCTCTTGGCTGAAGAGATGATGACTTGAAGTATGGATTTTCCACTCTTGGTGTCATACAAGGTATTACTAATTATGGGGGATCCTGTCTCCCTGTCCTCTCATCAGGAATAATGCTCAGCCTGGACTTCTCCATGTTATCCTGTCCCATGTATTGTTAGGCCACATTACCTACTGACTATAGTCTACGCTGGATGATACGTTTGGTACATCTTTAGTTATTGGTCTCTTGACCGACTTAGGCTATGTGCACACGCTGCGGTTTTTGCTGCGGTTCCACTGCGGTTTTGGCCCTGCGGAACTGCAGCAGTTCCGCAGACATGGTGCAGTAACATGTAACCCTATGGGTTTTCAAAACCGCAGTGCTCACGCTGCGGTGTTTTCTGCGCGGTTTTGCTGTGGGTTTTTTTTCCGCAGCATGTCAATTGTTTCTGCGGATTCCGCTGCGGTTTCACACCTTTAACATAGTAGAGGTGTGAAACTGCAGGGCAAAACCGCAGGCCAAACCGCAGCAAAACCGCAGGTCACTTTACCTGCGGTTCCGCGGGAAAAAACCCGCAGGTGAATCTGCAGCGTGTGCACATTGCCTTACTTTTGGACTTTTTAAATACCTAATATTTCATGACCGTTACCATAGCTTTTTCTGGTCATGAACCATTCCGGTAAATTCAGTTTCTCTTTTCGAATACAGCATAAACCCTGTACTAAACACATAATAAATAGGACTAGATGTGACTATTTGCTTCAATATTTGGTGCAGGTTTCCAGCAAAGTCAATATGCAATCAAAGCAGTAAAACAGCAGCAATGTCCAAGTGTTACCGACTAGTGGGAAAAATCCAACACAGACCATGAAGTAGGAATAATTGTGGAGCGACAGATATGTGTGGTGGCACTGACAGATCAGAGCTCTGCCCACCAGGGACATGGCAACGGGATCGGAGCACTCGTTCCCCGCACGCTGACCTTGTGCTGGAGTTTGCCTGGGAGACGCCAGGTGCACAGACAGATTTAGGGGCTTGTCCCTCCCAGTAATGATGTGAATTTACTAGCTGATATTTCTGGCTTGATTTCAGTAATAAATATTAACCGATTGTATGACAGCGGCTTTCCTGTCACACTGAGCCCTTCCATCCATTCTTGCATCAAGGCTGGAACCCTAATGACTTGTCGTGTGGAGCAGAGTTCTCTCCAGCTTTCTTTATGTTTAGTAGGTGGTAATGAAGTATGTCCGGCCGCTGCAGGCTCCAGTGATATTTACAGCTCGAACACGATTTCACACTTTAATTCTGCATATAATAAGTAACCTCACTACGTTTACTTGCGGTGCTCTGCTCACATGTCCAGCTGCATTCTCAATTCTACCAGTTGTCATTTCAGACAATGCATCTTCATTTTTGCTCAAATTCTCTCTCTGCTTAGTTGTGATCTTCTTGTTCTGGAGCTAGGTTCCTGGTGGGCTAGGTCCCTGGTGGGCTAGGTTTTCTTCCTATGTCCCTCAGTCCCGACTGCTTCCTCTTCTTTGGGTCTAATTGTACAGTGATCTCTTATAGCTTCACATAATTGCTTGTAGGGAGAACTTTGCCATCCGCATCTGGAAGTGCAGCAGGGGATGTATGGCTTCATATACAGTCGGCACTGTACATGAAGGGTTTGTACCAGTGCAAATCAACGCTAAGTGTTTTAAGATCTAGACCGGATCTTAAAGTTCATGCTTTCATACATGCAAATTATTATGTTTGTATCCCATTCACATGCTGCAGGAAACAAATAAATCAGTGCTGGTTTTATGCTGCAGATTTGTGACTGCAGCCGACCTATCGCAATCCATACAGTCTTCTTATGGGTCTTGGGATGTCACTAGACTGAACATATTGGAGGCAGATGGTGCAAACTTACAAACATACACAGGAGCGTTGTCAAGTGAATCAGAAAACAGGACCCAATCAGTGCCACCCGCGCTTTATGACTTTGTAAAAAGCAGAAGCTGAAGAAATTCCCAACCTGTTCTGCAATCATTTAAACTCTGGCTCTTGTAAATTGATGATTGAAGGGTCAGTTCCCTGCATTTAACCCCTTAATGCCATATGACTGGTATAGTACGTCATGAGAAGGTGGCAGTTCTCTTCATTTAAGTCAAGTGATTTAAGTGATTAAAAACTAAAATGTAAACCGTGAAATAAACATCTGCTGACATAGTCCAGACAGGAAGATGCAAAAGCACATAGAGTTCTCTGTAGGTACCCACTAGCCTCGTATATCGTCTATAGGTGGATGATGAAGGTAGCGTGTGCTGCACAGAGGGCCCCCATAACGCCTGGTGCATCGTCCTACAGGCGGATGATGGGGGCAGTGTGTGCTGCATAGAGGGCCCCGTAACATCTGTCACTCTGACTCATCTACCTACATGTGGCAACCAGTAGTGTAAAACATTAATAACGTTCTGCAATGACGAGATTTCTGGCCTCAGCCATAATACACAGAATTGTATCAGCACAGTTGGAGCCAATTAGAGACCACATATCCACGTCCACAGCTAATAATAAGACTATTGTGGAAAGAAATGGCTCCAATTACTGTTGATACAGAACACAGACACAGGCAGGGGAGATTTAATAGATGTCTGACAGATGAGCGGCCGGCCGCCTACCCCAATGACATGCACACTGATCGATGATCAGCGCCCACCTACCCCACTGACGGATGATCAGCGGCCGCCAACCCCACTGATATGCACACTGACTCATGATCAGCGACCACCTACTCCACTGACATGCATACTAACGGATGATCAGTCGCCGCATAACCCAGTGACATGCACACTGACGGATGATCAGCGGCCACATAACCCACTGACATGCACACTGACGGATGATCAGCGGCCACATAACCCACTGACATGCACACTGACGGATGATCAGCGGCCACATAACCCACTGACATGCACACTGACGGATGATCAGCGGCCACATAACCCACTGACATGCACACTGACGGATGATCAGCGGCCACATAACCCACTGACATGCACACTGACGGATGATCAGCGGCCACATAACCCACTGACATGCACACTGACGGATGATCAGCGGCCACATAACCCACTGACATGCACACTGACGGATGATCAGCGGCCACATAACCCACTGACATGCACACTGACGGATGATCAGCGGCCACATAACCCACTGACATGCACACTGACGGATGATCAGCGACCACATAACCCACTGACATGCACACTGACGGATGATCAGCGGCCACATAACCCACTGACATGTACACCGACAGATGATCAGCGGCAGCTTATCCAACTGACATGCACACTGACTGATGATCAGTGACCACCTACCCCACGGACATGCACACTGACAGATGATCAGTCGCCGCATAACCCACTGACATGCACACTGACGGATGATCAGCGGCAGCCTATCCCACTGACATGCACACTGACTGATGATCAGTGACCACCTACCCCACAGACATGCACACTGATGGATGATCAGCGGCCACATAACCCCCTGACATGCACACTGATGGATGATCAGCGGCGGCCTATCCCACTGAAATGCACACTGACGGATGATCAGCGGCCGCCTACCCCACTGACATACACACTGACGGATGATCAGTGGCCGCCTACCCCACTGACATGCACATTGACAGATGATCAGCGGCCACCTACCCCAGTGACATGCACACTGACTGATGATCAGTGACCACCTACCCCACTGACATTCACACTGACTGATGATCAGTGACCCCCTACCCCACTGACATGCACACTGATCAGCGGCAGCCTATCCCACTGACATACACACGGACGGATGATCAGCGACTGCCTACCCCACTAACATACACATGGACGAATGATCAGTTGCTACCTACCCCACGGACATACACACTGACCGATTATCAGTGGCAGCCTACCCTGCTGACAGATGATCAGCAGCAGCCTAACCCACTGATGATCAGTGGCCGCCTACCCCATGGATATACACACTGACAGATGATCAGCGGATACCTAAACCACGGACAAACACACTGACCGATTATCAGGGGAAGCCTACCCCACTGACATACAAACTGATCAATTATCAGGGGCAGCCTACCCCATGGACACACACACACTGACCGATGGACAGCAGCATTCTACCCCACGGACACACACTGACCGATGATCAGCAGCATCCTACCCCACTGATTTACACACTGACCGATTATCAGGGGCAGCTTACCCCACGGGCATACACACTGACCGATGATCAGCAGCAGCCTATCCCACTGACTTACACACAGGAAAAAGACCATCACCGACATCATCAAGGAGCCATTTATCCCAGAAGACGCCGCATTAGAGAGCAGTGAATTGCACAATCCTATTGCAGTGAATGAGCATTGTTGCCCAGAACTTAAGAATTGATGACGTATTGATATATCTGCTGGTTGGTGGGGGTGCCAGTTGTCAAATCCCCACCTACCTGAAATTGCTGGCCTTTTCTATGGATCCGTCAGCGGCCGAATAGACTCCATGCACAGAGTACAGCACTGCCATGCACGGCTGTATATCAGCAATACAAAAGAAGTAAGAAATGTTTGGGGCTGATGATTGCACTCCCGTACATCACACTTGCAGGACAGTATTCAGCTGAGCAGCGGGGGTGGCGGAGCGCGAACCCCACATCCAATACTGATGACCGGAGAATGGTCACTGTCCTCCCTTTCACAGCTGCTATTTAGAGGCCATATCACCGACCTCTGTAGCAGTAAAAAGAAATGGAAACTCACCAACTAGAAAACAAGGACCTTTCTGGATTTACCGTAGCAAATCAGGTCACACTCATCCCCACACTGTCTTCACTCAGGTCGCTCAGGTACGGGTGGTGTCACAGCGATCAACCAGATGAGTTACTATGTTTTGGACATATGGAGATCTTTTCCGCTCTACAGCAATATCTGAGGGCGCTGGTGGTAAAAGATTCAATGCAGTATCCTTGTAAATTATTGATCAATCTTTGCTCATTCTGTGTCCAGGAGTCCAGTGGGCAGTCTCAGGCAGCGATTGGTCCCAGGCATCAATTGACTGCACCCTGACACTAGGTTACACTTTATGAACACTGTCGCATGGCTGACATGACTGAAATGCTTAAAATAGTATTCAGGAGTGGTGTTCACACCAAACTAAAACAGAAGAACTAGGGAGTCACAATGTAAAACTAACTGTTTGGAGGGAAGAATGGATGCAAAATATTAATGAACTCAAAGAGTACTAGTGATAGAAATCTATCCCAAGATGAAAAAGGAAATAGCATAAGGGCTACAAAGATCTGTGTGGTCCTCTCCTGCCATCAGTCTTCTAGGTTTTTATGTTTTACTGTCAGTTGCATTTACCTTTTGTTCTTCATTTTCTTCTGCTTTACACTGTATGTTACTGACAGTCATCCCTTTTCTCATTTTCTGTAGGTAAAATTAGGAGGAGAAGCACCAAACTCCAGTGTCATCCATGTGTCCCGCAAGAAAGCAAGTAGCATCTCTGCAAAACCAGGGGCACCATGTAACCTTCTAGACTTTGCCAGCTCTGAGCGTCCATTGGTTGTCAATTTTGGATCAGCCACATGACCCCCCTTCGTAAGCCAGCTGTCAGTCTTCAGCAAGCTGGTGGAGGAGTTTTCCAATGTAGCCGATTTCCTTTTGGTCTACATTGATGAAGCTCATCCCTCGGATGGCTGGGCTGCTCCTGGTGTGGGCTCCTATGAAGTCAAAAAACACAGAAACCAAGAAGACCGATGTGCTGCAGCCAACAAACTCCTAGAGAAATACTCCCTCCCACCACAGTGCCAGGTGGTTGCTGACTGTATGGACAATAATGCCAATGTTGCCTATGGTGTCTCCTTTGAAAGGGTATGCATTGTGCAAAGGCAAAAAATTGTTTATCTTGGAGGTAAAGGACCTTTCTTCTATAACCTCCATGAAGTGCAGCAGTGGCTGGAACAGACATTTGGGGACAGAAGGTTGAACGATTAAGTAGTTAGAGCTGGGCCTGGAGAAACGATTCCTGAGGATGACCCAATGCACGGCCATCATGAAACAATGGTTGACACGTGATATTTCAGACCTTTGTCTTTGAAAATGAACACATGAAAACAACCACACTACAAAAAGTCACAATCCAGATGTGTGACATTAGCCTCACTGTGACCCCATCTCCACAGACCTCAAACCGTTGATCCCTCTTGTTCTAAAGGAATACACAGCAGTATCGGCAGAATGTAGGAAGACCAGGGTGCGGTAAAGGCAAGAAGGGAAAGAAATCAAAGAACCCCCCCCCACTTGACAGCTGTTGGAGAAACTAGTGGCCTTGCCATGTTCCTGGGAAACAGAAAGACAACGAGAAGGAAGACGGAGAAGCAGCAGGACTTATTACTTCACTCTTCAGGTGGACCTCATCCCGTCTCTTCAGATAATTTATTGTGTATTCATGAGTTGACAGCATCCACACATGACGCAGTTACCTCACGACTGATGCGCTCCCAGGAGCAATGGTCGGCACGGTCCTCATTGTTAGGTTTTTATTATTATTTTGGAGGAAGTTGGAGTCTTAGTAATTAATGTGTGGAAGCTGTAGGTACAGCCATAAATAAGCCTCCATGTGTTCTAATCACCACAAGGTGACATTTCCGGCATCAATTAGACACCAGCTTTAGGCAAGGTTTTGATAGGTGATGTTGACATTAAACACTGGTCCTATCTTAATGGCGGGCGTTTAGTCCTGAGGGCTCACACATGGGGCTGCACGCATCTCAAGGCCCTGACACATGGACATGAAAACCACAAAAATGCAGATTTACATCATAGGCTTCCATTTCTGCAAATGTATTCATGGTCGGGGATCAATGTCACATCTTAAAACAAGTCTGTAAAGCAGGGATCAAAAGAAACAGATTGTGGTTTTTCTCTTTATGGATACCAGCAAACGACCCCACAGAGTGACTGCATTACAAGGAATCTGTCAGCTAGCGTCCCTTCTGAGACGTCTATATGGCCATGTAGATTGTAGGAAGTTGAATACGACACCTGATATTTTGTGATCCGATCTCTTATTCCAGACAAATCCATGTTTTTCTTAATATGTAAATGAGCTGTTAAGATCTATGTACCAAACATAGATCTCCCTGAGACTCTGCCTCCAGAGCGTATTTTAAATAAAAGGGGGTGTTACCAATGTTAGATATGCAATTACTGACAGTCTGCTTTCCTTATCTACATGTCTCACCCTGGTAACGCCCTTTTTCATTTAAAATAAGCTCTGGAGGCAGAGTCTCAGGAAGATCTATGTCCGACCCATAGATCTTAACACTTCATTTAAATACTAAGAAAAACGTGGATTCCTCTGGAATAAGACATCGGATTGCAGATATCAAGGTGTCATTTTAGTCGTCTTCCTACAAACTACATGGCCATATAGACTGCTCAGAAGGGATGATCACTAATAGATCCCTTTAATGACATCATCCAGCCATATCAGATGGCGTATGCAATACTGGACCTGCAGTATCATTTGGTGATGCTAGGACAGTAAGACACAGTAGTAACGTGGGGCGATCTACTGCAGTTGTGCTGAGGTGCTACTGTGGAGAGCTCAGCTGTGTGCTATAATGAGCTGTTCACACTTTGCTTCATACAGTCTCATTGCACTGCAGGAAATGACATAGTGCTCTTTACTATGAATAATAATAAATAGCTTTACATTGCTTGCCAGTGACAGAAGCGTGCTGCCTAGTCTGAACATGATGGATTACTTCTGTATTTTACCAATCCCGTGCTGCCCGACCATGGTTCACTGTAATTTGCAGAACTTCAGGAAGGCTTAGATAGGGCTGGATCAGCAAGTAATGGTGGGTCCTAATGAAGAGGGAAGAATTATTCCAGAGGACATTGAATCTTTTGGAGCATTATAACAAATACCTCAGCAATGCATGTACCCACTGAGGGTAAAAGAGTGGAAAGAAAGGTGGGTGGAGGAAAGGATTGAGTTCCCGTGTAGGCGCCAGGTGACATGTCATAAGCCGAGCACTCCCCTCCATGTTGTGCAGATCTATCTGATGCTTGCAGATAAATCCCAGACATCCTTCTATGCTCCTTCTTTCTGGCTCATCCTTCCCACCCAGCAGACATATGGAGGGGTGACTATACAGTAGGTGACAGCGACGCGGCCTCATTGTGTGCGACTACTGCAGATCATTCTCGGCGTATACCATTGCCATCCAGGGATAAGAACTTTTTTCAATGCTGCCTGGCGATATAAGCAGGTACTGACATACTGCCGTATATTGTGTGCTGTATCCATATTCTGTTGTACTG